>NC_052067.1:149250737-149875737 GCF_015852505.1 Tachyglossus aculeatus | reverse complement strand
AACCCACATAATCCATGTCTCCAAATCCTGCTGTCTCTACCTTCACAGTATCACTGAAATCCAAACTGCTACTATATTGATCCAGGCACTAATTATAAGTCACCTTGAATACTGCATCTGCCTCCTTGCTGACCTCCATGCCTCCTGTCTCTCCCCACTCCAGTCCATATGTCACTTGGCTTCCTGGATCATTTTTTAACAAAAGTGTTCAGTCCATGTCTCCCCACTCCTCCAGTGGTTTCCCATCCACCTCCACATCAAATAGAAACTTGTTACCATCAGTTTGAAAGCACCCAATCACCTTGCCCCCTCCTACCTTACCTCACTGATTTCCTAGTACAACCTAGCCCACACACTTCACTCCTCTAATGCCAACCTATTACCTCTAACTCAATCTCATCTAGTTTGCCACTAACCTTTCATCCACATCTTGCCTCTGGCCCTCCATCTTCCTACCAGACAGATGATCACTCTCCCTACCTTCACAAACCTTATTAAAAGCACATTACCTCCAGGAGTCCTTCCCTGTCTAAGCCCTGATTTCCTCTTCTACCACTCCCTTCTGCATCACCCTTCCTCTTGGATTTGCATCCTTTATTCACTCCTCCTTGAGACCCACAGCAGTCCTGAACATATCCATAATTGATTTATTTTTATCAATGTGAGTCTTCCCACCTAGAACGCAAGCTTGTTGTAGGCAGGAAAAGTGTCTACCAACTCTGTCATATTCTACTCTCCCAAATAATCAGTCAATTCATCATATTTACTATGCACTTACTATGTGAAGTGCACTGTACTAAGTTCTTTGAGAGTACACTAAGAGAACTCTTAAGAGAAGCAGCGTGGCTCAGTGGAAAGAGCACGGGCTTTGGAGTCAAAGGTCATGGGTTCAAATCCCATCTCTGCCACTTGTTAGCTGTGTGACTTTGGGCAAGTCACTTAACTTCTCTGGGCCTCAGTTCCCTCATCTGTAAAATGTGGATTAAGATTGTGAGCCCCCCGTGGGACAACCTGATCACCTTGTAACCTCCCCATCACTTAGACCAGTGCTTTGCACATAGTAAGTGTTTAATAAATTCCATTATTATTATTATTACACTACAACAGAATTAGCACACGTTCCCTGCCCATGAGTTCTTCAAGCAGTAAGGACTCATGAAATATGACTGACTGACTGAAGGAGGCAACCTTCTCATGGATCTTCCCAACATCCTGCTGCCACTTTTCAAAATAGAATACTGGACTGGGTGGACCTGGATCTCACCAAGTCATGGCCATGCATATGTTCTTCTGTCTCTCACCTCTCCCTTTCTCATGCTATCAAGTTCAAATTTCTTATGTTTGCTTCTACAAAGATTAATTTTCCCATACATGTTTAATAGATAGCAGCTAAATGGATTAGCTAAACTACAATATATTTGCAAACTCAATGTAATCCTTTAGCATGGCAATAGCAAAACTAGGGATTGTGTTGAGCTTGTTTATTTCAATTGATTGATGCACAAAAATTGTACCCTTTTACTCAGGAGAAACAGTTTAGATGAAACTGCCAGAAAAATTCTTATGATGTTCAAGCAATGAGATAGGATGAAGGCAGCAACAAGGAAGAAAAGACTACAATTACAGTCATGGAAATATTTGTCCATTTTCTCTTAATACAATGAGATGTTGGTCAGCCTTGGTCAGCCATATATTAGTGACCAAGTGGATTCCTAATATCTGCAGCCAATCATTTCTCTCATATTTATATATTTTTCTCTTATTTGGGATCTTCGTGTTCAACATTGTCACTGATTATTTTCAACACTCAAATAGACTGAAAATTAAGGTTGCTAATTCAATATATACCTGTAAAAATATAGTCACAAAGTAAAAATACTAACCATAATGATTGTGACATTTTTTAAGCACTTACTAGGTACTAATCATTGGGACAGATACAATACAATCAGATCAGACACAGTCCCTGCCCCAATAGGATGCACAGTCCAAGGGGGAGAGAGAACAGGCACTGAATCCCCATTTTACAGAAGAGAAAACTGAAGTAAAGAGATATTAAGTGATGTGTCAAGGGTTACACAAGTGTGCAGGGGGCAGAGCTGGAATTAGACCCCAAGTCTTGTGATGCCCATTTCAGTTATTCTTTTTAATAATAACAATAATGATAATAATAATATAATAATAATGTAATAACAATGGTTTGTTATACACTTACTATGTGTCAAGCACTTTTCTAAGCACTGGGGTAGAATCAACATAATCAGTTTGGACACAGTCCCTGTCCCTCATGGGGATCCCAGTCTTAATCCCATTTTACAGATGAGGTAACTGAGGCACAAAGAAGTTAAGCAACATACCAAGATCACACAGCAGACAAGGGGTGGAGCTGGGATTAGAACTCAAGTCCTTCTGAATCCCAGACCCATGCTCTGTCAACTAGGCCATTAAAACACGACGTGGGTAATGGCTGCAGCCTTGATCCGACATTTATAATATGTCCCACTTCACCCTAAGAAGTAGTTACTACCCATACCTGGAAAATGATAAGGGGGATCACACAGAAGCACCAGTCCAATTCCCTCCTTCACTTTGACCTCAGTGCGCTCCTCTGGTGGAAAAGGATCAAGATCTATTCAAAAAGAAAAGTGAAAACATTTTACTCCCAGATATTTCCAACCACTGAAAGCACTGTTTCCAAAGACACAGAGTTAGGGCTGCAACTTCAGGCTGACTCTTTTCATTCATTCATTCAACTGTATTTATTGAGTGCTTACTGTGTGCAGAGCACTGTACTAAGTGCTAACAGGGCAGTTCACAGCCCGAAGACAAAGGCATTTGGTGCCTGTAGCTCTTCTCTCTGTGTTAACACTGAGGTCTGCAGGGGCCCTAAACCATCACAGACACGAACAAAGCCTGATATGAGAACTCTTGAAGATCATGAGAATAATAACAATATTAACTGTTGTGTTTGTTGAGTGCTTACTATGTGCCAGACAATGTACTAAGCTCTGGGGTGGATAAAAGCAAATCAGGTTGGACCCAGTCCCTGTCTCCCATATGGCTCACAGTCTCAATCCCCATTTTACAGATAAAGTAACTGAGGCACAGAGAAGTGAAGCGACTCCCAAGGTCACACAGCAGACAAGTGGGGGAGCTATCCACTACACCATGCAGCTTCATACCCTTGCCATGTCTTCGTGAAGAGAGGACAGGAAGGGCATTAAGTAAAATACTACTGCTCAGAAAACAAAAGTGCACAAATGTAATGAATTACAGTTATGCTAACTTTTTTCCCTGCTTTTCTTATTTTAAAAAATATGCCCAACAATAACTTCCTATTCAGCATTTATTTTTCAAAGTTCGAACAAATGGATTTGCCAAAGATTCATCAAATGAAACCTAAGTATTTAATAAGTATGGCATTCATTAAGCACTTATGTGTCAAATACTGTTGTATGCACTGGGGTGGATAAAAGTCAAACAGGTCGCGCAGAGTCCCTGTTTTATGTGGGTCTCACAGTCTAAGTAGTAAGACATTTTGCTAAGACACACCTGGCCAGTATTCAGTTCTTAAATGATCAAACATTTTTATTACACAGTATTGCTGGGCATAAAATCTCCTCTCCTATCACTATCACATATTGCACCACTTTGAAACACGTAGAGGCTATTTCTCAAATTTAAAACTTCTTAAGTTCTCAAAAGCCAATATGATTCAACATAGTTTTGTAGGATTTATATGTTCACCCCAACGTTTTTTTTATTTATTTTCTGGATTGTTCTTTATATTCAAAATACAGAGATAATTCATTGTATGAAAAACATTTTTCATGGCAAATTTAATTTTAGTAGGACATTAGCGAGGGGAGGTAGGAAGAAGAGTTGGTTAAGTTCCTCAAGCTGATGGTAATGAGTTTCCATTTGAGGCAGAGGTGGATAACAGTAATAATAATAATAATAATGATAGTATTTGTTAAGCACTTACTGTGTGCCAGGCACTGTATTAAGTACTGTAGTAGATACAAGGTAATTGAGTTGGACACAGTACCTGTCCCACATTGGGCTCACAATCTTAATCCCCATTTTACAGATGAGGTAACTGAGGCACAGGGTAGTGAAGTGACTTTCGCAAGGTCACACAGCAGACAAATGACAGAGCCAGAATTAGAACCCAGGCCCTTCTGACTCCCCGGATCATACACTATCCACTATCATGGTTCAGTGGAAACAGCATGGGCTTTGGAGTCAGAGATCATGAGTTCAAATCCTGGCTCCGCCAATTGTCAGCTGTGTGACACTGGGCAAGTCACTTAACTTCTCTGGGCCTCAGTTACCTCATCTGTAAAATGGGGATTAAGAATGTGAGCGTCCCGTGGGACAACCTGATCACCTTCTATCCCCCCAGCACTTAGAACAGCTTTGCACATAGTAAGCACTTAACAAATACCATTATTATTATTATTATTACTGGGGGAAATAGACTTAATGGTGAATACTGCCAATCATTCGATTATCTCGCGACATAGTAAAAACACCTGTCTGTATCGTTTCTATTCCTTAAATAATAGATTTACTGTGATGAAAACTAAGGTAACAAGTGTAAACAAAAAAAAGTGAATCATTTTGGAGTAAAATAGAAAATGGAACAGCATAATAGTTAAAACTAATTGCATGTGAACCAATTACATTTAGGGATAAAAAATTAGAAATATATTGGGCTACATTTTCCTGTAAAATCTATGTCTTCCTTGCTTAAGATGGGGTTCCATCCATATTGTTGACCCGGATAATATAGATGATGTAGATAAGAAGAATTGTTTGATGTGCTTCACTGAGCAGCTAATCTATTTTCAGACAGGAAATTAATAAACCTCATTTTCATCAGTTTGATGTTATTTAGTATACCTAGAAACAGTTCAGACAATTTGTTTTCAAAATATTCATTTTTAAAATAGCACAAATAAGACCTTAGATACCAGAAATCAATAGGAATTAGCATTAGTAATTATTTAGCCAATCATTTCCAGTGTGGAATCATCTGGTTTAAGAATATTTGTTATTAGTTCAAAAAGTTATTCTTCCATTTACTCAGTCATTTTTTGGATATCTAGTCAGTGGATGTATATACTACTTTGACGGGGAACCGAACATAGGACATGGACTGTGTCTGGCCTGATTGATTTGTATCTTCCCAGTGTGTAGAACAGTGCTTGACACATAGTAAGCACTTAACAAATACCATACTTATTATATACTTTTGTTATCCATCTGTTTGAATGTTTAAAAATGAATGCTGAATAGTATGTTCTTGTTGGACACATTTTTTTTAAAGTAAGAAAGAAGCAAGGAAAAAACATTATCACGACTGTCATTTATTGTATTTGTGCACTTTTGTTTTTCTGACCAGTCCATACCTACCAATACAATTTTTTTTAAAACATGAATTTGATTACTGTTGAAACAATGGGAAGTATTACATAATTGCAAAGGGCTAGGGAATTTCAGACCATGATAATTACCCAGGAAAGTCAATTCTACAGATTACTATTCTATGTAGAGGTAATAGAATAAAAGTTAAATAAAGCCCAATCCATCACCTCGCCAAGAGATGCAGGCATGGAATGGAAGCATTGGAGTTGGGAGTCTGAAGGATACAACGTTCTCGGTCCCCTGGCACCTATCTTCCCAAAAAGATTTAACTTTCTTTAAACCACAAAATATACTCGTACTGAGTTTTGAGCTTAGTAAAAAGTCACAATTTAATTACATTATTTAAATGTTTTTGGTGAATTGGCAACAAAGGTCAAGCGGGGGGTTTTTTTGTTTGTCTTGTGCGAGGCACTGTACTAAAACCTGGGGTAGATACAAGTTATTCTGGATGACACACTCCATATCCTACATGGCGCTCACAGTCTAAATCCCCAATTTACAGAACACCCCACCTCCGTCTGCAATCATTTTGGTTGTATATCCACAGAGTTTTCTTTGGCCTTTTTCTTAGATTTCTAAAAAGGCATTCTTCAGGCCAGAGAAAAATTCCTCACTGGTCTCTGAATTACCAATCAGTCAATCAATGTCAATCAATTCTGATTGTTCACTGCAAAGCACCGTGGTTCAGTGGAAAGAGCATGGGCTTTGGAGTCAGAGGTCATGGGTTCAAATCCCGGCTCTGCCAATTGTCAGCTGTGTGACTTTGGGCAAGTCACTTAACTTCTCTGGGCCTCAGTTACCTCATCTGTAAAATGGGGATTAAGACTGTGAGCCTCCGTGGGACAACCTGATCACCTTGAAACCTCCCCAGCACTTAGAACAGTGCTTTGCACATAGTAAGTGCTTAATAAATGCCATCATTATTATTTTATTATTACTAAGTGCTTGGGGGTGTGCAGTGTAATAGAGCTGGTGGACATCATCCCTGCGCACAAGGAGATTCCAGACTACAGGGAAGGACAGACGTTTAAAAAAATTACATATATGGGGAAAAAGCAGGGTATAAAAATACATACATAAATTTTGTGGGGCTGAGTGGGGATGCTGAAAACCAGGTATTTAAGGGGTATGGATCCAAGAGAGTTAGGGTTGCAAAAGGGTGGGTGAATAGGGTGAATGAGGCCTAAGGGAAGGTCTCTTGGAGATGATATGATTTTAATAGGTCTTTGATGATGGAGAGAGTCATGGTCTGTTGGATATGGGAAAGAAGGGTGCTCCACACTAGAGGGAAGCAGCATGGCCTAGTGGATAGAGCATGGACCTGGAAATCAGAATGACCTAGCTTAGAACTCAGCTCTAGCCCTTTTCTGTCGTGTGAGCTTGGACAAGTCACTTCACTTCTCTGTGCTTCAGTTACTTTATCTGCAAAATGGGGATTAAGATTGAGAGCCCAATGTGGGACAGGGACCAACCTAATGACCTTGTGGCCCCCGGTTCCTCCCCCTCCTCCTTCCCTCACCCCCAACGATCTGGCCTCCTACTTCATTAACAAAATTAAATCCATCAGGTCCGACCTCCCCAAAGTCTCTTCCCCCCTTTCTCCAACCCCCCGGCTCTCAACACTCTCTGCTACTCTCCCATCCTTCCCAGCGGTATCCTCAGAGGAACTCTCCTCCCTCCTCTCAAGTGCTACTCCGGCCACCTGTGCTTCTGACCCCATTCCCTCTCATCTTATGAAATCTCTCGCTCCATCCCTTCTCCCCTCCTTAACTTCCATCTTCAACCGCTCACTCTCCACTGGTTCCTTCCCCTCTGCCTTCAAACATGCCCATGTCTCTCCCATCCTAAAAAAACCCTCTCTTGACCCCACCTCACCTTCTAGTTATCGTCCCATATCCCTCCTACCATTCCTTTCCAAACTCCTTGAACGAGTTGTCTACACGCGCTGCCTAGAATTCCTCAACAACAACTCTCTCCTCGACCCCCTCCAGTCTGGCTTCCGTCCCCTTCATTCCACGGAAACTGCGCTCTCAAAGGTCACCAATGACCTCCTGCTTGCCAAATCCAACGGCTCATACTCTGTCCTAATCCTCCTCGACCTCTCAGCTGCCTTTGACACTGTGGACCACCCCCTTCTCCTCAACACGTTATCTGACCTTGGCTTCACAGACTCCGTCCTCTCCTGGTTCTCCTCTTATCTCTCCGGTCGTTCTTTCTCAGTCTCTTTTGCAGGCTCCTCCTCCCCCTCCCATCCTCTTACTGTGGGGGTTCCCCAAGGTTCAGTGCTTGGTCCCCTTCTGTTCTCAATATACACTCACTCCCTTGGTGACCTCATTCGCTCCCACGGCTTCAACTATCATCTCTACGCTGATGACACCCAGATCTACATCTCTGCCCCTGCTCTCTCCCCCTCCCTCCAGGCTCGCATCTCCTCCTGCCTTCAGGACATCTCCATCTGGATGTCCGCCCGCCACCTAAAGCTCAACATGTCGAAGACTGAGCTCCTTGTCTTCCCTCCCAAACCTTGTCCACTCCCTGACTTTCCCATCTCTGTTGACGGCACTACCATCCTTCCCGTCTCACAAGCCCGCAACCTTGGTGTCATCCTCGACTCCGCTCTCTCATTCACCCCTCACATCCAAGCCGTCACCAAAACCTGCCGGTCTCAGCTCCGCAACATTGCCAAGATCCGCCCTTTCCTCTCCATCCAAACCGCTACCCTGCTAATTCAAGCTCTCATCCTATCCCGTCTGGACTACTGCACTAGCCTGCTCTCTGATCTCCCATCCTCGTGTCTCTCTCCACTTCAATCCATACTTCATGCTGCTGCCCGGATTATCTTTGTCCAGAAACGCTCTGGACATATTACTCCCCTCCTCAAAAACCTCCAATGGCTACCGATCAATCTGCGCATCAAGCAGAAACTCCTCACCCTGGGCTTCAAGGCTCTCCATCACCTCGCCCCCTCCTACCTCACCTCCCTTCTCTCCTTCTACTGCCCAGCCCACACCCTCCGCTCCTCCACCACCAATCTCCTCATTGTACCTCGCTCTCGCCTGTCCCGCCATCGACCCCCGGCCCACGTCATCCCCCGGGCCTGGAATGCCCTCCCTCTGCCCATCCGCCAAGCTAGCTCTCTTCCTCCCTTCAAGGCCCTGCTGAGAGCTCACCTCCTCCAGGAGGCCTTCCCAGACTGAGCCCCTTCTTTCCTCTCCCCCTCGTCCCCCTCTCCATCCCCCCGTCTTACCTCCTTCCCTTCCCCACAGCACCTGTATATATGTATATATGGTTGTACATATTTATTACTCTATTTATTTATTTATTCATTTATTTTGCTTGTACATTTCTATCCTACTTATTTTATTTTGTTGGTATGTTTGGTTCTGTTCTCTGTCTCCCCCTTTTAGACTGTGAGCCCACTGTTGGGTAGGGACTGTCTCTATGTGATGCCAATTTGTACTTCCCAAGCGCTTAGTACAGTGCTCTGCACATAGTAAGCGCTCAATAAATACGATTGATTGATTGATTGATTGATTGTATCTACCCCAGCGCTTAGTTCAGTGCCTGGCACATAGTAAGTGCTTAACAAATATGACAATTATTAGTTTTACTATTATATGGGTAAGAGGTCAGTGTGTAGGTTGACATTAGAGGGTTTTAGTAGGAGATCAAGAAGGTGAGGTGGGAAGTGGAGAACTGATGTAGTGCCTTAAAGCTCTCTCTGGACAGTAAGGTCCCCTTATAGTCCAGGGATCTGAAACTGGGGAGTGTAGTTGTCTAGCGCGCAATAAATACGATTGAATGAATGAATGTTCATTCATTCATTCAATCGTATTTATTGAGCACTTACTGTGTGCAGAGCACTGTACTAAGTGCTTGGGAAGTACAAGTTGGCACCATATAGAGATGGCCCCTACCCAACAATGGGGTCAAAGTCTAGAAGATATGACAGGGGAGGGTGTTTGGATCAGTGTGGTAGCAGTTTGGATGGAGAGGAAAGGGAGGATCCTAGAGATGTGAATATGTAACAATATTTGTTTATTGTTTTTCTTTCTTTTAATGGCATTTGTTAAGTGCTCCATATGTGCCAGGCACTGTACTAAACAGTGGGGCAAATACAAGCTAATTAGGTTGAACACGGTCTGTGTCCCACATAAGGTTCACAATCTTAATCTCCATTTTACTAATGGGGTAACTGAGGCACACAGAAGCTAAGTGTCTTACCCAAGGTCACACAGCAGGTACGTGTTAGAGCTGGGATTAGAACCCAGGTCCTTCTGACTCCTTCTGTGATCTATCTACAAGGCAACATGAGGATAATGCTGTTAAGAGCTTGTGAGACAGGGAGGACAGTGGTGTTCCCTACAGTGATGGGAAAGACAGAGCTAGGTCAGGATTTGGGTCAGAAGATGAGGAGTTTTATTTTGGACATGTTAGGCTTGAGGTGTTGGTAGGACTTCCAAGAATATATTTCTTTAAGGAGTTGAGGTTGGACATGGATTGGTAGATTTGGGAATAATGTGCATAGAGATAGTAGTTGAAGCTGTGAAAGAAAATGCATTCTCCAAGGGAGATCTAAAAACAGAAGTAGAAAAGGACCCAGAAATGAGCCTTGAGGGACCCCTACTGTCAGACGGTGGGAGGCAGAGGAGCAGCCAGCCAAAGATTCTGAAAAAGAACCACCAGAAAGCTGGGAGGAGAACTAGGAGAGAGAAGTGTCAGTGAAGCCAAGGATTGACAATGTTTCCAGGAGAAAGGGGTGGTCCACAGTTTCAGAGGTCAGTAAGGATGAAGATGGCTTAGAGGGCATTGGATTTGACAAGGAGTAGGTCACCTGTAACCTTAGAGTGGGCAGTTTTACTGGACTGGAGGGGCCTGAAGCCAATTGCAGGGGGTCAAGAGAGAATTGAAGGAGAGGAAGGAGAAGCAGTGGATGCATTCAACTCACTCAAAGAGACTGGAAAGGAATGGTAGGTGAGAGATGGGGTGATAACTGGAAAGTGCTGCGGGGGTCAAGGGAAGTTTTTTTTAGGATAGGGCAACAAGGGCATGTTTGAAGCCAATGGGAAAGGAGCCACTGGAGAGTGAATGTTTGAAGATGGCAGTTGGGGAGGGAAGAGGGGAAGGGGAAAGTGATTTTTGTTCGTTTGTTTGTTTTTTAATGATACTGGTTAAGCACTTATTATATGCCAGGAACTACCACTACTAAGCCCTGGGGTGGATATGAGGTAATCAAGTTGAACACAGTTCTTGTCCCACAGGTGGCTCAAGGAATAGGATTGAATTCACATGTTACAGATGTTTTAACTGAGGCACAGAGAAATTAAGTGATTTGTCCAAGGTCACAGAGAAGACAAGTGACAGAGCTGAAATTAGAATACAGGTCCTCTGATTTTCAGGCCCGTGCTTTTTCCACTAAGCCATGCTGCTTCCGTTTTTGTAAGAGAAGAAGGGATAAGGTTGAAGGGGCAGATGGAGGGGTAGATTTTAAAATGAGGCAGATCTCCTCTTGAGATATTGCTGGGAAGGATGGAAGAGTTGAAGAGGGAACAGGAGAAGGGTGGGTCTGAAGAGATGCAGGTGGGATTTTAGAGAGATTTATCGTCAAATTTATCGACAAAATTGGCTAGGTCACTAGGTTCAAGGGAGAAAGGGGTGGAGGGACATGTGATTGAGGAGGGAGTTTAAAGTCTGAAACAGCTGGTAAGCGCAATGAGCATGGGAGTCAGTAAGGATGGAGAGTATTGTTGCTGGGTGGAGGAGAGAGCAGAGTTAAAGCAAGTGAGGATGAGCTTGAGGAGGATGAAGTTACTGTGGTGTCTAGATTTCTGCCAGCAATGCTCCTCGGCTCACATGCAAGAGTGGAGAAAGCATACTGTGGAGGTGTTTCAGGGCTGTGGCTCTGTGGTTTGAGTTAGATGGAGGGATAGGGGAGTGAGGGAGTTGAATTCCAGGGACTCACTCAAATTACAAGCAATTTTGCTGAGGAGCTTTAGGGGTCAACAATGCACTGATAAGCCATGAATTCACTTCATCCGATAGAAATTTGAGAAAATATGGCACTTTCCGCTCCATAGTCATAATCAGGTCCTGATGTTGAAAATTTTCCATCTCTCAACATTTTCTCATATACTAGCTTAAAACTGAGGTAGACCTTCCTAATAGCAGAGTTGTTCATTTGAAAATTCATGGCCCTCTGCCACTTCATCTGAAAGTTTAGGTTCTGGAGCACAAAGCTCTTATGTCTTATATGTACAGACTGTGCCTTGTCTTTGCCTCCTATACACAGTACTCTACTACTCTGCCAGGATTAGCAAGGGTACTAAAGCCTGAGGTTCATTTACTATTGGCACATTCATAGTGTTTACTGAACACCTATTATGCATAATGCATTGGGAAACACCAAGGAGAAAGTATATTCATTCATTCAATCATACTTATTGAGTAATAACTGTGTGCAGAGCACTGTACTATGTGCTTGGGAAGTACAAATCGGCAACAAATAGAGACGGTCCCTAACCAACAACAGGCTCACAGTCTAGAAGAGGAAGACAGACAAAAAAACAAAACAAAACAAAAAAACAAGTAGACAGGTGCCAATACATAATAATAATGTTATTTGTTAAGCGCTTACTATGTGCCAAGCACTGTTCTCAGCACTGGAGTAAATACAAGGTTATCAGGATGTCCCATGTGGGGCTTACAGTTTTAATCCCCATTTTACAGATGAGGTAACTGAGGCACTGAAAAGTTAAGTGACTTGCTCAAAGTCACACAGCTGACAAGTGGCGGAGTCAGGATTAGAACCCACGATATTTCTAGCTTCAAGAAGCTGGTAAATGAATGAACATTAAGCAGCAGAAAAGTACATATGAGTGATGATTGGGGCAGTGTGGAGTGCAGGGTGGTGGTGGTGGGGTACCCTGAAAGTGAACTATGACAGGAAGGGGGAGGGGGTCATTCCAGATAAGAAGGAAGCAGTGTGGTCTAATGAAAAGAGCATGGCCCTGGGAGTCAGAGGACCTGGTTTCTTATTCCGGCTCTGCCACCTATCTGAGTATGACCTTGGGCAGGTCACTTAACTTCTCTGGGCCTCAGTTTCCTCAACTGTAAACTTGTTTTCTCTCTTCCTTGACTGTGAGCCCTATGTAGGGTAGGGACCAGGGCTGACCTGATTAATTTGGACCTCCTCAAATTAACAAATACTTTAAAAAATAAAAAGTTGTGAACAATGCATCAGAGGCAGGAGAGTTTAGTCACTCAGTCAATCATATTTATTGAGCACTTACTGTGTGCAGAGTACTGTACTAAGCGCTTGGGAGAGTGCGATATAACAATGTAACAGATACATTTCCTGCCCACAGTGAGATTTCAGTCTAGAGGGTGAGAAATTTATTGCAAGCAACAGATAGTACTTTGTTCGGTAAAAGGGAAGAGGCCAAGATAAGTGGTAGCATGAGAAGAAAGGAAGAGAAAAAGAGGAACCCCAGCTGACAGAAAACCCTAGGGTCGATGTTAAGGAGGTTTTGTTAATATGAGAAGCAAAGGAGAACTATGGGGGAGATTTTTGTGAAGGGAGTAGTGTGTTCTAAAGGGTGTTTTAGAAAGATTATAGTAAGCTCCTCTAGGCTGTAAGCATCCTGTGGGCAGTAATCCTTTCTATCAACTCTACTGTATTGTACTGTACCAAGCATTCAGTACAGTGTTCTCCGCCCAGTAAGTGTTCAATAAAGACCACTGATGATGTGTGTGGATGGCAAGTGTGCAGGTGAGATCAAGAGGAACAGCGTTTAAGGTCTGGCTGCGTTTGCCCAAGTTGGATTCCAGAACCAAGGAAAGGATGACGAAATAAATGTGCTGTGCAAACTCTGGAGGTGAAAGAGAGTCAGAGTTCTTTTATTCCATCCAGCAAAGGGGAAGGGGAGATAGAAAGGGAGGAAGGGCTTGGAGGAATGTCACAACAAAGGTGGCGGAGACTTTTTGTCCCCTCTAGACTATGTGAGAAGCAGCATGGTTTAGTGGAAAGAGCCCGGGCTTGGGAGTCAGAGGTCATGGGTTCTAATCCCAGCTCTGCCACTTGCCAGCTGTGTGACTTTGGGCAAGTCACTTAACTTCTCTGTGCCTCAGATACCTCATCTGTAAAATGGGGATTAAGACTATGAACTCCCCGTGGGACAACCTGATAACCTTGTAACCTCCCTAGTGCTTAGATCAGTGCTTTGCACATAGTAAGCACTTAATAAATGCTATTATTATTATTATTATTATTATTATTATTATTATTATTATTCTCTGGGCCTCAGTTCCCTCATCTGTAAAATGGGGATGAAGACTGTGAGCCCCGGTGGGACAACCTGCTTACCTTGTATCTGCCCCAGCGCTTAGAACAGTGCTTGCAAGCACTTAACAAATATTATTATTATTATTATTATTATTATTATTATTATTATAAGGTCCTTGTGGACAGGAAATTCTACTAAGTGCTTAATAGAGTGGCACACAGTAAGCACTCAATAAATATCACAGATTGATGGATTGATGTGGATTTAAACACTGATGTGGATTTAAATGCATTCTCTTTAAACAATATCACACTGTGTCAACGCAACCGGAACAGGTTTAATCATTTTAAAATTAGCAACCACTTACATCCAAAACTCAGTAAGGCTTCAATGCTTCGCACCATTCCAAAGGTATTCGAAGCTAAACAAACATATTTTCCGCTGTCCTTCAATTTGTCAGGGTTATTGATAACAAGGTTGCCTCCTACCATACTGTAGCGATCACTTGTCAGGTCAATGTCCCAGTTATTCATTTTCCATCTGCAAGAAAAACACATGCATGTCACACACATCCAAGAGGAAACCCGACACTTGAGAGACTATCTGCAAAGCTAAATATTCCCAGAAGATTTGATAATCAGATTAGAGCAGGTGAAAGTTTAACTGTGTGGTATTATCAATTTCAAAGAACAGTCTTTCAAAATTGGTTCTATATGTGCTGGTCTCTGACCTACTCATTCATCTATTTAGGTCTTCAGCTTCTGTTCTTTTTAATTGCCCACAATGTGTTTGTGGGTAGGGAAGGCATGCACATATAAACACATCTCCCAGTGCACTCTTAGCTAAACTATTATTTAGTCAGGAACCTGGTACAAAATACTACTTTATTCTTCTTCGAAAAATGACAAAAGTAACTGGAAAAATTTTTGAAGACGATCAAAATAGCTTTTATTTCTAAATCAGCCTAAATGATCTTCAACATCTGTGTCCAGGTAAAGATACAATCTGGCCACCAGAGGGAGATCACACACTTTCATAAAAGTGAAAAGAGAAACTAATAATAACAATAATAATAATTATGGTGTTTGTTAAGCACTTACTATGTACCAGGCACTGTTCTAAGCACTGGGGTAGATGCAGGGTAATCAGGTTGTCCTATGTGGGGTTCACACTTTTAATCCCCATTTTACAAATGAGGTAACTGAGGCACAGAGAAGTTAAGTGACTTGCCCAAGGTCACACAGCAGACAAGTGGCAGAGCTGGGATTAGAACCCATGTCCTCTTACTCCCAAACCCATGCTCTTTCCACTATTCCATGCTGCTTCTCTAGACTAGAGGGACAGAGATACAGGGAAAAACAGTAAAAACAGAGAGAAGAAATAACGCACCCCCCAAAAGGAAAACAACAACAACAACAAAACCTCACGCTAATTTCATTTCCTAAGAACTCCACAGGATGAATCCTATGCGAAACCCTAGAAAGGCTGGCAGCTCTTATAGCAGTTGCTATGACTACATTGGTGCCTTGGACTCTGAGATACGAGGATTCTGAATTTCTGCTCCTCTAGCTAAAGTAGCCCACTGGTTTTTTTGTTTTTATTTTGTGTATTTTTATGTTGTTTTAGTATTTTATTGTTTCATTGTTTCTTGGGTCATTCTTTATATTGACTGATCATGAGCCCTCAAGGCCCCAGGACCATGTCTAATTTCCACATTTGGATTTGTTTCCCAAAATACTCTGTAAAAAGTAAGAGTTCAATAAAATACTACTTCTGCTACTACTTCTCTCCATCTTATTTGTATGCAAATAAGAACTTGAAGCAGGAGCCTTGCAAAATCACAAGGTTTTATCTGTAGAGACCGTGTATATAATTAAGTGTGTGGTAGTATTAATTTCAAGATTGAGTGGAACAGCGTTTAAGATCTGGCTGCATTTGCCAAAGTTGTATTCCAGAACTAAGGAAAGGATGATGAGATAAATGTGCTGTACAAACTCTGGAGGTGAAAGAGAGGCAAAGTTCTTATATTCCATACAGAAAAGGGGAAGGGGAGAAAGGGAGGAAGGGCTTGGAGAAATGTCACAACAAAGGTAGCAGAGACTTCTTGTTCCCTCTAGACTACAAGTTCCTTATGGACAAGGAATTCTACTAAGCGCATATTTGAACATATACATATTCAAGTGCTTAGTACAGTGTTCTGCACACAGTAAGTGCTCAATGAATGCGATTGAATGAATGAATATTCAAAGTAATTGCCCTAGATAAAATTTTGTTTTGAATTGACTGTGGAGTAGGTAAAGCTTATATGTAGCATTAAACAAATCTTAGTGGGGAGCTTTATACTTACAGAATCAATTGTTTTTATCTATACACCTCTACTGCTGCCTGAAAGCCTATACATCTGACTGAAAGATGGTTTTTCAGACCCTTCCCACCTCCAGTCCTTTCCTACCATTTTGCTGCTACCCTGGTAGCCTCAGAGGAAAAAAAATCCAGAAAAACTCTCCAAATCCTGGGCCAAAAGCCGTCAATCAAGCCAACTCTCTGTTTGAAAAACATTCTGGGTTCTAACCTCAACCAAATGTTTTCTTGTGCTCTAAAATTTTGTAAGAAAAAGTCTCAGTTGCCAATCTAGTGAGCACCCTGGTTCATGTGTCCTTATCCCTGTAAGGAATTACATGGATCCTGAATTTTTTTCAAAAGGCTCTCAAGGTTTTTCCATGCAGATATAATAAATAACAATAATAATAATAATAGTAATTGCTGAGTGTTTACTATGTGTCAAACACTGATCTATGTGCTGGGGTAGATGCAAGTTAATCAGGTTGGACACAGTCCCTGTCCCACATAGGGCTCATAGTCTTAATCCCCATTTTACAGGTGAGGTCACTGAGGCCCGGAGAGGTTAAATGACTTACACAAGGTCCCACAGCAGAGATGTTAAGGAGTCAGATGAGAATCCATGTCCTTCTGACTCCCATGCCTGTGCTCTATCCACTAGGCCATGTTGCTTCCTGTGAGAGCCAGCAAAGCATCTATATTAAAGGAAGGAATTTTCCCCCTCAATTGTGACTATCTCTCAATCCATAACATCATGATTATTGACCCAGTGAAAGGGAATTTGAAGACAGGAAACCTAGTCTTTCTCATATTCCGGGGCCTTCAGCCACTTGTCTGCTGTGGGACCTTGGGCAAATCACTTCACTTCTCTGTGTCTCAGTTCCCTCATCTGTAAAATGGGGATTGAGACTGGGAGCCCCATTTGGGACAGGGACTTTTAGACTGTGAGCCCACTGTTGGGTAGGGACTGTCTCTATATGTTGCAAACTTGTACTTCCCAAGCGCTTAGTACAGTGCTCTGCACACAGTAAGCGCTCAATAAATATGATTGATTGATTGATTGATTGATTGACTGTGTCCAACCTGATTTAGTTGTATCTACCTCAGTGCTTAGTACAGTGCCTGGTGCAAATCAATCAATCAATCAATCAATCAATCAATCATATTTATTGAGCGCTTACTATGTGCAGAGCACTGTACTAAGCGCTTGGGAAGTACAAATTGACATCACATAGAGACAGTCCCTACCCAACAGTGGGCTCACAGTCTAAAAGGGGGAGACAGAGAACAGAACCAAACATACCAACAAAATAAAATAAGTAGGATAGAAATGTACAAGTAAAATAAATAAATAAATAAATAAATAAATAGAGTAATACATATGTACAACCATATATACATATATACAGGTGCTGTGGGGAAGGGAAGGAGGTAAGACGGGGGGATGGAGAGGGGGACGAGGGGGAGGGGAAAGAAGGGGCTCAGTCTGGGAAGGCCTCCTGGAGGAGGTGAGCTCTCAGCAGGGCCTTGAAGGGAGGAAGAGAGCTAGCTTGGCGGATGGGCAGAGGGAGGGCATTCCAGGCCCGGGGGATTACATGGGCCGGGGGTCGATGGCGGGACAGGCGAGAGCGAGGTACAGTGAGGAGATTAGTGGTGGAGGAGCGGAGGGTGCGGGCTGGGCAGTAGAAGGAGAGAAGGGAGGTGAGGTAGGAGGGGGCGAGGTGATGGACAGCCTTGAAGCCCAGGGTGAGGAGTTTCTGCCTGATGCGCAGATTGATCGGTAGCCATTGGAGGTTTTTGAGGAGGGGAGTAATATGTCCAGAGCGTTTCTGGACAAAGATAATCCGGACAGCAGCATGAAGTATGGATTGAAGTGGAGAGAGACATGAGGATGGGAGATCAGAGAGAAGGCTAGTGCAGTAGTCCAGACGGGATAGGATGAGAGCTTGAATGAGCAGGGTAGCAGTTTGGATGGAGAGGAAAGGGCGGATCTTGGCAATGTTGCGGAGCTGAGACCGGCAGGTTTTGGTGACGGCTTGGATGTGAGGGGTGAATGAGAGAGCGGAGTCGAGGATGACACCAAGGTTGCGGGCTTGTGAGACGGGAAGGATGGTAGTGCCGTCAACAGAGATGGGAAAGTCAGGGAGAGGATAAGGTTTGGGAGGGAAGACAAGGAGCTCAGTCTTCGACATGTTGAGCTTTAGGTGGCGGGCGGACATCCAGATGGAGATGTCCTGAAGGCAGGAGGAGATGCGAGCCTGGAGGGAGGGGGAGAGAGCAGGGGCAGAGATGTAGATCTGGGTGTCATCAGCGTAGAGATGATAGTTGAAGCCGTGGGAGCGAATGAGGTCACCAAAGGAGTGAGTGTAGATTGAGAACAGAAGGGGACCAAGCACTGAACCTTGGGGAACCCCCACCGTAAGAGGATGGGAGGGGGAGGAGGAGCCTGCAAAAGAGACTGAGAAAGAACGACCGGAGAGATAAGAGGAGAACCAGGAGAGGACGGAGTCTGTGAAGCCAAGGTCAGATAACGTGTGGAGGAGAAGGGGGTGGTCCACAGTGTCAAAGGCAGCTGAGAGGTCGAGGAGGATTAGGACAGAGTATGAGCCGTTGGATTTGGCAAGCAGGAGGTCATTGGTGACCTTTGAGAGCGCAGTTTCCGTGGAATGAAGGGGACGGAAGCCAGACTGGAGGGGGTCGAGGAGAGAGTTGTTGTTGAGGAATTCTAGGCAGCGCGTGTAGACAACTCGTTCAAGGAGTTTGGAAAGGAATGGTAGGAGGGATATGGGACGATAACTAGAAGGTGAGGTGGGGTCAAGAGAGGGTTTTTTTAGGATGGGAGAGACATGGGCATGTTTGAAGGCAGAGGGGAAGGAACCAGTGGAGAGTGAGCGGTTGAAGATGGAAGTTAAGGAGGGGAGAAGGGATGGAGCGAGAGATTTCATAAGATGAGAGGGAATGGGGTCAGAAGCACAGGTGGCCGGAGTAGCACTTGAGAGGAGGGAGGAGAGTTCCTCTGAGGATACCGCTGGGAAGGATGGGAGAGTAGCAGAGAGTGTTGAGAGCCGGGGGGTTGGAGAAAGGGGGGAAGAGACTTTGGGGAGGTCGGACCTGATGGATTTAATTTTGTTAATGAAGTAGGAGGCCAGATCGTTGGGGGTGAGGGAAGGAGGAGGGGGAGGAACCGGGGGCCTGAGAAAGTAAGCTGCAAAGTAAGCACTTAACAAATACCACAATTCTTATTTAGCAAAGGGATTCCACAATTGGCTCTCTTGGTGCCTTCGTCTCTAATAATCAGGCTAGGGGCTGGGGGGATGCCACAGTGCATCTGACTGGAACACATGTTAATCTCCTGGATGAGACTGGAGATGCACGTGAACAGAAAAATAATTCAGTTACAGCTGCTACAGAAATCCATACCATAACTACTATAACACAAATAAAGAGTTCTACATCCCTTTAACATCCTGAAGAGACAGAGTTGGAAAACACTAAAATATCCCATTCTGGGCAAGTAAATCAGAGGCACACAATTTTGAGGCTTTGGGGAGATATTTCTGTATAATTCTGAATAGCATTTACAGTACATTACCTGACACTGGATACTTTTGTATTGGGAAAATGACATGTATTTTTAGAAAAAAAGAGTCTACATGATACTACTACAGTATAACTGATTTTGCAGAAATGGTAGCAATTAGTTCAAATCTTTGGCAAAAAAAGTCACCGTTTGCCTAAAACACCACATAGCCCCACTCTCAATGAAACAAAAATTGAATTTCCCTTTGTGACTACAGAAACAGATGTGCATGTCTAATAAAGTTTAGTCCCTGATTTGTGTAGCAGGCCTAAGTTCAGAAATGGTTAGGTTGGAGTTGTTACTTGTAGATAGGGAAGGGGCTTGCTCGAGCCCTGCAGTTCATGGAAACTTTGCCGTCCGGTGATTCTTCGGGATAAATGGTATTGATTGGCTGCTCTTCAAAGATTGGGCCATATCCCTTTCCTTCTTCTGAAACTTAAAGCAGAAATGGAAAAATGTTAGCACACTTCCAGAGAGTTTGAAATTTCCAGAAAATGTGGAGCTGCTTTAATCTTCGGAGAAATGATAATAATAACAATAATAATAATCATGATGATGATAATGATGGTAATTATGCGGTACTTGTTAAATGCTTACTTACTGTGTGCCAAGCACTGTATTAAGTGCTGGAGCAAATACAAGATAATCAGTCCAGACACAGTCCCTGTCCCACAAGGGACTCTCAGTCTAAGTAGGAAGAAAATCCAGGATCATTCACTACTTCCATTGTTTAACTACCAAACTGCGTAGTCATTCTAGACTGAGCCTCAGGTTATGCAACCATGGGAGCAGGAATCCATGCCTAACTTAATCCATCATCGAATGACTACTGAACTCAAATAGGGCCTAAAACCCAGGGGATCAGGGAATAATCCACATGGCTTAGAGAAGCAGCGTGGCTCAGTGGAAAGAGCACAGGCTTTGGAGTCAGAGGTCATGGGCTCAAATCCCAGCTCTGCCAATTGTCAGCTGTGTGACTTTGGGCAAGTCACTTAACTTCTCTGTGTCTCAGTTACCTCATCTGTAAAATGGGGATTAAGACTGTGAGGCCCCCGTGGGACAACCTGATCACCTTGTAACATCCCAGTGCTTAGAACAATGCTTTGCACATAGAAAGCACTTAATAAATGCCATTATTATCATTATTATTATGGCTGCCATTAACAGTTCCAAACCCCATCCTGTCCCCAATCACTGGGGTTGGTCCAGCATGAGACTGGAATGTACATGAACTGGGAGCAATCACTGATAAATAGCAGCACTGTGAGCAAAATGGCCCCAAGTGTCATGAGCATTAACAGGGCAAAATTAAAAATGCCCTCATTTTGCCAGGCAAGTGTCCTATTCAACCCAATATTTGGTATCTGACTGTGACAACTGGATGCTTGGAAAAACTCTTTGGCACCCATTCTAGTGTTTAAACATGTGCCACACTACAACCCTAGCTCTTCCCTTTCATAACCATATATTATTTTCTTTAACAACACTTATAAATTGCTTGACTGCATGTTTTTCCAAGTCCCTCTTGCTGGGATATAGCATAATGGAGAGAGCAAAGGCCTAAGAGTCAGAAGGTCATGGGTTCTAATCCTGGCTCCACCATTTGTCTGCTGTGTGACTTTGGGCAAGTCGCTTCACTTCTCTTGGACAGGGACTGTATCCAACCCAATTTGCTTGTATCCACTCCAGCTCTCTTAGTACAGTGCCTGGCATGTAATAAGCGCTTAGCAAATACCACAGTTACTTTTTATTATTATAGCCAGAGGTGCACATTTCTTGGAGTGATCTCTTCGGTATCACAGTAGGGAAATGTTTATGATCCAAACATCAGCACTGATGAGAAGTGCTTAGTACAATGCTCTGCACACAGTAAGCACTCAATAAATATGAATGAATGAATGAATGAAATGCCCAGATAACCCCAACAAAAGGAAGGTGGTACATGTTTTGTTTTGTTGTCTGTCTCCCCCTTCTATTCATTCATTTATTCAATCTTATTTTTTGAGCACTTACTGTGTGCAGAGCACTGTACTAAGCGCTTGGGAAGTACAAGTTGGCAACACATAGAGACGGTCCCTACCCAAAACCCAGACTGAGCCCCTTCCTTCCTCTCCCCCTCCTCTCCCTCCCCATCCCCACCGCCTTACCTCCTTCCCCTCCCCACAAGCACCTGTATATATGTATATATGTTTGTACGTACTTATTACTCTGTTTATTTTATTTGTACATATTTATTCTATTTATTTTATTTTGTTAACATGTTTTGTTGTCTGTCTCCCCCTTCTAGACTGTGAGCCCGCTGTTGGGTAGGGACCGTCTCTATATTTTGCCAACTTGTACTTCCCAAGCGCTTAGTACAGTGCTTTGCACACAGTAAGCACTCAATAAATACGATTGAATGAATGAATGAATGGTATGTTTTAGGCACTTACAATGTGGCAAGCACTGTACTAAATGCTGGGAGTCACAAAGTAAGCAGATCAGACATGGTTCCTATCCTCTTCAGGGCTTACAGTTGAAGAAGGAGGGAAAATCTGAACTAGTTGTTAAACTGAGATCGTTCCGCTCAATGGAGTGTTTAAAAGTGGGGTGCAGGTGGCTTTCGTAATCTGGGAAATGGTTAGAAAATTGTCCAACTTGAAGGTTCACTGATGTTTCTGTTTTATCCACGTTCCAACTCCTGAAGTTTCCACATGGTCACTCAGCAATGTGCTTGGTTTGTTGGCAGGCAGTTGTAAGAGAGGCGTACATGTGTGCGTGGGTCCTTGGAAGTGGATCAAATGAAACTATTTGTGTAAACATTTACGCATATGTTGGCTGTGGAATGGGTACATGTACTTAGTTCAACAGCATGGCTTGTTTCTGAAGTTGTGGGTTTAGACTGCAGCAGATGCTTTTTTGAGATTAAAACTGGACAGCTGTGCCGTAATGTTAAGTCTCTGTCTTTATTCTGCTCACGGAGTCACAAACACAATATAGAATGATATGTGCATTTCGAGTGATTGGCAAAGAAATCATTCAGGTGTTCAACTGATGTGAAGTGCTAATTGAGCCTTTAATACCTATGTTTACAAACAGGTGACTTATTGACCAGTTCTCAGTTAACTGAGAAGCAGCATGGCCTAGTGGAAAGAGACAGGGGCTAGGAATCAGAAGACCTGGGCTCTAATCCTGGCTCCACCATTTGTCTGCTCTGTGATTTTAGGCAAGTTACTTAACTTCTCTGTGCCTCAGTTATCTGTAAAATGTATATTTAGACTGTGATCCCCATGTGGGGCAGGGATTGTGTCCAACCTGATTGTCTTGTATCTACCCAAGCACTCAGTACAGTGGCTGGCACATAGTAAATGCTTAACAAATACCATTAAAAAATGAAATCAAGGTTTTCAACAAGCATGGCTAACAAGCTTCTCCAACCACTTCTTCCTCCAGTGGCTTTTATCTTGAATATCTCACTTGCAAACAGACCTCTTGCTTGTTCCCTGCCTTCTGCTTGTAACTCTATTCCACACCTTATTAGGTAACCACTCCTCTCCTCATTTTCAAGGCCCTTCTAGAAAGCATGTCTCTTTCCCCACCCCAAATATCCCAACTGCTACTTCAGCATTTCCATGTCTCCTAAGGACTCGGATACCCACAACCCCGTTACACTCATGCATGTACTTCCTCCTATCTGCAATTTAATTTGTGACTGTTTAGCCTGTCTCCTTGAGGGCAGGAATCAATCAACTGATCAATCAATCATATTTATTAAGCCTGTACTATGTGCACAGCAACTGTCCAAGCAGTTGGAGGTGGGGGAATACAACAGAGTTGGTAGTTGCCAGTCCCCTCCAGACATATGCTTATTGTGGGTAATAATAATAATAATAATAATAATAATAATAATGGTATTTGTTAAGCGCTTATTATGTGCCAAGGATTGTTCTAAGCACTAGGGGGTATACAAGGTAATCAGGTTGCCCACATGGGACTCACAGTCTTAATCCCCATTTGACAGATGAGGTAACTGAGCCCCAAAGTCACACAGCTGACACATGGCAGAGCAGGGATTAGAACCCATGACCTCTGACTCCCAAGCCCGGGCTCTATCCACTGAGCCACACTGCTTCTCTGGGAATGTATCTGTTATACTGTTATATTGTACTCGTCCAAATGGGTTACTAAAGTGCTCTGCACACAGTAAGTGCACAATAAATACGATTGAATGATTGATAGACACGTTCCCTGCCCTCAAAGGAAAAACAATTAATACAAAGTCAACAGTAATTAATACAATATACACCATATCCTTGATTTTCCTTTCATCGTAGCCTATAATGACCAATCAAAATGACATATTTGAAAATAATTGTGCAATGTAAGTGTTTCTTGTTTTCTAAATGCTAGAGCAGTTAGAGGATGATTAGATCGTACACAGTCTCTGTCCCACATGGGGCTTCTAATCTAAGAGGAAGAGAGAACAGGTACTGAACCCTCATTTTATAGATGAGGGAATTAAGTGACTTGTCTAAGGTCACAGAGCAGGCATGCGGTGGAGCCAGGTTTAGAACCCAGATCCCTGCCTCCAAGGCCCATACTCCTCCAATAAGCCATGCTGCATCTCTATATTTAGATGAGACACATACACATCATTTATAAAACACAAAAATCATTTCATTCTCCTCCCAAATTAAAAAAATTCAGATTCCATGGAATCCCATCCTATGATTCACCTTCCTTGTCTAACAGGCACAACTTTGGCTAAGGAGGAGATTAAAATACAACACACAAGCACTCACTGTTTCCATAATCATAATCAGGGAAGGAATCATATAGGTCAGGAAGTGATAAGGGAAAGGTGGTTTTATGAAAAACCTACTTTTGCCCCACCACCACCTCTTCAGGGCCCTCTGATCCGTGTCACTGTTTTCTTTTCATGTATGTGTATGAGAATCTCTTTGCCCACATATGTTGCACTTCAGACTAGAAAGAAGTTTCTTTCAAGGGATTCATTCTTTCTTCTTTACTTTGTGAAATTTCTGTATTTGCTACTTTTTTCTTAAGAAGGGTATTTGGAAATCGAACAGTAAATGACACTAATTTCCGTAATTCATTCAATCGTGTTTTTTGAGCGCTTACAGTGTGTAATCTGATGAACTGGTGTGGATAAAAGACTATGTGTAATCTGATCTTGTATAAGAAGAGTATTTTTGCCTCCTTCATTTTAACTCTGTTGCACTGTACTCTCCCCAGTGCTTAGTACAGTGCTCTGCTCACAGGAAGAGCTTGATAAATGCCATTGGTTGATGATAGACTTAACTAAGAAGTGAAATTCTACCATGGTATTTTTATGCACAGCACATTATAAATGCAGTACACAAACTATGCTGAATACTTACCATGGAATGAATAAGTTGAAAATCCCTGCCGTTTGGATGGCACTATTAAAAAAGAAAAAAAAAATTAAATAGGTAAAAAGAAGTTATAAAATAAATATGCAAATATATGAAATTATTGTACATTGAAAAGTCTTTCTTTACATCAATCTAATATGAGTTGTTTTGCATATATATTCGCATACATTGGAAGCTGGGTAAAAACTATCAGAGAAAAAATGCTACCTGGGAATTAGCAGATTTAATTATTTAAAAATACTAAAAGAATTAGAGATTTCATAGATCAGGCCTTTCTCTCATTTGGTACTGCTTACAATATACATGGATTTATTTTTTTCTCCCAGAATGACCATCACAGACTGTATGATGAAGAAGCAAACTCATTACCTAAAACTGACAACTGAAATGAGCCATTTATGCAACCTTTTGTAGTCAGACATAAGGATTAAGATAAAATTATTTTTGCTTACTTCACAATTGTGGTATCTGTTAAGCACTTACTATGTTCCAAACACTGCACTAGGCACTGAGGTAGTTACATACTAATCAGATCAGGCACAATCTCTTGTTCCCCACAGAGCTCACAGTCTGAGGGAGGGAGGGCAGGTATTTTTCCCCATTTTAAAGATGAGGAAATTAAATAACAGAGAGGTTAAGTAACTTGGCCAAGAACACACAGCAAGAAAATGCAAAAGACAGGACTAGAATCCTGGTCTCTTGGTTTCCCAGTAGTCCGAGGTTCTATATTCTTCTGTACTTCAATTTTGTCTACCTCACCGCTAACAACTCGCCCATTACCTGCCTCTGTACTGGAATGCCCTCCCTCTTCATATTCATTCATTCAATCGTATTTATTGAGCGCTTACTGTGTGCAGAGCACTGTACTAAGCGCTTGGGAAGTGCAAGTTGGCAACATATAGAGACGGTACCTACCCAACAGTGGGCTCACAGACTAGAAGGCAGAGACAGAGAACAAAACAAAACATATTAACAAAGTAAAATAAATAGAATAAATATGTACAAATAAAATAGAGTAATAAATACGTACAAACATATATACATTCATTCATTCAATCATATTTATTGAGTGCTTACTGTGTGCAGAGCACTGTACTAAGCGCTTAATTTCTGACACTATTCTATCTATCATATCATATTCACTTTCCTCACCTTCAAAGTCTTATTAAAAACACATCTTCTCCAAGAGGTCTTCCTCGACTAAACCCTCATTTTCCACTTCTCCCACTCCGTTCTGCATCATCATTCAGCCCGTTGTTGGGTAGGGACCGTATACGTTGCCAACTTGTACTTCCCAAGTGCTTAGTACAGTGTTCTGCACACAGTAAGTGCTCAATAAATACGATTGAATTAATGAATGAATTAAATGCTTGCTGTGTGCAGAGCACTGTATTAAGCACTTGGGAGAGTACAATACAACAATTAACGTGACATTCCCTGCCCACAGTGAGCTCACATTCTAGAGGGGGCTCACACCTGACACTAAGATTTGCATGTTTTATTCACCTCTACCCCACAGCACTTGTGTAGATATCTGTAATTTTATTTATTTATTTATTTTAATATCTGTCTTCCCCTCTCCACTGTATACTCCTTGTGTGCAGGGAACATATCTACCAGATCTGTTATATTGTAATCTCCTAAATCCTTAGTATAGGGCTCTGCACACAGAAGCACTCAATGAATATGATTAATTGATCCTTTTCAATGCTGCTTCTCCATCATTAAAATCTGCCCCCTCCTCTCTATCCAAACTGCTACCACATTAATCCAAGCACTTATCCTATCCCACCTTTATTATTATATCAGCCTCCATGCTGACCTCCCTGCCTCAGGTCAGCAGTTCCAGGCTAGGAAGAGGATATGGGAAAAGAGATAGATGAGACTGAGGTACAGTGAACCCAGTGCTAGAGAACAAAGTGTCTGGGCTGGACTGTAGTAGGAGATCAGTGAAGTAAGTTAGGAGTGGAGGAGCTGATTGAGCATTTTAAAGCCGACGGTAAGGAGTTTCTGTTTAATGTGGAGGTGGATGGGCAACTTCTTGAGGTTCTTGAGGAGTGGGGAGACATGGAATGACCCACGCAGCAAAATGAAGTATGGACTGGAGTGGTAAGAGACAGGAGATAGGGAGGTCAGCGAGGAGGCCGATGCAGTAGTCAAGGTCCAGTAGGACAAGTGCTTGGGATCAGCGTGATAGCAGTTTGGATGGAGATGAAAGGGCAGATTTTAGCAATGTGGTGAAGACAGAATTTGGTGACAGATTGACTACGTGGGTTGAATGAGGGAGACGAGTCGAGGATAATGCCAAGGTTATGGCGCTGTTGCAATCATCAGCCTACTGCATACCTCCCCACCTCTAGCCTCTTCTATCTTCAATCCATATATCAATCCTCTGTTACCCAGATAATTTTCTAAAACATAATTTTGCTCACATCTCACCACTCCCACCGCTCAACACACCACATCCCCATTTTACAGATGATGTAACTGTGGCACAGAGAAGTGAAGTGATTTGCCCAAGGTCACACAGGAGACAAGTGGCAGGGCTGGGATTAGAACTCAGGTCCTTCTGACTCCCAGGACCATTACGCCATGCTTTCTTCCCACATTGCTTAAGAGGAAACAGGGACTTGGCATATAAATAACTACATAACAAGTACTATTATGATGACGATGATTACCCTCCGTTTTACTTCCTCTGTATCACCAAGCACTTGGTGCAAAAATACTAATTTATTTACGTGACAAAAGAGCCTCTTACCTGCTAGGCAGAAAATGAAACATGTAGTAAGGAGGTGACTGATCAAGAACCACATTTTCATGTTGTGTTCAGTGGTGATTAGGTACCATCAGAAGAGTTTTTGCTTGACAGTGGGTAGTCAGATAACTCTAAGACACCTGAGTCAGGAAAGAAGAAAAAAAGAAGTATGAACAAAACTCACCACGTCAATTTCAATTAGTATATTCCTTAGCATATTTTATATTTACAAGTTTTTCTATTTTTTGCTTCCGACTAGATGAATTATGGAAATTACAACTAGTACGTGAGCCCCATGAGGGACAGGGACCCCATTTTTCTACCTGTCTATTTTGTACTGGCACATAATACAATGCTTTTAACACAGTAAGTGCTTAACACAGCGCTTAGAATAGTGCTTTCATCATCATCATCATCAATCGTATTTATTGAGCGCTTACTGTGTGCAGAGCACTGTACTAAGCACTTGGGAAGTACAAGTTGCCAACATATGTGCTTTGCACATAGTAGGCACTTAACAAATACCATCATTATTATCATTATTAATAAATACCATTACAACTACTACTACTTGTGTATAGTAAAAGCAATGTTAACTACAGAAGCAGCGTGGCTCAGTGGAAAGAGCCCGGGCTTTGGAGTCAGAGGTCATGGGTTCAAATCCCAGCTCCGCCACTTGTCAGCTGTGTGACTTTGGGCAAGTCACTTAACTTCTCTGGGCCTCAGTTACCTCATCTGTAAAATGGGGGTGAAGACTGTGAGCTCCCCGTGGGACAATCTGATCACCTTGTAACCTCCCCAGCACTTAGAACAGTGCTTTGCATATAGTAAGCGCTTAATAAATGCCATTATTATTATTATTATTATTAACTGAAAAACCAGGTGGGCTAATGGAAAAAACACAGTCCTGGGAGTCAGAAGACCTGGATTCTACTCCTGGTTCTGCCAGCTGTCTGCTGTGTAACCTTGGACAAGTCAGTTAACTTCTCTGTGCCTCAGTTTCCTCATCATTAAAATGGGGATTCAATACCTATCCACCTCTCCTCCTTAGACTGTGAGTCCCATGTGGGACAGGGACTGTATCCAATCTGATTAGTTTGCATCTACTCCAGTGCTTAGTACAATGCTTGACGATCAATCACATTTATTGAACGCTTACTGTATGGAGAGTACTGTATTAAGCACTTGGGAAAGTAGAATATAACAATATTACAGACACATTCACCACCCACAATGACCTTGCATTCTAGAAGGGGAGACAGACATTAATAGAAATAAATAAACTACAGATATTCATTCATTCATTCATTCAATCGTGTTTATTGAGCACTCACTGTATGCAGAGCACTGTACTAAGCGCTTGGGAAGTACAAGTTGGCAACATATAGAGACGGTCCCTACCCAATAGTGGGCTCACAGTCTAGAAGGGGGAGACAGACAACAAAACAAAACATATTAACAAAATAAAATAGAATAGTAAATATGTACAAGTAAAATAAATAAAGCAATAAATATGTACAAACATATATAAAGGTGCTGTGGGGAGGGGAAGGAGGTAAGGCAGGGGGGATGGGGAGGGGAGGGCGAGAGGAAGCCCCAAGTTCTGTGGGGCTGGCAGGGGACGATGAATAAAGGGAGCAACTTAGGGTGATGCATCAGGGAGTGGAAGAAAAGGAAAAGAGTGCCTAGTCAGGGAAGGCCTGTTGGAGAAATACCTTCAATAAGGCTTTGAAGAGAGAGGACTTAATAAATACTTAACAAATGCCACAACTATTATTACTATTATTATTATCAACTGTTATATAATCGAGCAAGAAATTCTAGTAACCAGAGTCACAATCTTGTCTCATAGACCCTGGTGGGGAATGCCTCTTACCAGCAGAAGTTTATATTTGAGGTTGGCATGAGACTGCCAAAATCAGGCCAATTGCAGTTCCCCTGGAGCTTTCGGCAGGGAATCCTAGCAGAGCTGTCTGACAGTATAGTGTGAGCTACCACGTGCTCAGCTGGTCTCACTGTAGCCAATAATCCTTCCTTTAGCAATAGTTTCAGAACCTGAGGTGTCAATGGGGTTTCCAAAGGCTACATCCACATCAGAGACCTTTTTTTGCTAGGCATTTGTTCAGTGCCTCATATGACAGGCACCATATTAAGCGCTGGAGTAAGTACAAACTGATCAGTTTGGACACAGTCCATATCCCACATGGGGCTCACAGTCTTAATCACCATTTTGCAGAGGAGATAACTGAGGCATAGAGAAGTTAAATGACTTGTCCAAAGTCACACAGCAGACAAGCAGTGGAGTAGGCTTAGAACCCAGATCCTTCTGACTCCACAACCCGTGATCTATCCACTAGGTCATGTTGAATCCACTTGGCCACTGCACAACTTTTCAGTGACTCCGCTCTCTCTCTCTCAACCTCCATATGCATTCTAGCACTAAATCCTGTTGATTCTTTTTTCATCCCCTTTGCCACACTAAGGGCTTCATTATGGACTTTGTTGCCTCCAACACATCTTTTCTTCAATCCCTATATTTAGTCTGTCACCAAATCCTGTCGGTTTGTTCTACTTTTACAAACCCTGCGACCCAAGCTGATCGCATATTGGGCTAAGCACTTTTCATATCCTGATTCCCAGCCACCTCCTCCCTACGGAAGCAGTGCGGTCTAGTGGAAAGATCATGGGCAAGAGAGTCAGCAGACCTGGGTTCTAGTCCCAGCTCCACCTTCTCCTTGCTGTATGACCTTGGGCAAATCTTGAAATTTTTCTATGCCTCGGTTTCCACATCTATAAAATGAAGATGAAATACTTGTTCTCCTCCCCCTTACGAGAGATCCATTTGTGCCCGAAGTTGTGTGTGACTTATTTTCTATCAATCAGTGGTATTTAGTGGAGCACTGTACTAAAGAGTTATCTACCTCAGCACTTAATACAGTGTTTGGCTCACAGTAAGTGTTTAACAAAAGCTACAGTTGCTGTCACTCCAGTCCATACTTCTCTCTGATGTGCGGATCATTTTTCTAAATAGTCATTCTATGCACATTTCCCCACTTCTCAAAATCCCCCCAGGTGCCCCCATCTATCTCTGAATCAAACCTAAGCTCATTACCATTGGATTTAAGGCAATCAGCATCACTTAACTTCACTCCTCTCCTCCTACAACCCTGCGGGCACACTTCACTCCCCTAACACCACCCTGCTTACTGTGCCTCAGATTTGTCTTTCTCACCACTGGCCTTTAGCCCATATTCTCCCTCCATCCTGGAACTCCCTCCCTCTTAACAGTTGACAGACCGATGCTCTCCCCAACCCCAATTCCTACAAAAATCATATCCTATCCAAAAAGCCTTCCCTGACTAACATTTCATCTCCCCACCATTTTCCCCTCCCTTCTGGGTCAACTACACACTTTGGTCTATCCCCCCTGCTTTACTGTCTGTCTACCTGACTTGACTGTAAGTTCCTAAAGGGTGGGGATCATATCTACTATTGTACAGTGCTTAGCACAGTACCATTTAACACTTCCACATCACCTGGGCACTTGGGTATGAGAAGCAGCGTGGCTCAGTGGAAACAGCACAGGCTTGGGAGTCAGAGATCAATCAATCAGTCAATCAATTGTATTTATTGAGCGCTTACTATGTGCAGAGCACTGTACTAAGCACTTGGGAAGTACAAGTTGGCAACATATAGAGACAGTCCCTATCCAACAGTGGGCTCACAGTCTAGAAGGGGGAGACAGAGAACAAAACCAAACATATTAACAAAATAAGAATAGGTATGTACAAGTAAAATAAATAAATAAATAGAGTAATAAATATGTACAAACATATATACAGGTGCTGTGGGGAAGGGAAGGAGGTAAGACACGGGGGATGGAGAGGGGGATGAGGGGGAGAGGAAGGAGGGGGCTCAGTCTGGGAAGGCCTCCTGGAGGAGGTGAGCTCTCAGTAGGGCCTTGAAGGGAGGAAGAGAGCTACCTTGACGGATGTGCAGAGGGAGGGCATTCCAGGCCAGGGGGATGACGTGGGCCGGGGGTCGATGGAGGGACAGGCGAGAACGAGGCACGGTGAAGGGATTAGCGGCAGAGGAGCGGAGGGTGCGGGCTGGGCTGTAGAAGGAGAGAAGGGAGGTGAGGTAGGAGGGGGCGAGGTGATGGAGAGCCTTGAAGCCCAGGGTGGGGAGTTTCTGCCTGATGCGCAGATTGATTGGTAGCCACTGGAGATTTTTGAGGAGGGGAGTAACATGCCCAGAGCGTTTCTGGACAAAGACAATCCGGGCAGCGGCGTGAAGTATGGATTGAAGTGGGGAGAGACACGAGGATGGGAGATCAGAGAGGAGGCTGATGCAGTAGTCCAGACGGGATAGGATGAGAGCTTGAACGAGCAGGGTAGCGGTTTGGATGGAGAGGAAAGGGCGGATCTTGGCAACCCAGGTCATGGGTTCAAAGCCCAGCTCTGCCAATTGTCAGCTGTGTAACTTTAGGCAAGTCACTTAACTTATCTGTGCCTCAATTACCTCATCTGGAAAATGGGGATTAAGACTGTGAGCCCCCCGTGGGGCAGCCTGATCACCTTGTAACCTCCTCAGTGCTTAGAACAGTGCTTTGCACATAGTAAGCACTTAATAAATACCATTATTATTATTATTCACTCCCTCTTAGGTGAGGGGAAGTACTAAATGGCCATAGTTTGGGAATACAATGGGCCTTCCGTGGGAATGGGTCCCTAGGACAACCTTGACCTTTTAGCTCCAATTCTTAATTTACCAAACATTTGACAAATCGACACCTTCATTTGCCCCTGCATGCTGTGTTTTACTGGAGAGAGATTTGCACTATTGAAATATCAATTTCTCTAAGTATGGCAAAGTGGATAGACCATGGGCCTGGGAGTCAGAAGGTCATGGCTTCTACACCCGGCTCCACCACTTGTCTGCTGTGTGACCTTGGGCAAATCACTTCACTTCTCTGTGCCTCAATTACCTCATCAGTAAACTGGGGATTGAGACTGTGAGCCCCCCATGGGACAGGGACTGTGTCCAACTCCGTTTGCTTGTAACCATCCAGCACTTAGTACAGTGCCTGGCATAGAGTAAGTGCTTTACAAATACCATCATCATTATTATTATCATTACTATTATTATTACTATTATTATTATGGGGCATTTCCATATGCACTATTTTTACCTTCTCTAAGTGCAACCAGCAAACATAAGCCAACGTCTTACTGTACCATATCCTTACTGTGCCCCAAGAACTTCTGAGAGCCATTAAATTTAATTTTACCAAATGCATGTGGGTTCATTCCCAAACTCTGACTTGCATTGTTGGGGTGCCAAACTGGGAATTTTGGTTTTCCATCGGATGAGCAGTCTGTGAGTGTGCTCATCTTCCAAATCCACCACCACCTCCCATTCTAAGGGTTCCATCAGGAATTGGGAAGTGTTTGCTTACTGCTCTAAGTATTGGCTTAGCCAAAAAAGATGGGAAGCCCTTCTTTCTCACTTCTTTATTCAGTTGGGTAACCAACAGTAAGGCAGAAGCCAAGTGGAACTGGGATCAATAATCTAATGAGAAGGAAAAGCTTCCAAAACAATAGATGTGTCTCACCTGGTTGCCAAATGGCATCAACCAGAATACTCTGCCCTCTAAAGTCAAAACATAATGTTTCAGGAGGTTGTCCTCTGGAATAAATGCGGGACAGAAATGGAGAATGGGGAGAATGTATTCAAGAAATCTAAGTGACATCAAGAAATGTTTTAAACTAGATTTGTTAGGGATGGTTAGTCAAGCATACCACCCTGTAATCTAGGGTAAGCCTGAATTCAAGTAGAGGTCTAGAAGCAAGAGGTTGAAAGAGAAAGCAAAAGATAAGAACCTTGACACTCAGAAAAAGGTACTTTATGTGAACTTGGCTAGACCAGAGGGGAAGGGGAAGAATGATGAAAGAATTGGACTTTGAGTTCAGGACCAAAGTTAAAATGTACTAGAAATTTCAATGATGAGCTAGATGGCTCTTATTTATTTTGTTTTGTTGTCTGTCTTCCCCTTCTAGACTGTGAGCCTGTTGTTGGGTAGGGACCATCTCTATATGTTACCGACTTGTACTTCCCAAGCGCTTAGTACAGTGCTCTGCACACACTAAGCGCTCAATAAATACGATTGAACGAGTGAATTTAGATTGATGGCTGTAAGCTCCTTTTGGGCAGGCAACCTGTCTGTACTCTCCCTACCACTTAGTATGGTGCCCAGCACATAGTAAGTGCTCAATAAATATAATTGATTGATTAGGAAAATTGCTTTATGAAATAGGAACCTAAGATTAAGGATGAAAAATCAAACTCACAAACCCAAGAAATAATTTAAACCTTATTCAGTAAAGTTTCTCTGGGTTAAGCATAAGTAGAAAAGACCTGGGCTGAAATCATAATAGGTCTTTATGATAGACCTTAAAATAGCATGCGAGTAATTACGCCTTTTATTTGTGCACTTATCAAATAGCTTTAGAACACAGGGTAATGGGGTTGAAGGACTTTAATTTATCAAATATTTTCTATCCAAAAAATCAGCAGGTCACAAAGTAGGACAAAGAGGCCATTAAAAGAAAACAAGCATATTTCCCCCAAAAAATAAAATTCCTCCAAGTGCAGACAATAAAGATGCCCATGGAGGACTGCCAAATGCATACTAGAATTTAGGAACTCCACACTAATGTTGGAATTGTACTTTACAAAGGAATAAAAACATTAAAAAATTCAACTATATTAAAACTGAATAAATAGGTAGAAAAGTGTTAGATGAGATCCACTATACAAAAATGCAAAGAAATGCATCCAGGTAAAACTGATCCATCACTTACAGGATGATGGGCTCTAATCTGGAGGAAAGAATATGTGAAATCATTGCTATGGCTTCATTTGGAAGAGTATAGGATATGAAACCAAGATGAACAGGGGAAAAGAAAGATTTAGGCAATGAAGACTGACCCGAAGTGTTAGGACTCTTTAGTATGGAAAGACAGTAGCTTAGAGGGAACATAACTAAAGGTTACATTATTTGGAGGGGTGAGGATGCAATGAATAGGATTTGTCCCTAAACTATTCAATATTACCAAGGAACTGACCAAAGGGTTAAACTTATGGAAATTATAAACATAGGCAAAGATGAAGATTGAAAATGTCAGAAGGCTAAAGAGTGACTTGGTTAAATATAAAGATGAGAGATCTAAAATGTGGTTCTGCTTGCTACTTGCTCACTTTGGGCAAGTTCCTTTACGTTCTGTAGGCTGCAGTTTCCTCATCTGAAAAATGGGAATCAAAACCTGTTTTCTCTCTCCTACTTGACTGTGAGCCCCACATGGGATAAGGACTATGACTGACCTGATTCTCTTGTGTCTACCTCAGTGCTTAGCACAGTGTTTGTCACCAAGCAAGCAATTAACAAATACTACTATTACTCGGGATCATGGCCATCAACTCTTTTGAACTGTACTTTCCCTAGCACTTAGTTCAGTCCTCTATACACAGTAAAAACTCAATATATACTTGTCTTATGCTGTGGAGCCATCTCTGACCCATAGCAACTCCACAGACACATCTCTCCCAGAATGCCCCATCTCCATCTGCAATCATTCTGGTAGTGTATCCATAGAATTTTCTTGGTAAAAATACAGAAGCGGTTTACCATTGCCTTCTTCCAAGCAGTAACCTTGAGTCCCCACCCTCGACCCTCTCCCATGCTACTGCTCCCAGCACAGGTGAGTTTTGACTTGTAACAGATTGTCTTCCACTCGTAAGACACTGCTCAAGCTAGGAATAGAATGGTTAGGCCTCTGCTTGATTCTCCCTCCCATAGCCGAGACTGGTAGAGTATTGGAAACTCTCCAGGTGCCATCCTGACAGGGGAATAACTAAGCTACAAAAATGAAATTTAGGGAGGAAAATTTGGAAGGAAAAATAAAAAAAATGAGATGGTGTTATCCAATACAATTGTTCCACCAAACATTCTGCTGCTACTGTCATGGACAGGACTTTGTGCTAGTGGAACCCTGGATGTAACAGAGAAGTGATAATTCTTAGGTTCTATCATTCAATCGTATTTATTGAGCGCTTACTGTGTGCAGAGCACAGTACTAAGCGCTGTCAATCCATCATATTTATTGAGCGTTTATTGTGTGGAGAACACTGCACTAAGTACTTGGATAAAACAAAGTTGGTAGAAATGTTCCCTGACCACAACCAGCTATGGTCTAGAGGGAGAGACAGACATTAATATAAATAAATAAATTATGGGTATGTATTTAAGTGCCTTGGGCCAGGGGGAGGGGCGGATAAAGGGAGCAAATCCAAGTGCAAGTGTGAGTTTAGCACATTTGTTAACAAAACTGGAAAACATTCACTCTTATAAGGACAACTTCTTGAAAACAGAAAACATACGGAAATAAAACACAAAGCAAAGTCAAGTAAACCCACCAGCCGGTTCTAACAATTAAGTACTTACTCGTACCCAGCCTCAGCACTTATGTGTATGTGTTTTTTCAACCAAGATTAGTTATATTGGTTACTCTGCAAATACACTTATGTGTGTCTTCCCATTAAATATAAGCTCATTGTGTTCTTGGGCTGTGTCACTTCCTCACTGATCTGTATTTCCCAAGTGCTTGAAACAATACATACAGTGTATGCAGTGGCCACTCAATTCATTCTATTACTACTACTCCAACCTATTTCAAAAAATGGTATGAGCTAAAGGTAGGTCTGTGCCTGCAAAGTGACATGAAAAAACAAGGTAATTATCCAGATCAATCAAACTAAAGATGCCCCAAAACCTGAGATTTTCTTATTATTATGGACTACATATTTTGCCTCAGAAACATCTTCCAGGAAAATTATTTCATGCCATGGCATAAGTTAAAGGGAGGCATGCACCTGGAAAGTGACATGAAAAAATAAGGTAATTATCCAGATCAATCAAGCTAAAGACCCCAAAACACCTGAGATTTTCCTTATTTGCATTCATTTTTATGGATTACATGTTTTGCCTCTCAAACAACTTCCTGGACGTGGACAATCTAATCAGTGATATTTTTCCTCAAATAATACGCTGAATTATATTTTCCAATTGACACAGGCCTTAATACGCTACTCAAATTGAGAGATAATTAGCCAAAATACTCTTCTTCAACATTTTGAAATGTTCTTGTTTTACACTGGGCAGTCATTTTTTTCCACACTGCTGAATGACTTTTGAGTGCTATTTCATTAGAGCGGTGGGTGAGCCATTACAGTGGCAGGGTACAATTTGCTTTGTTTAATGGATTTCTTGCCGTGCATGAATAAAATCATCCTTCACATCTTGTTCTTATATTTGTTTTCTCCCGGTTACTGGTTCTGGATTGTCACTAATCATTTCACCTCACGAGATCACAGGTGAAAGGAGATATGAAGCAGCAGGGCATTTGGAAGAAGTCAGGCTAAAAAAGGTGATATAAGTGGGGCAATGCTCCCTCACCACACTGAGAGAAACTGTAGGGAGGAACAGATGCAAAAAAGGAAGCAGTATGGCGTGGTGGATAGAGCATGGGCCAGGGAGTCAAAAGGTCATGGGTTCTAATCCCGGCTCCACCACTTGTCTGCTGTGTGACCTTGGACAAGTCACTTCACTTTTCTATGCCTCAGATACCTCACCTGTAAAATGGGAATTGAGACTGTGAGCCCCACGTGCACCTGTATATATGTATATATGTTTGTACGTATTTATTACTCTATTTATTTTACTTGTACATATTTATTCTATTTCTTTTATTCTATTTTATTCTATTTATTCTATTTTATTCTATTTCTTTTATTTTCTTTCTATTTCTTTTCTATTTTCTATTTTCTATTTCTTTTATTTTGTTAATACGTTTTGTTTTGTTGTCTGTCTCCCCCTTCTAGACTGTGAGCCCGCTGTTGGGTAGGGACTGTCTCTGTAAGTTGCCAACTTGTACCGTGGCTCAGTGGAAAGAGCCCCGGCTTTGGAGTCAGAGGTCATGGGTTCAAATCCCAGCTCCACCACTTGTCAGCTGTGTGAGTTTGGGCAAGTCATTTAACTTCTCTATGCCTCAGTTACCTCATCTGTAAAAAATGGGGATTAAGACTGTGAGCCCCCGTGGGACAACCTGATCACCTTGTAACCTCCCCAGTGCTTAGAACAGTGCTTTGCACATAGTAAATGCTTAATAAATGCCATTATCATCATCATCATTCCCAAGCGCTTAGTACAGTGCAGAGGCACACAGTGCAGAGGCAAACAGTAAGTGCTCAATAAATACGATTGAATGAATGAATGAATGACAGGGACTGTGTCCAACCTGATTTGCTTGTATCCATTCCAGCGCTTAGTACAGTGCCTGGCACATAGTAGGTGCTTAACAAATATCACAATAATTATTATCATTATTATTATCAATAAACCCTCGGAATCTCCCTCTTCATTTCTCAGTTCCCCCCACCTCGCCCTGACTGACTCCCTTTGCTCTACTTCCCTGCCGCCCCACAGCACTTGTGTATATATGTACATATCTATACTTCTGTTTCTTTCTGCCTGTTTTACTTGTTCTGATGTGTATATTTATATCTCTAATTCTATTTATTTTTATTGCTGCTACTGATGGCTGTTTCCTTGTTTTGATGTCTGTCTCCCCCCTTCTACATTGTAACCCCCTTGTGGGCAGAGATCGTCTCTCTTTGTTGCTGAATTGTACTTTCCAAGTGCCTAGTACAGTACTCTGCCCACAGTAAGTGCTCAATAAATACAACTGAACTGTAGTGAATTCCCCTAGAGAAGAACTGTGAACTCTTTCCTTAGCGGTTATGTCAGTTTAAACTAGAAGTAACAGAACGAGGCTCCCTGCTGCTGTTGCTCTAAAGAGCTGGCTGGGTTCCTGAGACCACCAACCTCTATTGCCTTCTGGCTTCCGACGCCCATAGGAACAGTTCCATCCTGCTCCCACTATACTCTGGCAGATGCTGTAGAACCGCACTTCACAGGTCAGTGGTGATTTGTGTATCTCTGCCATGTGTTGGTGTTGGCAGTGTGTGGTTAGTCAGTTCTTAACACAATTCTTTCATTTTCTAAATTTTCCCACTGTTTCTCCAGTGGTCAGTTGAAGACACTGATGCAGCTTCTGTAATTCAGTACCACTCACGTATGTGTGTGTGTGTGTGTGTGTGTGTGCGCGCGCGCGCATAATTCAGTGCAGCTGATTGTGTGTGTGTGTAGTGTGGGGGGTGGGGGTGGGGGGGGGTCTATCCTATTCTAAGATTGCCAGCCAACTTCATTAATGATTTCCCTGATCACCTGGAAATCCATGTTGCCTTTCCAAGTGTCACTGCTGTTGTTCCCCTTTCAGGATTTTTTGCATCACCTAGAAACAGATCTTTCTCCCAGGAGAACACTTTCTCATGCCTCTGTTTGTGGATCTGGATCCAGTATATCCACCAGTGAACTGTCCAGAAAGAGACTGTCTGCCCATTTCTTGTCAGAATTTTTTTTTCTTTCAAGTCTGCAAATCAAAGGTGGTTTTAGATGTGTATACTCTGATAGCAAATTTTAACCTGACAATTTAAAATCCATCAAAGCACTGAAAAACAACACAGTTAGGATCCTGTCCACGGCAGTGTTTGCAGTACTAAATCTCAGCTTTCCACTAAACTATAGTTACCTATAAATACATTCAGATCCACTAGATTGTAAGCTCATTATGGTCAGGAAACATGTCTGCTAATTCTGTTGCACTTTCCCAAGCACTTAATACAGTACTCTGCACATAGTAAGAGCTCAATAATGAAATTGATTGACTAATTATTATTATTAATAATAATGGTATTTGTTAAGCACCTACTGTGTACCCGGCACTGTACTAAGCATTGGGGTGGATACAAGCAAATCGAGTTGGACACAAGCAAATCGAGTTGGACACAATCCCAGTCCTGAGAGGGGCTCACAGTTTTAATCCCCATTTTACAGATGAAGTAACTGAGGCACAGAGAAGTGAAGTGACTTGCCCACAGTCACACAGCAAAGTGGAAGAGCTGGGATTAGAACCCATGACCTTCTGATTTAGGGTGATGGAAACTTCTACAATATAAATTTTAAAGAAATGTACCATTAGTGCTACATATATCAGTATTAGAAAAATCCATTAGTAAATTACCTTCTTACATTTTCACACCAACAAAAAGAAGTTCAGCAAATAATCCACATTGTAATAATAACTTTGGTATTTGTTAAGTGCTTACTATGTGCAAAGCACTGTTCTAAGCACTGGGGGGAATACAAGATGATCAATTTGTTCCACATGGGGCTCACAGTCTTAATCCCCATTTTACAGATCAGGTAGCTGAGGCACAGAGAAGTGAAGTGACTTGCCCAAAGTCACACAGCTGACAATTGGCGGAGCCTGGATTTGAACCCATGACCTCTGACTCCCAAGCCCGGGCTCCTTCCACTGAGCCACGCTGCTTCCCCAATATGTTGTGATAGTATTTGGGTAATAGCTCATAGAAGCTGGTTTGAGCACAAGAAGATGATACATTTTTGTCCAAACACTTTGAAAAAAGATGATTGTTTATTCTTCCCAACAGTCTCTTGAGGACATAGGGTCAGGAAGAAAAGAAAGTGGGATGGTGGGCTGGTAGGGAGAAAATGTAAACAAGGCTTTCTTCTCCCCTAACCAATTCATCAGTAGTATTTATTGAGCTCCTAATATAATGGTAATAATAATAATGGCATTTATTAAGCGCTTACAATGTGCAAAGCAGTGTTCTAAGCACTTGGGGGATACTAGGCGATCAGGTTGTCCCACTGTGGGCAGAGAACTGTACTATGCACTGGGTCCACAAATCTGTTAACAAATCCTGTCACTTCTACATTAGCAACATCTCTAGAATCCTGTCCTTTGTCTCAATCCAAACTGCTAACATATTGATCTAAGAATTTATCACTTCCCACCATACCACTACATCAGTCTGCTGCATCACATCTCTCCCCTCTCCAGTCCATACTTCATTATGCTGCCTGGAATATTTTTCTAAAAAAATATTTCTGTGCACATCTCCCCACACCTCAAAATCCCTTGCAGAAAAAAGAACTGATTCGAGTACTGATTAAAATGCTGATGACAGTTCTCTAGACTGTAGGTTTGTTGTGGGCAGGGAAACTGTCTACCAACTCTCTCATATTTTAGTGTACCAAGAGCTTAATACAGTACAGTTGCCTCCTTAGTGCAGTATATCAGTGTCATAATCTGAAGGTCCTAAATTCAAATCTCAGAGTGTGCAAGTGTTTATAAGAGGCATGGCTTAGTAGATAGAGAAGCTGTGTGGCTTAGTGGAAAGAGCACAGGCTTGGGAGTCAGAGGTTGTGGGTTCTAATACTAGCTCTGCCACTTGTCTGCTGTGTGACTTTGGGCAACTCACTTCACTTCTCTGTGCCTCAGTTACCTCATCTGTAAAATGGGGAGTAAGACTGTGCGCCCCACGTGGGACAACCTGATAAGCTTGTATCTAACCCAGCGCTTAGAACAGTGCTTGGCACACAGTAAGCACTTAACAAATACCATCATTATTATTACTATTATAGAGCACTGGCCTGGGAGTCAGAAGGACCTGGGTTCTACTCCCTGTTCTGCCAATAGTCTGCTGTATGACCTTGGGCAAGCCACTTCTCTGTGCCTCAGTTATCTCATCGGTAAAATGGGGATTAAGACTGGGAGCCCCATATGGGACATGGACTTTGTCCAACCTGATGGCATCTACTACAGCACATAGTACAGTGCCTGGCATATAATAAATGCTTTACAAATACCATTTTAAAAAATTACACAGAAAAGTGTATCATCACTCTACCAGATAGATCAGTAGCTTTTCAAAAAAATACTAGAGTATTTTTCCTTGGTTACGGTCTACTTTGTGGGAAAGGAACTGTATAAGCTCAGAAGTCCCAATCTGATTCGTCCATCCTAATCTTCCTCAACTGCTCCGCTGTCTTTGACATATTTGTCCATTCCCTCCTCCTGGAAACACTATACAACCTTGATTCATCTCTCCCTTCCCTCCACATAGTCAGTCAGTCACCAAATCCTGCCTCTATCTTCACATAATATTCAGAATCTACCCCTTCCTTTCCAAAGAGAGGATTCAGGAAGTTGGTCCAAGTATGTACTCAATAAACACCCTTGATGGATTGACTGATTGATGGATTGGCCTAGGATCCATCAGGAAACTCAACTTAAAAGGTGAAAAATTGCATCCATAGAGGAGGTAATGATGCTGTACCTTTGGTGTGCTGATGACTGAGCTCTGAATTCATATGCAAAAGGGGTCACACAGATGATTATGAAGTGCTTCAGAGTCAATACAATGCTAAAAAAAATACTAAAGCAAAATAAGATTATGAATCCCATTTACCAGGGAATTTTCAACAGTTGAACAATTTTCATCAGTCAGCAACAGAACTTTATGTTAACTTATGCTCCACTTGCATTCTTTCCCCCCATTGACACATGGGGAATGGGGGAAAAATGGCCTGCTCCTCATCCATTAATTCACTTCCAGGTCACCTCACCACCTTCCATTACCACTATCCAATTCAAACACACACTTCACCTCTAATTGTCAATTCTACAACCCTCTGGGCTCTCTGTATTTCCTGATGAATTGAATGCCTCCTCTCTTTCCCGTAACTTGCTGTGAGCCTTAGGGACTTTGATTTATATGTTGCCTTTGATTACTGAGTCTCTTGAACTTCACCACAACCACTCACCAACAGGGACATTCCCTAGCTTTCATCATCCATAGTACTGGTATCTATAACTGTATGCTCTACATCTCTGATTTGGAGTTATTTAACTCATCCCACAATCAGTCCCTCCAGTCCCATGTTTTTGTTCCTATCCATCAGTCACCAGCCTAATTTCCTCTGTTCTCTTTCTAGATACCAGGGGCCATACTTTAAAAATGGTCTCCCCAGAATTCTTTACTTTATTGCCCTGGCATCCATCCGTCAATCAATCAATCCATCTTTTACTCCATTCTAAAGTCTCCGACAACCTCAACAATCTTACCAACATTTCTCAATAATTGGCAGCCAGCAATTTAACTCCTTATGGATCCATTTTCCCTTTCAATATCCTCTTTCCCCACATTCACAGCTCAATCTTTCATGCGATCTCCTGTCATTCTAGCAATCAAGCAATCCACAGTATCCACTGCACATATACTGTGTGCAGAGCATTGAATTGGGCATTTAGGATTATATAAATAGTTAATAGAAATAATCCCTGCCCTTCAGGAATTTACAGTCCGCTGAAGGCTGCTGAAAAGCACAATATAAATCTGCCTAGTACTGCTATCCATTACCCAGATTGGGCATTTAAAATGTGTCCCTTCCTTTACTCACCCTGCCCTTCCCTCCATTCTATCCACCCCCTTGCCTTATCCACCTGTAAACCTTTAATTAGGGGAACATTTTGTGATTCCCTGCCCTTGCAATAACCCCCCTAAATCCTCAATTCTTGCTGTGGTTTTAAAAAAGAGATTTGTGCTGCCTGTCTACCTTTTCCTTATCCCTGCTGCTTTCTTTGGTCTGGAACACCTTCCCTCCTCAAATCTGATAATTATTCTCCCTTCCTTCAAAGCTTTCTTGAAGGCACATCTCCTCCAAGAAGCCTTCCCAGACTAAGCTCCCCCTTTCCTAATCTCCCACTCCCTTCTGCATCGCCCTGACTTGGTTCCTTTGTTCTTGCCCCCCTGCCAGCCCCACAGCATTTCTGTACATATTTGTAATTTATTTATTTGTATTTATGTCTGTCTTCCCCACTCTAGGATGTAAGCTTATTGTTGGCAGGGAATGTGGAATGTTGTATTGCACTCTCCCAAGAGCTTAGTACAGTGCTCTGCACACAGTAAGTGCTCAATAAATGCAGTTGAATGAATGAATGAATGAATGTGGTCCACACTTATCCATTTCTCCCAAACCAGCTGGGGCTGAGATTGGTTGGAGATGTAGAATCCCTCCTCAGAGTTCATCTGATACCAGTCTAGTCTCTACCACTCCATGGTTCAGGATTTCCATCCATACCCCTGGTGGAAAGAGCACAGGTCTTGGAATCAGAGGACCTGCGTTCTAATACCAATTCTGTCACTTGCCAGTTGTATGACTTTGGGCATGTCATTTTACGTATCTGAGCCTCTGTTTCCTCGTCTGTCAAAAGGGGATTCAATAACAGTTCTCTCCCTATTAGAATTAATCACTCAATCAATCATATTTATTCAGCGCTTATTGTGTCCATAGCATTGAACTAAGTTCTTGGGAGAGAACAGTGTAACAATATAATAGATACATTCCTTGCCCACACAGAGTTTACAGTCTCGGGGTGGGGGAAGAACAGGGACAGTGTGTGCTTAACAAATATCATTATTATTACTATTACTAGTAGTCCCCCTAACATTTGCTCTAGTAATCAATTCTAGACCTTTGACCGATGATTTGATTCAAACCACTCAGAATATTACCCATATTTCTCTCTCTCTGCTCCAGTTTTTAAGGCAATCAATTGGATATGCTTCCAACCAGTTGAAGAAAAATTATTTTCATCTGTTTGGGACCTTCCACCTTCCAGTTCCAATACCTTCCTGTCACATATGGTCATTGTGAGATTTAGTGAACAACAATAATTCTGGGTTGGTGTTGAACCCCTTAATGACGCTGTATAAAGTTCATTCAGGCCCTTCTCTGACTGAGATTTCCCAATCTGTAGAGTCCTAACTCATGCATCTAATCAAAATAATTTATCAAAATAGTTAATATATTAATTATCTAATCAAAAGAATGCCCCACCTCCATCTGCACTCTGCAATCATTCTGGTAATTTATCCACAGAGTTTTCCAGAAGTGGTTGACCATTGCCTCCTTCCTTGCAGAAAACCTGAGTCTCCATCCTTGACTTTCTCCCATGCTGCTGCTGCCCAGCATGGGTAAGTTTTGCCTTGTAGCAGACTGCCTTGCATTCACTAGCCACTGCCCAAGCTAGGAATGGAATGGGTATATTAATAATAATAATGATGGTATTTGTTAAGCACTTACTATGTGCGAAGCATTGTTCTAAGCACTGGGGGGATATAAGGTGATCAGGTTGTCGCACATGGGGCTCACAGTCTTAATCCCCATTTTACAGATGAGGTCACTGAGGCACAGAGAAGTGAAGTGACGTGCCCAAAGTCACACAGCTGACAAGTGGTGGAGCCGGCATTAGAACCCATGACCTCTGACTCCCAAGCCCGGGCTCTTTCCAATGAGCTACACTGCTTCTCTGTTCTGCTTGACTCTCCCTCCCATAGTTGAGACTGGTAGAGCACTGGAAACTCTCCAGGTGGGACCCTGAGAGGGGATATACATATATACATACGCATATATATGATATACGAGTCACATAACCTTCTGACTCGTAGGCCTGTGCTCTATCCATTATGCCCTGCTGATGACATTGGTGGCATCTTTAAGATCCTATGGTTCTCTTCAGTGTACTCCACTTCAAGGAAGATTTTTTGTAAATATTTATGCAGAATGCTCCCTACATGTATGTAAGGAATTACTAGACTGATTGGAAAGAAAAAAGCCAACACCTGAGAAATCAAAGCATGACTGGCAGTATTGCATACGTTTCCTCCATAAATAGGTTCTTGGAGGGGAGGGATTGTGGCTACCAACTGCTTAACTCTCACAAATGCTTTGTCAAATGTCTTTGAACACAGCGAGTACTCAATAAATACCATTCATTCATTCATTACCTGAGGAACATTTATTATCTTAGCTGGGTCAGATCAGATAATTTAATGGCAATGCTGATTCAACTTCAGAATTGATGAGAAAAAAATCACTCTGATAAACCATTAAAAATAATAGAAATAATTTATGCTCCCAAAATTACCAATAAATCATCTAGGTAAATGAAAATCCACTTTCAAACTAATGAAATATTAATGACTCTAGATTCTTCCATTTCATAATTACAAATATGTTGTCTTTTATTTTTAGAGCAGGCTTTCATTCTTACTCTGGGGCCAAATTCTCATTACCCTTTACATATTATTAATTTTTAGATATGCCAACCCCTTATAATCTGCAGGGTGGATTTCATTACTAAAATAAAGTAATAATGAAGGAAGGAAAGACAAATGTAGCCACACTTGTGGGATGGTAACTCCAGAAAATCTGAGGCAACTTTCAGTGTACCTAAGTGGCTATATTCATATTAACATTTTGCATAACCTTTAACAAGCAAAGCAGTAAAGCAGCAATAAAATTACATTTAGAGCTTCTTTTGATTAAATCTAGATCACCTTTATTATTACATTTCTCCTGGATTTCAAATCTTGCCTATTAAAAATTTTGCTCTCTAATCATGCCTACATTTCAAGGATTCTCACAATACATTCTATTTTGCTCACAGGTTTTTTAATGTTCTTAAATTTTAAAAAAATCAATCAAAAGTATTGCAGACAGTTGAAATGATGTAGGTGAGTTTCTGTGGTTGTGACTGTTGATGAGTCTTGCTCTCAAGCACTTAATACAGTGTTCTGCACAGAGTAAGTGCTCAATAAATAGTTGCTAAAAGAGCATGTCACCAAACATAGGTTTTGGGCAACGTACACCTATCCAGAAAGTACTAAATATCACTTGGATATAGAAAGGACATCAATCAAATTGCAAGGAGTACTTATTGAACACTCAGTGCATGCAGGGTTCTGGTTTAAGTACGCGGAGGGTACAGTACAATAGAGTTGGTAATAACGATGGCATTTGTTAAGCGCTTACTATGCGCAAAGCACTATTCTAAGCACTGGGGAGAATACAAGGTGATCACTTTGCCCCACGTGGGGCTCACAGTCTTAATTCCCATTTTACAGATCAGGTAACTGAGGCACAGAGAAGTTAAGTGACTTGCCCAAAGTCACACAGCTGACAAGTGGCGGGGCCAGGATTTGAATCCATGACCTCTGATTTCCAAGCCTGAGCTCTTTCCACTGAGCCCCGCCCAAAAGGAACTTATGGTTTATGGTAAAAGTGGCTCAATTGCACAGTGGATAGCGCATTGGACTTCTAGTGTGGTGGAAGATATTCAAAGGTTGTGGGTTTGAGTTCCACCAAAGTTGGGCTTATTTGAGAAGCAGCATGTCTCAGTGGCAAGAGCAAGGGCTTGGGAGTCAGAGGTTGTGGGTTCTAATCCCAGCTCTGCCACTTGTCTGCTGTGTGAGTTTGGACAAGTCATTTCACTTCTCTGTGCCTCAGTTATCTCATTTGTGAAATGGGGATTAAGACTGTGAGCCCCACGTGGGGCAACCTGATTACCTTGTATCTCCCCCAGTGCTCAGAACAGTGCTTGGCACACAGTAAGCACTTAACAAATACTACTATTTTATTATTATTATTATGGTACGGAGAAAATCAATTACATGTAGTAGGAATGGCAGAGTAAAAGGTTACGTACGCAAGTGTCATGGGCTAGGGGTGGGGAAAAGATCAAGTATTTAAGGGGTACAGATCCAAGCTCATAGGGAACAAAAGGGGGAGGGCAAAAAAGAAGCAGTGTGGCCTAGTGGATAGAGCACGGGCTTGAGAGTCAGAAGGTCACGGGTTCTAAGCCTGGCTTCGCCACTTGTCTGCTGTGTGACATTGGGCAAGTCACTTCATTTCTCTAGGTCTCAGTTACTTCATCTGTAAAATGGGGATTAAGGCTGTGAGCCCTATGTGAGACAGGGACTATGTCCAACCTGATTATCTTGTAACCAGCTCAGCGCTTAGAACAGTGCCTGGCACGTAGTAAGCACTTAACAAATACTATTATTCAGCCCTTAGAACAGTGGTTGGCACATAGTAAGTGCTTAACAAATACCATTATTATTATTAGTAAATCAGGTAGGAAAATGCAAGGTTAAACAGGGAAAGCTTCTTAGAGGAGATAGTACAATACTCTGCACACAGTAAGCACACAGATGTCACTGATTATTTTCATTTTAATGGGGCTTCGAAGATGGGGAGAATGTTAGTCTGTCAGACATTCATTCATTCAATCATATTTATTGAGAGCTTACTGTGTGCAGAGCACTCTACTAAGCACCTGGGAAGTACAAGTCAGTAACATATAGAGATGGTCCCTACCCAACAACAGGCTCACAGTCTAGAAGGCGGAGACAGACAACAAAACAAAACATGTAGACGGGTGTCAAAACCATCAGAATAAACAGAATTACAGACATGAGGGTGGAGGTAGTTCCAGGGAAATGGAAAGACATGGTCAAGGGGTCAGGCGCGATATAGACGAGATCAAGGAAGGCGCGATATAGATGAGATCAAGGAAAAGGAAAAGAGGATTAAAGTCTGCAAGCTGGGTTTTAGTAGGAGATCAGTGAGGTAAGGTCGAAGGGGGAGATCTGATTGAGTGCCTTAAGGCTGATGGTAAGGAGTTTCTGTAAGATGAAGAGCTGCATGGGACTTTGAGAAGTGGGAAGACATGGATTTTCCCATCTGCATCCTCTATGCAATTGGATCTGTACCCTTTGGGCACTTGAAGTCCATCCCACCATCAAGCTTCACAGCACAAATGTACCTGCTCATAACCTATTTATTCATACTAATGTCTGTCTCCCCATCTAGATAATTGTGGACTGAGAACCTGTCTACCAACTCTTGTTATACTGTACTCTCCCAAGAGTTCAGTACAGTGCTGCATAAATTGCTCAGTAAATGTCACTGATTAATAGGACTGAAATTAGAAAAATGATCCAGGCCGCAGCATGAAGTCTGGACTAGAGAGGAAAAAGGAAGGAGGCAGGGAGGTCAGCAAGGAGGTTGGTGTAGTAGTCAAGGCAGGATATGATAATAATAATGATCATGGTATTTGTTATGCACTTATTATGTGCCAAACACTGTACTAAGTGCTGGGATGGATACAAGCAAATTAGGTTGGATTGTGAGATGCACAGTCTCAATCCCCATTTTATCGATGAGGTAATTGAGGCACAGGGAAGTAAAGTGACTTGCCCAAGGTCACAGGGCAGACATGTGAGGGAGCTGGGCTTAGAACCTATGACCTTCTTTCTGACTTCCAGGACCCTGTTCTATTCACTAGGCCATGCTGCTTCCATGACTTGGAAGTGCTTGTATCAGCATGGTAGCATTTTGGATGGAAAAGCAGGGATGGATTCTGGTCAAGTAGTGAAGGTGGAATTGACAGGATTTGGCGACAGACTAATTATGCAGATTGACTGAGAGAAAAGAGCCAAAGATCACGTCAAGCTTACAGGCTTGTGAAACAGCAAGGATGGTGGTTTTATCTTCAGTGAGGGGAAAGTCTGGGTGGGGATAGAGTTTGGGTCAGAAGATAATGAGTTCTGTTTTGGAACTTTTGAGTTAAAAATATCAGCAAGACATTGGAGCAGAGATGTCCTGAAGGCTAGAGGAACTGTGAGACTCCAGAGAAGAAGAGGGGTCAGACTGCAAAAATTCCTACCAGCCTCAAGGCTCTCCATCACCTCCCCCCTCCTACCTCACCTCCCTTCTCTCCTTCTACAACCCAGCCCACACCCTCAGCTCCTCTGCCGCCACTAACCTCCTCACTGGGCCTCGTTCTCGCCTGTCCCACTGTCGACCCCTGGCCCACGTCCTTCCCCTGGCCTAGAATGCCCTCCCTCCACACATCCGCCAAACTAGCTCTATTCTGCCCTTCAAAGTCCTACTCCTCCAGGAGGCCTTCCCAGACTGAGCCCTCTTTTTCCTCTCCTCCTCCCCTCTCCATCGCCCCCCATGCCCTACAGCACTTGTATATATTTGTACATATTTATTACTCTATTTATTTTACTTGTACATAGTTACTACTCTATTAATGATTTGCATATAGCTGTAATTCTGTTTATTCTGATGGTTTTGACACCTGTCTACATGTTTTATTTTGTTGTCTGTCTCCCCCTTCTGGACTGTGAGCCCGTTGTTGGTTAGGGACCATCTCTATATATTGCCGACTTGTACTTCCCAAGTGCTTAGTACAGTGCTCTGCACACAGTAAGCATTCAATAAATATGATTGAATGAATGAATGAATGAACTGGATGGCAAATTTGGGAATCAACTGTTAGAGATGGTGGTTGCAGCCATGGGAGCAAATTCATTATCCAAGGGAGTGGGTGTAGATGGAGAATAAAAGGGGAATCAGAACTGAGCCTTGAGAGATCCCCACGGATAGTGGGTGGGATGCAGAGGCTCCAAAGAAAGACATTGAGAAGAAGGAGCCAGATAGGAGAGACTGGAGTGGATAGTTCAGCAATGCCAAAGTGAGATAGGGATGACGACATTCATTCATTCATTCAATCGTATTTATTGAGCACTTACTGCGTGCAGAGCACTGTACTAAGCACTTGGAAAGTACAAGTTGGCAACATAAAGAGATGATCCCTACCCAAGGACGGGCTCACAGTCTAGAGGGGGAGACAGAAAACAAAATAAAACAAGTAGACAGGTGTCAAAACCATCAGAATAAATAGACAGCTGAGACCTCAAGCAGGATAAGGCTGGAGTAGAAGCCATTGGATATGGCAGTATGTTGTCAAAATGCCCCAAATAAAGAAATTCCATTTCTACCACTGTCCAAGACTTCCAGTAAAGAGTTTTGTGACTATGGTGCTGTAGCTCTGAAGGATTTGTCAGCTGCTAATTATTTCATTTTAAATAAAAATAAAGGGCAACATATGGTGCCTCTAATGCTGTGATGAAACAGAGACAGAGAAAATGGATTTGGCGGAATATAAATCATAACAAATTTTCTCTCGGTGAATCCCAAATCATATTAATCAAGACAAATAGAGACAGAGCATAAATTAAATAAATGGAGGGTGATTAAACCCATGCACGATGCTGCTCAAAATATAGAACAGATGCAATTTGAAAACGTCTTTATCGATACTAAAATTTATGAAAGAGTACCCTGAACAGTCTCTATTTTTAGAATTTATTCAGAGAAGAAAAATTGCACACGCATCTGTTAAGTCTGGCAAAAAAGATACTTTTTTCCTAGATGTGCCATTCACTCTTCCTACATTGGGTTTTACAGCAGAGATCAAATGAGTGTGGCTGCCACCTTAGGGTGTATAATCAGTGAGATAGCCATGTGGAGTAGGGATTTAAATACAATACTAATAATAATATTTGGTAAGTGCTTATTGTGTACCAAGGACTGACGTAGCTACAAGATAATTACCTAACAAGCTCAACAAATATGGTTGTTATTATTATGACCATTATCATTATTATCATCATCATTAAAAGCAATGAAAGACAGGGTGGGTCTGTAAGCCAGGAATTTAATTTCAAATTCAGGCTAGCAAATGCCATCTAATGGCATCCTTTATGAGTCTGAATGATAGCTATATAGTAATGCTAAAGGACTGCTGAGAAGCAGCATGGCTAAGGAAAGAGCATGGGATTGGGAGTCAGAGGTCGTGGGTTCTAATCCTGGCTCCACCACTTATCAGCTGTGTGACTTTGGGCAAGTCACTTAACTTCTCTGTGCCTCGGTTACCTCATCTGTAAAATGGGGAATAAAACTGTGAGCCCCATGTGGGACAATATGATCACTTTGTATCCCCCCAGCGCTTAGAACAGTGCTTTGCACATAGTAAGCACTTAACAAATACCATTATTATTATTATTATTACAATTATTACAATAATAACAATAATAATAGGGGCACTTATTAAATGTTTAGTATATGCCACGCATAGTGTAAAATGTTGGGGTACATACAAATGCAATCAGATAGGTCATTTAGTTATTCAATCAGTCAACAGTATTTATTGAGCACTTACTATGTGCAGAACACTGTACTAAGCACTTGGGAGAGTACAGTATATAACAATAAACAGACATATTCCTTGCCCACAATGAGTCTATACAGTCTATAGGATCAGCCACAGTTCCAACTCCCACAAGGGATGACAGTTTAAATTAGAGGTAGAAAAAGTGTTTCATTCCCATTTTACAGATGAGGAAACTGAGGCACACAGAAGTTTAAATGACCTGCTCAAAGTCTAAAAGCAAGTAAGTGGAGAAGCCAGGAGTAGAACCTAGATCTGATTTCCAGCACCGTGCTCTCTGTACTGGGCCATGCTGCCTTCCTTCAATGAATTAGTGCAGAAGAGTTGGATAAGGGATTTTAGTCAACCATTGACTTTTATTTTTTGATACTGTCAGTAAATGCAGTTCCCGATGTTGTTTGATTTGTGGTTGTTTTAGTTCGTTTTTGTACATGTACAGGGAATGTGTCTGTTTATTGTTATATACTGTACTCTCCCAAGTGCTAAGTACAGTGTTCTGCACATAGTAAGTGCTCAATAAATACAGTTGACTGATTGAATAACTGAATGACCTATCTGATTGCATCTGTATGTACCCCAACATTTTGGCAGCTGTGTCATTCAATCACACCTTTGTCGAACGTTAGGTTTCAACAGAACATGAGACCTAGGAATGAGAGTGAGAAGATTCAAGTACTTTGCAAATACATGTCTTTCTACAAATCATCATCAATTAGAAAAGAGATATGGTCCGGTAGAGAGAATTTAGGGCTGGGAGACAGTTCACCTGGGTTCTAATCTCAGGTTTGCCACGGGTCTATGTGTCCTTGGGAAAGTCACTTCACTTCTCTGTGTCTTAATTTTCTCATATGTAAATTGGGATTAAATATCTGAGATCCCTTCCCATTAGATTGTGTGCCCAATCTGTTTTTATTGTATCTACTCCACTGTAGGGCACAGTGCTTGGAACATAATAAGTGCTTAATAAATATGTCTCCAATAATAATAATTTTTATTTATTGAGCATCTATTGAGGGCAGGGTCACCGAGAAGATGCTTATGCTAGATACACTCAATACTGTAGCTCCTCAACCACAGGAACATTGCCCTGTACTCTAATTATATCCACCAAAGTGGGTATAATTTACAGATCTGTGTTTGCTGTTCTGATCAATATGTATTATTGAATAGAAGCAAAAACGTTTGTATAATTGCCACATAGCCTTGTAATTTGTGATAAGTAGACACCAATTGCCAAATACACAACAGGTTAAAAAGAGAAAAGATATAAATGACAAAAGAACAAATAAACATTATGGAGGACATTGATCATGTCTACTGTAGCACTACACCAAACATTTAGTATAGGGCTCTAAAACAATAATAATAATAATGATGGTATTTTGTTAAGAGCTTACTATGTGCCAAGCACATACATGTTGCCAAATTGTACTTCCCATGCGCTTAGTACAGTTCTCTGCACACAGTAAGTGCTCAATAAATATGACTGACTGAATGAATGAAAGCACTGTTCAGGTGCTCAATAAATACTACTGATTGATAGATATGCATATACCTATTTTTGTACCAAGGTTCCTGATGACCAAGTGCTAACACAGATTCATTTACATTATTCATATTACATTTATATTTGTATTCATTTAACACAGAGGCTGTTACAGGGTACCCTCCCGAGTGCTTAGTGTAGTGCTCTGCACACAGTAAGCATTCAAATATGATTGACATTGATTTGTTTCTGAAGAATTATTAGCTGCGTCGGCAATTGAAACTCTCACACGTTCCTGATGACGTGTTTCTATTATAATGACTGTTTTCATTTTGTGAAACACTGCAGATGTAGTCTGCATAGATGCCAAGTCTGTAGAGTCCGAAAACATAGAAAAATATTTGGGTTTTTTTTTTTTTTTGGCACCGACCTGAATGATCATATTCTCGATTTAGTTGCTAACAATTCGTTTCTATATAAGTAAATTTCAAGAAAATGTATGTTTAGATATCTAAATGTGTCATCTGAAGTTATGGTTGGTGATGGTTGATATGAACATCATAAAATCAAATTGCATCATGTATTTTTCTAAAATGAGGCTACTGGCCCAACTGAGATCCAATGTTAGAATTACAAACAGAAAACATGCTTAATCTTTCACTGATTCCAATTTTTAGTCAACTTTTTTTCTCCCTCTCAATTCCCTTTTTTATGTTTTTTGTGACATTTTCATCATGTACCAGGAACTACACTATGTGCTGGATAATCAGGATAATCAGGTTGGACCCAGTTCATGTCAGTCAGTCAGTCACTTGTATTTATTGAGCACTTACTGTGTGCACAGAGCACTGTACTAAGTGCTTGGGAGAGTACAATATGCCAGACACATTCCCAGCCAACAACAAGCTTACTATCTAGAGGGTGTCCCATGTGGAACTCAGTATCAATCCCCAGTTTACAGGTGAAGTTACTGAGGCACAGAGAAATGAAGTGACTTTCCCAAGGTCACACAGCACACAAATGACATAGCTGGGAGTAGGACCCAGGTTCTCCGGACTCCCAGGCCTGTGCTTTACCCATTAGACCATACTGCTTCTCTGCCTCAGTTATCTCATCTATAAAATCGGGATTAAGACTGTGAGACCCCCGTGGGACAACCTGATCACCTTGTAACCTCCCCAGCGCTTAGAACAGTGCTTTGCACATAGTAAGCACTTAATAAATGCCATCGTTATTATCATCATTTACAATACTGACAGCAGAATTTCTAACCATGCATAGCCATTACCCAAAATTAATCATCTCGTCAGAAAGCAGAGTTCTTTCTAGCAGTAGTTTTCAGGTTAAAAAAAAAAACTAATTTCAGACTAAGAATATATTTTCATTCCAACAGGGTGGGAGATCATTATGATAAAAAGATTGTGTCTGTCTCAGGGCATCAAAGTAATGCAATAAAAGAAAGAGTGGGTAATAAATCTGATGGGGTGATCTACAGCAAGATCTGTGCACCCTATATGATGGTCTTGGTTCCTATGGCCTCAGATACTTTATGATTTGATTTTCCAGATGAAGCTTCAGTTCTCTAATGAGACGGGAGACATTAGGGGTAGTATCTAGAGGCTTGCATCATATCTAGAACTTATTATTCATTTTGACAATGCAGAAATACTCACAGATCCATTTGAAATTCAGTTGAAAGTTGAAGACCTCAGTGACAGGAAAAACTGTAAGGTTGAGGGGAGGCAGTGATTTCAAGATGGTTATTTCCTTCTATTATACAGCCTACCTACGAGCTAAAGTGGATGCCATTTCAACCTGTTTGCCTCTACTGTCTGCTGCCCTGACTCCTGCCCTGGGTCAGGGAAATTCCTTGGCTCAAAGTCCCCCCACAAAAAATGAAACCAATTGAGTACCATTATGCTAACTGGCCTAAAGGTAAATTCAACAATAAACTAAAAGCTGTAGAGAGGATTATAAATCCTTCCTCCTCTGAAAGTCTTCCCCAGTTAATTTCCCATGTCTAAAGCAGTATCATTCTACTAGCATTACTACTACTACTACTAAAGAGAGAGTCCAGTAAATAGATAAGCATACTCCAAAGCCACCTTTGAAAAGCAGCACGGCCAAGTGGATAGAGCACAGGCCTGGGAGTAAGAAGGTCCTAGGTTCCAATCCTGGCTTAGCTATTTGTCTGCTGTGCGTTGTTGGGCAAGTCACTTCATTTCTCTGTGCCTCAGTTACCTCATCTGTAAAATGGGGATTAAGACTGTGAGCGCTATGAGGGATATGGACAGTGTCTAACGTGATTCAAGCTTGTATCTACCCCAGCACTTAGAACAGTGCCTGCCTGGCACATAGTAGATGCTTAAAAAATACCATTAAAAAAGGCAAACTTAGCACCAGAGAAATTTGGGTGCCTTGATCACTTGATCAGTGTTTTGATGATCAGCCACTGTGTAGGTATGAGAAGTGGGGTTTGGGGGAGCAGAAAAAGAACTTCTTTTCATCATTTTTTACCAGAGTATTCTTTCAGTCAATGATTATGCTTTAGACTCTGTGGAGTAAACAAAAAAGATCATCCATTCTCCAACTGTAGGCAGTTCACTGTTTCCAGTTTTGCTTTTGAGAACAAGCTGTTCATTTTCTTTTTCATATGATCATTAAGCAAACAACTTCCAGGAAGAACAATCAAGAACCTTTAGCCAAAGCCTCTAAAGTTAATTTTATAGGTGCCCAAGTTCCTTTCAAAAAAATATGTAATTTCACTTCAAATGACTTTCTTTTATCAGTTCCCTTTCCTGACTTACAAGGATGGAGTAATAAAGCATAAGCATTAGAAATGCAGGAAAATGTAATACTTTGGTTCTGGAAACTTTGCCTAAATTTTCACACCCCTAGAAAATCCTACCAAAATAAAAAATGAAAAAAATGAGACCACTCAATAGCTTTCTTAGCAACTATAACAGAAAAACAAATTGTAAAGACAAAAATGAACTTTTTTGAATCCTTCTTTCAACACTGGAACAGTGATATTAAATTGAGCCAAGTAGCTATAATAAATATTTCTTCTGGCAGGTTGTGTTACTTTCTTACTATGGATCAGAAAAACTGTTTTTGAAAATGGACCTCTGCTCTTCTTTTTAATAGAATTAACGTCTGAGCTCCATTAGGAACAATAAAATGCCTGTTTTTTTAATGCTTGATGTCCTTTCAAGAATCAATCTCAAATATTTCTTAAAAGATTAAAAACTTATCAAACTTGGTACTTTTCTGAAATTTAAACCAACAGTTCTTTGGGGCTATGGTTTCTTGAAAGGATGCAATCTGCCCTACTGGAACACTTTCAACATTACAATTTTTCTAAAATTGCATTCCAGAAATAAAATGATAGCAGTAAGTCTGCACTAGATCACATCTGTCCACAAAGTTTGAGGTTGATTTTTCAACTCTTAAAAGCAGAACATGCCACCATTAATACTTTTTATTACACAACTGAAGACCAGCACAGTGGGGGATTTCATCTTCAAAGTGCACGTTGCCTAGCAACGCTCATTAAACTAGAGTGGCTTTTTTTCATCAATCACTTGCATTTTCTGAGAACTCTTAAAATCACTACTTTCATCCCGAATATAAACAATACGAGTCAGGCAAATAAGCAAACAGCTGCACATAGAGGGGAAATGAGAAGTTGCACAGTGTTTACTAGATGGTCTCCAAAATTTGGAAATATCATTTTACTTGGGCTTTTTACCTTTTAGGAAATAGACTTTTGTTTCTCAGTGACAGTTGTGAGTCTTTGGAAATACTCATTCCAACTGTTCAGGATTTGATTTGGAAAAGAACATGTTCCTTTAATTACAAGAGGCAGGAAATCAATACCACAGATTTGCTAACCCACATAGCTTTTAAAGAATATTATAGTGTTCAATAATGTACACTTTGTGCAGTGTAAATCAGTGTAAATCTAATCACTGAAAGTACCAATGAAATTGTACATTAACGGGATGATCAAATACTGACCTGATCTAAAATGCATGTGAAATAGGAATAATACAGATGGCTACAAAAATATGACTACCATATCCAAGTACTGTGATGGATTAATGTTGTTAAGGAATAGTGCATGGTATGCTCAAAGCACATTAGACTGCATTGATTTATACTGACTATGAGGAGGATATTTTTACATCACCTCTAAGAGGACACACCATATGCTTAGTACAGTGTTCTGCACATAGAAAGTGCTTAATAAATACCATTGATTGATCATGAATCACAGGGGTCCCTGTCTCTCTATTAGCCACAACTTGGACTTCATTTATAATAACTGTGATATTTCTTAAGTGCTTACTATGTGCAAAGCACTGGTGTAGACACAAGAAAATCAGGTCCCATACTGGATTCAGTCTAAGCAGAAGGGAGAAAAGGTATTGAAACATCATTTTGCAGACAAGTCAACTGAGCTACAGAGAAGTTAAGTGACTTTCCCATGGTCAAGCATCAGGTATGTGGTGGAGGCAGGATTAGAATCCATGTCTTCTAACACCAGGGCTCTTCCCACTATCGAGTTGTGTCTGAACCATAGTGACGCCATGGACACATCTGTCCCAGCACACCCCACCTCCATCTTCAATCATTCTGGTAGTGGATCCATAGAGTTTTCTTGGTCAAAATACAGAAATGGTTTACCATTGCCTCCTTCCGCACAGTAAATCTGAGTCTCCGCCCTCGACTCCCTCCCATGCTGCTGCTGCCCAGCTTGCCCAGCTTAAATTCCTAGAATTGGACCAGATGACAGTTACTTGGCTTGCTCAAGATAAAGCAGCTCATTTGGGGAGAGAGGAGAAGAGGGATAAATAGGTAACTTCCAGGACAGAAGTGGTTTAAGCTCTCAGTGGTGCATGCGTTCCCTAAATTATTTACCTACAGGAATAATGTGAAGCCAGAAAAACAGCTTTCAGATAGCAAGTCGATCATAAAAGCAGAACATTTCTAACTGATCTCCTGTAATTTCCCTTCTGGAGTACGAATTTTATCTAAGCATTGTATGCTAGGTCACAGCTCACAGGATGTGGGATCTAATGCCAGTTCCACCACTTTTCTGCTGTGTGACCTTGGACAAGTGTCTTAACTTCTCTTTGCCTCAGTTACCTCATTTGAAAAATAGGGATTAAGACTGTGAACCCCATGTGGGACAGGGACTGTGTCCAACCTGATTACCTTGTTACTACCCCAGCACTTAGAACAGTGCTTTGCATGTAAGTGCTTAGCAAATACCATAATAATAATAGTAATGATTCTTATTATTTTTAATAATAATAGTTAAATAAACTTGTTTTCATTTTATTGGATTTACAATAAACTAAGCAGCATGGGCTGGAAGTCAGAAGAACCTCAGCTCTAATCCTGGCTCTGCCACCTGTCTGCTGCATGACCTTGGGCAAGTCACTTAACTTCTCTACGCTTCAGTTACCTCATCTGTAAAAAGGGGATTAAGACCGTGAACCCCATGTGGGACAGCGACTGTGTCCAACCTGATTAGCTTGTATCTACTCCAGCACTTAGTACGATGTGTGGCACATAGTAAGAACTTAGCAAATACCATTAAAAAAGTAACTCATTAAATAGCAAGAGTAATACATGTTTCCAACATCAGCGAATCAATTAAATGAATCATTGTTGGGATGCACTCCTTTCCAGGAACAGACATCCCCAAACCACCCTCTAGAATGTAAACCCGTTATAGATGGGGAACTCGTCTAGGAATTCTGATATATCGTATTCTCCCAAGCATCTAATAAATAATACTGATGGACTGATGTTCTGAACACAGTGATTACCTGATAAATGATGTTGAGGCCTGCACAGACTTTGACTTGCTGGGACAGGGAATAAGTCTGTTTGTTGTTGTATTGTACTCTCCCAAGCACTTAGTATGGTGCTTTGCACAAGGTAAGTGCTCAATAATTATCACTGAAAGAATGAACAGATGAATGAATGGATTAGCACTGCAGTTTTTTGGTCTCTTCAAGAGATGGATGGTTGATTAATCAATCGATCAATCAATTGTATTTATTGAGCACTTAGGGTACAGAGCACCACACTAAGTACTTGAGAGAGTACACTATAACAATCTAACAGACACGTTCCCCACCCACAGTGAGTTTACAGTGTCTAGAAAGTGAAACAGACATTACCGTAAATAAATAAATTATGGTTATGTGCATAATAATAATAATAATCATAACTGTGATATTTATTAAATGCTTAATATTTGCCAGGCATTGTACTAAGTGCTCAGTGGATACAAGCAAATAGGGTTGGAAACAGTTCCTGTCCCACATAGGAATAAAGAGATTAGCAGAGGACGGCTGGGGTTCGGGGAGATTAAAGGCTAAATATCAGGGGTACGCAGAAGGGACTAGGAGAAAAGGAAATAAGGTTTTAGGAAAGGCCTCTTGGAGGAGATGTGCCTTCAATATGACTTTGAATTTGGGGAGAAAATTTGTCTGTTGGATATGAAGAGAAGAGGACGTTCCATGTCGGAGGCAGGATGTGGGCAAGAAGGACTTTGTCCAACCTGAGTAACTTGTATCTAACCCAGAGCCTGGGACAGTGCTTTACACATAGTAACTGCTTAACAATGATAATAATAAAATCTGCTTTTCCATGGCCTCTCTTCCTGTCAGATTAATCAAGGAGATGAAGGACAGCTCCACTTGGAGCCAGCTTTGAAGAGGTTTCTTATTCCCCCCCGCATCTCACACACATCCCAACATCACCCTTTTCTTCCTTATCATCCTACAGCTAACCTTCAAAATAATGTTTTCAATGAATTTTTTGAAAAACAAAATTGACCACAATGCAGCAGAGCCAAAAATGTGCAATGCCAGTATTGGAGACGATTTTAGCTTCTGGAGTTAAGGTACTGATTTTTAAACTGTACTATATTGCACTATATTATTATTTTTATTATTATGGTATTTGATAAGCACTTACTATGTGCCAAGCACTGTTCTAATTGCTGGGTAGATACAAGGTAATCAGGTTGTCCTACGTGGGGTTCACACCTTTAATTCCCATTTTATAGATGAGGTACCTGAGGCACAGAGAAATTAAGTGGCACGCAAGATCACACTGCAGACAAGTGGCAGAGGCAGAATTAGAACCCACGTCCTCTGACTCCGAAGCCTGCACACTTTCCACTAAGCCAGGCAGCCAATCAAACTTTGGGAGGAGCAGTTGTAACTTCAAAATATTCAATCAGACCTCCTCCAAGAGGCCTTCCCCAGCTAGGCCCTCATTTCATCTTTTCCCACTTCCTTTTGTGTCACCCTTGCATTTGGATTTGGACCCTTAATTTACCCTTCTCTCAGCCCCACAGCACTTTTGTACATATCCATTATTTTTTTATTCATGTTAATGTCTGTGTCCCTGTCCCAAGGTGACCCTGGGGTACTAACCATCTCAAGGTCAAATGCTATCTCGTGGCCGCCTGAGCCAGCAGGCCGAACTTGGAAGTGAGGGTGGGATATGGCCCCCACAACCAAAACTGCTAGATTGGCAGCCCAAGCTGGGAATACAGAAGGTGTCCCTCACCCTTGTGCCAATCAAATCAGGTATAGAGGAGAGAGGAGTGCAGAGACTGGATAAACTGAGGCTGGAAGCTGGAGTGGCCTAGGAGCACAGGTGAAAAATACCTGTTTCCTCTGACCTTCTGGGGCAGAACACCAAGACACGCAGCAGCAGCAGTCCACATGTCTTTCTCTGCCCAGAAGTTCTGATGCCCGCTCTGCAACCAGAACCAACACGCTGAGGAAAGGGCTGCGGGACGGGTGAATGTCTCACCAAACGTTCATGGGTGGGATCCAGGTGTCCCGTTGTGGATGGGGAACATAAGTGGATTCCTCCCATGTAGGGAGAGCACATGGGTGAGAGCTAGCCGCCCACCACGTGCGCGGGCAATGTAACTGATTCCTCCCTTGTGGGAAAGTAAGTGGATTCTTCCCGAGTGGGAAATGCACATGGGTGAGGGCTAGCCACCACACCCACGCACGATTAACATATGATTGTATTCCTCCCGTTAGGGAAGCCCTAATATTACTAATTGATTACATTCCTCCTGAGAGGGAAATTCAATCCATTGCGCCTAAACAATTAAATAATTCAATTCACCTTGCAGAATAAATTTTATATAAAACTCAGGCTTTCGGTCCCGTCTCTCTCTCTCTCAGCCGATTACCGAATGAACCCATCCCCGGACGACGGGTGACGGTCCCGCTCTAGACTGCAATTGTTGTTCATCCCCCTGGCACGGAATGCCCTCCCTCCACACATCCGCCAAGCTAGCTCTCTTCCTCCCTTCAAGGCCCTACTGAGAGCTCACCTCCTCCAGGAGGCCTTCCCAGACTGAGCCCCCTCCTTCCTCTCCCCCTCCTCCCCCTCTCCATTCCCCCACCTTACCTCCTTCCCCTCCCCACAGTATATATGTATATATGTTTGTATGTATTTATTACTCTATTTATTTATTTATTTTACTTGTACATATTTATTCTATTTATTGTATTTTGTTAATATGTTTTGTTTCGTTCTCTGTCTCCCCCTTCTAGACTGTGAGCCCACTGTTGGGTAGGGACTCTCTCTGTATGTTGACAACTTGTACTTCCCAAGCACTTAGTACAGTGCTCTGCACACAGTAAGCGCTCAATAAATATGATTGAATGAATGAGTAAATGAATTGTTTGCGCAGGGAGCATGTCTACCATCTCTGTGTTGTACTCTCCCAAGCTCTCACTACAGTCCTCTGAACATGTAAGCATTCAATAAATATGACTGATTGATTATTGGAGGTGGGCAAAGAAACTGTAGAACACTAAACGTGAAAACTCTACTTCCTAAGAGGCAAAGCGGCTTACTCGCAACATTTCACAGCAGCAAAGTTTGATTATTCTTGGCAGTCAACATCCCAGAATCCTCTTGGAAGGACTCAGTGAACACCTAGCTCTGTTCTCCTAAGGTCCTGGTGGCAAGCGGCTATGTTCTGCTACTGATCCTGAAAACAGGCCTTCCACATGGTGAGTTCAGTCAATTGTATTTATTGAGTGCCTCTATGTCACCTAAACAGACGTTGTGAGAAGGAAGGCAAGGAAAGTAAGGTCTTGTGATTCAATTTCTGGGGTTTGAGGTTTAAATAATTTTCCTTTTGCATTCTTTCCTTAATCACATCATCCAAGTATTTCTGGCAATTTAATTTGGAGACTGTCCCTAGGACATATTTGCTGAAATTTACGTGGCATTCAAAGGGATATGCAGAATTTTTTCCTCTGAGCCCTGGTCAGGTTTCATATTCCCTATATTTCTTTTGAGTGTCCTGTTTGGCAAAAGGTTGTTTCTTCTGCTCTTCACAACTCACTCACTCTTGACGGACTGCAGCAGTGTAAAGACCCCCAACCTTCTCCCTGCTCCTGACCCTCAAGGCCCAGCTGTGAGGGGCAGCCCCTGCCTCTGCTCCAGAACATTGGTGTTTCCAAAGTTCCCTGCTCCATCCTGGGGAAGGACGTGACTATTGGAAGTAGACTTTCCAAACATTTAGAACACTGAAAAGGTCCTCAGCAAGTCTGCAACTGTGACTTCTGCAGCTGTTGTTCTAGTGTTGGTCTAGAAGCAATGTGGCCTAATGGATAAAACAAGGGCCTGGGAGTCAGAAGGTCATGAGTTCTAATTCCAACTCAGCCAACTGCCCACTGTGTGACCTTGGGCAAGTCACTCCACTTCTCTGTGCCTCAGTTTCCTTATTTGTAAAATGGGGATTAAGACTGTGAGCCTCATGTTGGGCAAGGACTTTGTCCAACATGATTATCTTGTATCTATCCCAGCATTTAGAACAGTGCCTGGCACACAGTAGTGCTTAACTACAGTCCGAACTTCACCCTGCTGCCCGGATCATTTTTCTACAAAAACGTTCTAAAAAAAAGACTCCAGTGGTTGCCTATCCACCTCTACATAAAACAAAAATTCCTCACCATAGGCTTCAAAGCACTCAATCACGTTGCCCCGTCCTATCTCACTTCACTAGTCTTCTACTACAACCCAACCTGAACACTTCGTTCTTCTATTAACCTTCTCATTGTGCCTCAATTTTGTCTATTTCACTGCCAACCCCTCACCAACCTTCTGTTTCTGGCCTAGAGCACTCTCTCTCCACAAATCAGACAGATAGTAATAATAATAAAAACGTTGGTATTTGTTAAACACTTACTTTGTGCCAAGCACTGTTCTAAGCGCCAGGTTAAATACAAGGTCATCAGGTTGTCCCATGTGGGGCTCACAGTCTTAATCCCCATTTTACAGATGAAGTAACTGAGGCACAGAGAAGTTAAGTGGCTTGCCCAAAGCCTCATAGCTGACAAATGGCAGAACCGGGATTAGGACCCATGACCGCTGACTCCCAAGCCCAGGCTCTTTTCCACTAAGCCATGCGGCTTTTACTCTCCCCTCCTTCAAAGCCTTATTGAAGACACATCTCCTCAACAAGGCCTTCCCTGATTAAGCCTCCCTTTCCTCTTCTCTCACTCCCTTCTACGTCACCCTGATTTGCTCCTTTTGTTCTTCCCCCTTCCAAGCCCAACAAAACTTATTTGTAAATCTGTAATTTTATTTATTTATATTAATTCCTGTCTCCCCCTCTCCCCGGACTGTAAATTCGTTGTGGGCAGGCAATATGTCTTTGTTGTTGTACTGTACTCTCCCAAGGGTTTAGTACAGTGCTCTACACACAGTAGGCACTCAATAAAGACAACTGAATCATTGAATGAATGAACAAATACCGTTAAAAAAATAAATTAGTGTGAAATCTTGCTGCTCCTTTCCTGTTTGCATCCTTTTTAGATCTATAGTCTGTAAACTCCTAGTGATCAGGGATCATGTCTACCCACTCAACTGTACTGTACTCTTCCAACAACTAAGTACAGTTCTCTACACACAGTAAGTGCTCACTTATATTACTGATTGATTAATCTTCGACTTTTGTATCTTTTTTTACCTTCCTTTACATGCGTTGCAAAAACCTCCACCTTGCCCTCTCATTTTTGACTGTGTGAGGCGAGACTGTGTTTCTTTGTCTCATCGCATCATTTCTAGACTGTGAGCCCGCTGTTGGGTAGGGACCGTCTCTATATGTTGCAAACCTGTACTTCCCAAGCGCTTAGTACAGTGCTCAGCACACAGTAAGCGCTCAATAAATACGATTGAATGAATGAATGAATCTATATATTTCTTTCTCAGAACATAGTACAGTGCTTTGTCCCTCACGAGCACTAAACAAATACTATTACTACAACAAGACTAATTTAGCAAGATTCTCGCAGTCCCAGAAATCTCAGTCTCACGTTGATCTCAAGTGACTCCAAATCAATTTGAAAGAAATCTGCAGAAATGACCACCTAAATTTACCGGCATAAGACAATTACCAAGGTATCTGGGGTATTTTGAGACTCTCTTTTATCTTATGCAACCCTGCACAAATTGGTATAATGTTCAAATCACCATGGCTAGTGAGAATGGGGCTTCTTTGCTGACCTACCTTGGATGGGAAGAGATTGCAAAAAAGGAATAAAATGAGTAGAGAAATTGTCCAGAATCTACAAAAGCCCTGGCAACACTGGCTGAAATAAGTCCCCTGATAGAATAATGATTAGTCAGCTTTCAATCAACATATTAAAGAGAAAGGATACAAAGCAAGGAGAATCAAATACGGATTGAAACACATTCCCACAAAGATTGCTTGCCTGATTACCAAAGCTCTTGTGAGACTAGGCCAAGTCACCTGAATGTATGTGTTCTCTGTTCTAAGGATTTTCTGAAAAAAAGGATGAGAAGCAGTGTGTCCTAGTGGATAGAGCACGGGCCTGGGATTTAGAAGGAACTGGGTTCTAATCCCCAGCTCTGCTACTTGTCTGCTGGGTGACCTTGGGCAAATCACTTAAATTTGCCTCAATTACCTCATCTGTAAAAATGATTATTAAGCCTGTGAGACCCTTTTGGGACATGGACTTTGTCCAACCTAATTTGCTTGTATCTACCCCAGTGCTTTATACAGTACCTGAAACATAGTATGCATTCAATGAGTACCATTAAAAATAGAATGGAATCACATCTCCCCAGAGTAACTTTTCCTGGCCCTGGCATACTTTATCTCAACGTTGGTTAATCAAGAGATAAAAGCACTTGCTTCTTACCTCCACCCCAACTTTCACATCATTTATGTACATATTCCCCTATCTATAATTTATCAATCAGTTACATTTATTGGGTACTTACTGTATGCTTACTCATTTTCTCACGTGGCTTCAACTACCACTTCTATGGGGATGATACCCAAATCTACAGTTTCAGCCCTGATCTCTCTCTCCCTGCAGTCTCCCATTTCCTTCTGCCTTCTAGACAGACGTCCTGAATGTCTTGGATGTTCTGTCACCTCAAGCTTAACATGTCCAAAACAGAACTCCTTACCTTCCCACCCAAACTCTGTCCACCCCCTTACTTTCCCATGACTGAAGATGTCTCACAAGCCTGTAACCTTGGCATTATCCTTGACTCCTCTCTCTCATTCAACCCACAAATTCAATCCATCACCATATCCTGTCGAACCCATCTTCACAACTTCGCTAAAATCTGCCCTTTCCTCTCCAACCAAAATGCTACTAAGTTAATACGGCACTTATCCTAACCAGCCTTGATTACTATATAAGCCTCCTTGCTGACCTCCCAGCCTCCTGTCTCTCCCCATTCCAGTCCATACTTCACTCTGCTACTCAGATCATTTAGAGAAGCAGCGTGGCTCAGTGGAAAAAGCATGGGCTTGGGAGTCAAAGGTCATGGACTCTAACCCCGCCTCTGCCACTTGTCAGCTGTGTGACCTTGGGCAAGTCACTAAACTTCCCTGGGCCTCAGTTACCTCATCTGTAAAATGGGGATTAAGAGTGTGAGCCCCTCGCGGGACAACCTGATCAACTTGTATCCCCCCAGAGCTTAGAACAGTGCTTCGCACATAGTAAGCACTTAACAAACGCCATCATTATTATTACAAAAACTTTCAAGACGTAGTTCTGAAACATGCCATTTTGTCCCCTTTATTTCCCTGGAAAGCCTTGGCAACACCCTGATTAGAGGGTTTAAAAATCCACCATTCTTACCCAAAATATACAGAGAAAGCTTTTCAGAGCTTCACACTTGGACGGCAGCAGAGTGTGTAAAAATATCTTCTCACAAGATGAGTTTGTTAGCTTGTTGCATAGGAGCAGTCCTTTAGGACATGGCTTTCTCAGATTAGGCAAGAACAGTCCAGGCTTGGAGAAGGTGGATGAGTAATCTCCCAGACTTTATGCCTGGGTTCAGTTGAGGCTGGAAGCACAACCAATGGGGATTAACATTGTGAGCCCCCCATGGGACAACCTGATCACCCTGTAAGCTCCCCAGCGCTTAGAACAGTGCAATGCACATAGTAAGTGCTTAATAAATGCCATCATCATCATCATCATCATCACCATCACAAGACTGGAGGTTGAAAGTTTCCTTCATGCACTTCAGGCAGAGGGTGACAAGCCTTGTCTGTATACATGTTTGTCTTTGTTCATTTATTCAGTTGTATTTATTTAATGTTTACTGTGTGCAGAGCACTCATTCTAAGCACTTGGGAGGCTACAATACAACAATAAACAGATACATTCCCTGCCCATAACAAGCTTATAGCCTAGAGATGAGGAGACAGACATTAATAAAAATAAATACATTTCAGATTTCTGGCTCTGGGAGGGGGGAAGAACAAACGGAGCAGTCAGGGTGAAGCAGAAAGGAGTAGGAAAAAAGGAAAAAGGGGCTTAGTCTGGGAAGACCTCTCGGAGGAAATGTGCCTTCAATAAGGCTTTGAACAGGGGGACAGTAATTGTCTGTCGGATATGAAAATGGAGGGTGTTTCAGGGCAGAGGCAGGATGTGAGCAAGAGGTCGGTGGCCAGATAGACAAGATCAAAGTACAGTGAGTAAGTTGGCGTTAGAGGAGCCAAGTGTGTGCGCTGGGTTGTAGTAGGAGAGTTACAAGGTGAGGTAGGAGGGGGCAAGGTGATGGACTGCTTTAAAGCCCATGGTGAGGAGTTTTGTTTGATGCAGAGGTGGATGGGCAACAACTGGAGTTTTCTGAGGAGTGGGGAGACATGTCCTGAACATTTTTGAAGAAAAATGATCCTGGCAGCAGAGTGAAATATGGATTGGAGTGGAAAAAGACAGGAGGCCGGGAGGTAAGCAAGGAGGCTAATGCAGTAATCCAGACAGGATAGGATGAGTGATTGTATTAATGTGATAGCAGTTTGGATGCAGAGAGAACAATCAATCAATCAATCAATCAATCAATCAATCAATCGTATTTATTGAGCGCTTACTATGTGCAGAGCACTGTACTAAGCGCTTGGGAAGTACAAATTGGCATCACATAGAGACAGTCCCTACCCGATAGTGGGCTCACAGTCTAAAAGGGGGAGACAGAGAACAGAACCAAACATACCAACAAAATAAAATAAGTAGGATAGAAATGTACAAGTAAAATAAATAAATAAATAAATAAACAGAGTAATAAATATGTACAACCATATATACATATATACAGGTGCTGTGGGGAGGGGAAGGCGGTAAGGCGGGGGGATGGAGAGGGGGACGAGGGGGAGAGGAAAGAAGGGGCTCAATCTGGGAAGGCCTCCTGGAGGAGGTGAGCTCTCAGCAGGGCCTTGAAGGGAAGGCCCTTCCCTTCAAATTTTAGTGATGTTGTGAAGGTGGGACCAACAGGATTTAGTGATGGATTGAATATAATAATAATAGTAATAATAATGGCATTTATTAAGCACTTACTATGTGCACATACTATGTGCACATAGTAAGTGCTTAATAAATGCCATTATTATTATGAGCAAAGCACTATTCTAAGCGCTGAGGAGGTTACAAGGTGATCAGGTTGTCCCACAGGGGGCTCACAGTCTTAATCCCCATTTTACAGATGAGGTAACTGAGGCCCAGAGAAGTTAAGTGACTTGCCCAAAATCACACAGCTAACAATTGGCGGAGCCGGGATTTGAACCCATGACCTCCGACTCCAAAGCCCGTGCTCTTTCTACTGAGCCACGCTGATTCTGTGGCTTTGAATGAGAGAGACAAGTCAAGGATAATGCCATGTTTGGGAAATCTTTAACACCACTCCAGTAAGAGAATCCCATAAAAGGTCTCTACCCTTTACATGAGGATCTGGGTTCTAATCCTAGCTCTGCCACTTGTCTGTTGTGTGACCTTGGGCAAGTCACTTAACTCCTCTGTCTTTCAATTTCTTCATCTGTAAAATGGGGATTAAGACTATGAGTCTCATGTGGGACCAGGACTGTGCCCAATCCAATCATCTTCTATCTACCCCAATGCTTAGTACAGCCCCTGACACATAGTAAGCACTTAACAAATAACACAATTATTACTATTATGTAGGAGACATTTGATCTAGCCTCTGTTCATCCATGCCTCTCACCTAGATAATAGCTCTGGAATAGTTATTTTAAAAATTATCAGATAACCTATTATGAGAATTTCTGGATTCAGTTGTAATCTAAATGAAAGTAAATTTCAGCAAATATTTATAGCTCATATATATCAATCAATTTGTAGATAGTGAACACTTATTTTTTGGAGAGCTTTGTACTAAGCACTTGGGAGACTACAATAAAACAATAAAACATGTTCCCTGCCAACAAGGAAGTTATAGTCTTTAGACTATACTTAAAGTTGTCCATCATAATTAAAGAGACATCAATAATGTTTCTTTCACCTTTGGGCATTCATACAATGGGAAATGGCCAATGTAGGGTACAGACACAGAGGTTTTCTCTTGCTGTGTTTTCATATTAGTTGTTCACAAGTTTGTTGCTCCTCATCTCATAATACAAGGTATATCACGAACACAAGTCTTAGAGACCATGCCATTCTTCATACAAAGTAATCTAACTGAAGTAGGCAGAGTTTAGATTTCTGAAGTTTTTCCTTTACTAAAATAATAATAATAATAATGATGGCATTTGTTAAGTGCTTACTATGTGCCAAGCACTGTTCTAAGTGCTGGGGGGGATACAAGAAAATGAGGCTGTCCCACATGGGGCTCACAGTCTTAATCCTCATTTTACAGATGAGGTAACTGAGACCCAGAGAAGTTAAGTGACTTGCCCAAAGTCACACAGCAGACAAGTGGAAGAGTCGGAATTAGAACCCATGACCTCTGATTCCCAATCCCGTGCTCTTTTCACTGAACCATGCTGCTTCTCTAAAAGAAATGCAGATACTGAATCCAGGGATTAAACTGAAGAACAGCATGAAGAGCAGCATGACCTATGAAAAGTAGCACGGCCTAGTGGATGGCCTAGCATGGCCTGGATGTGAGAAGGACCTGTGTTCTAATCCTGACTCCACCACTGGTTTGCTTTGTGACCTTGGGCAAGTCTCGTAACTTCTCTGCCTCACTTATCTCATCTGTAAAATGGGCATTAAAACTGTTCCCCATGTGGGACATGGATTTTATCCAACCTAATTAGTTTGTGTCTACCCCAGCACTTAGTATGGTGCCTGGGCCATAGTAAGCATTTGAAAAAGTACCATTAAAAACATATAAACAAAAAAAAAACCCTAATCTTCGACCCCAGAGCAGGCAGAATAGGCACAACACAGGGTGAGCACATAACTGAGGCTTCTTGAACGTAGCTAAGTGGTCTGTGAAAACTTCTCCATCCTACGACACCACAATTTTGAAATAGATTTATTCTACCTAGCGCCTCACACTGGGTAAAGTAATATCAGAGGATGACCTAAAAGGTGTTTTGTTTCTTAGAAGGAATGATGACTGACAGTATTTTCAAACAATTGCTATTCCAAGGAAGACAAGTCAACTTATGATACATATCTGAGTATTCTAACCAAATACTCGCTCTACATTCAGAAAACATTTGTTAAATACGTACAACACATACAATCACATGGAGGCATGGGATAGGATTCAGTTTACAATTACTGGAAACAGAAGCCCGGAGAAGTGCTGCTTTCTAGAGGCTGTCACAGCTTCCTGTTAGTCAAGACCATCAATCAATCAATCAACAGTATTTACAGAGCTTTTACTGTGTTCAGAACACTGTACTAAATGCTTCGGAGAGTACAATACAGTAGAGTTGGTAGACGTGGTCGCTGCCCACTAGTAACTTTCAGACAAACAGCGGACAGGAGATGATGAGGAGATGATGTGGGTCCCTGACTCTGCTTGCCTCTCTGTGAGGTGGTTCTGAGGGCCTCTTAGACTCAAGCAGTGGTGATGCTGTGGGATTGGAACAGGCCCAAGGGACTCACCCCAGCCACAAACTCCTCAGTTGCTTCTCTCTAAGCCCAACTCGGTTTTCTCAGAAGAGTCTTGCCTGAGCCTGAGTCTTCAGTTCTCCAGGAAGGCCTCAGAAACCAAGTGAGGTGATTGGTGGCTTTAGGGCAGCGATTCACCACCTGACCCATTCTAGATGGCTGCCAAAATGCAGCATGGCCTAGTGGAAAGAGAGTGGGCCTGGGAGTCGGAGGACCTGCGATCTGATCCCGGCTCTGCCACGTACCTGCAGCATGACCTTGGAAAAGCCAATTAACGTTTCTGGACCTCAGTTCCCCCCATCTGTAAAATGGGGTTCTGATACTTGTTCCCCCACTACATGGCTGTGAGTCCCATGTGGGACCTAATCAATCAATCAATCGTATTTATTGAGCGCTTACTATGTGCAGAGCACTGTACTAAGCGCTTGGGAAGTACAAATTGGCAACACATAGAGACAGTCCCTACCCAACAGTGGGCTCACAGTCTAAAAGGGGGAGACAGAGAACAGAACCAAACATACCAACAAAATAAAATAAATAGGATAGAAATGTACAAGTAAAATAAATAAATAAATAAATAAATAGAGTAATAAATATGTACAACCATATATACATATATACAGGTGCTGTGGGGAAGGGAAGGAGGTAAGATGGGGGGATGGAGAGGGGGACGAGGGGGAGAGGAAGGAAGGGGCTCAGTCTGGGAAGGCCTCCTGGAGGAGGTGAGCTCTCAGCAGGGCCTTGAAGGGAGGAAGAGAGCTAGCTTGGCGGATGGGCAGAGGGAGGGCATTCCAGGCCCGGGGGATGACGTGGGCCGGGGGTCGATGGTGGGACAGGCGAGAACGAGGTACAGTGAGGAGATTAGTGGTGGAGGAGCGGAGGGTGCGGGCTGGGCTGTAGAAGGAGAGAAGGGAGGTGAGGTAGGAGGGGGCGAGGTGATGGAGAGCCTTGAAGCCCAGGGTGAGGAGTTTCTGCCTGATGCGCAGATTGATTGGTAGCCATTGGAGGTTTTTGAGGAGGGGAGTAATATGCCCAGAGCGTTTCTGGACAAAGATAATCCGGGCAGCAGCATGAAGTATGGATTGAAGTGGAGAGAGACACGAGGATGGGAGATCAGAGAGAAGGCTGGTGCAGTAGTCCAGATGGGATAGGATGAGAGCTTGAATGAGCAGGGTAGCAGTTTGGATGGAGAGGAAAGGGCGGATCTTGGCAATGTTGTGGAGCTGAGACCGGCAGGTTTTGGTGATGGCTTGGATGTGAGGGGTGAATGAGAGAGCAGAGTCGAGGATGACACCAAGGTTGCGGGCTTGTGAGACAGGAAGGATGGTAGTGCCGTCAACAGAGATGGGAAAGTCAGGGAGAGGACAAGGTTTGGGAGGGAAGACAAGGAGCTCAGTCTTCGACATGTTGAGCTTTAGGTGGCGGGTGGACATCCAGATGGAGATGTCCTGGAGGCAGGAGGAGATGCGAGCCTGGAGGGAGGGGGAGAGAGCAGGGGCAGAGATGTAGATCTGGGTGTCATCAGCGTAGAGATGATAGTTGAAGCCGTGGGAGCGAATGAGGTCACCAAGGGAGTGAGTGTAGATTGAGAACAGAAGGGGGCCAAGCACTGAACCTTGGGGAACTCCCACAGTAAGAGGATGGGAGGGGGAGGAGGAGCCTGCAAAAGAGACTGAGAAAGAAGATCTTGTATCTACCCCAGTGCTTAGTACAATGCTTGACACATAGTAAGCGCTTAATAAATATCATCATTATTACTATTAATTATTATGATTCCTGAGCCAGGCCCTAGAAACATGGCTACTGGGCAAGCACAGGATCCTCAACAGCTCTAAACATCATTGTCTCCCCCACTGTCCCTTGAAATAAAATATTTGCGACAAGCATTGTTTATTTTATTTTTTTAAAATAGGCAGCTGGACAGGAAGGATTTAATGGTCTGGAGTGGAACACCAAGAGAAGAAGAGTGCTGCAGGAAGCCAGATACAGGTTAATCAATCAATCACATTTATTAAGTGCTTACTGTGGGCAGACCACTTCAGTAAGTGCTTGGGAGAATACAAAACAGCAGAGTTGGTAATAATAATAATAATGATGATGGCATTTATTAAGTACTTACTATGTGCAAGGCACTGTTCTAAGCACTGGGGAAGTTTCAAGGTGATCAGGTTGTCCCGGGGGGCTCACAGTCTTAATCCCCATTTTACAGATGAGGTCACTGAGGCCCATAGAAGTGAGGTGACTTGCCCAATGTCACAGAGCAGACAATCAATCAATCAATCAATCAATCGTATTTATTGAGCGCTTACTATGTGCAGAGCACTGTACTAAGCGCTTGGGAAGTACAAATTGGCATCACATAGAGACAGTCCCTACCCAACAGTGGGCTCACAGTCTAAAAGGGGGAGACAGAGAACAGAACCAAACATACCAACAAAATAAAATAAGTAGGATAGAAATGTACAAGTAAAATAAATAAATAAATAAATAAATAGAGTAATAAATATGTACAACCATATATACATATATACAGGTGCTGTGGGGAAGGGAAGGAGGTAAGACGGGGGGATGGAGAGGGGGACGAGGGGGAGAGGAAAGAAGGGGCTCAGTCTGGGAAGGCCTCCTGGAGGAGGTGAGCTCTCAGCAGGGCCTTGAAGGGAGGAAGAGAGCTAGCTTGGCGGATGGGCAGAGGGAGGGCATTCCAGGCCCGGGGGATGACGTGGGCCAGGGGTCGATGGCGGGACAGGCGAGAGCGAGGTACAGTGAGGAGATTAGTGGTGGAGGAGCGGAGGGTGCGGGCTGGGCTGGAGAAGGAGAGAAGGGAGGTGAGGTAGGAGGGGGCGAGGTGATGGAGAGCCTTGAAGCCCAGGGTGAGGAGTTTCTGCCTGATGCGCAGATTGATCGGTAGCCATTGGAGGTTTTTGAGGAGGGGAGTAATATGTCCAGAGCGTTTCTGGACAAAGATAATCCGGGCAGCAGCATGAAGTATGGATTGAAGTGGAGAGAGACACGAGGATGGGAGATCAGAGAGAAGGCTGGTGCAGTAGTCCAGACGGGATAGGATGAGAGCTTGAATTAGCAGGGTAGCAGTTTGGATGGAGAGGAAAGGGCGGATCTTGGCAATGTTGCGGAGCTGAGACCGGCAGGTTTTGGTGACGGCTTGGATGTGAGGGGTGAATGAGAGAGCAGAGTCGAGGATGACACCAAGGTTGCGGGCTTGTGAGACGGGAAGGATGGTAGTGCCGTCAACAGAGATGGGAAAGTCAGGGAGAGGACAAGGTTTGGGAGGGAAGACAAGGAGCTCAGTCTTCGACATGTTGAGCTTTAGGTGGCGGGCGGACATCCAGATGGAGATGTCCTGAAGGCAGGAGGAGATGCGAGCCTGGAGGGAGGGGGAGAGAGCAGGGGCAGAGATGTAGATCTGGGTGTCATCAGCGTAGAGATGATAGTTGAAGCCGTGGGAGAGAATGAGGTCACCAAGGGAGTGAGTGTATATTGAGAACAGAAGGGGACCAAGCACTGAACCTTGGGGAACCCCCACAGTAAGAGGATGGGAGGGGGAGGAGGAGCCTGCAAAAGAGACTGAGAAAGAATGACCGGAGAGATAAGAGGAGAACCAGGAGAGGACGGAGACAAGTGGCGGGGCCGGGATTAAAACCCATGACCTTCTGATTCCCAGGCCTTTGTTCTAACCATTATGCCATGATCACTCCTCAAATCCGATAGACAATGCATGGTTAATACCAAGTGCTTAACTACAACAGTTATTAGCATTAGCATTATTATTATTATCATTACGGTGCACTGCCATCTGTTGGGAGGCAGGAGAAAGATAGACCTTGAAGTAGGAAAATCAACAGGCTCAGGAAAACAGCTGTGGCAAAATGAGATAAAGAGTGGAGATTGGGAGGAAGTCACAGAAGCATGGCTAAGCCCAAATACGGAGAAAACACATGCCTACTAGGGGTAACTAAGGGGGCGTGTGTTCAAACCATAGATCCCCAGGCCCAATAACAGACAGTCTACAGGCTTGTACTGAACATGGAGGAGCCAGCAAAAGTTCAGCTCACAGGCCCTCTGCCCCACCTGCGTGGAGATACTCCTCAGGCAGAGAAGCAGCATGGTCTAGCAGACAGAACATGGGCCTGGGAGTCAAAAGGACCCGGTTTCTAATCTCACTTCTGCCATGTCTGCTGTGTGACCTTGGACACCTCATTTCACTTCTCTGTGCCCCAGTTACCTCATCTGCAATATGTGGACTAAAGACTATGAGCCCTATGTGAGACAGGGACTGTGTCCAACCTAATTAACTTGCATCTATTCCGAAGCTTAGCACAGTGCTTGACACATAGTGAGCCCTTAACAAATACCACATACATACCCACGGAACTGTGGGGCTGCATTCAGGCCAAGTGAGAAGAAGAAACTAAAACATCTGGAAGACAGCAGAGGCGACAAGAGAAATGGGGCAGAGAAAGGACACATAGTAATGGTGGCCAGATGGAATAGACTTTAGTGGCATTTTATCTGTAATGTATGCTTCCACAGAACTGGGGCCCAAATAGGAAATCTTTGATAAGGAATGCCATCTGTTGGGCAGATTTAGAGAGTGGAGTCGGGGAGACCGGGGAGCTCTGGGGCTGAGAGAACACCTAGGCTCATGTGAACCCCATGGAAACAGTCTCAAGAGCAGGGTTGGTCTCGCTCTGAGGATGAACTAGACTGTAGACTAATCTCTAGACTGTAAGCTCACCTCTAGACTGTAAGCTTGTTGTGGGCAGGGAATGTGTCTGCTTATTGTCATATTGTACTCTCCCAAGCTCTTAGTACAGTGCTCTGCACACTGTAAGCGCTCAACTAATACGACTCAATGAATGAATGAACTCACTGGCTCAGCCTCAGGTGGTTCATGGAAGTTGGTCACACTACACTTTTAGACAAAAACCATCAAGAAAGGAGTGGCTCTCTATGCCAAAGCTTAACATAAAAAGGGAGGGAAAAGAGGGAAAGAGGAAATGGTACTACGTGCTGCAAACATAAACCACGACATGACAAAGACAAGATTTTTGTGTGCCCAATGTGGCCGGGATTGTGGGACCTTCATTGGCCTTTTCAGCCACAAGGGCACTGGTAAGGGAGCTCACCAGGAGTGCTGTCTTCTTTGATGATCAATCAATCAATCAATCAATCAATCAATCGTATTTATTGAGCACTTACTGTGTGCAGAGCACTGTACTAAGCGCTTGGGAAGTACAAGTTGGCAACATATAGAGACAGTCCCTATCCAACAGTGGGCTCACAGTCTAAAAGGGGGAGACATAGAACAAAACCAAACATACTAACAAAATAAAATAAATAGAATAGATATGCACAAATAAAATAAATAAATAAATTGAGTAATAAATATGTACAAACATGTATACATATATACAGGTGCTGTGGGGAAGGGAAGGAGGTAAGATGGGGGGGATGGAGAGGGGGACGAGGGGGAGAGGAAGGAAGGGGCTCAGTCTGGGAAGGCCTCCTGGAGGAAGTGAGCTCTCAGTAGGGCCTTGAAGGGAGGAAGAGAGCTAGCTTGGCGGATGAGCAGAGGGAGGGCATTCCAGGCCCGGGGGATGACGTGGACCGGCGGTTGATGGCGGGACAGGCGAGAAAGGGATGAGGGACGATGAGGGACAACTCTATACACATCGCTGTCGGTACGGAATGTGTCTGCCAACTCTGTTGTACTGTAGACTTCCCAGCACATAGAATACTAGCACTTAGCTATTATTATTATGGTACTTGTTAAGCACTTACTATGTGTCAAGCACTGTTCTAAGCACTAGGGTAGATATAAGTCAATCAGGTTGGACACAGTCCCTGTCCCATGTGGGACTCACATTCATCTCCATTTTCCAGACGAAGTAACTGAGGGACAGAGAAGTGAAGTGATTTGCTCAAGGTTACAGAGCAGACAAGTGGTGGAGATGGGATTAAAACCCAGGTCCTTCTGATTCCCAAGCCCATGCTCTATCCATTAGGGTACACTGCTTCCGCACATAGTAAGCACTCAATAAATACCCTGAAACTACCACTTGCCAGACTGCTTGGCGGCCCTCCAGATCAAAGGCTATCCCTTTTCTGAGCTGATCAAGCCCCACTGAGGCTGTGAGGAGGCCATGGGAGCCCTTGGTAACCAGCATTTCCTGGAGGGAATTACTGAACGTAATGTGAGTGGTAGCTGTCTTCAGAGATGATCATGTTTCCTTGAATGTATTTCAATCAATTAAATTGTAATATAGCTGCAATTACTTCCATGGCTTACCAGACTAATTTCCTCAACTCAATTTTCTACCTGACTAGCACCCGCTAACGTCACAACTGAATATTAGAGAAGTAAAATGGTCGAGCGGAAAGAGCATGGGCTTGGGAGTCAGAGGACCAAGGTTCTAATCCTGGCTCTGCCACTTACCTGCTTTGTGACCTCGGGCAACTCATTAACTTCTCTGTGCCTCAGGTCCTTCATCTGCAGAATAGGGATTCAAAACCTGTTCTCCCTCCAATTTAGTGTGAGCCCCATGTGGGATCTGATTATCTTGTATCCACCCCAGCACTTATTACAGTGCCTGATACATTGAAAGTGCTTAACAAATGCCAAATTATTGCTATCGTTAATTGTAAAACTATTTCTCCTTTATGTCAAAAATATTTCTACTGTTATAACAGTAATAATAATTATGGTATTTGTTAGTACTTACTATGTTCCAGGCACTGTACTAAGCACTGGGGTGATTACAAGCAAATTGGGTTGGATACAGTCCTCAGCCCATGTGGGGCTCACAGTCTCATTCCCCGTTTTACTGATGAGGTAACTGAGGCAGCAGAGAAGTGAAGTGACTTGCCCAAGGTCACACAGCAGACAAGTGGCAGAGCTGGGATTAGAACCCATGACATTCTGACTCCTAGGCCTGTGCTGTATCTACTATGCCATGCTGTTTCTGCTACTGTAGAAATGTAATTTAAGAAATTCTAAACTTTCTTCTAAAGGGAATTTCTCTAGTCATTGGCCATTGAAACAGATGTTAAAAGTGCTACATTTACTCAGGCAGTTTTTAACCACAGTGGCTTTGAAACAGGAATAAAAACAACATTACCTTTTTGACTCACTTTCCAGATAAACCCTTTCAAAAACTTGGTTTTGTTTTACCTGTGAAGTACCAGCGAGTCTCTTAAGCTTTCATTTTTCTGACATGGCTAATGATCAATTCTTTTCATAAGGCATCTGGAATTTTTTTTATATTGACCATGATACCTTCACCTGAGGAGAATCACTATGGCAAATAAAATAGCTACTGATCCAATGTGCAATCAGTAAGTCTTTCATTCCTTCAGGCTAAAGGTTCTAGCCAATTCTAATGAGGCAGACTATCATTTTTAGTATATTCATGGCTGGCTCGTTTTTTTTAAAAAAAATGCCATTTTTGTAACCTGTAATTGGAGAATTGCTTTCCTTTGAATCTAGCTCCAGGTCAGGATGACACTGGCAATAATAGTCCATGAATCTCGAAAATTTATAATCCTATCTCCTAGCACAATCCTATAGAAAAAGTAAAAGGCATGACTCAATCAGTGGTATTTATTGAGCATTTACTTGGTGCACAGCAGTATACTAAACACTTGAGAAAATACAATAGAGTAGGCAGCCACGATCCCAGCCCTCAAAGAGCTTGCTGTTGAAAGGAACCTCCTTTATGTGCCAGTCAGCTCAGAATGGCTCCAACTGAAGCCATTTTGCTTAACGGATAGAGCACGAGTCTGGGATTCAGAAGGACCTATGTTCTAATCCTGACTCTGCCATTTGTCTGCTGTGTGAGCTTAGCCATGTCACTTAACTTCTTTGGGCCTCACTTTATCCCATCTGTAAAATAGAGATTAAGAGATTAAGACTGTGAGCTCCATGTCGGAGAGGGACTGTGTCCAACCTGATTAGTTTATATCTAATCCAGTGATTAGTACAGTGCCTGGCACTTAGTGAGCAATTAACAAATACCATAAAAGAAGGCTGTTGCAATTATTACCTGAAGACTGTTTTCCTTCTCTACCTTATTCTATCATGACATATGTGACAAATAGTTATCGGCTCATTTATTTCACCTTTTTATTCACTTTTTCTTACTGTTACAAGTTAAATCTATTTCCTCATTTTCTTCCACTAAATATATATTTTCTTCCGCTCCCATTAAACAGTAAGTTTCTTGAAAGCAGATATCACACCTTCTACTTTTATCATATAGTCTGAGTGCTTAGTACATAGCTCTGCACACAGAAGGCACTCAATTTATACTCATATGCATAACAAGTATAAAAAAACAACAATAATAAGACCCTCCTTGGTCTCACACACTGAAGAAGAAAATCAAATGCCTTATATTTGAATCTAAACAATTTTATATTCAAATATTTCCTAATTGGTTGAAGGGCCTCCTGATGCCAAACACTGTGACCTGAAGTGACTGAAGTGATTCTTTCCAGTATTATTATTATTTTTGAAATTATAGTACAAAAATTAAGCTTTACAATGAATTACAGAAAAATCAACTTGCTTTACCCTATCAAATGTCATCTCAGTGGTAAGACATCCTTCTTTCCCTCCCTGATTAGAATCATTATGTGCTCCATGGGGCTATCCACACTGTATTTTGCACAAACTGTGAACTTCCAAAAGCCAAAGATATGCCAAGAGAGGATTGAAACTCTCTGTTTGCGTAAAGGCCTTAAATAAGCCATGACATTTTTGAGAGATGATAGGTTTAGAGAGTGGCTTTCCAACTGTTTGTTCTCATCTTCTAGTAATTGGACAAGGACGGCCAAAGTCTTTTATATAGGCCACTGCTCAGCAGTCACACACGGTTTTCAAAAAGTAATGACTTGGGATGCATTTGAGTCAGTGACCTAGCTATGAAAGACTCTCTATTCCATTTCCTTTCTTCATTCTCCTGAGAGACCCAGTTCTCCAGAAGAGAGTGTTTTAAGTTCAAGGAATTCCATTAGAGCAATTATAGTGTTAGTAGGGCATAAAATCCATTCAATTAAGGTAGAATACCAGGGCTTTTTACTTGTAGAAACACATCATTCATTCATTCATTTCATTCAATAATATTTATTGAGCGCTTACTGTGTGCAGAGCACTGTACTAAACTCTTGGAAAGTACAATTTGGCACCAGAGACAATCCCTACCCAGGAGTCAACCATAATAAGTATATAAGTAAGTAGTATAAGTAATAATAAGTATTTACTGCTTACTGTGTGCAGAGCACTGTATTAAGCACTTGGGAGAGTACAAGATAACAATAAACAGACACATTCCCTGCCCACAAAGAGCTTACAGTTTAGAGGACTGCAAAATATAGAATGAAGATCTGGATCTCATCTGAAATTGCTGAAAAATCACTCTGGCAGCAGCCAATCAACTCTTGAGGTGCCTGAGGGAAGGAACTCTGATTTCCCTTCTGTAGAAATTTTCTAAATTTCAAGTTCCTTCTAAGGGATTTACCCTAGAGACCAACCTCCCCATGAGGAAGGAACTAGTAAAATATGAAGTTAAATAGTACTGGGAAGGTCTTTAGGCAGTCAAGTCTGTGGGCAGGGAATGTGTCTATCAACTCTGTTAGAACAATGCTTGGCACAGAGTAAGGGCTTTACAATATCATCATTGTCATTATTATTATTATTACTCTTCCAAGTTTTAATGCAGTACCCTGCACACAGTAAGCACTCAATTAATACCACTGATTGATGACTGTTAAGAACTACCTCTTCCTTCCCAATGTTTTAAATTTGGAATAGCTGACTTACCTTGGCTCCTGTGATATCAGCCATGAGGGGAAGGAAGGTGAGAATAATAATAATATTAAAAATGATAATACTGATAATAATTCATTCTTTCATTCATTCATTCAATCTTATTTATTGAGAGCTTACTGTGTGCAGGGCCTTGTACTAAGTGCTTGGAAAATAAAATTTAGCAATAGAGACAATTCCTACCCACACCAGGCTTACAGTCTAGAAGGGGGGAGGCAAACATCAAAACAAGTAAACTGGCATCAATATAAATAAATAGAATTATAGATATATACACATCAAAACAAGTAAATAGGCATCAATATAAATAGAATGATAGATATATAGATATATAGACACATACATAACAATACTTGTTAAAAACTATGTGTCCAACACTGTTCTAAGCAGTAGGGTAGATACATGTTAATTAGGTTGGGACATAGTTCCTGTCCCATGTGCTGCTCACAGTCTAGGAAGGAAAGAATGGGATTTAATCCCAATTTTACAGATGAGGTAATTGAGGCTTAGAATAGTTAAGTGACTTGCCCAAGGTCATATAGCAGACATGTGGCAAAGGCAGGATTAGAACCGAGGTCCTCTGACTCCCATGCCTGCGCTCTTTTCGTTAGGCCACACTGCTTCACTTGGTTTCAGGACGTTTCACATGTGAATCCAGGAGACATAGATAGTCAATTCTTTAGCGTTCAGAGTTGAATGGTGACCATCTCCCCCAGTAGGTTGACATGAGGAGGTGAAACTTTTCATCCATACCACATCCACTCTAGACTGTAAGCTCCTTATGGGCAGGGAACAGGGAGCACTGGGGCCTACTGGAAAGAGCACAGGACTGGGCGTCAGAGTACTTGGGTTCTAATCCTGGCTCTGGCATGTGCCTGTTGTATGACCTTGGGTAAGTCACTTAACTTCTCTGGGACTCAGTGACCTTATCAGTAAAATGAATATTAAGACTGTGAACCCATGTGGAACAGGGTCTATGGTCTAACCCAATTTGCTTTTATCTACCCCAGAGCTTAGTAAAGAGCCTGGCATATAGTAAGCACATAACAAAGCAGCATGGTTCAGTGGAAAGGGCACAGGCTTGGGAGTCAGAGGTCTTGGGTTCTAATCCCAGCTCTGCCACTTGTCAGCTGTGTGACTTTGGGCAAGTCACAACTTCTCTGAGCCTCAGTTCCCTCATCTGTAAAATGGGGATTAAGACTGTGAGCCCAACTTGGGAACACCCTGATCATCTTGTATCCCCTGAGTGCTTAGAACAGTGCTTCACACATAGTAAGCACTTAACAAATGCCATCATTATTATTACTAACAAATACCATAATTATTATTATTATTTATTCTGTGGTATTGTACTCTCCCAAGTGCTTAGTACAGTTCTCTGCACATAGGAAGCATTCAAAGAATACCATTAACTGATTGATGCATGCATGCACGCGCACACACACACACACACACACACACACACACACACACACACACACACACACACACACACACACACACACACACACACACACACCCCTCCCCCTGCCCTTTTTCAGGAATGATGGGTTTACCCGGATAGCTCCCACAACATCTCTTTTCTGCCCCACCCAAAATTCCTTTTCTGGTTCAATTGCCTGGATGCTGTTGTAAGGGGATTGTGGGAAGAATAACTCGTTTTTCCACATAGAGGTCAGCTTTAGTTCCTGAGATGTACGAAAAGGCCCTCATGATCATATCTGCAATTTATTTATCTATATTAATGTCTGTCTCCCCCTCTAGACTATAAACTCATCGTAGGCAAGGGATGTGCCTGTTGATTTTTATATTGTACTCTCTCAAGTGTTTAGTACAGTGCTATGCACACAGTAAGTGCTCAATAAATATGATTGACCGACTGATATTCCCTCTGTCTCCTTCTTCCTGCCTGTATATTACTGTAATATTGGCCTCCATGAGTAGAACTCAAGCTCCTTGAGGTCAGGGATCATGTCAGCTAACTGTTATACTTTCATTGCTTAACACAGTGCTCTACCCACTGTAGGCACTCAATATATTCTGTCGATTGGATGTCCCAAGGCATACAGCATTCTTCTACAGACTCCAAAACCCACTTGATAGAAATACTTCAGATTGTGTGATTTACTAGTAAGGTTTTAAGACCCGGGCTGGCCCTGAATCTTTAGTTTTTGGTAAAATATTGAAAAGGAAATGTTCATTTCTGAAAAAGAAAAATAATAATAATGGTGCTAAGCAAGCCATTACTACATGTTTTTCAGTTTCCTTAATTTCCCTAAGGAACCCAGGGAGCTGCATCAGTGTTCTGGAGAATTCAGCATTCTTTCAGACCTTTCATTTTATGATATAGACACTTCAATTTGAACATCACAAAAAGAAAATGGCTTTCAGAGCTAGTGCGGCTTTGGTTTTGAATAAAAGGCTCAGGAGAGGCTAGAGACAAGCATTACAAGACTAAAGCAATTGAACAGAACTGAACTGATTATGGGATGCACAACTGGCCCAAATACACAATTTATAAGGGATACATTATTATAAAAAGGATTTCATATTTAATTTCATTTCGGTTTCTTCTTCAGTATTCCAACAGGTTTCAAATCAACTGCATTAGCTCTTGGAACCAAAAGATTTTTTCATTATCAATTTTAAGGATTATTTTTTTCTCTCTAGGGCTCTAGCCTCTTCTATAGTAGTAATAACATTTATTGAATATTATGTGCACAGCACTGTACTAAGTGTTGGAAATGAATATACAGGTGAAAATTAGACACAATCCCTATTCCTGGAAGGCTCACAATCTAAGAATATAAGTAGGGGAGAGGGGACAGGAGACAGATGCATCAGGTGTGATGAAACACTAAAACAGCATAAAAGACAGGCACCTGGATACAGAATAGAAACAAAATCCATAGAATACTGTGGCTCTAGTACATCCTATGGCTGTTAAATCACTTCAGTGGAAAAATGAAAATAACCCACTATAAGTGAAAATGAAATTGTTATTAATATCCAAATTAGTAGCTAGGTGTCCATTTGTGGGAGGAAGAGGGCCAATGACTGCCAGCCTGACTCCTGCCAGCTCCTCTGACCACAGCTATTGGGGACATTAATAATAATATAATATTATTATTATTATTATTGTGTTATTTGCAAAGCCCTTTCAAGATACCAAGTACTATACTAAGTGCTGGGGTAAATACAAGGTAATCAGGTTGAACAAGGCACATCTCCTCCAAGAGGCCTTCCCTGACTAAGCTCTCTTACCTCTTCTCCCATTCCCTTCTGTGTCACCCTGACTTGCTCCCTTTATTCATCCCTGCTCCCAGCCCCACAGCACTTATGTCCATATCTGTATTTTATTTATATTAATGCCTGTTTCCCCCTCTAGACTGTAAGCTCACTGTGGGCAGGGAATGTGTCTGTTTATTGTTGTAATGTACTCTCCCAAGAACTTAGTACAGTGCCTTGCAAACAGTAAGTGCTCAATAAATCTGACTGACTGACTGACAGCCGTGTCCCACATGGGGCTCACAGTCTAAGCAGGAAGGAGAACAGGTAATCCCCACCCGATAGGTGAGGAACATGAGGCACAGACACTTACCCAAGGTAATCCAGCAGGTAAGTGGCACACCCAAGATTAGAACCCAGGTCCTCTGACTCCCAGGCCTGTGGTCTTTCTGCTAGTTCATGCCTAAGCAGAAATTCTCACTGTCCTCCCAGGGTTTCTGGTGTAAGCTTCCTCACATCTTCCCCTATCCAACAGTCATTTAGAAGAATGACTGTCATGACTTCCTCACATCTTCCCCTATCCAACAGTCATTTAGAAGAGATTTAGAAGAAAGTTACTGGAAAAATCCTCTCTCCCTCCCACCCTTAGCGATTCCCCATCATGCTTATTCCTTTCTGTCTGTGCCAAGGATAATAATAATATTTGTTAAGCACTTACTATATACCAGGCATTGTACCAAATACTGGGGTAGATACAAGCTAATCAGATTGGACACCATCCATGTCCCAGGTGGGGCTCCCAGTCTTAATCCCCATTTTACAGATGAGGTACCTGACGCATAGCAAAGTGAAGTGACTTGCCCAAGGTCACAGCATAGACACATGGAAGAACCAGGATTAGAACCCAGGTCTTTCCTAAGCCTATGCTCTTTCCACTAGGCCATGCTGCTCCTCAGTAGCCACACTGCCAAATTCTGGCACCCCAGTGGGTTTGCGAATATCTTGCAGCATTTTATAAAAGGAAAGCACAGAAATGATGTGATTCTAATCTTAGAAGCTGGAAATTCTCAGATGAGTGTGTTAGGAGGAGTACTATCGGATACCACTAATTTCTTCTAACATTTCATACCGGGTTTCTATTTTTCTATTAACAAATTTCAGCCTTGATTGCACCATTTCCCCAGTAACCCAAATCATATGTCGGCTAACGTTTTTGTTGATTATGCACAGCGAAGCAGCTGATTTGCAAACACAACAAAGAATATGGCACCTCAGCAGAAACGGCAGAATTTTTGCAAATTGCTGTAAATATTCCTGCCATCACTACTGAAGAATAAACTCAACGTGAAGGCAAAAATCATAGTAGCCTTTCTTCTTTCTACCAATTAATCAATGGTAATAATTGAGTGCTAACTGTGCGTAGAGCACTTGAATAGGTGCTCGGGAGAATATGCTACAGTAGAGAAGGAAGACATGACCTTGGCCCATGAGAAGTTTTCAGACTGGAGGAGGAGACAGACAATAAAATAAATAACAAATGGATATAATAACAATAATAATTTTTATTATGGTATTTGTTAAGCACTTACTATGTGCCAAGCACTGCTCTAGGTGCTGGGGTAATAATAATAATAATAATAATTATAATGACATTTGTTAAGTGCTTACTACATGCCGAGCACTGTTCTAAGCACTGGGGTAGATACAAGGTAATCGGGTTGTCCCACATGGGGCTCATAGTCTTAATCCCCATTTTACAGATGAGCTAACTGAGGCGCAAAGAAGTCAAGTCAAGGCCCAAAGTCACACTCCTTCTCAAGGGTAGATACATGGTAATCAGGATGTCCCATGTGGGTCTTGCAATCCTAACCCATATTTTACAAATGAGGTAACTGAGGCACAGAGAACTAAGTGGCTTGCCCAATGTCATACAATAGACAATAATAATAATGATAACAGCATTTATTAAGCACTTACTATGTGCAAAGCACTGTTCAAGCACTGCGGAAGTCAGAAGGTGATCGGGTTGTCCCTTGGGGGGCTCACAGTCTTAATCCCCATTTTACAGATGAGGTAACTGAGGCACAGAAAAGTTAACTGATTGGCCCAAAGTCACAAAGCTGACAATTGGCGGAGCTGGGATTAGAAACCACATCTTCTGACTCCCAAATCCGTTGTCTTGCCACTAGGCCATGCTGCTACTCTTATGCATATAAGAGGGAATGAGTTGACTATCAAAGTGTTTAAGGAACACAGACTCAGGTGCATAAGGAACACACAAGGGAGGGTGAACAGGGGCCCGCACATCCAAGCCTTCACCGAAAACTGCCAGCCTCAACTCCGCAACATTGCCAAGATCCGCCCTTTCCTCTCCATCCAAACTGCTACCCTGCTCGTTCAAGCTCTCATCCTATCCCGTCTGGACTACTGTATCAGCTTCCTCTCCGATCTCCCATCCTCCTGTCTCTCCCCACTTCAATCCATACTTCACGCTGCTGCCCGGATTGTCTTTGTCCAGAAACGCTCTGGGCATGTTACTCCCCTCCTCAAAAATCTCCAGTGGCTACCAATCAATCTACGCATCAGGCAGAAACTCCTCACCCTCAGCTTCAAGGCTCTCCATCACCTCGCCCCCTCCTACCTCACCTCCCTTCTCTCCTTCTACAGCCCAGCCCGCACCCTCCGCTCCTCCACCGCTTATCTCCTCACCGTACCTCGTTCTCGCCTGTCCTGCCATCGATCCCCGGCCCACGCCATCCCCCTGGCTTGGAATGCCCTCCCTCTGCCCATCTGCCAAGCTAGCTCTCTTCCTCCCTTCAAGGCCCTACTGAGAGCTCACCTCCTCCAGGAGGCCTTCCCAGACTGAGCCCCCTCCTTCCTCTCCCCCTCACCCCCCTCTCCATCCCCTCCGTCTTAACTCCTTCCCTTCCCCACAGCACCTGTATATGTGTATATATGTTTGTACATATTTATTACTCTATTTATTTATTTATTTTACCTGTACATATCTATTCTATTTATTTTATTTTGTTAATATGTTTGGTTTTGTTCTCTGTCTCCCCTTTCTAGACTGTGAGCCCACTGTTGGGTAGGGACTGTCTCTATATGTTGCCAACTTGTACTTCCCAAGCGCTTAGTACAGTGCTGTGCACACAGTAAGCGCTCAATAAATACGATTGATTGATTGATTAATCGCACAATAACAATAATAGTAATAATAATTATGATACTTATAAAGTATTTACCATGTGACAGAGCTGGGATTAGAATCCATGTCCTTCTGATTCCCAGGCCCATGTTCTATACACTAAACCATGCTTCTTCTCTTATGGTAGGAGAGGGAATGCTGACTGAGTGCCTTGAAGTTGGTAGGGAGCTTCCCTTTGATAAGATTATTATGGTGTTTGTTTAGCACTTACTATGCATCAAACACTGTTCTAAGCACTGGGCTACAGACAGATAATTATGTCAAACACAGTCCATGTCCCACATGGGACTGTATGCAGAGCACTATACTGAGCACTTGGAAAACACAATACAGCAATAAAGAGAGATAATCCCTGCCCACAACGGGCTCATAGTCTAGAGATGGGGAGACAGATATCAATACAATTAACAGGCATAAATATAAATAAATAGAATTATAAATCTATACATAAGTGCTGTGGGGCAGGGAGTGGGGGGAAGATCAAAGGGAGTGAGTCAGGGTTATGTGACTCACCAATGATGTATTTAAGCTCACTGTGGGAAGGGAAAGTGTCTAGCAACCCTCTTATATTGAACTCTTCAAAGCACTTAGTACAGTGCTCTACCCACAGTAAGCGCTCAATCAATGATTGATTGATCGATTGATTGATGAGCCTATTGTTGGGTAGGGACCATCTCTATATGTTGCCGACTTGTACTTCCCAAGTGCTTAGTACAGTGCTCTGCACACAGTAAGCGCTCAATAAATACAATTGAATGATTGAATGAATAGTAAGTAGGGGAGAAAATGGAATTCACAGATGAGGAAATGGAGGCACAGGTCCATAGCTGGCAAGTGGCAAAGTCAGGATTAAAACCCAGGTCCTCAGACTCCTAGGCCCATGATTTTTCCACTGGGCCATGCGGCTGCCAAACGTGGCCTAGTGGAAGGGATGGATAGAAAACCACTGGAGCTTTTTAAAGAGTGAGGAAACTTGGACTGAACTTCCTTAGAAAAATGATCCTTGTAATTGAATGAATTATGCACTGGAGTCGGGAGTGAAGCAGGGAAGTGAGCACAGAGGCTGATGTGGTAATCAAAGGCAATATGATAATAGCTTGGATCTGCATGGTAGCAATTACGATGGAGAGAAAAGGGTAGGTACCAAAAATGCCCTTATTTTTGGTGACAGACTGAACATGTACGTTGAATGAGAGAGATGATTTTGAGAATATTGCCCATTTACGATCTTGTGAGTCAGGAGGATGGTGGCACTATCAGCACTTATGTACATATCGCTAATTTACTCATATTTAAGTCTGTCTCCCCCTCTTGACTGTAAACTTGTTGTAGGCAGGGAATGTGCCTGTTCATTGTCATATTGTACTCTCCCAAGTGCTTAGTACAGTGCTCTGCATACTGTATGTTTTCAATAAACATGATTGACTGTTTCTGCTTAGACTCACCTTAAGGATTTTCAGCTTATCGAGTAAGTGCTCAATAAATACAGTTGATTGATTGATTGATTCCAATGCCCTGACTAAATTATACACTTAATTGATGACCTGATGTGGTTTCAGTAAAAATGGTCAACTGGGATATCTTGCAGAGCCTAAGAAATAAATGAGAAACTAGAGACTTCAAAGGCAATTACAGCCAGAATCATTTATGGAAATGTTCAGAAGTGTTTCTTGTTGGAGAGATGTGTATGCAAAAAACACACAAGCACATATTTATGGTTAGTGGTCACGTTCAATGCTGCCTTTGTGTGTAGGGCAGCTTTAGGAAAAACACAAAGTTTAAATGAACTCTGGTCACTGGTGCTTCAAATACGAACAGCACAAAAACTATTTTCTATTTGTAGTGCTTCAGCTATTCTCTCCACTAAACTGTAAAGCTCTCCACAATACTGTAAGCTCCTTGAGGGCAGGGGTCATTTCTATCAAATCTATTGTATTCATTCATTCAATTGTATTTATTGAGTGCTTACTGTGTGCACAGCACTGTACTAAGCGCTTGGGAAGTACAAGTTGGCAACATATAGAGACGGTCCCTACCCAACAATGGGCTCACAGTCTAGAAGGGGGAGACAGATAACAAAACAAATTGCTCTGCACCTAATAAACACTCAATAAGTGCCATTGTTTTGATTGTTTCAACCACTCCAGAAAGGATATTTGCATATTAAATTTACTATAATATATAAGGGATCCAGAATACCCTATGGTTGAGGCTTCACTTGATTTGCCCTTTCATCTTACTGTGGAAATGGAAAAATAATTCTGTTTCTATTAGGAAGGTTATTATTATTAATAGTAATAATGTGCCAGGCACATTACTATGTTCCAGGCACTGTTCTAAGTGCTGGGGTAGATACAAGATAATTGCATCAGACACAGTTTTACAGATGAGGGAACTGAGGCACAGAGAAGTCAAGTGACTTGCTCAAGGTCACACAGCAGACAAGTGGCAGAGCCAGGATTAGAACCATGACCATATGACTCCCAGGCCCATGCTCTATCCACTAGACCATGCTGCTTCTCAAGTATTATATTATATTACAAACTATAATGTACTAATTCAGGCAGTCCTCAACCAAAAGAGTTTATAGCCCTTAGTATGCATATATTTCTTCAGAAATTATTAAAACATTAAATCGCAGATTACTCTACAGCCTTTGAAAGTAGGATCTGAAAATAGATTTCACTTTCCATGAACTTCTTATACCCTGTAAATATTAGGTATACAAAGTACCAACACAGGCAATCTATTGAAATATAGAATGCTGTTAGTATAATTTATTGTACTATCAGAGAAAAATAATCTAATTCAGATCTCTTTGCTTGGGAAAGATAATAATAATAGTATTTGTTAAGCACTTACTATGTTCCAGGCACTGAATTAAATGCTGGAGTAGATACAAGCAAATGAGGTTGGACACAGTCCCTGTTCCACATCAGACTCACAGTCTTAATCCCTATTTTACAGTTGAGATAACTGAGGCACATAGAGAAGTGAAGTGACTTACCCAAGGTCACACAGCAGGCACGCGGTGGAGCTGGGATTTGAACCAGGTCTTTCAGACTCCCAGGCCTGTGCTCTATCTACTAACTATAATAATAATTATTATCATTATAGTATTTGTTAAGCGCTTACCATTTGCCAAGCACATAATTATGGTATTTGTTTATAACTATAAACAAATTTGTGTATAATTGTGGTATTTGCTTACTATTTGCCAGGCACTGGACTAAGCACTGGGGTAGACACAAGGTAATCAGGTTGGACACAGTCCCTGTCCCACATGGGCTCACAGTTTAAGTAGGAAGAGGTATTAAATCCTCATTTTATGGGTGAGGAATCTAAGGCACAGATAAGTGAAGTAAATGGCCAAAGGTCACACAGCAGACATATGACAGAGCTGGGATTAGAACCCATGATCTTCTGACTCCCAGGCCTGTGTTCTACCCACTATACCATGCTGCTTCTTACTATGCTAGACTTCAGTTCTCTCATTCAAGAACTACTGAAGCTGAGGGCACCAGGCTGAGACCAGATTGGAGTTAAGGGTACTTTGGGATCTGGACCACCTGAGCTCTGAACCTTCCTGGGAAACACAGCTGCCATTTTAAGGGACTGTGGCCCTTTAATAATGATGGCATTTATTAAACGCTTACTATGTGCAAAGCACTGTTCTAAGCCCTGGAGAGGTTACAAGGTGATCAGGTTGTCCCACAGGGGGCTCTCAGTCTTAATCCCCATTTTACAGATGAGGTCACTGGGGCCCAGAGAAGTTAAGTGACTTGCCCAAAGTCACACAGATGACAAGTGTGAGCCCGCTGTTGTGTAGGGACCGTCTCTATATGTTGCCAACTTGTACTTCCCAAGTGCTTAGTACAGTGCTCTGCACACAGTAAGCACTCAATAAATACGATTGAATGAAAAGTGGCGGAGCCAGGATTAGAACCCATGACCTCTGACTCCCAAGCCTGTGCTCTTTCCACTGAGCCACGCTGCTTCTCTGATTCCTACACACTTCCATTTTCTTCAAAGCCTTACTAAAATTACATCTCCTCCAAAAGGCTTTCCCTGACTAACACCTCATAGCCATGCTGATTTAAATGTGTTCTGTCAGTCCAAAATACTCTCAGCTCCAGTAGAATCCCAGCCTGAAAAGAAACCAAAACAACAAGACAAAGAAATCCATGTTGGAATGAACCCCAGGTAGTAGGGGAAATGGGGCTTTGGTCCTCCTAGGATTTTTATGAACTGCTTCAGGATTGACAAAGCCTATGTTGTGGTCTCCATGGCTTCCATCTTAGTCATTCTGTAGTCATGTAAAACTGCATACTTATATGAACTTTAAATATTTCAGGAATTATTTTTCTCAATATACCTATCGATTACTTTTTAGTCATTTCAGGAATACATGTTCTGCACACAGTAAGCACTCAATAAATATGATTGAATAAATAAATAAGAAGCAGCAGAGATATCAAAAACCCACAAATACTGTCAAATGAGCCAAAACTGGGAAAAAAATCATATAGATTCAAAGCAACATGAAACATTACCATATTGGTCATACCTTCTAGACTGTGAGCCCGTTGTTGGGTAGGGACCATCTCTATATATTGCCAACTTGTACTTCCCAAGCGCTTAGTACAGTGTTCTGCACACAGTAAGTGCTCAATAAATACGATTGAATGAATGAATGAATGAATCTTCATACTAGGTTATTTCCCCTACCTGCAATTTGGAGAAGCAGTGTGGCTCAGTGGCAAGAGCACGGGCTTGGGAGTCAGAGGTCATGGGTTCAAATCCCAGGTCTGCCAATTGTCAGCTGTATGACTTTGGGCAAGTCACTTAACTTCTCTGGGCCTCAGTTACCTCATCTGTAAAATGGGGATTAAGACTGTGAGCCCCACGTGGGCCAATCTGATTAACTTGTATCCTCCCCAGCGCTTAGAAAAGTGCTTTGCACATAGTAAGCACTTAACAAATGCCATAATCATCATCATCATTATTATTATTATTATTTGGAGATGGAATGGGATGTCTTCTGGAAAAAAAACAATCGTAATAATAATTGTCATACTTGTTAGGCACTTTGTGTCAAGAATGGTACTAAATGCTGAGGGAGAAATAAGATCATCAGGTCAGACTCAGTCCCTGTTCCACATGGGGCTGACAGTCTAAATAGGGGGAGGAACAGGTACTGTATCCCCATTTTAAAGATGAGGAAATTAAGGCACAGAGAGGTTAAGTGACTGACCCCAGGTCACATAGCAGCAAGTAAGAGAGCCAAGATTAGAACCCACAGTTCCTGATTCCCAGGGCTGTGCTCTTCCCAAATTTGCAAGTGAAAGATTTTCAGTCAAAGTAAAGGCACAGGCAGTACATGGAAGTGTCAAGAAGGCACAGAAGAGAGCTAGAATGGAGCAGCAAATAGGGCAAGCTGGAGCACTGTGGCTGAAGTGAGAAGACAAGCAATAAGGAGTGTTCTGATGGGAAGCCTTGAAGATGTTAGTTAGGAGCTTCTATTTCATGTGGAGGAAATGGGGGAGCTAATGGAATCACTCAATCAATCAATTGCATTTACAGAATGCCTACTGGGTGCAGAACACTTTAATAAGTGCTTTGAATACAATAGATTGTATTCATTGAGCAGTTAATGTGTGGGTACTGGACTGAGTACTTGGGAGAGTACAACACAACAATATAATATACCATTCCCTGCCCACAATGAGTTAATAGTCCAGAGAGGGAGACAGACATTACTATGAATAAATAAATTAAGGATCTACACATAAGTACTGTGGGGCTGGGAGCAGGGATGAATAAAGAGACCAAGTCAAGGTGATGCAAAAGAGAGTGACAGAAGAGGAAAGGAGAGCTAAGTCAGTGAAGGCCTATTGGAGGAAATGTGCCTTCAATAAAGCTTTGAAGGATGGGGGGAAAGTAATCCTCAGTCAGATATGAAACGGGAGGGTGTTCCAGGCCAGAGGCAGGATATGGGCGAGAGGTCGGTGGTGGGATAGATGACAGTGAGGTACAGTGAGTGGGTTAGCATTAGAGGAATCAAGTGTGTGAGCTGGGTTGTAGCAGAGTAGCGAGGTGAAGCAGGAGGGGGCAAAGTGTTTAAGTGCTTTAAAGACAAAGGTAAGGAGTTTCTGTTTGATGCAGAGGTCAATGGGCAACCACTGGAGATTCATGAGGAATGGGAAAACATGGGCTGAACGATTTTGTAGGAAAATGATCCAAGCAGCACAGTGAAGTATGGATGGGATATCTACAGTGATGGGATAGGAAAGTCAGTGTGAGGACAGGATTTGGGTGGGAAATAGGGAGTTCTGTTTTGGAAATGTTTAAGTTTGAGGTGATGGCATGACATCCAAGTAGAGATATCTTGAAGGCAGGAGGAAATGCAAGAAGCAGAGAGGGAGATAGATCAGGGTTGAAGATGTAGATTCAGGAATCATTTTCATAGAGGTGGTAGTAGAAGGCAAGGAAGTGGATGAGTTCTCCAAGGGAATGGGTGTAGATGTAGAATTGAAGGGAACCCAGAAATGAATCTTGAGGGATGCACACAGTTAGGGGGTGGGAGGCAGAGGAGTAGCCCAAGAAAGAAACTGAGAATAGGTGGTTAGAAAGATTAGAGGAGGAGAAGGAGAGGACAGTGTCAGTGATGCTGAGGTTAGATAATGTTCCAGGAAAAGGGCGTGGTCATCAGGGTTAAAGGCAGTTTAAGAGGTTGAGGAGGATTAGGATGGAGTAAAGGCCATTGGATTTTGAAAGGAGATCAGTTATGACTTTTAAGAAGGAGGTTTCTGTGGATAGAAGGGGACAGATTGGAGAGGGCAAAGGAGAGAATTAGAGGAGAGGAACTTGAGACAGTGGGCGTAGAAAACTCGCTCAAGGAGTTTCTGGAGGAATGGTAGGAGAGAGATGGGGCAATATCTGGAGGGGAGCCATGGGGTCAAGAGAGGTGTTTTTTTAGAATAGGGGAGACATGAGCATTGTTTGAAAGCAGTGGGGAATAAGTCATTGTGAGAAAACGATGATAGTGGTCAGGGAGGGAAAAAGGGAGGAGGCAAAGGTTTTTAATAAGGTGCAAAAGGATGGGGTCTGATGTGCACTTGGAAAGGGTAGATTTTGAGAGAAGGCAGGAAATCTCTTCGAGATACTGCTGGGAAGAATGGTAGAGTTGAAGGAGGGGTAAAAGGAGGGAGGGACTGGAGAGCAGCAGGGATCACACCTGATAGTTTCAATTTTCTCAATAAAGTAGGTAGCCAGGTCATTATGGGTGAGGGATGGGGGTGGCTGTGGGGAAGAGGGTTTGAGGGGAGTATTAAACATCTGGAACAACTGGTGACGGCAATGGGTGTGGGTATCAATAAGAATGGAGAAATCATTTTGCAGGGTAGATGAGGAGGCAAAGTTAGAGCACAATGATGATGATGATGATGATAATAATAATAATAATAATAACAGTATTTGTTAAGCTCTTATGTGCCCAGCACTGTTCTAAGCGCTGGGGGAGATACAAGGTTATCAGGTTGTCCCATGTGGGGCTCACAGTCTAAGTACCCATTTTACAGATGAGGTAATTGAGGCGCAGAGAAGTTAAGTGACTTGCCCAAAGTCCCACAGCTGACAAGTGGTGGAGCAGGGATTAGAACCCATGACCTCTGACTCCCAAGCCCATGCTCTTTCTACTAAGCCATGTTGCTTCATGGATGAAGTTGATGTGGGCGAGGTCAGCCTAATACCTAGATATCTGCCAGCACCACTCTGCAGCTCATGGAGTGAAGGAAGCAGGCTGGGGAGGTGATCCAGGGCTGTGGGTTAGTAGTACAAGATTGACATAGGGATAGGGGAGCAAGTGCATTAAGTTTAGTAGAGAGGGTGGTGTTGAGGGTATCAATTTGGTCATTAAGGGAAAGTAGTTTGGGTTTGGAGACTAAATAGGGCATGACGACTTGGAAAAATTGGATAGGGTCAAAAGATTGGAGGTCTCTTGGGGGGAACAGGACAGATTTGCAGGGAGGAGGTGTGGGGGAGAGAAGGTAGGTGAGGAGATTTTGGTTGGATAGAGGGACTTCAGAGTTGGTGAAGGTAGATATTGTACAGTGACTAGAGATGATAGTTCAAAATGTTGGAGGGGGAGCCTGGGGGGGCGGCAGGTGACCATTACTAGAATCTGGAGTGGGTGGCAGAGGTAGATAATATGACCTTCAAAGGAAGGGAACGAGAGGGATGGGGGAGGTGGACTTGTGTGAAAGTGGAACTGGGGAAAGCCGGTACCTCCTCTTTTCCCAGTGAGTCTGGGGTAGTGGGTGAAGATGACTCCCCTTCTAGAGAGAGCAGCAGGGGAGACTGTGTCATCTGGGGAGAGATGGAGAGCCAGGGTTCAGTGATGGTGAGGAGGAGCAGTGTTCGGGTCAGGAACAATACAAAGCACGAGAGTTCATAAACATAAACCCTGCCCACCAGGAGCTCTTAGTTTAGAGGTGATCATATACCTTGAAATAAATTACAGGTAGGGGAAATGAGAGAATGTAAAAGTTACATGATATGTACACGTGCTTAGTGGGAGTAGATCCAAAAGTGAAGGGCAAATAGAGGAAGTGAGGGCTTAGTCAGGGACAGGGTCTTGGACGAAATATGGTTTTAACAGGGTTTGGAAGGTGGGGTAGTGGTAGTCTGCCAGATAAAAAGGTTGAGTGAATTCCTGGCCAGGGGGAGGATGTGGACATGGAGCCAATAGTGAGATAGGTAAAATAGAGGTACAGTGAGTAGGTGGGTGTTAGGGAACCAAACTGTGTATCCTGGGTTGTTTCAGGACATCAGCAGGGCCAGATAAGAGGGGGAGGGCTGTTTAGTGCCTTAAAGACAATGATAAAAAGCACCTGTTTGATGTGGAGATGGATGGTCAACTATTGTAGATTTATAAGGAATGGGGAGATGTCAATTGAATGTTATTTTAGAAAAATAATCCGGGCAGCAGAGTGAAGTATGAATGGGAGTAGGGAGATATTGGGGGCTTAGCAAAGAGGTTTATGTAGTTGCCAGTCTTCTAGACTGTGAGCCCACTGTTGGGTAGGGACTGTCTCTATATGTTGCCAACTTGTACTTCCCAAGTGCTTAGTACAGTGCTCTGCACACAGTAAGCGCTCAATAAATATGATTGATTGATTGATTGCCATGATCTACTGAAACTTGAGTTTGCACTCTAGCCTTGTCTTATGCTGTTGAGTCATTTCCGACCCACAGCAACACCATGGACCCATATCTCCCAGAATGCCCCGCTCTCCATCTGCAATCATTCTGGCAGTGTATCCAGAGAGTTTTCTGGGTAAAAATACGGAAGTTGTTTACCATTGCCTCCTTCGGTGCAGTAAACTCGGGTCTCCGCCGTCGACTCTCTACCACACCACTGCTGCCCAGCACAGATGAGTTTTGACTTGTAGCAGATTGCCTTCCACTTGCTAGCCACTGCCCAAGCTAGGAATGGAACGTTTATACCTCTTTTTGACTCTCCCTCCAATAACCGAGACTGGTAGAGTACTGGAAACTCTCCAGGTGCAATCCTGAGAAGTGTTGCACTTTTAATTAATCCCATTTATCCAGTACAGATGGTAGGTGAAACTATGGGAATGAATGAGTTCTCTAAGGGAGAGAATGTAGATGTAGAATAGAAGGGGAACCAGAATAGAACATTGAGGAACTCCCAATCTAAGAATCTATCAATCAAGCAATCATATTTACAGAACATATACTGTTCACAGAGCATTGTACTAAACACTTGGGAGAGTACAATATAACAGAATTCGTAGACACACACTCTGCCCACAAAGAGCATGCATTCTAGAGGAGACAGACGTTAATATAAATAAATTACGGATATGTGCATAACTTGCTGTAGGGGGAATAAAGAGTGAAAATCCAAATAAGGTTTTTCACGAGGGAAGAGATGTGCTCTAAATAAATAATAATTTAGGAGATGAAGTGGGCATTAGCATGACTAGGGGAGAGGCTGGAATGATGGAGACCAGTAGTCATTAATGATCCCATAATTATCCATTAAGGCTCATTTTCTCTCTGGTGCCAGTGTGCGTGATGCTAGTTGACAGAAGAGGAAAGTCATTGCCTCTCTTGGATTTTCTTAAAAGGTCTTTTAAATTTGTGTGGTGGCTCTTTGTTATTTCCTTAAGATTAGTATAGGTACCTTGGAGTTTACATCTCACTGATGAACTTTATTTAGTTATAGGACTGAGAATAATAAAATGATCTACTTTTAATTTTGCTTATTTGTTCATCGTATGGGGACTTCCTTTTATATAGACACATTTTTCTTTAAACCTTCCATTCCCTATTCTCCTCTTCATTTTTGTATGTTTTTCTATCAAATTCATATTTTTGTGACAGTTTCTTAGAAAACTGTATATTTGGAGAAAAGGTGGAGGTTTTTTCAACACACCTTCTCCCTGTGGAGTCCTGTGACCCTTAGAGCATCAATCTCCTTCTTCAAAGTATTGTTCTCACCAGAAAGTCATCACATCTATTTTAATACCAGCCAACTTTAATCAAAGCTTCACTTCAGAAAGGGCTGAATAAGAGAAAGACAAAATACTGTGCTGTGGCCAGACTGGTAACTTTGAAGATTCTCTTGAAGAGTAAATTGAGGAAAAGAAGTGTTTAAATCACTTCCCACTTTCATCTGCAGCTCCATGGAAGGTCTTTGAGTTCTTTGGAGCGGCTAGAAACATCCCCGATGAGCCCCATTCAGGGAGCCAGGAGTGGGAAGTGTTTTAGAAATATATTTTTGTTAGTTTGTAAATAATAAAAGATAAATGAGAATTATCTTCTGCATCAGACAGTACTTTGATGGCAACTAGAAAGAGGTCTCATCATTGGTAAAACAACCTCCATGGCTTAAACACAAACTCATGCTCTCTGTCATTTGACTGGAACCCTGTCCCCCTACAAAACTGACAAACCAGCCCTCTCCCCAGCTTCAAAGTTCTACTAAAATCACATCTGCTCCAGGAAACTTTCCCTGACTGTTTACATCCCCCATCCAATTTTCCTTCCATACCCCGTCACCCATTCACTTATTCCCACCCTCTAACGACTTAAGAATTACCTTATAGCACTAATGTACATATCTTCATATTTGATTGTTTCCCCTACCTATAATTTATTTGAATGTCTGTCTTCCCAGTTAGACTGAAAGTTTCTCAAGGGCAGGAAACTTGTCCACCAAGTATATTGTATTTTCCCAAATGCTTAGTAAACTGCTCTACACATAGTAGTCCCTCAATGAATACCGCTGACTGATTATGCTCTGTAACATGCCTTTACAAAATTAACTTTCTCCATTACTTGAACTGCCTGCAATATGTTTAAGCGCCTGCTTCCCCACCAGATTGAGAAATTCTTGGGGACAGGGATTCTTTTTATATTGTAGTCTTCCAAATGCTTAGTGGTAGTTTTATTCATTAAGTGCTTACATTGTGTGAACATGGGCCATGGTGTCAAGATGGGAAGATGGCAAGGGTTATCACTGACTGGGCAGTTTCACCCAGCAGTCAGGTAGGAAGAGAAAGCAAGGAATCTCTTAAATCCCCCATGGCACAGGATAGGTCCTGGCCAGTACAGACCAGGACTTAGAACAATGCTATGCACACAATAGGCCCTCAATAAATCCTACTGATCAATCAATCAATCAACACCATTTATTGAGCCCTTACTATGTGCAGCACACTGCACTAAAATCTTGGTAGAGTACAAAAGAATTAGTTACCTGCCCTTAATGAGCTCATAGTCTAGAGGGGGAGACAGACATTGCTATGAATAAATAATTCATTATACATAATGTTTTAGGGTTGTGTGTGGGATGAATACAAAATGTCCAAAGGTCACAGATCCAAGTGAATAGACGACACAGAGGGAGAACCAGCCAGGGGAATAAAGGGCTCAGTCAGAAAGGCCTCTGGGAGGAGATATAACCTTATCAATACTCTGAAGGTAGAGAGAGTGGTGGTCTGGTGTATATTTGGGGGGAGGGGGTTCCAGGCCATGGGGAGGACAGGGATGGTGGTCAATGGCAAGATAGATGAGACTGGGGCACAATAAGTGAGCAGGCTCAAGGGGAGAAGAATATGTGAGCTGGGCTGCAGTAGAACATTAATAAGGTGAGGTAGGATGAGGCAAGATGAATGAGTACTTTAAAGTCAATGGTAAGGAGTTTTTGTTTGATGTGGAGGTGGACAGCCACTGGAGGTTCTTGACGAGTGGGGAGTCATAGGCCGAACATTTTTGTTGAAAAAATATCCACGTAGCAGAGTGATGTATGGATTGGAGTGGGGAGACACAGGAGGCCAGAAAGTCAGCGAGGAGGCAGATCAAATATTCAGTGCGAGATAGAATAACTGCTTGGATCAGCATGGTAACAGTTTGAATGGGAAGAAAGGGTGGATTTTAGCGAAGTTGTCTATCAATGTATGCACAGGTTCGAAACAAGGGAAATCCCATGGCCACACCAGAGCAGCCGCAAGCCCAGAACTGCAGTCGTGGTCAAGGACTTGAGCTGGCCAGTGGCCCAGAGTCCACAGCCTTTTGGAGTTCATGCAGCCTCAGAAACCCCAGCCACCACTCCATCCTTGAAGGACTCCCCAAGGCTTCCCTGGGGGACTGGGTGTCTGGAAGACGCTAGACTGCTCCTCCTCAAGGAGCTCTGGGGACAAGGGGGAACATCCCAGGAGCCCAGAGGGGAGCAAGGAGGACATGGCTGCCCTGTCCATGGGGGGTAAATGGTGGCATCTACATGTGTATACTTGCATATGTTAGCACGTGTATGAGTATACACAAACATTCACACACACGCATACTGACATATATATACATGTAAATCTAAAGATAATAGTAATAATAATAAATGGCATTTATTAAGTGCTTACTATGTGCCAGGCACTGCACTAAGCGCTAAGGTGAATACATGCAAATTGGGTTGGATATAGTCCCTGTCCCACATGGAGTTCACAGTCTTAATTTTAAGGACTTTAAAGATGAGGTAACTGAGGCACAGAGAGTATAAGTGACTTGCCCAAGGTCACACAACTGACAAGTGGTGGGGCCAGGAATAGAACCCAGGTCCTTCTGACTCCCAGGCCCATACACTATCCACTAAGAAAAACTACTTCTAGATGTGTGTGAAAATATATATAATAATTGTTAATTATGGTACTTTTTAGGTGCTTTCTATGTGCCAAGCACTGTACTAAGCCCTGGGGTGGATACAAACAAATCGGGTTGGACACAGTCCCTGTCCCACGTAGGGCTCACAGTCTTATTTCCCATTTTACAGATGAAGTAACTGTGGTACAGAGAAGTGAAGTGACTTGCCTAAGATCAAAGAGCAGACAAGTGGTGAAGCCAGGATTAGAACCCATGACCTCCTGACTTCTGCTCTATCTGCTACACAATGCTGCTTGATAGATTATATATAGAGAGTTGCAAGAGGTGAGGAAGGGTTAGGTTCTTAAGATCAGTATTTTTGTGACAAGGCACAAAGAGACTTCTGCTCCATTTGCTACACAATGCTGCTTGACAGATTATATATAGACAGTTGCAAGAGGTTAGGAAGGGTTAGGTTCTTAAGATCAGTATTTTTGTGACAAGGCATAAGCAGACTCTTCCATAGCTATAGAAGAATGATATCCCTTCCAAACTTGCAATATCCACAACATTTGGAAATTGATCACTTCTGAAAGCCTTCTGAGGCTTTCAAATTCATCAGTGTTCACACTTGGTCCTGAGAAATCTGCACTGCCACCTTCCTTATCAAGTACATACCACTAATAATCAGTCTTCTCAAATTTTCATTAATGTTTTCCTTCCAAATGATTTCTCCCAAAGTCTATCACCACATTTTTGGGCAATAGCATATTTCACTCCATCAACTGAATCTGCAGGTATAATATGTCATTCCCTGTCACCGCAAACGGATAACTGAGGCTTACAGAGGTTAAGCTGTCCAAGGTCTCACAGCAGACAAGTGGAGGAACTGGGATTAGAACCCAGGTTATACTGGTCCCAGGTCCATTATTTTAATACTAATAATGATGGTATTAGTTAAGCGCTTACTATGTGCCAAGCACTGTTCTAAGCACTGGGGTAGATACAAGGTAATTAAGTTGTCCCACGTGGGGCTCACAGTCTTAATCCCCATTTTACAGATGAGGTAACTGAGGACCAGAGAAGTTAAGTGACTTGCCCAAAGTCACACAGCTGACAAGTGGTGGAGCCGGGATTAGAACCCACGACCTCTGACTCCCAAGCCCGTGCTCTTTCCACTAAGCCACGCTGCTTCTCTATTATATTCAATAGTTAAGAAGAGACTCAGATAAAACATCAGAAAGTAGTTTTGAATAAAAATATTCCATCAAACCCGACCTTATGCAAAGTACTCTACTAAGTGTTTTTAGAGTTAAGGGGAGTGAAATATATTTATCACTGATCTCTAGGTGCTTCCGATAGAATTATTAATAGTGTATTATCTGCTTACTATCTTATCATCAGATCAAAGCACTTTGCATTAAAGTCTGAGTTAATGGAGCAAGACTTAAAAGAGTTCTTTGAATTATCTTGTCTTTGATGTTCCTTGATCTAGATGTTCATTCCTTAGGAAATGCTGCCTTCTTAAAGTTTCTAGTAATGGACACTTTAACTGCAAAACTGGGGAGGTTTTCCCTTCCCCTCGTGGGTCAAAATTATTTGTTACTGAAATCAGAACATGACAACAAACACACATAGAGACAAGTGTGGCCTAATGTATAGAGCACTTGTCTGCCACTTATCTGCTGGGTGACCTTGGGAAAGTCACAACTTCTCTGTGCTTCTGTTACTTCATCTGTAAAATTGGGATTAAGACTATGAGCTCCATGTGGGACATGGACTGTGTCTAACTTGATAAGCTTGTATATACCCCAGAGCTTAGTAGAATGTCTGGCACATAGTGTTTACAAACTCTATATAAAAAAAAAGAAATACTCTAATGTAATAAGCAGCATGGCCTAGTGAATACAGCATTGGCCTGGGAGTCAACAGGACCTGGATTCTAATCCCAGCTCCATTTGTCTGCTGTGTGACCTGAGCATGTCACTTAACTTTGCCTCAGTTACCTCATCTGTAAAAATGGGTGATAAAACCGTGAGCCCAATGTGGGATATGCACTGTGTCCAATCTGATAATCTTGTATCTACCTCAGCACTTAGTACAGTGCATGGAACAAAGTAAGTGCTTAACAAATATTATGAATAAAAGAAAAGCAACATTTAAGACAATATGGTTAAAGTTCGAACTGCTTAATGAACATAAACTTTCCAACAATTTATCCAAAGAGTAGTCAATAATATATGAATTGCTTACCTCTAGAAATCTAATTACTTTTCTACTTTTCCCCAGTGTTAGCAAGGTTAAGACTCTGGGTAGGTAGTTCATTTATTAACCGTCCTATATTTTCAAAATTGACGGCACTCGTTTAGTCCCTACTGGATACAGAGCACTAAAGTGCACACTTGAAAAATATATTGAAGCAAAATTCAACATCCCAGTCCTTGAAGAACCTTCAACCAAATCAGGAAGACAGGAGAAATAAATTGACAAATGGATCATAGTCAAATGTGTGAACATGGACATAATAACTGACACAAAAACACGGATGATGATGATGATGATGATGATGATGGCATTTATTAAGTGCTTACTATGTGCAAAGCACTGTTCTAAGTGCTGGGGGGCTACAAAGTGATGAGGTTGTCCCACGTGGGGCTTACAGTCTTCATCCCCATTTTACAGATGAGGGAACTGAGGCCCAGAGAAGTGAAGTGACTTGTCCAAAGTCACACAGCTGACAAGTGGCAGAGCCGAGATTTGAACCCATGACCTCTGACTCCAAAGCCCGTGCTCTTTCCACTGAGCCACACTGCTTCTCCTTACTAAGTGCTTGGGAAATACAAATCGGCAATATACAGAGACGGTCCCTACCCAACAATGGGCTCACAGTCTAGAAGGGGTAGACAGACAACAAAACAAAACAAGTAGACAGGTGTCATGGCCTAGTGGAGAAAGCATGACCCTGAGAGTCAGAAGGACCTAGGTTGTAATTCCAGCCTTGCCACTTGTCTGCTGTATGATTCATTCATTCATTCATTCAATTGTATTTATTGAGTGCTTACTGTGTGCAAAGCACTGTACTAAGCACTTGGAAAGTACAAGTTGGCAACATAGAGATGGTACCTACCCAACAATGGGCTCACAGTCTAGAAGGGGGAGACAGACAGCAAAACGAAACGTGGACAGGTGTCAAGTCATCAGAACAAATAGAATTAAAGCTAAATGCACATCATTAACAAAATAAATGGAATAGTAAATATGTACAAGTAAAATAGACTAGTAAATCTGTACAAACATATATACAGGTGCTGCGGGGAGGGGAAGGAGGTAGGACAGGGGGTGGGGAGGAGGAGAGGAAAAAGGGGACTCTTGGGAATGTCACAACTTCTCTGTGCCTCATTTCCCTCATTTGTAAAATGGGAATTAAGACTGTGAGCCTCATGTGGGACAGGGATTTTGTCCAACCTGATTTACTTGTAACCACACCAGCACTTAGTACAGTGCCTGGTACATAGTAAGGGCTTAACAAACCCACTACTATTATTATTATTACCATGTCTACCATGCCTGACCCCTCTGACTCCCAAGCCCAGGCTCTTTCCACTAAGCCATGTTGCTTTGGCAGAATCAGTGCTACAAGTAGACATTTTATTCTTATATTCTCACTGCATGCGATGGCTTTCATTAATGCCAAGGGGGATAACTCAAGAATCAGTAACTACCATTTATAACCAAGCTCCATGTTGACTGGGAGTGTGTTGATAGGCTCTGTTATATTGTGCTTTCTCAGGCACTTAGTACAGTGCTCTGCACAGTGAGCTCTCAATAAATATGATTAATTGATTAGACTCCTGTGCCTACTCCTGTCTTCTTTCCGACCCCAGGGAAAGGATGGGCAATGGCCTCTACTTCGAGACCTGTGCATATTGCATAAACAGCCGAAGGCTGCAACAAAATTCAATAGAAGGAAACGTGAAAAAATGCATCAGTTTCTATCTATCAGGTTTCCATTTCAGGATTAGATTCCTTATTTCAGAATCTATTGTCTCAACTCACAGGGAAAAGCTCCAAATGATAAATTGCAGAAGCAGCAAGGCTGTGCTAAGAAGCTAAAGGCAAAGAAAATGGGCAGTGTCAGAAAACCCCTTCAGAGTAGTTAAATAGGCAGTTTCCCTATGTTGTAAGCCACCTCTAAAGCCATCTATTGACTCCAGATTGCTTAATATTTCTTAGAGTTAGTGAACAAAATGCACATGCATTTAAATGGAAGCTTGAAGAACAAAGTTATATAAGAGCCTCCACCAGAATACCCCCAAACACAATAAAGGATTTCCGGTGGTGACTTTAAGCTGAATGTTGTCACTAAATTCTTTTACCTAGGCAGTATGTAGTGCAATGACTTAGAGACAGAGAGATAGTAAAGCAATTCAATAGACTTGTATAGCCTCTGGGAGATGGACGGACAAGAGTATGGCATCATGATGGTTTCAAAATCGATCAATTGAATTTATTGAGCACTTGGAAGAGTACAATATAATAGAGTTGTAGACACGTTCCCTGCAGACCAAAACTATAGGTCTATAGAGTAATGGTAATAGCTAATTTTCTACTTAGTGTGGGTCTTTCTTTAAGAACAAGCCTTGGAGAATAATACAGCACAAAGAGGTAGAAGCAGCATGCTGGGAAGAAGCAAGGTGTAGTGAAAAGGCACTTTTCTGTGCCTCAGTTACCTTATCTGTAAAATGGGGATTAAGATTGTAAACCCCTCCTGGAACAACCTGATTACCTTGTATCTACCCCAGGGCTTAGAAGAGTGCTTGGCACACAGTAAGCGCTTAACAAATACTGTTATTATTATTATTGTTATTATTATTATTACTAATAAAAACAGAAACGCTTCTGAGAAATAGGTCCAGAATACTTGAAGCAAACACACCTACCAATTGATTAGAAATTCTCTAAAGGAATTTGTTAAAAAATGTCATTAATCAAATCCATCAATGGTATTTATTGAATGCTTACTGTGTACAGAGCAGTTTTTACTAAGCACTTGTGAGAATACAATACAACAGAAATGGTAGATAAGTACTTTGCCTATGAAGAACTTACCCATTGTTGGGTAGGGATTGTCTCTGTTGCCAAATTGTACTTTCTAAGTGCTTAGTACAGTGCTCTGCACACAGTAAGCGCTCAATAAATATGATTGAATGAATGGATAAAAATATGGATACGCTCACAAGTGCTGTGAAGCTGAGGTGAATATCAAGTGATTGAAGGGTATGGATCCAAGTGCATAGTTGATGCAGAAGTGAAAGGGAGTAGGAAAAATGAGGGGTTAGTTGAGGAAGGCCTCCTGAATGATGTGTGAATTCCATACGGCTTTGAAAGCAGGCAGAGTGGTGGTCTTTCAGATATGGAAGGGGAGGGATTTCCAGGCCAGAGGGAGGATGTGGACAAGGGGTCAACAGTGAGATAAATGAGATTGCAGTGCAGTGAGTAGTTACAACAATATTCCTTATGTACTCTAAATACATAAGGATAGCCTGGTGAAAAAAACTCCGAAGGGCATCAGAGGACTAAAAGGTCAAATATCAAGTGGTCGAGAAACATGGTTTTCAATCGGGAGGTCCTGAAAGTTTTATGGGAGACAAAGAGAGTGAGAGTGAAGCCACCTGCAGGAAGAGCAGCATCTCCTGCCTTTGCTGAAGGACATCCTGATGAGGTCAGAGCAGTTTTACCTACAGTGTCACTGATGCACTTGGAGCTTTGGGCATGTGATATTCATCCCACCCTTAAACCCAGTGCATTATCAATCAATTACTGACATTTATTGAGCACTTACTATGTGCTAAATGCCCAAGACAGTACGATACAACAGAACTAGCAGACACACTTCCTGGCCATAAGGAAAGCACAGTCTCTGTACATATCTATAAATTCTTTATTTATAGTAATCTCTGTTGCCCCCTTTAATAATAATAATAATAATGATGGCATTTATTAAGCACTTACTATGTGCAAAGCACTGTTCTAAGCACTGGGGAGTTTACAAAGTGATCAGGTTGTCCCACGGGGGGCTCACAGTCTTAATCCCCATTTTACAGATGAGGTAACTGAGGCACAGAGAAGTTAAGTGACTTGCCCAAAGTCACACAGCTGACAGTTGGCGGAGCCGGGGTTCGAACCCATGACCTCTGACTCCAAAGCCCGGGCTCTTTCCACTGAGCCATGCTGCTTCCAGGCTGACTAAGCCTGGAGAGGGAAGGGAAGGTGAGTTTGTTTCCTGAATCTCTTTTGGCGAGAGAGGAGCTAAGTGCCCAGAATCTCCACTTCGGTCAACACGTGTCCTCTGTGTCTTCTGCTTCCTTTCCACCGTCAAGGAGCAGGTGGGTAAGCTTGCTATATAAGTATCGAGTTATTATAAAACATCAACATGGCAATAAAAAGATAACACCTTTGAAGCTGCTCAGGAACCAAACTGTGAGGGCCTAAGCATTTCCAAGAAACATGAGACAAGTGCGAGAGAAATGCCGAAGGTGCATTTGATCCCGCATCCAGCTCTTGGCGAAAGCTAAGTTTTTAAGAGCAAGGAGGTCATTTGTTCTTCTCCAGGAAGAAATGTCTGAATAATATTTACGGACGAAAAATGCATGTACACTTTGTAGAATTTTATTACAAGGATTAGGATAGAAAGATACTATATGAATCTGAGGTACAATTCAACTCAGGATGAATGACGAGGCGATTTAAAATCCAACCAATATTTTGATGATATGACTTTGTCCTGGAAAAGCTGCTCTAGTTATAATATTTATTTTAATGGAATGGTCCCCATAAGTGTCATTAAAGATCAGAAGATTGGAATATCACCCTAGGAAGAGCTTTGGATACTAAACGCACCCTCAATTTTAACGAGAAAACGTGTCCTGAAACACGGATCCATTGCATATGTAAACACAGCATTTCCAAAGCGCTACTCCTATGTAGGTTTACACTTGCTATTTAGTATAAAGATATTCTTTTCCTTACAGCTTAACATCTTCCCTCCACATTATAAGTTTAAATGACTAATGACCAAACCCAAATGGATGGTTTCATTGAAGGATTCTCTGGCCAAAGAGAATAGCAAGAGGAAGTAACGGTGAGGTTTTTTTTTTAATTTCATCTTTCCCTTTTGAGTCTGTGCCCATTAGCATCTATTCTTAAACTTTAAGTCAACTGGAGGATGCTTCCTGAAACAGAAATCCGTATAAGGAGAGTAAGACGCACTAAAGGGTGATTTAAAAAAAAATCCACTCAACACCATGGTTGAAATGTTATGGGGGAAATATAATTGATAAACCTCAGATGTATTTTACTGATAAATGCAATACTGGTAATTGTCTTATTTTCAATCATCTTAAAATTAAAGTTGAGTTTTTTCTACTGGGAAGTACTTGAGCCTATTATTGATTTGACAGTATGGTGACTTCTGACCACCAACATTAGGCTATGATAACACTGAGCATTCACTTGCACTTCTGTGCCAAATGGAAAGTAGACTTTGAGTTACCTGGGTCCTTTTAAATGAATTCATTTAAAAGGAAAGTGTTAACCTTTGGAATGCAAATGTATCTCATTTGGGCTTCCAGTGCCTTTTGTTCAGGCACACTAAAAACATTTCCTAACTCCTTGAGAAAATGTCTGCAAGTTTGCATCCAATCTCATGTGGGAGGGCTTTAAAAGACAGTAAGACAGTAAACTCCTTGTGGGCAGGGAACATGTCTGCCAATTCTGTTGTACTGTACTCTCTCAAGTGTTAATCATATTTATTAAGCACTTACTGTATGCACTGCACTGTGCTAAGTGCTTGGGAGAGAGACTACAATATAACAAACACATACCCTGCCCAGCAGAACCTTACATCTAGAGGGACCTTACAGTCTAGAGGGTTGCTTAGTACAGTGCTCTGCACATAGTAAGCACTGAATAAGCGTCATTGATAATGATAATGATGTGGCTGCTCAGCTCTTGCACTGGAGATTATTCATTCAATCAGTCAATGGTATTTGTTGAGCACTTATTGTGTGCAATCAATCAATTCATTAATGGTATTTATCAAGGACTTACTGGGTACTCTACTAAGTGCTTGCCAGAGTCCAATATCACAGAGTCAATAGACATGTTCCCTACCCGCAACGAGCTTACAATCTTGAAGAGGGGAAAAACATCTGAATCAACTGCAAATATGTACTTAAGTGCTGTGGGGCTTCGGTTGGGGTGAATATCCAATGCTTAAAAGGTACACATCCAAGTGCATAGATGAGACAGAAGGGAGCCCCACGTGGGACAGGAATTGTGTCTGACCCAATTTGTTTATATCTACCCCAGTGCTTAGTATAGTGCCTGGCAGATAGTAAGTGCTTAATAAATACCATAATCATAATAAATTATTCCATAATCATTATTGAGAATATGTTCCTCATGTACCCTGTGCCTCTAGGGGTTTTACATAGGCTTCCAATTAAATTTTGGTGCCATGGCAAATGATATTAAGAAGTATTTGATCTGGGACTAAACTATTGTTCCATGGTATTTATTGAGTGCTCGCTGTGGGTAGAGACCTGTACTAAGTGCTTGGGAAAGCACAGCAGAGTTGGGAGACATGTTGCCTGCCCATAATAAGCTTACAGTCAAGAGGGGGAGACAAACATTAACATAAACCAATGAATTACAACTAGGTACATAAGTGCCTTGGGGCCCAAGGTGGGATGAATATCAAGTGCCCAAAGGATACAGATCTTAGAGTGTAGATGACACAGAAGAGAGAGGGAGTTGAAGAAAGGGGGCTCAATTGGGGAATGTCTCTTGGAGGAGATGTGACCTTAAGAAGACTTTGAGGGGTAGGGAGAGCAGTAGTTGAGTGTATTACTAGAGAGGGAAGAAATTCCAGGCCAGAAGGAGGATGTGAGAAAGGGGTTGGCACTGAGATAGATGAGATTGGGGCACAGTGAGCAAGCTGACACTAGAGGAGCCAAGTGTGCTGACTAGGCTGTAGTAGGAGATCGGTGAAGTAAAAAAAAAAACAAAACAAAAGATACAAATAAACATAATTCTGTGGTTCTCAACATCTGATGTGGATAGGTAAGGGAACTCTGATCAAATCTACTGAAGCTATCCATTACCTAATGCAAGTTATCATTGACCAAAGCCATTAATCTTGGAAACAGAAAATTCTCGGACTGCTGCTCATATATGATTGAATCTAATTCACACTAAGGTTTGTGTCCAGGGTTTTTATTTCCCTCCTTTTTTTCGGCAATTGATAGCATTATCAAGAATGAAGTCCAAGATTACAGGTAGGGAGAAACAAGAGTTTGAAAACAAGTATATCAATGCTGTGGGCAGGGAATGTGCCTGTCTATTGTTATATTGAACTCTCCCAAGTTCTTAATGCAGTGCTTTGCATTCAGTAAGTGCTCAATAAATATGACTGACTGACTGAATGAATGAATGAATGAGGTGGGATGATGGCTTAAGTGCTAGGGATTGAGAACTTTGTGACCACAAACGGCACTCATTCTCCCTACCAAGTGTTTCAGAATTCATGTTGCTGAGCACAGGTAGTGAATGGAAAAGTGTGGATCGCTTAGTGCAAACCCTCACTCCTACTGGAAAAAACTCAAGTGCATCTCCTACTGGACTTAAACAGCTTGGCCTAGTGGAAAGAGCAGTGAGTGGCCTGAGAGTTAGAGGATCCACATTCTAATCACAAATCTACCACTGGCTTGCTGTGTGACCGCAGGCCAGTCACTTAACTTCTCTGTGCCTCAGTTTCCCATATGAAAAATGGGGATTCAATTTCTATTCTCCCTCCTAGACTGTGAGTCCCACGTGGGACTGCACTGTGCCCAACCTAATTATCCTATATCTACCCTAATGCTTAGTACAATGGTTGGAATATAGTAAGCATTTAACAAATACCACTGTCAATATTATTATTATTATTCATATTCCCATTTAATCATTAATGTCTCAACAGTGCTCACCCAAATCGTGATGGACCTAAAAAAAAGCACCATATTTTTGGGCATAGTATGCAAGTGATTCTATCTCAAATAACAATAATAATAATAATTGTGGTATTTGGTAAGAACTTACTATGTGCCAAGCACTGTGCTAAATACTGTGGTAGATACAAGCATATTAGGAGGGACACTGTCCCTGTCCCATGTGGGGCTCACAGTCTCAATCCCCACGTTACAGATGAGGTAACTGAGAAGACACTGACACTCTTGGATTCATTCATTCAATTTATTTTTTGAATGCTTACTGTGTACAGAGCACTGTACTGAATACTTGGAAAGTACAATTCAGTAACAAATAGAGAAAATCCCTACCCAACAATGGGCTCACAGTCTAGAATGCAGTTTCACCACTATAGTAGTAGTCCACTATCAATATCATGCTTGAAATGAAAAATAACTCTACTACATATAAAGAGTTCCTCCACAAACAGAAATTAAGGTGAAAAAATGAAGACAGAACTCATGAACATGAAGCAAAATTGATTGGATAGGAGTGAGTCAATCATATTTATTGAGTGCTCACTTGCAGAGCACTGTACTAAGCACTTGGGAGAGTAGAATGTAACAATAAACGGACTCATTCCCTTACCACAGCGAGCTTACAGTCTAGAATATGTGTGTTAGGGAGGCCAAGCAAGAGAAAAGAAAAAGTAAGAGAGGATAGTAGTACAGAAAAATGTCCATAAAGGAAAAGGTTAGGTGAGGGCGAAGAAAGGGAAAGGGAGACGATATGTGGGTTCATTATCATTATGGGGATCAATATGGGGATCAGTGGTATTTATTGAGTTCTTTGCTATGTGCAGACCACTGTACTATGTGTTTGGTAGAGTTCAATGCAGTGAGGAAGATGATATAGAGTGTGGGGAGAAGGACAGAATGGGAATGAGAGGGTAGAGAGAAAGGGAGAGGAAATGAGAGCAGACAGGAATAAAAAGTAAGGAACAGAGATAAAAAAGGACATATGATTTAAGCGTTGTCTTGCCAATTATTCAAATATCAAACATAAAAATCTCTCATATCCAGATTCATTATCTAGGAAGAAAAATTGATTTTTCCTTTAAAATTTGATTTTTCTTTTAAAGCTGACTTTTTGAATTCTTCCTCTAGATTGAAAGCACTGTGGGCAGGGGACATGACTACCAACTTTGTTATATTGTACTCTCAAGTGCTTAGTACATTACCTGCACAAGCACTTACTATGTGAGCCCATTGTTGGTTAGGGACCGTCTCTACATGTTGCCCACTTGTACTTCCCAAGTGCATAGCACAGTGCTCTGCACACAGTAAGTGCTCAATAAATGCAATTGAATGAATGATTGAATGAATGTGCCAAGCACTGTTCCGGGATAGATACAAGTTAATCAGGTTGGGAACAGTCCCTGGCCCACATGGGACTCACAGTCATTATCCCCATTTTACAGATGAGGTAACTGAGGCCCAGAGAAGTTAAGTGACTTGTCCTGAGGCAGACAGCAGACATGTGGCAGAGCCAAGAACCCATATCCTTCTGACTCCGAGGCCCGTGCTCTGTCCTCTAGAGCATATTGCTTCTCTATGACTGATTGATCGGAGGGATGAACAAATGGTTAAGTATTTGGTGGGGAAGGTGGAGATGAAGGTGTATTTAAGGAGTGTTATGTGGGAGAAAGCTGCAGGAATTAAGATCAAAGAGAAGAAACACAAAGGACAAGTATTCTAGTCAGATTTCTGAGATTGAGACATTCTTGCTAGCATAACCTGAATGTTGAGTACAGAAGCCCTCCTACCGAACGGGACTACGGATCAATCCTCATAAACTTTAGTAAATGTTGTGGAGAGAGAATATTTCCCAGAAAATACTGTTTCCTTGAGAAGAATTTATTTGAAAAGGAACGCAAGAAAAGATGCCGATTGAACCACAAACCGGAGAACACATCAGAAACCCAAAAAGGCAGTTCTTTTTTGCTTTGATTAACCTTTCCCACAAGGATTGATTAGATGATAAAGCTGCTTCTTCCCAAGTGTTGTCTAGGCCTCAGAGCCAATCAATCTTATTTATTGAGCAATTACTGTGTGTAGAGGACTGTACTAAGTGCTTGGGAGAGTACAATATAACAGAGTTGGTAAAGACATTTTCTGCCGACAAACAGTTTACAGTCTAGAGGGGGAGACAGAGATTAATATATAAAACAAATTACGGACATGGCAAGGTATAGTGAATAGAGCACGGGCCTGGGAGTCAGAAAGTAATGGGTTCTAATCCTGGCTCCACGAGTTGTCTACTGTGTGACCTTGGGCAAGTCATTTCACTTCTCTGGGCCTCAGTTACTACATCTGTAAAAATGGGGATTGAGACTGGGAGCCCCACATGAGACAGGGCCTATGTCCAACCTGATTTTTTTGTATGATATTAATAATAATAAAAATGATGGTATTTGTTAAGCGCTTACTATGTGCAAAGCACTGTTCTAAGCGTATCCCCCCAAGCACTTAGTACAGTGCCTGGCACACTGTAAGCGCTTAACAAATATCACAATTATTAATATTATAAGCTCTGTGGGGCTGATGGAGGAGTGTAAGCCCGGTTCTAGACTGTAAACCTGGTGTGGGCAAGGACTGTCTCTCTTAATTGTTGAATTGTACTTTTCAAGGGCTTAGTACATAGTAAGCACTCAATAAATATGATTGAATGAATGAGTGAATAAAGGGAGCAAATCCAAATGCAAGGGTGACACAGAAGGGAATTGGAAAAGAGGAAACGAGGGTTTAGTCAAGGAAGGCCTCTCAGAGCAGATATTCCTTCAATAAGGTAGAACTGCCAAGAACAGGGGCAAATCTGGAATTTTCACCTGGAAAAGTGACAGAAAAGGGAAAACAAAAATTAAATCATAAAATTCAAAGCTCAAAGCCCCAAAACCTAATCTGCCACAGGGGCTGATTAAATTGCTTGAAAGTTTACCAGGTAGGAAGCCTCGTTTCTTAGGAGGGACAGCAAACCAGAAGTAGCTTCTTCTCAACAAAGTCAGGGCAGAAACGGGCTCAGGACTTGGCTCTGCTTCTCCAACAGCCCAACACAGGCCCTTACAGTTGTGAATTATTGTAAATCAGTGCCTTTGCTTCTTGGAAAATAGTTTCTCTTTCTCTGACATTCCCTTGCCAATTTTCAACACGACTCCGATCGGATGTTTCGAGCATCACATAGCTCTTACTGAAGACAGACCAAGGCACAGAACAGTCTAAAATGAATTCATCAATGGTGATGGCAAGAATTTATAGAAGAGGAAGATGTATGGGGTAAAAAAAAATCCTAGGAATTCTGTTTGCAGCAGAAAGAGCCTTGTTTTGACTTATCTCCCGACTTCTGCACTAAAAGTGGAATAATACGTCAGAATCAAGCAGCAATGAACACAAGTGAGAAAATTATCCTGTTGGAATTTTTAACTTCTTTTTTTCGAGGAAGTAATTTTAACTGTGTAGAATGTTTATTTTACATCTCCAGGCACTCTTTCAATTTTCTTCCACTTTCTTTTGTAAACTTTCTCATCGAAACATTATGTGTTGTAGTATTCCTTTATATTTTCCTAATTTTCTCACTTAAGTTAAATGAGCTTTAATGTTCAAAGAATGGGTGGCACACAGAGATGGAATTCCCAAATTTAACAGACACTTTCTGACAATCCAAGAGCACCGTGACACTGGCTTATTAAAACCCCGGCATGATGTGATCTTTACGCTGATCAAACATATCAGTGGTGTGACACTGGGCAAGTCACTTCACTTCTCTGTGTCTTAGTTACCTCATCTTTAAAATGGGGATTAAGACTGTGAGCCCCACATGGGACAACTTGATTACCTTGTATTTACCCCAGCACTTAGAACATTGCTCGGCACATAGTAAATGCTTAACAAATGCCATTATTGTTATTAATATTTCCCTGGTGGATAAATGAAAAGAGCATCCTAATAGCTGGCATCAATCAATGGTGTTTATCGAGAAGCAGAGTGGCTTAGTGGAAAGAGCACAGATTTGGGAGTTAGAGGATATGGGTTCTAATCCTGGCTCCACCACATGTCTGCTGTGTGACCTTGAGCAAGTCACTTAACTTCTCTGTGCCTCAGTTACCTCATCTGCAAAATGGGGATTAAAAGTGTGAGCCCTACATGGGACAACCTGATTACCCTGAATCTACCCCAGTGCTTAGAACAGTGCTTGGCACATAGTAAGTGCTTAACAAATACCATCAATATTATTATTATTATTATTAAGCACTTACTATGTACAGAGCAATATATTAAGCCCTTGGGAAAGTACAATATAATGGAATTAGCAGACACTTTCTCCGCCCATAACAAGTTTACAGTGTAGAGGGTATCTATGCTAACCCCCGATATGGGAGTGATCTTGGGCTGACTGATCCTTACTGGAAAATATTTCCCCTCAGCAAGAGAAGGTTTCAATTGTCAGAAAAGATTTAAGTCTTCCCTAGTTGTAGGGAGGGGACTGATTTTGGCAAAATTAACAATAATAATTATTATTTTTGTGGTATTTGTTAAGCACTTACTATGTCCAGGCACTGTACTATGTGCTGGGGTTAGATACAAAGTAATTGGGTTGTACAGGTTCCCTGTCCCACATAGGGCTCCCAGGCTTAATCCCCATTTTCCAGATGAGGTAACTGAGGCCCAGAGAAGTGACGTGACTTGCCTAAGGTCACACAACAGACAGGTGGTGGAGCTGCAATTAGAATCCAAGTCCTTCTGGACACTTCTGAACTGTTTTTAACTGCCTGTCGTTCCCCTCCACCCCCATCCCACCCATTGGATTGTAAACTGCCTTAGGACAGGGAACATGTCTGCTAACTCTACTGTGCTCTCCCAAACATTTAGTACAGTGTTCTGCACACAGTAACCACTCAATAAATACAACTGAATGAATGAATGAATAATGCTTGCTAACTCTATTGTACTCTCCCGAGCACTTAGTATAGTGTCTACAGGACCTCGCCCCATCAACTCTTGGCATAGTTTTCTTGGACACCCAGAGAAGGCGAGCAGGAAGATTACTGACAAAGTTCTCCCCTTGACCAATAGTTGAAACATTTATGGTGAATTCAAAGAGTTACATTCTGCACCAAATACTAGACCTTAATTTCTGCCATTACCTCTACCTGTAATTCATTTTAATGTTTGTCTCCCCATCTAGACTTTAAACTCCTTGTGGGCAAGGATCATGGCAACCAACTTTGTTATATCATACTCGCTCAAGTGTTTAGTACAGTGCTTTGCACAGTTAGTGCTCAATAAATGCCAATGGCTTAAAAAAATGCCAGAGTTCATTAAAAACATTTATTGAGTGTTCTCTCTGTGCAGTTCACTGAACTAGCTTTGGCCGTACAAGGGAAGTAAAAGATATAGTCTCTTCCCTTAAAGAGCTTACAATCTAATGGACTTTCACTCCCCACGGATGTCCATTCCTTATATTCCTTTGGGAGTAAGAGCCCTCCTAAGGGTAATTATGCAGCTTTTACTAGCCCTCTGTATGCCTTATGCAAAGCCCAGAAGAACTGTGCTCTGCACACACAGTATTAGCTCAATAAATGCTATTGATTGACTCCTCAAAAAGTCCTTGGCTCAATAAGAACTAAGCATCAACTCTTATTTTGCCAGCATGCCAGTTAAAGGGGTTTTTTGCATTATGAATAAGAATCAATGCCACGTAAATACACAGTCTTTCCTCATCCTTTATAAAATATGCAAAAACTGTTTAATCAATCCATCAATCAGTTGTATTTATTGAGTGCTTACTGTGTGCAGAGCAGTGTACTAAGCACATGGGAGAGTACAACATAACAGTTAGTAGATACATTCCCTGCCCGTAAGTAGCTCCTATAACTACTAATAGTCAAAGAGCTCTTCTCACCAGATTCTAAACTTCCTTACACTTATTCATTCAATAGTATTTACTGAGTGCTTACTATGTGCAGAGCACTGTACTAAGTGCTTGGAAAATACAATTCAGCAATAAAGAGAGACAAGCACTGTCCATACCAGACTTCCTTGGATTTGCTTTACATTTACACAGATATCAATGCCACCCCTGAGGGTAGAAGACTACTACTAGTGGATATCAGGGAGAACCCCATTTCATAAGCCACATATTCAAAATATATCTGATGAGATCATGGTCTCTTTAAGTTAACTTGTACTTCCCAAGTGCTTAGTACACTGCTCTGCACACAGTAAGTGCTCAATAAATACGATTGAATGAATGGGCTAAACTATCAATCTATTATCTGTCACAGCTCAGTTTTTCAAGAATTAGAATTGTTTTTCACCCTGCACTCTATGTCTTTAATGGGGTAGACAACAGAGTCTAGCTTCTGGGTCGCACGGTATAGAGCATAAATTCCTTGTGGGTACTGAATATGTCACTCTTTTAGGTTCCAGACCAAATGGGTACTCAATAGACAATAATTATTATGGTACACAAGAAGCAATAAATAGGAATGACTGATTGACAAACACTGTTCTAAGTGCTGCAGTACATGCAATTTTATCAGTTTAGACACAATCTCTGCTCCCTCTGGGGTTCACCGCCAAAGAGGGAGATGGATGCATATTCCCCACTTTTTAAGGATGAAGAAACTGAAGCACGGAGAAGTTATGTAACTTGCTCAAAGTCACACAGCAAGCAACTGGCCAAGCTGGGATTAGAACCCGGGCCACCAGAATCCCAGTTTTGTGCTCTTTCCAGTAGGACACTCTGCTTCTCAGTGCTACTACCATTGCAAATGATGTAGTAGTAATAATAATAGTTTTATTATTAAGCACTTACTGTGTTCAGAGCACAATACTGAGTACTGGGAAAGAATATACAGGTGGGTTGCTCATAATCTAAAAAGGTTTGCTAAAAATCCACTACTCTTGGAATTTGTTTCAGTACAAGGATTAAGATGTGCTGAGGTGATGCGAGATATATCTCTTTAGTTATTCATCAAATTTGTGTCAAAATATTGCAATTCTGATTGTTCTCTCACTATGTCACTCAACTTCAAGCGATTCTGATGCATATGCCTCAATAATCCTGTGAAACAGTACAGACCTTGTATTGTTACCAGATGTATTATAATAGAAAACTATTTCATTGGTTCACTTTATTTGGTATTCTATCCTTTTCCTAATGCAAATTATGGTTCCTTCAAAGTTGTATTCAGTATATTTTATAACCCTAGATCCTTTCTTGGATGATTCATAAAATTTTGTTCAATTCAGCAGATATTTCTAAAATCAATCCCTCGCTAAATGTAATTAAAGCTTCATATTTGGGTACCTTACAATGCACATATCCCTGGAAGGTCCAATTATTTAAATGATGCTAATGGATTTGAATTGTTTAATTGATTTTTTAAATTATAGTTGCATCTGCAAATGAATGGAACTTATTTTTATGCATCTATATAGAATGTACACGTATATCTTTTACCATCCTTGATCATTCAAAGGGAAAATGAAGCACTTACTATTTATACAATTTTGACCCATAATTTTTACTTCAGTAGTTTATAATATTCATGTTCTATTAGATTGAATGTGTGAATAATTCCATATTAATATTCCCTTGTTTTTAATCAAATTTTTGCATTGCATTTTTAATGATATGCACTTTCAAAATAAACTATCTTAGAAACTATTTAGTCATCATATAGTTCAATATTTTCTTCCCTTATATTTATCTTTTCTTCTTTTAATGTACTATATATACTTGTGTTAATTTACCATTTACTTTCAATCCAAAAACAGTTAGGATTTGCACTCCATGCTAAGTGATGAGAAACAGGCATTTGTTCGTCAGCTTGGAAATTTTTTTTTTTTATTTCTGGACCTCATTGAATATTTCCAATCTTCTGTGCCATAAATATCAACCACTGTCTATTCCTTTTGGCAAAGTAAGACATAAAATACTTTTTTAAAATTTTTTAGTGTTTGCTTTTAGAAAAAAAGATTTTGAAATTCAAGCTTTACAAATAGGGTTGTCGGGAGAAAATAAATCTGTCTACACCCACAGACATGCCTATACGCCAGTTTGTAGACACAAGCATCATTTATACACTGTGTGATTCAAAGTCACATTAATGGAAAGTAAAGGGCATCAATAAGTTCCTTACACTATATGTCCTCCTTAAACTAGTCAATTAATTTTATTACTACAGTCTTGTCTCACAGAAAGAGATTTTTCTTCTCCTACTATCACCTCAGTAAAATCCAATGAATTGAGCTGCCATTGCACTTATTACTTTGACTTGAGGTTATGATATTGGGCAGTAAATATCACTTAGATTAGACCCACTGCATTATTTCCTCTCTCATCTTATTTTACAAGACTCTATGTGCACATATTCTCAGCTGGCCTTGAGCAGTTCCAATGTTCTGTGACTCAGCACAATGAAGCTGCTCAAATTCCCAGGAAATGCTTTTTCCTCCACCATACCCCACCCACCCCTTCAGATAAACGTTGTGTCAAATTCCCAATGGCTCTAAGAACAGGCTGGAAATGGAAAGTTGAAAATACCAATATGCTAAACAGCAAGTTTATCTTACTGTGCTCAGAACACATAAGAGAACTGCACCATTGAAACATACACTAGGTTCTCAAAAAAACTCTTCAACTCAGAATGAATTATTCTCAGCTTCTTGTAAAAATCGGGCACTTCATATATCATGGGTTCAAATCCCGGATCCACCAATTGTCAGCTGTGTGACTTTAGGCAAGTCACTTAACTTCTCTGTGCCTCAGTTACCTCATCTGTAAAATGGGGATGAAGACTGTGAGCCCTGCTTGGGACAATCTGATCACCTTGTATCTTCCCCAGTGCTTAGAACAGTGCTTTACACATAGTAAGTGCTTAACAAATGCCATCATTATTATTATAAGATCTTTTTCTTCTCCTTAAATATTAATAATAATAATAATGGTATTTACCGATCACCATTCTAAGGGCTGGGGTAGATACAAGGTTGTCCCACGGAGGGGCTCACAGTTTTAATTTCCATTTTACAGATGAGGTAACTGAGGCACAGAAAAGTTAAGCGGCTTGCCCAAGGTCAAACAGTAAACAAGTGGCGGTGTTAGGATTAGAACCCATGTCCTGTGACTCCCAAGCCCATGCCTTTCCACTAAGCCATGCTGCTTCCCCAAACTATTAAAACTATTTGACTTAAATAATTCAGCAAAAAATTCCTAGCCCAGTTATCATAGGAAGAGTTAAAGCAAATAATAGATGGTTTAGGAACAGGTATTACTCACCCTAAATATTTTTACTAATAGCAGTTTTATTTGTAAAGTTTTTCTTTAAAGTGTGAAGACACATGGATCATCTGCTGTTAATTTTGCAATATTATTTGTTCAGATGAGCTAGCTATTCAACAAATCAAATACCATTACCCACTTCTTAACTGCTGGTCAGACTATTTAGCAGCTATAATTAACAAAAACCTTGTCAACTCCCAGGGGATAATAATATCCCTTTCAGTTTTACACAGTAGACTGTGCATTTTTCAGTTGAGGCTTACTTTGTCCTCATTACACGAACATAAATTTGCAAACATTGAAAAAATAGTTGACATTTCATAAAGTTGTGAAAAAACGTTGACTTGTGTAATATGAAAATATTAAGGGTGTCATTTCCTTCTAGATTCCAAAAGTCACACTGTTTCAGTATCAACACCAAAATGCATCTGAAGAGCCACCGTGACCAGACATTCAGACAGCATATTACAGGTTGAACCTCAAGATTTAAGAGACTTAGTGATTTCCCTTTCCATTAATTCCTGTTTTCTACCTCTACATCTGGGCATGAGAGAGGACTAAGCATTAATGAAATCCCAAGATCTTGAGACTTCTATACAAGTAGGCGATTTTATGATGGCCACTATATCGGATTCAGTGCTGCCCCTCCCTAAGATGCAGTATCTACATGAGGTACAAAAGGACTAAAGCCTTATACAGTTCTATGCAAAATGAAAATTTCCTGGCAACAGTTGACCCCATGATTGTCTCTCGCTATTTTCAAAGTAAAAAAAAATGAGAAACTGGAGAAATCAGACTCTGCATTACAATGTCAAAGTCGGACTCGGCATTGCCGTGATCCATCACCCTCCCTCTGCCCCAGCACATTTGGAATTTTGCGATTAACAAGGCTACAGACAGATGTACAACTTACCTCATAGGATGCGTTACCTACTGCCTTTTGGTGCATAATACCTATTCCAAATTGGACATTTGAGTAATGGAAAGCAAGAGCAGTCCACCAAAATAAGCCACTGCTGGCAGAAAGCAAGGTAAAAGGACTTCAAGCTGTGACCTTAGAGCAAAACACAAGCAGCATCCTTCAGCCAATGCTCTGTAGAAAATAGGTTAGACAGAAGGCGAGCTGACTCTCCACATTGCAAAGATTCATTCGAATAAAGCATTCTGGGCTCCAGGCTTGGAGTGTGTCTCTTCCCCCAAGAGCCGACTCGAGTCAGGGCTGCCTGTGTGCTAGGGGATGTGAAGCATTTCATTGCAGTTGCTCTCTGCAAGAAACTCCCCCGGTCATCTTCACAAACCCTGTCACTCCGCTCCGAGATTAAAGAATGAGCACAGCATGCATAATGAATGATTTCAAATTTTCAGGGCACTCCCTATAGTGTCTATCATAACCAGTAATGGACTATTGATCACCTTATCTCTAAAACAGGTGGGGCTAGGTGATTGGTTTATTCCGACCAAAATCAGGAGCCGAAGCTTTCCAGCCCCGCAGCACTCAGGCAAAATCCCAACATACATGACATGACATTTGCATTCTGCAGTCTTTGATCTACACTCTCCTTCTCTCTCATTCTCTCTCTCCCTTTATCTCTCTCCCTCCTCTCTCTTTCTCTCTCTCTCACTCCCTGTCCTTTGGAAAATGCTGCATCATCTCTTCTCTTTATTCAAAGTGAATATTCTCTGCAGTTCCTAGCCATAGACCCTGGATTACGTAAATCTTGCAGGGTTGATTTTCAACCTGTTCTGGAAAAGTACCAAGCTAATACTGAAAATAGAGAAAAGGGAGATGCTAGGAAGAATCTAGAGCATTTTATATTGATTTTCTAGGTGTTAGTTTGTTATAGAACACAAAGCTATTCAGCTATTCAGTTATCACTGGCATTGTTGTGCAGCTCAGTTGGGAAGAATTTTTTATGTATGCATGTGTTTGTATATAATAGCTGAATAAAATTAGATTTGTTTCCATGTTTCTATCTTTAGCAGCTCAGTTAGTTGGTTAACTCTGTAAAGACTTACAGTCTTCCCTTAGAGAAACACTGAAATCTATAAATATTAATTTGCTTTTTCATCACAAAACACAAAAATGAGAATTTAAAAGTACTGACCTATAGTTGCTATTGAAATTCCTATAGAAATGTGAACAGAATTGACTAATGCAGATGCAAGTTAAGAATAGGGATTGTTCTGCAAAGACCAGAGCACAATTCACTGCCCTCACTTACTCTGTAATTCTATTGTTCTTGGTGCCAGAGAGGAGGTTGGTCACCCAGCCTATTCCTCCTGATTGCTGCTGTGCCAATTGCATTATTTGCGTGGGGCTTCTTTCCCCCAAACAAATACAGGGAGGACTCATTTGATTCATTTACCCCTATTGGGTGCTTTCTGTTTCTCATAAAGGGGCATCATGCCACTACCAAATGGCAGCATGCCAACCTGTACATATCACGCCCAAACAGAGCTCAGAGAGGACAGGGGATCGGAAAGGGGAAGAGTTATGCTAAGCTATCCACTTATCTCTGCCTAATAATGATGATAATGGTAACAACAATAATAGAGTTATTTGTTAGCATTTACTATGTGCCAAGCACTATTCATTCAATCGTATTTATTAAACATTTACTGTGTGCAGAGCACTGTACTAAGCACTTGGGAAGTACAAGTCAGCAACATATAGAGACAGTATTCTAAGGGCTGGGGTAATTCAAGGTAATCAGATCAGCCCTAGGATCTGCCCCAACAGGGTGGAAAACTCTGGGACATGGTATAGGAGCATGTTTGGTCCACTCCACTCATCAGCCTCTAAACTGTAAACTACTTAAGAGCAGGGAACATATGATGATGATGGCACTTGTTAAGCACTTACTATGTGCCAAGCACTGTTCTAAGCACTGGGGGAGATACAAGATATTCATGTTGTCCCACCTGGGGCTCACAGTCTTAATCCCCATTTTCCAGATGAGGTAACTGAGGCACAGAGAAGTGAAGTGGCTTGCCCAAAGTCACACAGCTGACAAGCGGCGGACCCGGGATTAGAACCCACAATCTCTGACTTCTAAAACCATGCTCTTTCCACTGAGCCATGTTATATTGAATATTAAGAGAAGCAGCGTGACTCAGAGGAATGAGTACGGGCTTTGTAGTCAGTGGTCATGGGTTCAAATCCCAGCTCCGCTAATTGTCAGTTGTGTGACTTTCGGCAAGTCACTTAACTTCTCTGTGCCTCAGTTACCTCATCTGTAAAATGGGGATTGACTGTTAACCCCCTGTGGGACAACCTGATCACCTTGTAGCTTCCCCAGCGCTTAGAACAGTGCTTTGCACATAGTAAGCGCTTAATAAATGCCATCATTATTATTATTATTGAACTCTTCCAAGTGCATAGTACAGTGATCTGCACACAGTAAGCACTCAAATACCATCGATTGATTGGCATCTACCTTTAAGATGCTCAATCAGCTTTCTTCCTGCTATTTTTCCTTGTTCTTCCACTAAACCCCGATTTGCCTGATTTGTTCTTCGCAAAGCAGCCTACTCACTGTTCTTGACTATTCTTCCTCCGACCAATCGCTCACAGACTCCCTCCTGCTTGGTGCTTCCTCTCCATTTGTATCTTACGGACCAATGCTCTCCCCAACTACCAAGCCTTTTGGTAAGGACATTTCCTCCAGGAGGTCTTCCCTGATTAAGAGCTCATCTCCCCACCTGGTGCCCAGGCCCCTCCCTGCCACTTAGGTACTCATATCCTCCTACAGAATTTATTTACAGTTCTTTGTATTCTATTGTTTGTTTCTTCCTACCCGTAATATTTTTAGGGTCTGTCTCTCCCACTATAGTTTAAGCTGCTGAGGACAGAGGTGATATCTACTAATTTGATTCCTGCTCTGCACGCAGTATCTCCCTCCAAAAGGCCTTCCCTGACTAAGCCCTCCTTTCCTCTTCCCCATTCTGCATCACCCGGACTTGCTCCCTTCATTCTTCCCCCCTCCAATCCCCACAGCACTCATGTACAAATCTGTAATTTACTTATTTACATTAATGTCTGTCTCCCCTTCTAGACCGTAAGTTCATGGTGGGCAGGGAATATGTCCGTTTATTGTTATATTGTAACTCCCAAGTGTTTAGTACAGTGCTCTGCACATAGAAAATATTCAATAAATATGACTGAATGAATGAACAGTAGGTTCTCAATAACTCCTCCTTATGAACCGGCATCAGTTCTCCTCCCTGTCACTGAGGAACCTACAACCTTACCTGCCGTATACCACTCCAGAGGGGAACAGAACTGTTGTCGTCTCCACAGGGCATCGGGTAGAATGGTACAACTGATGATGTTGTGGTCACTGTGGTTGTGGTTGTGATTGTGTACTATGAACTGCACGGAGTCTGAAATGCTGCTTCTCTAACCACAGTACCCTACTGATCTTTGTTTTTGTCTTTATGTTAATTAACATAAAGAGATTAACATCTCTCCTCTTCTTATGGCATTTGTTAAGTGCTTACTATGTGCCAGGAACTGTACTATGTGCTGGGGAAGACACAAGATAGGTTGCACACAGTCCATGTCTCACCTGGGGCTGACAGTCTTAATCATCATTTTACAGATGGCCCTACTGAGAGCTCACCTCCTCCAGGAGGTCTTCCCAGACTGAGCCCCCTCCTTCCTCTCCCCCTCACCCCCCTCTCCATCCCCCCATCTTACCTCCTACCCTTCCCCACAGCACCTGTATATATGTATATATGTCATTCGCTCCCACGGCTTCAACTATCATCTCTACGCTGATGACACCCAGATCTACATCTCTGCCCCTGCTCTCTCCCCCTCCCTCCAGGCTCGCATCTCCTCCTGCCTTCAGGACATCTCCATCTGGATGTCCGCCCGCCACCTAAAGCTCAACATGTCGAAGACTGAGCTCCTTGTCTTCCCTCCCAAACCTTGTCCTCTCCCTGACTTTCCCATCTCTGTTGACGGCACTACCATCCTTCCCGTCTCACAAGCCCGCAACCTTGGTGTCATCCTCGACTCTGCTCTCTCATTCACCCCTCACATCCAAGCAGTCACCAAAACCTGCCGGTCTCAGCTCCGCAACATTGCCAAGATCCGCCCTTTCCTCTCCATCCAAACCGCTACCCTGCTAATTCAAGCTCTCATCCTATCCCGTCTGGACTACTGCACTAGCCTTCTCTCTGATCTCCCATCCTCATGTCTCTCTCCACTTCAATCCATACTTCATGCTGCTGCCCGGATTATCTTTGTCCAGAAACGCTCTGGACATATTACTCCCCTCCTCAAAAACCTCCAGTGGCTACCGATCAATCTGCGCATCAGGCAGAAACTCCTCACCCTGGGCTTCAAGGCTCTCCATCACCTCGCCCCCTCCTACCTCACCTCCCTTCTCTCCTTCTACTGCCCAGCCCGCACCCTCCGCTCCTCCACCACTAATCTCCTCACTGTACCTCGCTCTCGCCTGTCCCGCCATCGACCCCCGGCCCACGTCATCCCCCGGGCCTGGAATGCCCTCCCTCTGCCCATCCGCCAAGCTAGCTCTCTTCCTCCCTTCAAGGCCCTGCTGAGAGCTCACCTCCTCCAGGAGGCCTTCCCAGACTGAGCCCCTTCTTTCCTCTCCCCCTCGTCCCCCTCTCCATCCCCCCGTCTTACCTCCTTCCCTTCCCCACAGCACCTGTATATATGTATATATGGTTGTAGATATTTATTACTCTATTTATTTATTTATTTATTTATTTATTTTACTTGTACATTTCTATCCTACTTATTTTATTTTGTTGGTATGTTTGGTTCTGTTCTCTGTCTCCCCCTTTTAGACTGTGAGCCCACTGTTGGGTAGGGACTGTCTCTATGTGATGCCAATTTGTACTTCCCAAGCGCTTAGTACAGTGCTCTGCACATAGTAAGCGCTCAATAAATACGATTGATTGATTGATTGATTGATTTTACTTGTACATATCTATTCTATTTATTTTATTTTGTTAATATGCTTTTGTTCTCTGTCTCCCCCTTCTAGACTGTGAGCCCACTGTTGGGTAGGGACTGTCTCTATATGTTGCCAACTTGTACTTCCCAAGTGCTTAGTACAGTGCTCTGCACACAGTAAGTGCTCAATAAATATGATTGATTGATTGATTGATTGATGAAGTAAATGAGGCACAGAGAAGTTCAGTGATTTGCCTGAGGTCACACAGCAGACAAGTGGTGGAGCTGGGATTAGAACTCCGGCCCTAATGACTCTCAGGAGCTTGGGTCTGCTGCTTCTCCTTATGTATAAGCTGCTAATACCCCCCAATTTATTTTATTTTTCAATCGTAAGACCACCTGGGCTCCTCAATTCCATGTGTGGTTGTTTCCCAGTCCTCAGTACAGTACTCTGCATATAGTGATAATAATAGCAATAATAATAATAACAGTATTTGTTAAGGGATTACTTTATGCCAAACACTGTGCTGAGCACTGGGATAGATACAACACCATCAGGTAGAAACAGTCCCTGTCCCACATGGGGCTCCAGTCTAGGGGGGAAGGAGAACAGATAATGAATCCTCATTTTACAGAGATGGGGAACTGAGACACAGAAAAATGAAGTGACTTACCCAAGTTCACACAGGAGGCAATTGGTAGAACTAGGATTAGAACCCAGGTCCTATTCCTCCCAGGCCCGTACTCTTTCCCCTGGGACAAGCTTACCAGTATTACTTATACTGGTTGATTTTAAACAGCATTTATTAAGCGCTTAATATGCGTCATGCACTGTTCTAAGAACTGAATTCAATTGTTTTCATGTGATTTCCCTTGATTGACTACTTGAAGAGATTATCTGTGCAACCTTCACAGCATCGCTAAAATCCATCCTTTCCTCTCTATCCAAATTGCTACCACATTAATCCAAGCATTTATCCTATCCCATCTTGATTACAGCATGAGGCTCCTTGCTGACTTCCCAGCCTCCTGTCCCTCCCCACTTCAGTCCATACTTCACTCGACTGCCCAGAAAAAATGTAGAAAAATGTAGAAAAAATGTTTTTCAAACAAAACCATTTAGTCCACATTACTTATTCCTCAAGAATTTCCAGTGTTTGCCCAATCACCTCTACATCAAAAAGTAACTACTTACCTAGGTTTTAAAGCACTCAATCACCTTGTCCCCTTCTACCTTACCTCCCTTATTTCCTACTACAATTCAGACAACACACTTCACTCTGCCAATGCCAACCTACACAATGTACCTCCATTTCATCTATCTCACCACAGATGTCTCACCCACATCTTGCCTCTGGACTGGAGCTCCCTTCCTCTTAATATCTGATGGATATGATCACTCTTCCCACATTCAAAACCTTATTAAAAGCACATCTCCTTCAAGAGGCCTTCCCTGATTATGCCTTTATTTCCTCTTCTCCCACTCCTTTCTGCATTGCTGTTGCTTCCTTAAATTCACCCTTCCTTCAACCCCACGGCACCTATGTATATATTTGTAATTTATTCATTCATTCATTCATTCAATCATATTTATTGAGCACTTACTTTGTGCAAAGCACTGTACTAAGTGCTTGGAAAGTACAAATCGGCAACAGAGACAATACCTACCCAATGGGCTCACAGTCTAGAAGGGGAGAGACAGACAACGAAACAAAACAAAGCAAGGGGACAGGCATCAACAGCATCGATGTAAATAAATAGAATTATAGTTATATACATGTCATTAGCATAAATACAATAATAAATATGAACACGTATTCACAAGTACTAGAGCAGAGGGAGGGAGTAGGGGCAATGGGGAGAGAAGGAGAAGCAGAGGAAAAGGAGGCTCAGTCTGGGAAGGCCTCCTGGTGGAGATGAGCTTTCAATAGGGCTCTGAAGGGGGGAAGTGTGCTAGTTTGGCAGACATGAGAAGGAAAGGCATTCCAGGCCAGAGGTAGGATGTGGGACAGGGGTTGATGGAGGGACAGGTGAGAACGAAGCCACAGTGAGGAGGTTAGCGGCGGAGGAGCAGAGTGTCCAGGCTGGGCTGAAGAATGAGAGAAAGGAGGTGAGGTAGGAGGGGGTAAGGTGATGGAGAGCTTTGAAGCCAATAGTGAGGAGTTTTGGCTTCATACGAAGGGTGATGGGCAACCACTGGAGAATTTTGAGGAGGGGAGTGACTTGCCCAGAGCATTTCTGTAGAAAGATAATCCAGGCAGCAGAGTGAAGTATAGACTGAAGTGGAGAGAGACAGTAGTTTAGGAGATCAGAAAGGAGGCTGATGCAGTAATCCAACAGGGATGTGATGAGTGATTGTACTAGCAAGGTAGTGGTATGGATCAATCAATCAATCAATCATATTTATTGAGCGCTTACTATGTGCAGAGCACTGTACTAAGCGCTTGGGAAGTACAAATTGGCATCACATAGAGACAGTCCCTACCCAACAGTGGGCTCACAGTCTAAAAGGGGGAGACAGAGAACAGAACCAAACATACCAACAAAATAAAATAAGTAGGATAGAAATGTACAAGTAAAATAAATAAATAAATAAATAAATAGAGTAATAAATATGTACAACCATATATACATATATACAGGTGCTGTGGGGAAGGGAAGGAGGTAAGACGGGGGGATGGAGAGGGGGACGAGGGGAGAGGAAAGAAGGGGCTCAGTCTGGGAAGGCCTCCTGGAGGAGGTGAGCTCTCAGCAGGGCCTTGAAGGGAGTAAGAGAGCTAGCTTGGCGGATGGGCAGAGGGAGGGCATTCCAGGCCCGGGGGATGACGTGGGCCGGGGGTCGATGGCGGGACAGGCGAGAGCGAGGTACAGTGAGGAGATTAGTGGTGGAGGAGCGGAGGGTGCGGGCTGGGCAGTAGAAGGAGAAAAGGGAGGTGAGGTAGGAGGGGGCGAGGTGATGGAGAGCCTTGAAGCCCAGGGTGAGGAGTTTCTGCTTGATGCGCAGATTGATCGGTAGCCATTGGAGGTTTTTGAGGAGGGGAGTAATATGTCCAGAGCGTTTCTGGACAAAGATAATCCGGGCAGCAGCATGAAGTATGGATTGAAGTGGAGAGAGACACGAGGATGGGAGATCAGAGAGAAGGCTAGTGCAGTAGTATGGATGGAGAGGAAAGGGTGGATCTTGGCAATGTTATGAAGGTGAGACCAGCAGGTTTTGGTGACGAATCGGATATGAGGGGTGAATGAGAGAGTGGAGTCAATGATTAGACTCAAGCTGTGGGTTTGTGTGACAGGAAGGATGGTAGTGCTGTCCAAAGTGACAGGAAAGTCAGGGAGAGGACAGGGTTTGGGAGGGAAGATAAGGAGTTCGGTCTTAGACATGTTGAGTTTTAGGTGGTGGGTGGACATCCAGGTGGAAATGTCCTGAAGTCAGGAGGAGAATTTATCTTAAGGTCTGTCTTCCCCTGTAGACGGTACGCTTGTTGTGGGCAAGGAACAGTTCTACCAACTCTGTTATATTGTACTCTCCCAAGCACTGAATAATAATAATAATAATAATAATAATAATAACAATGGTAATGGTACTTGTTAAGTACTTACTATGTGCCAAGCATTTTCTAAGTGCAAGAATAGATACAAGTTAATCAGGTTGGATGCAGTCTCTGTCCCACAAGGGGCTTCCTACTCTTAATCCCCATTTATAGATGAGGTAACTGAGACCCAATGAAGTTAAATGACTTGTCCAGGGTCACACAGCAGACATGTGGCAAAGCTGGGATTAGAACACAGATCCCTCTGTCTCCAAGGCATGTGTTCTATGAACTAAGACTCTTTGCTTCTCAAGACCTCACTGTATTGGCCGGGAATCAGAGCCAGGTCAAATTCCTGGAAGGCAGCTATGCTAACCACTATACCACCAATGCAGAGGACTGTACAGACAACACAGTAAGTGTTCAATCAATACAAATGATTGACTGATTAATTGATATGCAGGCTACTGTGACTGCTAGCTTTTCCTCCCATTCCACTAGCTCCTTCCTTGTCTTATCTTATGCTTTCGAGTCATTTCCAAGCCATAGCGACACCACAGACACAACTCTCCCAGAACGCCCTGCTCTCCATCTGCAATCGTTCTAGTAGTGGATCCATAGAGTTTTCTTGGTGAAAATACAGAAGTGGTTTACCATTGCCGCCTTCCACACAAACTCGAGTCTCCGCCCTCAACTCTCTCCCATACTGTTGCTGCTCAGCATGACTGAGTTTTGACTTGTAGCAGATTGCCTTCCACTCATTAGCCACTGGCCAAGCTAGGAATGTAATGGGTAGGCCTCTGCTTGACTCTCCCTCTCATAGCCGAGACTGATAGAGTACTGGAAACTCTCCAGGTGCGACGCTGAGACGGGAGCTCCTTCCTAGGAATGATAAATCAATCAACCTTATTTACCAATCATTTATTGTAGTTCAGATCACTGTAGTAAACACTTGGGAAAATACAATACAACAGAATTGGCAAACACACTTCCTGCCCTCAGTGAGCTTACAGTCTAGAGGACTGTAAAAAGATAGGCTAAAAACAGGAACAGCAGAAAGGCTTGTTTCCTGTCCACAAAGAAGAGGGTAAATAACCAGCATTTCTGATTAGCCTGAGTAGAGTTGAAGAACTGACAATATGCAATAGCCAAAGAGTTTAAATGGTGATTTAAATCTCCACCCATGTGTCCTCTTAATCTTGGTACCTTCCTTTACTGGGAATTAAGCACAAGTAAACTAGATGGTATACCTTATTTTGATATATTCTCTTTCAAGCAATATTTGATTTCAAGAAGCTGAAAACCCATAGACCTTCATTAGTCACACACATTCCGAAGCAACATGGCTCAATGGAAAGAGCACGGGCTTGGGGGTCATGGGTTCTAATCCCGGCTCTGCCACTTGTCAGCTGTGTGACTTTGGGCAAGTCACTGACTTCTCTGTGCCTCAGTTACCTCATCTGTAAAATGCGGATTAAGACTGTGAACCCCATGTGGGACAACCTGATTACCTTGTATCCCCCAGGTGCTTAGAACAGTGCTTGGCACATAGTAAGCGCTTAACAAATGCCATCGTTATTATTATTATTGTTATTATTATTATTACAAAAGAAATGCATGATTAATGTCTAGCCATCATTTTATCAACTTTGTCACCCTTATACATAATTTGCAATGTTTGTAACATAATCCTAAAAGTTCAAGAACTGGTAGCGTATCAATTTGTTAAACCAAAAATAACTCATATCTTTAAATTTTAGGTACTGCATCTTCAACTCACTGGAACTAAAGGGTTAAGCTATGGTAGTATTGTATGAATTCATTAATTCCTGGTCTGTCTGTCCCTTTCTTTATCATCTGACTGGACTTGAACAAACACAAGACTTGAACAGCCAGACCACTGTCCCACAGGTCTAAACGGTGACTGCTAAAGCTGGGATTGTCATCAGCCCAAGCATTTACTAAATACAGTAGGGAGACTGAGGAACTTATAATGAAGAGAAAATCTGCAGTTTTTGGACACGAAGGGTTTACAGTTTAAGAAGGCAAACAAATACCTGGAGAAAAAAAAATCCATCGTTATATTCAAAGATTTCTTCAGTTCTTCAGAATATAATCTGCAACAAAACATTAGAAAAAGAACACTTCTTTCAAAATCTCTAGTGGAAGAAATGACTCTTCCTTCCAGATCCAGAATCCTTTGGGCTGGAGAAAATATTTCTTAACACCAAACTGATGCAGCAGAAATATTAAATGATAACAAACCCTTTCTCAATCCACAGTAATTTCTGACCCATCAACAACAAACGAGGAACAATAGAAAGGGAAAGGGAGAAAAAACAAAAAAGGAAGAGAGAAGGTGGAAAATTATACTTGACTGTGAGCCCTGTGTGGGACTGGGTCTGGATCTGACAACTTTTATCTACCCTAGTGTTTAGAACAGTTCTTAGATAGCAAGAGCTTAACAAATACCATTTTTTTTAAAATGGAGCAGACATGAGAGAAGCAGACGAAGAGAGAAGAGAAAAGAAAGGTGAAAAGTTTGTTTACTTGAATTTGCAGAACACTTTTATTTTTCCAGTGTTTCCCTATCAATTACATTGTTTTGTCCTGCAAAAGAAAGAGAGCCAAGGATTATATTTCTCTTTTACAAGGGAAGAAAGAGACTTAGAGGGATTTGATTGCCTCATATCACGCAGCAGGCCAAAGAAGTAGACAATTTAAAAGTATTAGGTTGGGGGATGGGAGACCAGAATGAAATCCAGAATGATCTGTGATCGGGAGACCTGTGGATGGTACATTACATTACGCTTTGAAGGTAGGCACTGTGCTGTTTTTTTATTAAACAAAGCCAAGGACTTAGTGAATTATTTTACACACGGTAAGTGCTCACTAATTCTGATGATGGTGATGATGAAAAGATACTATACAGGAAAATACAATGGGAAAATATGGCATTCAACTTAGAAATGAAAGTGGGAAAAATCTGTTTATGAACCTAGATTCCACTCTCCTTCCAGTTTGTCTACTTCTTAGCAATTCTTTCTTCTGTGTTCACTTTAAAGGAATAAAATACATAAACGGGGCTAACCACTTCAGTGGAAATGTGAGGATTTCCAAGCCCACATTGTCCAATATTTTCATATAATTTTGTTTACAGATTTAATGGATTTTAGGTCCTAAAAAATGCCTAGAGTCATGGATGGGGTTCAGTCAGATTCAGATATAATATTTTCATACCTTATGTGACACAGAAGTAGTCATGCCAACATAGCTTCAATTCAGCCCTCCGTGGGCAAGGAATGTGTCTGTTAACCTTGTTCTCCCCCAAGCACTTAGAACAGTGTTCTGAAACACAGTAAGTGCTCAATGAATAAGGCTGATTGATTCATCGATTCAGCCCCTTTTAAATCAATGACCCTACCTGCCCTGGTGTCCAATACCATATCTGCCTTACTGGACTGGTTTAAAAAGGACTGAGCTGACATCAATCAATTGTATTTCTTGAGCACTTATTATGTGCAGAGCATTGCACCAAGTGCTTGGGAGAGTACAATATACCAGAGTTGGTAGACACATTCCCTGTCCAGAACCAGCTTACATGTAAGTTATATTTGGTGTTTAATCATAATTATTATTAAAGCAAGATGAAGGTAACAGAAGGATGTCATTTTCATAACCCACTGGATTTTGGAAATAAGTGCACTAGGGTAAAAAGGAAAAGAAGAAAGTCCAAGGAATGATATAGAATCAAATTTTAGCAGAATACCATCATGACCCATCTGTTAACTTTTCTATTCAAAATGAAGCAATAGTCTCTTTGACCTTTGAATGTGTCCTGAAAAATGAGAGCAATAACAGAAATTGTGCTATTTGGAGTCACTGCAGGTGGCTCCTGAATGTTGGAGTCCTCTGTTGCTCTGACCTCAGCTCTTCCAACTCTCTTGAGCCGGGTACCAGAGGAGCTGGGAGTCAGAAGAGGCATGAAATCTAGCCATCGAGTAAACAGTTCACCTCTCCTCCAGTTCCTTAGAGTTTCCAAGCAGAGAGGGCCCTGAAGAGTCCCATAAATCTCCTAGGTACTCCTGATTCAGGTGGCAGGGGGAAGAGGGGGAGGGGAGAGAGGAGATTCAGAAGATAAGAGTTCTTGTAAACAATCAGTGCTCTCCAGGGAAGCACAAAGTGTAAATTGTTTTATGCATATTTTTGGCCATACAGCCAGGCTATAAATTTGATTCAAAATGAACACTCACACAGACAAATATTGATTTTCGTGACACAGAAATAATTTTCATCAATTTAAGAGGTTTTCTACTTTAAGACTTCTGGCCATCTTATTATTTTTATTATTAGCAGAAATAGTAATAGTAATATGACCAGAAGTTTTATCATCATTATTATCCTTAATTTATGATAGCATTTATTAAGCACTTACTACGTGCAAAGCACTGTTCTAAGTGCTGGGGAGGTTACAAGGTGATCAGGTTATCCCATGGCGGGCTCACAGTCTTAATCCCCATTTTACAGATGAGGTAACTGCAGCACAGAGAAGTGAAGTGACTTGCCCAAAGTCACACAGCTGGCAATTGGCAGTCAGGATTTGAACCCATGACCTCTGACTCCAAAGCCCGGGCTCTTTCCACTGAGCTACGCTGCTTCTAATTGATAATCACTGTTATTATCATTATTAATTGATAATTAATATTAATCATTAATTAATTGATAATTAATAATGATAATAACACTGGTTTAGTGCTTACTATGTGTCAGTACTATACTAAGTGCTGGAAAAGATACAAGAAAATGAGTTCTGATACAGTCAGTCAATCGTATTTATTGAGCACTTATGGTGTGCAGAGCACTGTACTAAGTGCTTGGGTGAGTACAACAGAACAGACACATTCCCTAACCACAACAAGCTTACAGTCCCTGTCCCACATAGAGCTCGCAGTCTAAAGAGAAGGGAGTGTAGGTTTTGAAACTTCATTTTACAGATGAGGAAATTGAGATCTAGAAAATTTAAGTGACATGGCCAAGGTCATACAACAGGCACGTGGCGGAGCTGGGATTGGACTCAGGTTTGTGCTCTTTCCACTAGTCCGTTCTATGGCGACAAAATGAACTTGTATTCTCTAAGAAAATAGAACAATGTGACTCCACACCTCTTCCTTCAGACCACTATTCAAAGGAACTTCAGCAATAAATAAATAAAAAAACAAAAGAGGCCTTCCCAAACTAGGCTCCTCATTTCCTCTTCTTCCACTCTCTTCTCTGTCCCACTGACTCCCTCACTTTTTTCTTGCTCCCTCCCAGACCCAAAGCACTTAGGTACATATCTGCAATTTATCTATTTGTATTGATGTCTGTCTCCCGCTCTAGACTGTAAACTCCTTGTGGGCAGAGAATGTATGTTTATTGTTGTATTGTACTTTCCCTAAGTGCTTAACATAACCTATGCTTAAGCAAAATAGAAGCGTGTGTGCACTGCCAGCCGTTCAACTCTAGTCTATCATCAAGAATGGGACCTACAATATTTTCAAATATCCTTGTACAAATTATACCTCTTACCTTTTTTGTGTGTGGCTGGGTGTTAAGATTAACTATTTAAGAACTGATAGATGTGCTTTGAATCCTTAACCAATTTTCTTATAACTTTCATTCCATAACCACTTTTACTGTCCCCATTTGCCCAAAATATTTGGGGAAGAAACCAGTTCTATAAATGATGGAAAGCATTGGATCCTGAAAGGTTAAGGATATTTTTCCAAATAGTTTGGGGCTTTCCTAATGATTGAATTATATTCAGTTAGGAATCTAAAGCTAATATCATTATATCCCTCTCAACTGTGACCTCGTTGTGGGCAGCGAATGTGTCTACCATGCTGTTGCATTGTACTCTCATAAGGGATCTCTCTTCACACAGTAAGCACTTAATAAATGCAATTGATTGGTAGGCCACGCTGATACTCAGTATTAAAATTCCCAAAGGAAATATGCAAACTTATTTTTCCATCTTAGTAGAACTTCTGCCTAAAGAAAATATCTGCTCAACTTATAATAGTTATTGAGGATATGAATAATTGGAAATTAAAATTTACATACCTTTAGCTTAAAGCCTGAACATTATTCCAACGAAACTTGGAATAGGGTCAAAATTTTAAAAAAAGTTTTGTTAGAGAAAATTGTTTTTAAAATGACGTGCTGCTAATAAATATTAGAGCACAAGATAAAAGGAAAAATCAATTGTCAAGTCTCCATCAGCAGCAGCAGCATTGAGATAAATTTCCATTTTCTTCTCCATATCAAAAGGGGTTTCTCCAGTACAAAATAACAAAAAAGCCCATTAGTTTTTGAAGTTATGCTACTATTAAAAACCGCAGAATGAAGTAATCTCATCTTAGTGCTCTTTTAAACAATGCCTGATCCAATAGAGCACCGGACCCTATGATTTGTCTTGAAATTTACCATTGCAGCTTACCATTGCAGCATAGAACTCTGGAGAAGCTGAATCACGCTGTCCCCCAGTCTATTCTCTGTGCTTAAGAAACCCCTTCTGCTCACGAGGGACCTTCAGGACTGGAAAACCACCAACCCCACAGCTTGTCTATTCTGGGGCTAAGCTCAATAGCAGCTGCTAACTGTTGGAAATCCCTACAGCCTTTGCAGGAGCTAAATTCATCAAAGAACCGCAAAATCCTCTCAGTCTGGAAATCCTGTTCTTTTTCTAGGAGTGACTGCAGCGGGGTTGTGTGTGTGTGTGCATGTGTGGGGGTGTGTCTGTGTTTGTGTCACATGTACAGGTTTACTCAGCGCTGCCCAGAGCATTGTACAAATTCAGAGAACTGGAGGAGGACTGAATTCTAGTTCTGGATGATTTGGGTAAATGGGCCAACCTGGCCCCAAGGCAAAAAGTTGCCACCCTTCCCTTGCTACAGTGGGTGTGCCCTTTGCTTGGCACATTATCAATAACAGCAAAAGTCAGAGATATTATTGTTGTCCTGAAGCAATAACTGTAGCTGTTCCCCTAAGCACTAAGCATCTAAGATGTAGCTGATCACCGCAGTCCTTAGGGTGCTCACCCTTCCCCTAGCCACCATCCCACAAGTACCCTTCTCCTTATTAATAATAATAATAATAATGATAGTAATTGTGGTATTTGTTAAGCCCTTATAATGTGTTAAGCACTGTACTAAGCACTGCAATGGATACAAGCAAATTGGGCTGGGCACAGTCCTGGTCTCACATGAGGCTCAAAGTCTCAATCCCCATTTAACAGACGCAGTAAATGAGGCACAGAGAAGTAAAGTGACTTACCCAAGATCACACAGCAAAGTGTCAAAGTCTGGATTAGAACCCACGATCTTCTGACTCCCAGGCCCGTGCTCTACCCATTAATGATAATAGTAATAATTATGGTATTTGTTAAGCGCTTACTATGTGCCAAGCACTGTTCTAAGCACGGGGATAGATACAACGTGATCAGGTTGTCCCACGTGGGGCTCACAGTCTCAATCCTCACTTTAGAGATGAGGTAACAGGCACAGAGAAGCTGTGACTTTCCAAGGTCACTCAGGTGACAAGTGGCTGAGGTGGGATGAGAACCCACGACATCTGACTCCCAAGTCCGTGCTCTTGCCACTAGGCCATTATGCCATGCTGCTTCCTCCTACCTCTAATTTAGTGTAGTATCTGTCTCCCCACCTGGACTGAAAACTCCTTGAGGGCAGAGTTTATATCTACTAACTCTGATGTAATCTCACAAGCATTTGGAGAAGTAGTGTGGTCTAGTGGAAAGAGCCCAGGTTTGTAACTCAGAGGACCTGAGTTCTAATCCTGGCTACTCCACATACCTGCTGCATGACCTTGGTCAAGCATCTTACCTTCTCTGTTCCCTCAAGTCCCTCATCTGTAAAATGGGAATCGAATTCCTGTTCTCCCTCCTACTTAGACTATGAGCCTCATGGGGGACCTGATTATCTTTTGGCTACTCCAGAGTTTAGTACATAGTAAGTGCCAAACCACAGTTGTCATTATTTAGTGCAGTGCTTTGAACAAGTGCTCAATACATACTACTGATTGTTTGATGGCTGGAGGAGTGGTAAGGCAGGCAATGTATTATCAAATGGCCAAGATGGCTGTCCTGGTGACAATTTGTCCTTAATTACTACCCAGTTATTCCAGTGGATAAATAATAATAATAATAATAATAATAATAATAATAATAATAATGGCATTAAGTGCTTACTATGTGCAAAGCACTACACTTGATCTTGAGATTCCATTATTACAATATAAGTGTTCAATACCATTGGTATAATAATGATTATAAAAATAATATCAGTAATAGTATTTGTAAAGTGCTTACTATGCATCAAGCACTGAGGCAGAAACAAGCTAATCAGATCAGAGTCAGAGGTCACAGTTCGAATCCCAGCTCCAACAATTGCCAGCTGTGTGACATTGGGCAAGTCACTTAACTTCTCTGGGCCTCAGTTACTGCATCTGTAAAATGGGGATGCAGACTGTGAGCTCCACGTGGGACAACCTGTTAACCTTGTATCTACCCCAGTGCTTAGAACAGTGCTCGGCACATAGTAGGCACGTAACAAATACCATCATTATTATTATCAGACACAGTCACTGTCTCATATAGGGCTCATGTTCTAAGCAGGAGGAGGGAGAACAGGTACTGAAGGCCCATTTTACACAGTTGTGGAAACTGAGGCACAATCAACCAATCAATTGTATTTACTGAGTACTTACTGTGTGCACAGCACTTTACTAAGAGCTTGGGAGAGTGCAATGTAATAGAACTGAGAACAGTATAACAGAGAAGTTAAGTGCCTTGCCCAAGGTCACACAGCAAGCGAGAACCCAGGTTCTGTGACTCTTAGGTCCCTGCTCTTTCCATTAGGCCACACTACTTCTCTATTTAAGTACTTCTTATGTGCCAAGCACTGAGACAGATACAAGGTAATCAGGCCAAATATAATCCCCATCTCACATGGTTTTGCACTCTAGATACGAGGGATAAAAGACTTTGAATCCTCATTTTACAGATGAGGAAACTGAGGCACTGAGAATTTAAGTGATTTGCCCAAGGTTGGATGAACAGGCAACTAGTGGAGCTGGGTTTGGAACCCAAGTCCTCTGCCTTGAAGGCTCAGGCTGTTTCCATTAGGTCACAGTGCATCTGACTCGTATGAATTTATAGTGCTTCACCAAGAGAACCATTCCCGTTAGAACAGAGACAATCACAATATAGGTGAGAATCAAGTAGAAAATTAGGTGTCAGATGAAGTTTAAGAGAGAGAAAAGTATCAAAGAAGAATCTTTTTAACCCACTTGCTTGGAGCTGAATTACTTGGACTGGAAAGGTGTAGATGCTGGATGTAAAGGTGGAACAGTTTGATTTAACACTTTCATAAAATGATCTTGAAGAAGTATGCAATAACAGCTCCATGCTTACAGATTCCGACAAACCGTACAATGAAGTAACTGCATCTTAGTGCTCTCTAAAACAGTGCCTGATCCAAAAGAGCACCGGACCCTATGATTTGTCTTGAACTTTACCATGGGTGGTGTGTGTGAGTGTGTGTGGGGTGGGGGGGGGGTGAGTGTGTGTGTGTGTGTGTGTGTGTGTGTGTGTGTGTGTGTGTGTGTATAAGACAAGCATGTCTTGCTCACCAAGGTAAATGAAAACATACAATCCATGTCATTCAGAAGACATGTTTATGGAGAACATAACGCAACTCCCATCCACGCTACGCTGCCTGCGAAGTTACAGACAAAAACAAATTAGAGACCAAAGAATTAAAGATAAAAAGCAAAAGTTGATTGAAGAAAAATTTCCCTCTACAGGCTAAAATACATAGAAGCCCAGAGTTCCACTATCTCTGGGAATGACTAATGGTAGGGATTACATTTTTGTTTTAGAGAATGCTGCATTTAGTAAATCAATAAAAAGAAATATTTAATAGCTTTTACAGCAAAGTACTACTTCTCTCCAAATCATTGTTCATTCCTTTACCCCTTGCGTGGAACATTCCCCTCACTGAACTCTTTCAAATCAACCTCCTCCACCCTTTAAAGCTTCCTAATATTGTGATGGATGGAATGGTGCTATTGGTGACTGTCGAGTGGAGTTGTTGGCAATTAATCAAAGGAGATTTCTTGGAGGATTTGATGAGAACATTGAAGACTGGGAGAACTGTAGCCTGGTGTATTATATTATGAACTATGCATTTCAAATTATATATTATAAATTATTTATTTATATTAATGTCTGTCCCTCCCTCTAGACTGCAAACTCATTATGGGCAGGGAACTTGTCTGCCAACTCTGTTGTACTCTCCCAAGTGGTTAATACAGTGCTCAGCACTTAGTAAGCACTAAATAAATACCAAAAAGAAAAATTAAAAAAATAGAGGAGAAAGTATTTGAAGGTTGAGGAAGTTTCAGCCTGGGGAAATAAGATACAGTGGACAGCAAGTTAGTTAGAAGTTTGGAAAGAACAGTGACAGCTGGAGTACAAATAAAAAACAACTGATGAATAACCTTGAAAAGAGTGGTCAGGAGTTTCCGCTTGATGCAGACAGAAATTTGGAGAAGAGGCCTTTTAGAATTAATTACTTAATAATGGTATTTGTTAAGTGCTTACTATTTGCCAAACACTGTTCTAAGCACTGAGGTGGATACAGGAAAATCAGGTTGGACACAGTCCCTGCCCCACATGGGGCTCACAGTCTCAATCCCCATTTTCCAGATGAGGGAACTGAGGCCCAGGGAAGTGAAGTGACTTGCTCAGGGTCACACAGCAGACAGGTAGCAGAGCCGGGATTAGAACCCATGACCTCCTGACTTCCAGGCCCAGGCATTATCATTCATTCATTCATTCAATCATATTTATTGAGCACTTACTGTGTGCAGAGCACTGTACTGTTTGGGAAGTACAAGTTGGCAACACATAGAGACGGTCCCTACCCAACAACGGGCTCACAGTCTAGAAAGGGGAGACAGAGAACAAAACAAAACATGTGGACAGCTGTGTCAAGTCATCAAAATAAACAGAAATAAAGTTAGATGCACATCATTACAAAAATAAATGCAATAGTAAATATGTACAGGTAAAATAAATAGAGTAATAAATCTGTACAAAGACATATACAGGTGCTGTGGGGAGGGGAAGGAGGTAGGGCAGGGTGGATGGGGAGGAGGAGAGGAAAAAGGGAGCTCAGTCTGGGAAGGCCTCCTGGAGGAGGTGAGCTCTCAGTAGTGCTTTGAAGGGAGGAAGAGAGCTAGTTTGGCGGATGTGAGGAGGGAGGGCATTCCAGGCCAGGGGGAGGACGTGGGCTAGGGGGTCGACGGCGGGACAGGTGAGAACGAGGTACAGTGAGGAGGTTAGCAGCAGAGGAGTGGAGGCTGCAGGCTGGGCTGAGAAGGAGAGAAGGGAGGTGAGGTAGGAGGGGGCGAGGTGATGGAGAGCCTTGAAGCCGAGAGTGAGGAGTTTTTGCTTGATGTGTAGGTTGACTGGCAGCCACTGGAGATTTTTGAGGAGGGGAGTAACATGCCCAGAGCATTTCTGCAAAGAGATGATCGAGGCAGCAGCATGAAGTATACACTGAAGTGGGGAGAGACAGGAGGATGGGAGATCAGAGAGGAGGCTGATGCAGTAGCAACTATGCCACGCTGCTTTGAATTGACAGGTTGAATGATGTTTTCAGGACACAATCTTAAAAGAAGGTGATGATGATAATAACAGTGATAAGAAACTCAGAGCAGAGTCCGGTGGGTCACTTACAGTTAGGGGATGAAAGGAGGAAAATGAACCAGTGAATAAAAATCGAGGTCACTGGTTGGAAGAGAATCGGGAAAGTACCATGTCAGCCTAACCAAAATCTGATCATCTTTCAAGGAAGAAAGAATGCCCAATAGTGTCAAAGGTGGCCAAGAGGTCAGGGAAGAGAGGTGCCCATTGGGTTTGGTTATCAATCAATCGATCAATCATTTTTGAGCGCTTACTGTGGGTAGAGGACTGTACTGAGTGCTTGGGAGAGTACAATATAAGAGAGTTGCTAGAGAAGCAGCGTGGCTCAATGGAAAGAGCACGGGCTTTGGAGTCAGTGGTCGTGGGTTCAAATCCCGGGGCCGCCAATTGTCAGCTGTGTGACTTTGGACAAGTCACTTCACTTTTCGGGGGCTCAGTTACCTCATCTGTAAAATGGGGATTAAGACTGTGAGCCCCCCATGGGCCAACCTGATCACCTTTTTCCCTTCAAGGCCCTACTGAGAGCTCATCTCCTCCAGGAGGCCTTCCCAGACTGAGCTCCCTCCTTCCTCTCCCCCTCTTCCCCCTCTCCATCCCCCCATCTTACCTCCTTCCCTTCCCCACAGCACCTGTATATATGTATATATGTTTGTACATATTTATTACTCTATTTATTGATTTATTTTACTTGCACATATCTATTCTATTTATTTTATTTTGTTAATATGTTTGGTTTTGTTCTCTGCCTCCCCCTTCTAGACTGTGAGCCCACTGTTGGGTAGGGACTGTCTCTATATGTTGCCAACTTGTACTTCCCAAGCGCTTAGTACAGTGCTCTGCACACAGTAAGCACCTCAATAAATACGATTGATTGATTGATTGATTTCCCTCCTCACAGTGAGCTTAAGGAGATCATTGGTGAGCCACATCACCCTGACTCACTCCCTTTGATCTTCCCCCCTCCCCCTGCCTCACAGCACTTATGTATAGATTATAATTCTATTTATTTATATTTATGCCTGTTTACTTGTATTGATGTCTGTCTCCCCACCTCTAGACTGTGAGCCCATTGTGGGCAGGGATTATCTCTCTTTAGTGCTGAATTATGCTTTTCAAGCTCTTAGTATAGTGCTCTGCACACAATAAGTGCTCAATAATTACTACTGATTGGATGAATGAGAGTGCAGTCTCAATAATAATGGTATTTATTAAGCGCTTACTATGTGCAAAGCACTGTTCTAAGTGCTGAGGAGGTTACAAGGTGATCAGGTTGTCCCACGGGGGGCTCAAATTCTTCACAGATGAGGTAACTGAGGCACATAGAAGTTAAGTGATTTGCCCAAAGTCACAAAGCTGACAATTGGCGGAGCCGGGATTTGAACCCATGACCTCTGACTCCAAAACCCGTGCTCTTTCCAAAAGGGAATGAAAACCTGAGTTAAGACGAAAGTTAATGGAGAGAAAGTGAAGGAAGTGCATATATAATCAATCGGTGGCATTTACTGAGCACTTACTTTGTGCAAAGCATTATATTAAGCATTAAGAGAAGCAGCATGGCTCAGTGGAAAGAGCCCAGGCTTGGGAGTCAGAGGTTGTGGGTTCTAATCCCGGCTCCACCACTTGTCAGCTCTGTGACTTTGGGCAAGTCACTTGACTTCTCTGTGCCTCAGTGACCTCATCTGTAAAATGGGGATTAAGATTGTGAGCCCCATGGGGGACAACCTGATCACCTTGTATCCCCTCAGTGCTTGCAACATAGTAAGCGCTTAAATACCATCATTATTATTAGTGTTGTACTAGATTTGGTAGGTGTGATCCCCACAAGGAGTGCACAGACTACAGGGGATAATAGATGCTACAGAATAAAAGTGACATAGGTAGGGGAGGAGAAAACATGCAACATGAATCATTCATTCATTCAATCGTATTTATTGAACGCTGTGTGCAGAGCACTGTACTAAGCGTTTAGGTAAGTAAAGTCATGAATCCTCCCACTCTCTTCTCCCACTCCCTTCTGTGTCACCTTTACACTTGGATCTACACCTTTTATTAGCACCTCCCTCAGCTTCACAGCAATTATGTATATATTTGTAATTTCTTTATATTAATGTCTGTATCCCTGTTTAGATGGTAAGCTCATAGGCAGGGAATATGTCTCCCAATACTGCTGAATTGTAATAATAATAATGACGGCATTTGTTAAGCGCTTACTATGTGCAAAGCACTGTTCTAAGCACTGGGGAGGATACAAGGTGATCAGGTTGTCCCACGTGGGGTTCACAGTCTTCATCCCCATTTGACAGATGAGGGAACTGAGGCACAGAGAAGTTGTGACTTGCCCAAAGTCACACAGCTGACAAGTGGAGGAGCTGGGATTTGAACCCATGACCTCTGACTTCCAAGCCCTTCTCTAATTGTACTCTCCAAAGAGCTTAGTACAGCACTTTGAACATGGTAAGTACTCAATAAATAATATCAATTGGTTAAAATGCAATTGAAAAAAATTCTATACCAATTCCTTATCGTCAGATGGATTCTAAACCTCCCATTTTGCAGATAAGGGAAACTTGGATTTATCCGGATAGAGGGCTGGCTTTTCCTGTGCATGGCTTCTCAAGCCTAAACTTGTAGAATCTCACCTACTAAAAAAAATAAACAAAAAAAAGCTTCTCCTTATTTGGTTCAAAGGGATTTGGGGCAGCAACTGAATTACTGAAAATTATGTTAGAGTCCCTGTTCTCTTGTCAAATCGGTACAGATGAAAATAACCACCTTCCCTTAATGGCTTGTCCTAATGGCTATTTGCCACAAAAGCAAAAAGTTCTTCCTTGTGTTTCTCCTGCTTTAATCTCTGCCCATTTCCTCTTGCTCGGTCCTCTGTGGGCATGGAGAACAGCTGGGCAATTTCCTCTTCATCAAAACCTTCATCAATTCCCAAATCCAGTCAGCTGTATCTCCCCTCTCCTTGAGAGAGCAGTGAAGTCCTTCTCCAAAGCAATGGCAGGAAGACAGTGAGTCAATTGGACACAAGGGTGGATTGTGCAACCCATGAAAGATACACAGATGACCTGATTAGCATTGGGATGGTTTGTTGGGCTCCATCTGACTAGACGCTTGGCACGGACACTGGTAACTGACTGAAAGGCCAGTGAGCCAGGGCCACAATGACAAATAAGAATTGCCTAGCCTTGCTGGACAGAAGGACGATTGAACACTTGGAACTCAAAACAAAAGCACTTGTGGATTGAGAGAGCTCAATGCATTCATTTTCTCCATTTTAATATCTTGAATAGGCTTTCAGTTTACCTGAGACCCATCTCTAAAAGGCCATTTGTTCTTAGAGGTTGTCCAGTGGTTACTGAGGGCTATGTGATAAGCACTGGGGTAAATTCAGGCTAATCAGCTCAAATAAGATCTTTGTTGCACAAGGAGCTCATAGGTGTATTCATTCACTCAATCGTATTTATTGAACGCTTCCTCTGTGCAGTGCACTGTATTAAGCACTTGGAAAGTACAATTCAGCAACAGATAGAGATAATCCCTACCCAACAATGGACTAGAGAGTCAATGGTAAAGAATGCCACAAGTTCAAATTCTACGAGTCTTTGTCCAGCAATCTCACATGAAAGAATTCATACATGGTCTTCATCCCCTCTAGACTGTAAACTTACTGTGGGCAGGGACTGTATCTGTTTATTGTTATATTGTACTCTCCCAAGCACTTAGTAAAGCGCTCTGCACACATTAAGTGCTCAATAAACACAACTGAATGAATGAATTTGTTCTACTGGCCATTCCCAGAACACTTCTTCTAATTTCTCCCTCACTGACCGCCACAGAAGTAGAAATAGTAATAGCATTTCTTGAATGCCCACTTGGTGCAGTGCACTATAATAATCTGTAAAGTATTAAATAGAAGCCACAAAACACAGGCAGCCATTTACTTTCCTACAGTCCCCATACACAATCCATTTGGGAATGTTAGTAATTCAATAATCTGGTCTCATTCAGGAAATCCCTTCTGGTTTCTTTTGCAAAAGTTCTCTCTCCTTGACTGCCATCCAAACCTTGCTTTAAAAGTCACCTGAGGGGAAAGCCAAAATTCTCAGACTTCTGGCTTCAGCCAGGCATGCTAAAATGCATTCACAGCCTTGAACAATGCAGCTCACATTAAACTTTAAAAAGAAAAAGTTATTAAAACTTTTAAACCGGAAAAGTTATTAAAATACACTTAGCAGGCTTATTAAAAGTTAAGGAACAGAGCAAAAAGATGGTCCTATATTTGAATGTCAAGAAACAAAGATTATGACAACTGGAAGTTTTAACACATTTTTCATGGATGGAGAGAAGATTGAAATAGTTGACAATTTTTCTCTGCTGGGATCAATAATCAATAATACACGAACCAGGAAATATGCCAAAGATTAATGTTAGGAAGACTTTCTATGAAGAGCCTGGAAAAAGTCATGAAATGTGCTGATGTAACAATTGCCACTAAAATACAAATTGTCAACTCTATGATATTTCCAGTGACAATGTATGGAACTGAAAGCTGGACAGTGAAAAAACAGAATAGAAAGAATATTGATTCTTTTGAAATTCTTTTGAGAAGTGGAGTGTCTCAGTGGAAAAAGCACGGAGTTTGGAATCAGAGGTCATGGGTTCAAATCCAGACTCCACATATTGTCAGCTGTGTGACTCTGGGGAAGTCACTTAACTTCTCTGTGCCTCAGTTATCTGATCTGTAAAATGGGGATTAAGACTGTGAGCCCCCGTGGGATAACCTGATCACTTTGTAACCTCGCCAGCACTCAGAATAGTACTTTGCACATAGTAAGTGCTTAATAAATGCCATTATTATTATTATCATTATTATTAGTAGGAGTAGTGGTAAATGTGGTGTTGGAGAAGGCTTTTGTGAATACCATCGACTGCCCGAAAGACAAACAAATGGATTTTGGAGCAACTTAAACCAAAGTGGTCCTTGGAAGGCCAAATGACTCGACATAGATTAGCATGTTTTGGACACATAATCAGGAGAATTAACCATTGTTGGGTAGGGACCATCCCTATATGTTGCCAATTTGTACTTCCCAAGCGCTTAGTACAGTGCTCTGCACACAGTAAGCGCTCAATAAAACACAATTGAATGAATGAATGAAAGGAACAGTCCAGGGAAAATGTGGAAGAGGCAGACCAGCAGCTAGATGGATAGAGACCATAACAACAATAACGGAAGAAACACAGATTTATTACTCTATTTATTTTACTTGTACATATTTACTATTCTATTTATGTTCTTAATGATGTGTATTTAGCTTTAATTCTATTTGTTCTGACGACTTGACACCTGTCCATATGTTTTGTTTTGTTGTCTGTCTCCCCCTTCTAAACTGTAAGCCCGCTGTTGGGTAGGGACCGGCTCTATATGTTGCTGACTTGTACTTCCCAAGTGCTTAGTAGAGTGCTCTGCACACAGTAAGTGCTCAACAAATACGATTGAATGAATGAATGAATGAACCATCAGAAAGATTGCAGATAATGGCAGAAGACAGGATGTTCTGGAGAAACTCTATCTATAGAGTCACTATGAATCAAAAACGACTTGGCATTTAATAATAATAATAATAAAGCTCACCAAAGGTATGGACATACAATGTATGGTCTTCTGGAGCCAGTGGAAATCAAAAGAAACACACAAATACTCCTTCTCATGTTCACTTCACGTTGCCTTTATAAATTCACTGGATTATTATGAACATAATAATAATACTAATTGTGGTATTTCTTAAGTGCTTATTATGTTCCAAACACTATACCAAGTGCTCAGGACCCACATGGGACTCAGAATCTAAGTAGGTAAGAAACAGGACTGAATTTCCATTGTATAGATGAGGGAACTGAAGCACAGAGAAGTTGAGTGACTCACCCAAGGTCACGCAACAGACAAGTGGTGGAGCAGGATTAGAACCCAGATCCTCTGACTTCCAGGCCCGTGCTTTTTCCACTAGACCAAGCCTCTTGGTGGACTGTGAACTTGCAGCGTGGCCTAGTGGAAAAAGCACGGACCTGAGAATCAGAGGACCGGGGTTCTAATCCCGGCTCTGCCATACATCTTCTGTGTGACCTTGGTCAAGTCACTCAACTTCGCTGTGCCTCAGTTACCTCATCTGTAAAATGGAGGTCAAGATTGTGAGCCCCATGTGGGACAGGGACTGTAACCCACCTGATTACCTTGGATCTACCCCAGCGCTGAGACACTGCTTGGTGCATTGTAAGCTCTTAACAAATACCACAATTAGTAGTAATAGTAGTAATAACAGTAGTAGTAGTAGTAGCTAGGGATTGTTTCTTCCTATAGAAGAGAAAGCATGCATGGGCAAGAGTGTCTGGAGTGAAGACCCTATGAAGATATAGTCCTAATATGACACAAAGCTGGCTAGAGATATTTACCACATGTCAGGCTAAGGTCAAGAACAAAACAGAGTCATAGGCAATGAGAAAAGAGCATTCTCTGAAACCACAAAAACTAAGAAAGCCATAGAATATAAAAGTTGTCAGGATGTTTGCTATGTGTGTTGAACAAAAAGAGATATAGGTATTTCTGTTTTCATTAAATGACTTTTTTTAGAAGCAATAGGGAATGTTTTCTGTTCTGGTATAACATGATCCCTATGTAGGTCCAAATCAATTAGGTGGAGAAAGAAACAGCTGAACAAATGACTGGTTCAAGCCAGGATGCACAATTCTTCTCAGCCTCTGATGGAGCAAATCACAATGTACTTTGTGTTTCTTTCTGTATTTGCCATGCAGTAAAAAAGCAGTTAGTGAAAAATATGTCAAGTGTTCTGCTAATGTTTGACAAAACAATAACGTTGAGATTTGTATAAGAAATGAGAATCATGATGCCATATTTGAACCATCTTCCACTAACTAATTCATTCCCACTGGGAATCGATGGTTGGTATTATGGGATTTTTCCATTAACACAAGGCTGTTCTTGAACTCAATTCCCACACCATACCAAAGTGACTGGACTTTGAGACAGAAGGCAATCCTACTGACGCCATTCTGAAAACAAGCACTATTTTTGACCAACGTAATGCTCTGTACATATAACCCTAATTCGCAATGGTAAGAAATAGATGCGACACCTTAAGAAAAGGAACTTTAGCAATTTTTAGGATATAAGAATAGGGGTTTAATTATTACCTTAAAAATCTCCCAAAGTATCAAAGCAGATACTCAAGAGAGAGAGTGTGTATGGAGAAAACAGGCTAATTCCCTAACAAGAACTAGAGCCCAGAGCAGTTTTCCTGCATGTTACCAATGTGGGAAGATTTTAACAACAAAAGTTGTCTAACATATTTTCACCATATTCCTGGGGCACTTAACTTCTCAGTGCCTAAGTTTCCACATCTGTAAAATGGGTATTCAATGCCTATTCTCCCTCCTTAGACTGTGAAGCCCATGTGGGACAGGACTGTGTCTGACATGATTAACTTCTAACTCAGTGCTCAGAAAACTATTTGAAATACAGGAAGTTTAACAAATACCATAATATTAATACATACTACATACATACACACATACTAATACATAATACTAAGATATCTCACAGTAAAACAATTTTAAACAATAATAATAATAATTGTGGTATTTCATTCAATCATATTTATTGAGCGTTTACTGTGTGCAGAGCACTGTACTAAGCGCTTGAGTACTGTACTAAGCACTTAAGTTCTTACTGTGCCATTCATTCATTCATTCAATCGTATTTATTGAGTACTTACTGTGTGCCGAGCACTGTACTAAGGGTTTGGACAGTACAATTTGGCAACATATAGAGACAGTCCCTATGCAACAACGTGCTCACAGTCTAGCGGAGGAGACAGACAGCAAAACAGAACAAGTAGACAGGTGTCAATACTATCAAACTAAACAGAATTACAGATTTATACACATCATTGATAAAATAAATAATAAATATGTACAAATATACACAAGTGCTACGGGGGGAGGGGAAGAGGGAGGGCAGAAGGAGGGAGTTGGGGTGATGGGGAGGGGGGGAGGAGCAGAAGATAAGGGTGTGCTCAGTCTGGGAAGGACTCCTGGAGAAGGTGAGCTCTCAATAGGGCTTTAGGCGCTGTACTATGCATTGGGATTGGGGTGGATACAACCAAACTGGGTTGAACACAGTTCCTGTCCCACCTGGGGCTCACAATCTCAATCCCCATTTTACAGATGAGGGAACCGAGGTCCAGAGAAGTGAAGGGACTTGCCCAAGGTGACAAAACCACAAGTGGCAGAGCCCGGATTAGAATCCACAACTTTCTGACCACCAGATCTGTGCTCTATCCACTACGCCATGCTTATTGCCACAAAGATTTCCATTTTCTCTAGTTTTATTGTGGATAATAATTGTGGTACTTGTTAAGCATTTACTATGTATCAAGTCCTGTAGTAAGCGCTGCAGTAGAAACAAGACAATCCAATCCCACATGGGGTCACAGTCTAAGTAGGAGGGAGAACAGATACTATTCTGGCCTATCACTACTTCCCAGCAATGCTATTTGTCCTGTAGAAAGACCACTGTTCTGAGAATCAGGAAACCAGGTTTTAGATCCAGTTTTAACTGATAGGGCTATGCCAACAAATGTACAGCTCCACGCGAATACTGAAAATAATAACAATAATACTTGTATTTCTTAAGTGTTTACTTTGTGGCAGGCACTGTTTTAAGCACTGGGGTAGACACAAGATAGTCGGGTTGGAAAGTCCCTGTCCCACATATGGCTTACAGTCTTAATCCCCATTTTACAGATGAGGGAACTGAGGGCCAGAGAAGTTAAGTGACTTACCCAAGGTCACACAGAAGACATGTGGCAGAGACGAGATTAGAACTCATTACCTTCTGACTCCCGGGCCCGTGCTTTATCAACTATGCTATGACGACTGGGTTTCTTAGACTCTGCCCTGAAAGTTGGCAACAACCAGAATTGTTCTGAAAAATAACTGGCTGCTATAGGTGTTGAACACCACAGCAGTTACCCATCAGGGATGAGAGTAGCTCTGAACTCCAGCCTATCAGCTCCTTCTGGGCAAGGAACATGTCTTCCAACTCTATTATATCGTACTTTCCCAAGTGCTTTGTACAATGCTCGGCACACAGTAAGTGCTCAGTAAATATGATTTATAGATTGACCACAAACCAATAGCATTATACTCCACTCCTTTGCACAGATTCTCAATCAATAGAATTTACTGAGCACTTACTGTGTGCAGACCACCGTACTAAACACTTGGGATAGTAGTAATAATAATAATGACATTTGTTAAGCGCTTACTATGTGCCAAGCACTGTTCTGAGTGCTGGCAGGGGGTACATGGTAATCAGGTTGTCACACATGGGGCTCACAGTCTTAATCCCCATTTTACAGATGAGGGAACTGAGGTCCAGAGAAGTGAAGTGACTTGCCCAAAGTCACACAGCTGACAAGTGGCGGAGTTGGGATTAGAACCCATGACCTATGGCCCAAGCCCAGGCTCTTTCCACTGAGCCACGTGCTACAGTACAATATAACAGAGTTGATAGACATGTTCCCTGCCCGCAGCAAGTTTGCAGTCTACAGGACTCCTGGAGATTGCATACCAAGGACGATCTGTCCTTTCTTATGGGAGATTCCACCAACATTATCTTTACATCATATCCCCCACAGTATTAAAAGTCACCAGAGTTGTTATTACTGCACATATTGCCTGCAGAAACTATTTTAAGTATTTGCTCATCATTCACATCTGCATAGTAAGCTTATGTGGTGGTGAAGGTAGAAAAGTTTGGCAATTGTGTGGATGGAGAAAATGGGGAGTTAGTGTAAGTCTGGGAACAAGGAGAAACAAAGGAGTTGAACGCAGTAAGAATTTGACTTGATTTAGAAAGATTTTTCTAAGTAAAACAGAAACAGATCACTTTGTGTGATTTATCTGCAATGATTCAGGCCATAAAACACTGATGGTTCATATCCATCTGTAATTTAATTTCTGTCTTCCCCTCTTGTCTATAAGCTCCTTGTGAGGAGGGATCTACCTATTATATTGTACTCTCCCCAACACGTTTTAGTATGGAGTTCTGCACAAAGCATTCAATAAAGATTATTGATTGACTGACTGTTAAACAGTCTGTCTCTAAGCATTTAGTGGCTACAGAATGCATTGTGTTGGTGTAAATGTTAGGGGATTTGGAAAATTTAATCAGATTTAGATAGAAAATAATACCATTACTGAATGATCATTTTAACTTGCCCTTTCCTCTCAATCCAAACCGCTACTCTGCTCGTTCAAGCTCTCATCCTATCCCGTCTGGATTACTGCATCAGCCTCCTCTCCGATCTCCCATCCTCCCGTCTCTCCCCTCTTCAATCCATACTTCACTCCGCTGCCCGGATTGTCTTTGTCCAGAAACACTCCGGGCATGGTACTCCCCTCCTCAAAAATCTCCAGTGGGTACCAATCAACCTACGCATCAGGCAGAAACTCCTCACCCTCGGCTTCAAGGCTCTCCATCACCTCGCCCCCTCCTACCTCACCTCCCTTCTCTCCTTCTACAGCCCAGCCCACACCCTCCGCTCCTCTGCCGCTAATCTCCTCACCGTGCCTCGTTCTCGCCTGTCCCGCCATCGACCCCCCGCCCACGTCATCCCCCTGGCCTGGAATGCCCTCCCTCCCCACATCCACCAAGCTAGCTCTCTTCCTCCCTTCAAGGCCCTACTGAGAGCTCACCTCCTCCAGGAGGCCTTCCCAGATGGAGCCCCCTCCTTCCTCTCCCCCTCCTCCTCCTCTCCATCCCCCCCCCGCCTTACCTCCTTCCCTTCCCCACAGCACCTGTATATATGTTTGTACGTGTTTATTACTCTATTTTACTTGTACATATCTATTCTATTTATTTTATTCTGTTAATATGTTTTGTTTTGTTCTCTAACTCCCCCTTTTAGACTGTGAGCCCACTGTTGGGTAGAGACCGTCTCTATATGTTGCCAACTTGTACTTCCCAAGCGCTTAGTACAGTGCTCTGCACACAGTAAGTGCTAAATAAATACGATTGAATGAATGAATCTCCATTCTTTATTTTTGGGCCCAGATTCACCCATTTTTGAATGTTGTCTTGGCCTTCAAGCGCTTTACAAAACAGAAAGGTTAACATTTATAGCTCGGATAACAACTCGGTCACTGCTACCTGCCACCTTTGGATCTTTGTTGGCCAAACTGGAACCATTAATAGTGATTCTAATCCCAGCTGTGCCAGTAGCCTGCTGTGTGATTTAGGGGAAGCTATTTACTCTCTCTGCTCCTCAGTTTCCTCAGCTTTAAAATGGGGAACTGATACCTGTTCTCCCTAACTCTTAGACTGAGCCCCCTGTGGGATGGGGAATGCATTCAATTCATTCATTCATTCAATCGTATTTATTGAGCGCTTACTGTGTGCAGAACATTGTACTAAGCGCTTGGGAAGTACAAGTTGGCAATGTATAGAGACGGTCCCTACCCAACAGCGGACTCAATTGATTACGTTGTATCTACCACAGCAGTTAACACAGCGTTTGACAAATAATAAGCTTCTGAAAATATTATAGCTGTTATATCTAGGGTGAGCAAAGTTGCTCTCTTTCTGTGCCTCATTGACATTTTGGGGGTAAGCCCTCACTGCCCGCCCCTCGCTTTGAGGTGTAATTACTGACCCGAGTGGTGTCAATTCAGAGTCATACGATGCCAGTAGTCCTGGAGCTGCTTGGTAGTGGACGTAGGTAGGTAGGCATCCTGGAGCCACTATTCCTCAACAAACCCTCTTACCTCACACCTCCTGGGCTTTGGTAGAGATATTTCAGTCACCAGAACAGATGCCTCATTCCCTTTTTCATTCTGAGGCACTTCCCTTGGGGCCTGCACCTCTGATACTAACCCTTCACACCTTATTAAAACAGGATCCCACTCTTCTTTCCTCCCTGATCACCATTCTTCATCCATTCACTCTCCGGCGGCTCCTTTCCCTCTGCTTTTAAACACACCCATGTGCTCCTATTCTCAAAACACCCTCTCTCAACCTCACTGCACCATGCAGCTATCGTCTCCTCTCCCTGGAGGAGCGCCTGTCTGAAAAGGTTGTTCACACACCCTGCCTCCAGTTCTTCTCATCTAACACCCTTTTGACCCTCTACAATTCAAGTTCTGCCTCCTCTTTAGCTCTGAAACAGCTCTCTCCAAGGTCATCACTATTCAAGGTCATCTCTGCTCGTTCAAGCTCTCATCCTATCCCGTCTGGACTACAGCATCAGCCTTCTCTCTGATCTCCCATCCTCCTGTCTCTCCCCACTTCAATCCATACTTCATGCTGCTGCCCATATCGTCTTTGTCCAGAAACACTCTGGGCGTGTTACTCCCCTCCTCAAAAATCTCCAGTGGCTACCAATCAACCTATGCATCAGGCAGAAATTCCTCACCCTCGGCTTCAAGGCTCTCCATCACCTCGCCCCCTCCTACCTCACCTCCCTTCTCTCCTTCACCAGCCCATCCCGCACCCTCCGCTCCTCTGCCGCTAATCTCCTCATCGTGCCTCGTTCTCGCCTGTCCCGCCATCGACCCCCGGCCCACGTCATCCCCCGGGCCTGGAATGCCCTCCCTCTGCCCGTCCGCCAAGCTAGCTCTCTTCCTCCCTTCAAGGACCTACTGAGAGCTCACATCCTCCAGGAGGCCTTCCCAGACTGAGCCCCTTCCTTCCTCTCCCCCTCGTCCCCCCCATCTTACCTCCTTCCCTTCCCCACAGCACCTGTATATATGTATATATGTCTGTACATATTTATTACTCTATTTATTTATTTATTTTACTTGTACATATCTATTCTATTTATTTTATTTTGTTAGTATGTTTGGTTTTGTTCTCTGTCTCCCCCTTTTAGTCTGTAAGCCCACTGTTGGGTAGGGACTGTCTCTATATATTGCCAACTTGTACTTCCCAAGTGCTTAGTACAGTGCTCTGCACACAGTAAGCGCTCAATAAATACGATTGATTGATTGATCTCTCCAAGGTAATAACTATTATTGATTGATGATGACTTTACCTAGGTACTGTTTGTGAATAAATGTAAAAAAGCATTTCAAAATTTTAACAATCCTAAAATTTCTCCACCCTAGGAAAGGAAATCACAAGGTCAGAAGTAAAACTAAGGTTGAATTTGATTGAAAACTTCAATCTGAAGGATTATCTTAAGTCTTAGATCCCAGTTATAGAGAATTTCCTATTAAAAAATCCATTTTGAAAGGAGGAAAAACTTAAGGGACAAACTCATTTCTATTCTAAGAAATTGGAAGGTGTTGAATTAATATAAATGACAACACCTTAGTGATTTCTGTGTTCTCTATTTGTGCAGTGAACCAGTCCACTGACTGAGCAGAGGCACAGTGTAAGATGAGACATTTAAATTACTTGAAAGTATGTCAAAAGGTAAAATTCCAGAAAGGAAGCAATTAAGAAAAAAATAGATGGGTGCCTCTATTTTTTGACCAGTTGAATTTAAATGGCATATTCTCACCAGCAATCCAAGAAAATAGAGCAGTTATTCTTTCTTTAATTCAAGGGGCAGGCAATAAAACAGCAGGAACTTGGTCAGTTTGGCAAGACATCTCTCTTGAGAGGAATAAGACACGATTCACTCTGTACTGGTTGGCACAAACTCTTTAAAAACAATCCACTATTTAGATATGCAAACAAAGTCGCCTTTGTCCTTTGTGCTGTCAGCAAGACCGTAACTCATAAAGTACTTTAGCAAGACTAAAATATGACAACATTTAGAGTAAATTTAAAGAATATATAAGGAAAACACTATTCCAGGAAATCGTTTGTCTCATTTGCTCGTACTGGTTGTTCAATCTATACGTATGGATGATGAAGATAAAAATGGATTCTCCTATAAATCAATCAATCATATAGATTGAGCACTCTTTGGAGAGTTCCATACAACAGAGTTGGTAGATACATTCCCTGCCCACAAGGAGCTTACATTCTAGCAGGGAGCTTACGATCTAGAAGGGACTGTTATGAACTAATGATACTCATTGCCTATTTGAGGGATTTTTTTTTCCTTTTAGTTATCTGAGCCTCTACAAATGTACATTTCTCAAGAAAATATTCTTTCCTAATATTAGTGCTATTACTGAACACTTACTATGTGCAGAGCATTGTAATTGGTATAAAAGTTGGCCTTTAAATTTTTGCAATACTTTTATCAAATCACTTTCCAAATCTTATCTACATACTGTTTACAACATTAAATACTACTTCAGTAAAGTGGACAGTTTTGTACTGTGTTAAAATGGAGAACCTCCCCTAAAACATGGGCATCCAGGGGTTGAGATCAACAATTTAAACAGACCGATGTGGGATAAGATGGGAGGGGAGGGAAGAAACAAAAGACAAGGAAAGACAGACAGACAGACAGACAGACAGACAGACAGACACACACACACACACTCCATCACAGGAAGGTCTGCTCCCCTAATCAGCAGCCCTATCAACATCTGACTTTTTAAGGTACTTTTTAAGCGTTTACTATGTGCCAGATAGTAGATATAAAGTAATCAGGTTGGAAAGAGTCGCTGTCCCCAGTGGGTCTCACAGTACTAATCCCCATTTTACATATGAGGTAACTGAGGCACAGAGAGGTGAAATGACTTGCCCAAGGTCAACAGCAAACAAGTGGCAGAGCTGGGTTTAGAACCCAGGTCCTTCTGACCTCCAGGCCAGTGCTCTAACCACGAGGCTACGGTGTTTCTTCAGCCCCACTGTTCAGGTCTTTTCTATGACTTTTCAGCCCTGCCACCTCTATTAATGTCACATAAGTCCACTGCGAACTTTTTCTCCAGGAAGATGCCCAAGGGACTGATGAAATAAGGGTGGGTCCTCTGGAAGATATAGAAGGGTTGAGGAAGGTCTACTATCCCATAGAACCACATGGGACCATATTCTTGCTATTTCTGATAGTCACTGGCCAATGGTTCCCCAACAATCCTGTTTGTTGGCCTCTTAGAGGTTTCAAAAATGGCAGAGGAGTATGTGATTCTAAGCCTTCTCTATCCAAGAGGAAGAGACAGAGTTATTGGCACCATTTTTGACAATTGTTATGAGCTCTAAAGGGACCACAGACATTTCATGACAAAGGACCATCCAGCAATATTTGAAATTGGCAGTCTCTTTGGGCTAAGGGAAATTCTTGGCAAAGGGCAATTCCCAAATCAAATGAGGCTCATAAAGCTTGTAATGTGGTCCTTAGTGACTTTTGTAATTAGCTTCAGTTAGATAAGGTGATTCTATCTACCAATGCTACTGAATTCCAGCTTTTCCAACTTCCCACATACCCATCTGGGAAGGAGAAAGCTAGTCTCTGCTTAGTGTTTTTATTTTTAGCAAATTGCTGAATTATGAATCCCAAGTGTTAAGATTTAATTATTTAGATGAATTAATCTTGTCATAGTCCCAAACTGTATGCCAGGCTAACTTATCTGGGTAGTGGGGAAAATCTGGAATAAGTTTAACTAAAGTCCCTGGCATCTGTCAGAATTAACAAAATGGGCATCAATTCAAGGTCTTTCCTAAAGTGCCAGGTTAACTTTTGGATCAAACTGCATGCATTTGGTAAATGGAAAAAAAATCAATTTATTTGTAAATGATTTCAAATATTGAAGAGGTAGTAGAAAATACTGCAAATTCTGCACAGTAGGCACAACTGAATAAACAGTACTTAGACATCACACAGCAATGACTGTTCATCAGCTCTGTGGAACAGTACTGGGTTATTCTTTTTCAAACCCTTCATTGTCTCTCTGCTCTCACTGATCTCTCCTATGGAGAAAAAGAAGTCCTCAGACAGAAGAACTGTTTTGATGCCTCAAGTGGTTCGTAAGTTGTTTAAGAGGTTTGGTGGTGTGGTATGTGACTGACAGTAATCAGCAGTTCGGTAATCAGGACCCGAAACACAGTCCTTTCCCATTCCCCTGTTTGTTTTATGAATGAGACACTAATAAAGGGTGAGCATGGGAAGTTAAACTCAGAGATGGAAACATCAAAGGAACAGGATTCTTCCAACTGGATTATCCATGTAGCATTAACCGTACTGACAACAGAACATGCTGCACATCTTTTTAAAATGAGAAAACCAGGATTCTTATCAAAACGCTTGTCATTCCCTCACAATGAGAAAAAAAGCTAATACGTTTGACCCTTGAAATAGCTAATTTGTCTGTATGAGCTTTTTGAAAAGATAATCGGATGTACTAGAGATACCCTATATTCACATATGCGCATCCCAAAGTACCTCACTGTGTTGAAATAGAAGTTTTAAATTTTGACCTGTTTCCAACTGGATTCTCCTTCCATGACTTTCTTTCCACTTGATCCTTTAAACAGTAATATTGCTTCTCTCCAAAACTCTTTCATAGATTTAACAAGTATTTCCTTACGTGTGATATTAAAAGATGGATGTACCTTCCAATCTCACAGTCTGATTGGGGTCAATCATATTTTCTACATTAAACCTGAAAAGACAGTCCTAATACTGCTAGAGTGGAATTTGGAGAACCAGGTTCTGCTGGCTGGGGATTTGCCAACAATTGTGAACATTTCTGACCAACAACCACCTAGGATATTTTGCTAGATAAGCAGACCAAATTAAAATCTTGAGCAATACTGATAATAATTGTGGTACTTGTTAAGCGCTTATTGTATGCCAGGCACTATATTAAGCACTGGGATGGATACAAGCAAATTGGGTTGGACACAGTTCCTGCTTTACAATTGGCTTGCCATCTCAATCCCCATTTTACAGATGGGGTAACTGAGGCAAAAAGAAGTGATGTGACTTGCCCAAGGTCACACAGCAGACAAATGGTGAAGGCGGGATTAGAACCAACAACCTTCTGACTTCCGGGCCCTTGAACTATCCATGACTCTACGAGCAATAGTTGGGTGTTATGGACAGCAGAGACCATAGGAGTTACCAAAGCAACTATCTGCTGGACCATGGCACTTCAGCACAGCATCAGCCCTACCCTGTGACAATTTTGGCCTAAATAGGCCCTGCATGAAAAAAGCCTTGGTGTACATTTTTTTTGCAATGTCCTGCTCTCCATGCACCTGTAGAAATTAAACTCAGCAAACCACTGGCACTATGGCAAACTCCCTTCCGCAGTTTCTCAGTCCAAAACGTAAGGCCCAACACTCATCCATCGTAAACAATGGAAGACTCTAGCATATATATGATAGAATCATATGGAAAACATTTTTCCATAAGGATATGTTAAATGGAAATAAATAGCAAGTTAACTGCAGTCGAAAGACAACATTTCTCTTTGAACAGCAGATGAAATGAGTTCATTCCAGGGAATCGAATTTCACAGTTTTTTTTTACTGATATACAATTAAGTTTTAATATTATCAAATTGCCTGCTGACAAAACCTTTGTGGCAGCTAGATCCAAATTGGTACAAAAGCTAGAATTTCTCAGAGCCTGGCAAGCTTATATGTAATTAGTTTTACATTATGTAAGCATTTCGTTAACCCTAAATTAAGCCAATCAAACAGTCATATTTATTGAGCACCTACTGTGTGCAGAGAGCTGTACTAAGAGCTTACTTCATTCATTCAATCGTATTTTTCGAGCACTTATTGTGTGCAGAGCACTGTATTAAGCGCTTGGGAAGTACAAATCGGCAACGTATAGAGACGGCCCTACCCACCAACGGGCTCACTGTAAGCTTGTTGTGGGCAGAGAATGTGTCTGTTATATTATACTCTCCCAAGCACTTAGTGCAGTGCTCTGCTCACGGTAAGTGCCTAATAAATACAATTGAATGAATTGTACTCTCCCAAGCACTTAGTACAGTACTCGGCACACAGTAAGTGCTCAATAAATATGATTAACTGGCTGATTGCAGTATACCAGGATTAACAGTGTGGCTCAGTGGAAAAAGCACCTGCTTTGGAGTCAGAGGTCATGGGTTCAAATCCCGGCTCTGCCACTTGTCAGCTGTGTGACTTTGGACAAGTCACTTAACTTCTCTGTGCCTCAGTTACCTCATCTGTAAAATGGGGATTAAGATTGTGAGCCCCCTGTGGGACAACCTCGTAACCTCCCCAGTACTTAGAACAGTGCTTTGCACATAGTAAGCACTTAATAAATGCCTTCATTATTATTATTATTATTTGGAGTTGGTGCAGATTCTGCTATGAAATATTAACAGATTCTAATAGGCAAACAGCATTTACCTCAAATTTTTCAATTGCATTGGGCTTTTCCACTGACCATTTCATAAGAATGAAGTAAAGAAAATCTTACCTTAATTATATTTTGCAACCAGTTCCAGAATGGGTCCAAAGCAGTTACCTAGGAGTCAATAATGACAGAAAGAGTCAGCTTGATGTATGGTTCCTTTTTTTTTTCCTCTAGTACTGTTATTCAACTTACACGAAAATCAGGTTCAGTATCTTCTGCAAACTACGTGACATTACCAATTATTTCCTGGGAGTTTCCCGTTAGCACATTACATTACAGTACAGATTAGACATAAGCATAAAATTCCATCTCTATTAACTGTAAATGCTTAGTAAGTAGAAGTGGCTTTAGCATTCGTTCCTGATTACTGTATGTAAAAGCCATTATAGGTTGTCTTTTTTTTCTAGAAAAAAAATCAATCCAATATGTGTTTATCGCAATTTCAAAAAGGACATTAACATTTCATATCAAACGCTTTCGAAATAATGCTGAACCTTTTACAATGTAAAAGCAAGAACTGATCGTTTTCCTTTAGAGGATGCACCTTGACTATAAAAATACATGAATGTTTTAGATAATATAGGCTAAAAGTAAATTGTCAATAAATAAAATTGTCAACAAAACAACACGAAAGAGGGAAAGTAAGTCCAAGAACATTTATTAATAAATATGTCATTTGCTTTTAAGTTGACAATTTAAATCCACTCCAAATCAGGAGTCATCAAATTGGCCATCTGGTGATCCTAATTTCTTCTGATGAAGAATTCAGTGAGCACACAGTGAGTTGTTATTAACTGGTGAGACTGTGATGGTAACAGTTCTTCCCCTCCTCTCTTTCTGTCCAGTGGTATTTTGATGAGATTAAGAAGGTAACCTCATTGAGCAATTATTCATGGTCTGAGTGTTGTTGGAAATAAAAACAGACATGTACGTCACATAGAGAAAACCAGGTAATGCATCGAAAAAAAATCAATGCTATTTACTGAGGGCTTACTATATGCAGAGCTTTGTACTAAGCAGCAGACAAGCAGAAGAGTCGAGATTAGAACCTATCACCTTTTGACTCCTAAGCCAATGCTCCATCCACTAGCCACGCTGCTTTGCTGTGGCTGTCTCTTGTTCATGCCTCTCACCACCACCACCCAAAAAACACCTGCTTGCTGTTCTGGTTAAAGGAATGTTTTTTGGTCGGATTTTTTGGTTTGTTTTTTTATTTGCATCTTATAGTAGCATTTTGTTTTTGGTTTGCATTTCTGTAGTTCACAAGGCTCAGCAACCCATGGAATAGGTGACATTTTCACTTTGGCTTTACATGGTTCCATTTCAGGATCTCATGATGGCATCCTCACGGCTAGCACATGAGTTTTTTTATTTGATTTTCTTGTCACAACACAGATTTCTGTAAGCCTCACTGATTCACTGCAAGATGATGCTGATGCAATACTTGTTTTGCGGCAATTAACCTTTCCTCTCTGAATCACGTGCAGCAAATCAATCTTGACCTGGCCATGCTCCCTATCTTGATTGATGCCTGGAAGAGAAATGCCCATCCAAGATTTATACTGTAGTTACAGCACTTAAGATCCAGCTAATAATCCATTTTCTCACAACTTCGTTGCCCTATGCTCCCCTTCTTATGAAGGATGAATAGAAAAATAAAAACAAACACAAGTGTAAGAGTTTCAGAATTCAAGATAGCTTATTATCATTTATCTTCATTCTCTCTTACATCCCATTCTAATTTTCCATTGTATGAGGTCTCCAAATAATCAACTTTAACTTAAACTGTTTCCAGGTACTTAAAATTTATTTACATCGTCATAGCTGCTTAGAGAAGCAGCATGGCTCAGTGGAAAGAGCACGGGCTTTGGAGTCAGGGTCATGGGTTCAAATCCCGGCTCCGCCAATTGTCAGCTGTGTGACTTTGGGCAAGTCACAAGTTCTCTGTGCCTCAGTTACCTCATCTGTAAAATGGGGATTGACTGTGAGCCCCCTGTGTGACAATCTGATCACCTTGTAGCCTCCCCAGCCCTTAGAACAGTGCTTTGCACATAGTAAGCGCTTAACAAATGCCATCATTATTATTATTATCATTTTAGCTCTTACATGAAGGCAAGAGCAGTGATAGAACTCAAAAGCTAAGCCTTAAGGAAATCATTAGCTACTTATTTGGACTTAGTGGATGGTTCTTCCTCTAGATAACCTCTAACTTGGATCTAACAGATGGTCCTGCCCATAGATATTTCTACATCAATATTTATTCAGGATAATAAATTAAACCCTCATGATCAGTAAATACAAACGGCAAAGCAAAATTTCCAATGTTTATAATGTTAGTATCTTCTATCCAGTTCTTTATCATGTAAGCTCTGTGTAGCCAAGGAACATTTCTACGAACTCCATTACATTGAACTCTCCCAAGTGGTTAGTGCAGCGCTCTGCATGTAGTAGACCAAACACAAACCAAAAAGTCAGGTTTTTCCCAAACAATAGACAGTTATACAAAGATGTCCAGTGCTTTTCTGACAGCTAAAAGCTGTGGATTACTCCAAGGGTCCAGCAGAACAGGCCAAGAATCCCCAGAGAAACTAGTTAATAATAAGAAGAAGAATAGTATTTGTTAAGCGCTTACTATGTGCCAAGCACTGTTCTAAGCTCTGGGGTAGATACAAGATTATCAGGTTGTCCACATGGAGCTCACAGTCTTAATCCCCATTTTACAGATGAGGTAACTGAGGCACAGAGAAGTTAAGTGACTTGCCCAAAGCCACACAACTGACAAATGGCAGAGCTGGGATTAGAACCCACAACCTCTGACTCCCAAGCCCGGGCTCTTTCCACTAACCCAGGCTGCTTCCCATGGTTAAGGCACCAGTGGGTTCCAAAGATTGGAATTAGCCTAGGATCTTGGTAGATTCCACTTCTGGAATTAGAAGTCCTGCTCTGGAATGGATACAATGGTCTTAGAACCCCTTCCTGAAAAGGCAGGGTGAATTAATGGAAAGAACATGGGACTGGGAGTCAGAAGGACTTGGTTTCTAATCCCAAGATCTTCCACATATATGCTGTGTGAGCTTGTGCAAGTCATTTAACTTCTCTGTGCCTCAGTTCCCTCATCTGTGAAATAAGGATTAAGAGTGTGAGCCCCATATGGGGCATGGTCTTTGGCTCTTCCACATAATTAAAAGGAAAACTACATATTTTTAGTTTTTAACAATTCTGAGAGCTGAAGTGGTCCACTTACTCATTAGTGAATTACTTGTTTGCATAGGGGCAGTTCTAACCATATGAGTTTAAGAGAGGGTTGTAAGGATGTCGCCACTGGAGAAGTCCAGGTCAGATGTGAGATCTCTCCCCCAAACGACTAAGTGTTGACTGTTAGGCAAGGCTTCCTGGAATCTGAGAAAATCAGAGCAGTTTTTCCCTTACTTCGTTAAATGACCATTTCATTTCTGAATAGAGTAAACTCTGGCATAGAGAAAATCTTTAAATAATAGGTTAGATTTATTTCAGGGAAAATACGACAATCATTTAGAGAATTTACTGAGGTCTTTATTTTTGTGAAGTTTAAAAGCACTGCTTTAAGATTAATGGCATCTCACCAAGTCTCTGTGATCACTTTCAGGGTACAGGCAGAAAATCAACAGACCTACAGGTGCAAATTTCCATTTGAGCATACATCTGGAAATGAAAATCAGGCAATACCCTCAGAAAAATTTCTGAAAGCAGACTGAAAATACAATCTGCTAGCTGTCTACAATCACTATCTGCAATTTCACATCTCTTCCTGCCTTCTTGACACCCCTACCTGTATGCCCTGCTTGCATATAGAACACAACTTGTTCAAAACTGAACTTCTAATTTCTCTCCCAAATTCTTTCCTCTAGTTAACTTTTCTAGCATGGTTAACAAATGGCCACCTTCCCCATTTCTCAAGCCCACAACCTTGGCATTATCGTCAACTCCTTCCATTTCAACACCCACATTCCATCTGTTGCCAAATCCTGTTCAATTTTTCCCTGCACATTTCCTGAATCTGCCCTTACCTCTTCATTCAGACGCACTCTGATCTAAGCTCTTCTCATATCCTGACTTGAATACTGCATCGGCTTCCTTGTTGACCTCCCTGTAACCCCTCTCCATTTCATACTGCTGCCCTTATTTTTCTAAAATATGGTTCAGCATATATCTCCCCCCCTTCAGAAACCCTCAATCATTGTCCATTCCTCACTGTGTTAAATAGAAATTCCTGATCACTGTCTTGAAGGCACTCAATCAACTCTCTTTCGCTACACATCCCCACTTCACTCCTACCATAGTGCAGCCTGTACATTTAACTCTGTTGAAAGCAAACTCCTCAACATATTGCTCACGCTCTCATACCACCTGGAACTCCCTTTTCCTTCTCACTTGGCTGACTACTACTCTCAATCAATCAATGCTATTTATTGAGGGCTTACTGTGCGCAGAGTGCTGTACTAAGTACTTGGAAGAGTGCACTATAACCGACTTGGTAGACACATTCCCTGCCCTTAATGACTGTCTCCCACTCTAGATTACAAACTCGTTGTGGGCAGGGAACGTGTCTGCTTATCGTTATAGTGTACTCTCCCGAAGTACAGTGCTTTGCACACAGTAAGTGCTCAATAAATATGCTTGAGTGAATGGATGAACGATTTTACAATCCACAAAAGCCTTCTAAAATCATAATCTCCAGGAGAAACTCCTTGATTAATCTCTCATCTCCACACCCAACTGAAACTTCATTACTTCTGCATCTCCTAAACATGTGGGCATGAATACCTTCCTGAAGCACTTACGTGCATACCTTTATACTCCATCTCTTTCTCCTGCCCATAAATTTTTTTTGAGTATTTTGTGTCCCATGCTAGAAGACTAACTCCTTGAGGGCAGAGATTATGTTTACTAATTCTATTCTCCCCTTGCTTAGTATGATGTTCTTTATGATGTGCTCAATAAATATTATTGATTGCTAAACCCCATAAGTATACATAACCCACTATGTGTAAGTAATTTGTGCCTAACTGTTTCTCTGATTAGACTGCAAATATTTTCAGAGCAAGGACCATGTCTATTATTCTTTTCTCTGCTCCCAAATGCCTTTAGTGGTTTGCTCTGTATGCAGAGGCAACATGACAATGAAAAGAGCGCAGAATTTTCAATCAAGAGATATAGATTCAATTCTTGCCTCCAACCCTTGCCTGCAGTGTGATCTGGGGCAAGTCATTAATTGATCTGTGCCTCATTTTCCACAATACAACATAATCAGTCTCTGTTCTCCATCCCGCTAAACCTATGAGCCCCATCTGGGACAGTAACTGTGTTAAGTCTAGTGATCTTGTACCTACGCCAGTCTTAAGCAGTGTTTCTCAATCAGTGGCCTTGATTGAACACTCACTGTGTACAGACCACTGTTCTATGCTCTTGGGAGAGTACAGAATAATAGAGTTAATAATAATAATAATGTTGGTACTTGTTAAGCACTTACTATGTGCCAAGCACTGTACTAATCGCTGGGATAGATAAAGGGTAATCAGGTTGTCCCATGTGGGGCTCACAGTCTTAATCCCCATTTTACAGATGAGGTAACTGAGGCTGAGAAGTTAAATGAATTGCCCAAGGTCACACAGCTGACAAGTGGTGGAGCCGGCATTAGAACCCATGACCTCTTACTCCCAAGCCCGGGCTCTTTCCACTGAGCCACGCTGATTCTCTAGTTGGTAGACAGGTTCCCTGCCCACAGGGAGCTTACAGGGAGGAGCTTAAATGCCATCATTATTTGAAGCTGTTCAATGAACACTGATAAAGTAATTTTCCAGACTGGTGAAATAATTGTACTTTACTGGTGGAGTTGGTATGAGTCAATACCCTAGGTACAGAGCAGCAGGACTAATGATAAAAAACAAAAATCCTGGTTCCCAGGTTACCACTGTAATTGCCAGGCTGATTTATTCTGAGATTGCAAGAATAAATATGATTGATTGATTATATTTATTGAGTGCTTACTGTGTGCAAAACTCTGTATTAAGCACTTGGGATAGTATAACAATATAATAAACACATTTTCCTGCCCATAAGGAGGTTACAGTCTAGAAAGGGAAACTGACATTAAAAGAAATATGAAAGACTGGAAGTCATTTATCAAAAAGTGTGAGTTTTAAACCCATGTTAATACTGGAGAGATTTCACCAGTGTTGTACAGTCCTAATTCAGCACACCTGACATCTAATAGCAATAATCCCATCAATTCTTTCTCGAACCAGGTTGGGGTAGGGATGGGGAGAGGAAGAGAGGGAAGGAAAGAAAGGAAAAGAAACAGGGCATATTTACAAATAAAGAAAAACACCATGGCAAATGAAACTGTGATGAGGCAACATCTAAAATAACTGGCTCCAGGCTATCTCCACACAACTATCCAGTCTTCACAACCAAGTGAGGTCCTCATAGGGAAGTGTGAATGAGCCCTGAGGGGGGAAGGGAAAAGCCAAGATATTTTTTGTTCTTGTCTTTATTTTTCAGCCAAATATCTACTGATTAAAAACAAAAACCTGGCAAAAGGCAATACTAGTTGATAGCAAAAGAATTCAGCAAAAAGAGGGGAGAAGCAACTAGTCTCTCATCCTATCCCATCTGGACTACTGCATCAGCCTCCTCTCCTATCTCCCATCCTCTTGTCTCTCCCCACTTCAATCCATACTTCACACTGCTGCCCAGCTTGTCTTTGTTCAGAAATGATCTGGGCATGTTACTCCCCTCCTCAAAAATCTCCAGTGACTACCAATCAACCTGCGAATAAGGCAGAAACTCCTCACCCTCGGCTTCAAGGCTCTTCATCACCTCGCCCCCTCGTACCTCATCTCCCTTCTTTCCTTCTACAGCCCAGCCCGCACCCTCCACTCCGCTGCCGCTAATCTCCTCACTGTGCCTCATTCTCGCCTGTCCCGCCGTCGACCCCCGGTCCACGTCATCCCCCGGGCCTGGAATGCCCTCCCTCTGCCCATCCGCCAAGCTAGCTCTCTTCCTCCCTTTAAGGCCCTACTGAGGGCTCACCTCCTCCAGGAGGCCTTCCCAGACTGAGCCCCCTCTTTCCTCTCCCCCACCTCCCCCTCTCCACACCCCCCGCCTTACCTCCTTCCCTTCCCCACAGCACCTGTATATATGTATATATGTTTGTACGTATTTATTACTCTATTTTACTTGTACATATCTATTCTATTTATTTTATTTTGTTACTATGTTTTGTTCTCTGTCTCCCCCTTCTAGACTGTGAGCCCACTGTTGGGTAGGGACCGTCTCTTTATGTTGACAACTTGCACTTCCCAAGCGCTTAGTACAGTGCTCTGCACACAGTAAGCACTCAATAAATACTATGGATTGATTGATTGATAGTCGAAAAATAGAGAAAGGAAGGGAAAGGAAATACCAGTTTTCATCGATCAATGGTATATGAGCACTTCTGTGTGCAGAGCACTGTACTAAGCACTTGGGAGAGTACAGTGTAACAAAGCTATTGTGGATAGAGCATGGACCTTTCATGTTCCCCACTGTTAATAATAATAATGGCATTTATTAAGCACGTACTATGTGCAAAGCACAGCGTGGCTCAGTGAAAAGGGCACGGGCTTTGGAGTCAGAGGTTATGGGTTCAAATCCCAGCTCCGCCACTTGTCAGCTGTGTGACTTTGGGCAAGTCACTTAACTTCTCTGTGCCTCAGTTACCTCATCTGTAAAATGGGGATTAAGATTGTGAGCCCCACGTGGGACAACCTGATCACCTGGTAACCTCCCCAGTGCTTAGAACAGTGCTCTGCATATAGTAAGTGCTTAAAAATGTCATTATTATTATTATTATTATTATTATTATTATTATCATTATTATTATGATAAGCGCTGGGGAGGTTACAAGGTGATCAGGTTGTCCCATGGGGGACTCAAAGGCCAAATCCCCATGTTACAGATGAGGTAACTGAGGCCCAGGGAAGTTAAGTGACTTGCCCAAAGTCATACAGCTGACAATTGGCAGAGCCGGAATTTTGACTCCAAAGCCCATGCTCTTTCCACTGAGCCACGCTAATTACAACTCAGGGGGATTAATAAATAAATAATAATGTCATCTATTATGCACTTATTATGTGCAAAGCACTGTTCTAAGCGCTGAGGAGGTTACCAGGTGATCAGATTGTCCCATGGGGGGCTCACAGTCTTAATCCCCATTGTACAGATGAGGTAACTGAGGCACAGAGAAGTTAAGTGACTTGCCCAAAGTCTCACAGCTGACAATTGGCAGATCCAGGATTTGAACCCATGACCTCTGACTCCAAAGCCTATATTCTTTCCACTGAGCCATGCTGCTTCTCACACTGCTTAATGTCCTTGTACTCCTAATACCAGAACAATTTTATGACAGAAGATGGGACATTCTGAAGAGGCAGTGTCCATGGAGTACTATGGAGAAGCAGCATGGCTCAGTGGAAAGAGCGCGGACTTGGGAGTCAGAGGTCATGGGTTCAAATCCTGGCTCTGCCAAATGTCAGCTGTGTGACTTTGGGCAAGTCGCTTAACTTCTCTGTGCCTCAGTTACCTCATCTGTAAAATGGGGATAAAGACTGTGAGCCCCATGTGGGACAACCTGATCACTTTGTAACCTCCCCAGCACTTAGAACAGTGCTTTGCACATAGTAAGCACTTAATAAATGCCATTATTATTATTATTATTATGGGTTGGAAAGGACTCGACAGCAAATGAGGGTTACTCATAATAATAATAATAACTGTGGCATTTGTTAATCAATCAATCAATCGTATTTATTGAGCACTTACTGTGTGCAGAGCACTGTAGTAAGCGTTTGGGAAGTACAAGTTGGCAACATATAGAGACGGTCCCTACCCAACAGTGGGCTCACAATCTAGAAGGGAGAGACAGAGAACAAAACAAAACATATTAACAAAATAAAATAAATGGAATAGATATGTACAAGTAAAATAAATAAATAAATAGAGTAATAAATACGTACAAACATATATACATATGTACAGGTGCTGCGGGGAAGGGAAGGAGGTAAGGCGGGGGGGATGGATAGGGGGAGGAGGGGAAGAGGAAGGAGGGGGCTCAGTCTGGGAAGGCTTCCTGAAGAAGGTGAGCTCTCAGTAGGGCCTTGAAGGGAGGACTCAATCAATCAATCAATCGTATTTATTGAGTGCTTACTGTGTGCAGGGCACTGTACTAAGCCCTTGGGAAGTACAAGTTGGCAACACAGAGACAGTCCCTACCCAACAGCGGGCTCAGTCTAGAAGGGGGAGACAGAGACAAAACCAAACATACTAACAAAATAAAATAAATAGAATAGATATGTACAAGTAAGATAAATAGAGTAATAAATATGTACAAACATATATACATATATACAGGTGCTGTGGGGAAGGGAAGGAGGTAAGATGGGGGGGATGGAGAGGGGGACGAGGAGGAGAGGAAGGAAGGGGCTCAGTCTGGGAAGGCCTCCTGGAGGAGGTGAGCTCTCAGTAGGGCCTTGAAGGGAGGAAGAGAGCTAGCTTGGCGGATGGGCATAGGGAGGGCATTCCAGGCCCGGGGGATGACGTGGGCCGGGGGTCGATGGCGGGACAGGTGAGAATAAGGCACAGTGAGGAGATTAGCAGCAGAGGAGTGGAGGGTGCGGGCTGGGCTGTAGAAGGAGAGAAGGGAGGTGAGGTAGGAGGGGGTGAGGTGATGGAAAGCCTTGAAGCCCAGGGTGAGGAGTTTCTGCCTGATGCATAGGTTGATTGGTAGCCACTGGAGATTTTTAAGGAGGGGAGTAACATGCCCAGAGCGTTTCTGGACAAAGACAATCTGGGCAGCGGCATGAAGTATGGACTGAACTGGGGAGAGACAAGGATTGGAGATCGGAGAGGAGGCTGATACAGTAGTCCAGACGGCATAGGATGAGAGCTTGAATGAGCAGGGTAGCGGTTTGGATGGAGAGGAAAGGGCGGATCTTGGCAATGTTGCGGAGCTGAGACCGGCAGGTTTTGGTGACGGCTTGGATGTGACGGGTGAACGAGAGAGCAGAGTCGAGGATGACACCAAGGTTGTGGGCTTGTGAGACGGGAAGGATGGTAGTGCCGTCAACAGTGATGGGAAAGTCAGGGAGAGGGCAGGGTTTGGGACGGAAGACAAGGAGTTCAGTCTTGGACATGTTGAGTTTTAGGTGGCGGGCAGACATCCAGATGGAGATGTCCTGAAGAACATACTAAGTGCCAGGCACTGTACTAAGCTCTGGGATGGCTACAAGCAAATCAGGTTGGACAGAGTCCCTGTCCTACATGGGGTTCATAGTCTGAATCTCTATTTCACATGTGTGGTAACTGAGGCCCAGAGAAGTGAAGTGACTTGTCCAAGGTCACACAGCAGGCAAGTGGCAGACAAGTGGCAGGATTAGATCTTGGCTCCTATGCTCAGGCTAGTATTCAGGAAATCGACACAATGTGGAGACTGGCAGTCATATAGGGACAGAGGAAGTGAATGTTTTCTGGACAGAAAACCAGACTTGATTTGGCATTTGAGATGTGTACTAACTGCCCTTTTTCCCATCAGGATCCACTAGCTCTAACAGATTGAACCCAGGTGTCAGCTCAAAATGGGACGTAGCCAGCAGGCCTGACAACTCTGTGTTGAGAAGCAGCATGGCATAGTGGACAGAGCACAGGCCAGGGAGTCAGAGGGTCATGGGTTCTAATCTAGGCTCTGCCACTTGTCTGCTGTTTGACCTTGGACAAGTCACTTTCACCTCTGTATGCCTCAGTTACCTCATCTGAAAAATGGGGATTAAGACTGGGAGCCTCATGTAGTCCACAGACTGTGTCCAACCCGATTTGCTTGTAGCCACCCCAATGCTTAGTACAGTGCCTGGCACATAGTAAGCACTGAAAAAATGACATTATTATGATTACTATTAAAGCTTGCTTAAAAGGAAACAGAACGGGATTCTTCTTCACGAAGGTGGAATAGAGCTTTGTCCCAAAGTCTTCCCGATAACTATGATGAGCAACAGTGCGAATTTCATATTCCATCAATCAATGGTATTCATTGAGCACTCCCTCTGTGTAGGGAACTGTACTAGGTGCTTGGAAGAGTACAGTACAACAGAGTTAGATCAGTTACCTTTCCACAAGGAGCTTACTGTGATATATAAGGGTCATCCTTACTCAGAGCAAAACTACGGAGTAATCCAAAATTAATTATGGGGGTATGACCAAATTTAGGTCCCTTATAGGTTCCTTAGGGTTCTACAGATGAAGAATAAGGTAATACCTGTAAAACACATTACCTTCAGGTTTTCAGGTCCTTGGATCAAGGACTTCCATAACATTCCATTTGTTTTTGTCAAAACTGACAGGTGATTTTCTGCTTTCTGACTTTTTCTAAGAGTGCTTATTTTATGTTTGTGTTTTTGCCGTCTCAAACTACATAACTAGTCCTTGAACTCTCCTTAACACAACTTGGAAGGAAGATCAACACATGCATCAATCATTCACTTTCTAGAAAATTAAGTATGCTCTTGATGGTTTGTAACACAATGGAGGAAAAAAAAGATTAAATCATAAATACAGGAAGCAGTGTGGCCTGGTGGAAAGATCCCAGGCTTGGGAGTCAGAGGACCTGGGTTCTAACTCTGGCTCTGCCTCATGCTTGCTGTTTGACCCTGGGCAAGTCACTTAACTTCTCTGTGCTTCAGTTCCCTCATCTGTAAAATGAAGATTTGATTCCTGTTCTCCCTCCTACTTAGACTGTGAACCCCCTGTGGGACAAGGATTGTGTCCAACCGAATTAAACTGTATCTATCCAAGCACTTAAGACATGCTTGACACACATTAATTGCTTAACATAATAATAATAATAATAATAGTGTGAAAAGAAACCAAAAGAAAAGGAAGTTAATCTAAGTCAGTTCTGCAAATAAGTAATCCTCAATGAAACCCACAATAATTTTCTCTGGAGGCAAAAAAAGTTTAGAAATTCCGAGAAACATTACATCTGACCTTGGATAATTAGAATTTCACCATTCTAATAATCTGACACTATATTCATAATGATGATAATAACTGGTATTTGGAAAGCACTTACCATGTACCATACTAAGTACTGCATTAGCTTAATCGAGTGCTTACTTTGTGCAAATTACTGTACTAAGCATTTTGGAGGACAATTTAATAGAGTTGGTAGACAGATTCCCTGCCCACAAAGACCTGATGGTCTAGAGAGGGGAGAAAGACATCAATATGAATAAACAAATTACAAATATGTACATTAGTGATGTGGGGCTGAGGGAGGGGTGAATATGAAAGTATTTAAAGGGAACAGATCCAAATGCATAGATGATGCAGAGGGAGAGTCAGGGAAAAGAGGGCTTGTCGGAGAAGAGTTTAATCAGGAAGGAGATGTGACCTTAAGAAAATTTTGATGGTGGGCTGAGTGGTGGTCTAGGGTATAAGGAGGGAGTGGGACTTCCAGGACAGAGGGAAGACATGGGAAAGGGGTAAGCAATGAGACAGATGAGATTGGGGCATGGTGGTCTAGGGTATATGAAGGGAATGGGACTTTCAGGACAGAGGGAAGACATGGGAAAGGGGTAAGCAATGAGATGGATGAGATTGGGGCACACTCAGCAAGCTGGTGCTACAGGGGCAAAGTGTGCAGCAGACTAGGCTGCATTACGAAATCAGTGAGGTAAAGTAGTAGGGGACAAGCTGCTTGAGTGCTTTAAAGCCGATGGTAAGGAGTTTCTATATGATGCAGAGATGGATGGGCAACCCCTGGAGGTTTTTGAGGACTGGGGCACCGAGGAAGGAATGTTGCCTTAGAAAAAATATCCAAGCAGCCGAGTGAAGTATGGATCGGAACTGGAGAGACCGGAGACAGTGAGGAGGTTAATACAGTAGTCAAGGAGAGATAGTCTAAGTGCTTCTGTCGGCATAGTAGTAGTTTGCATGGTGAGAAAACTGCAAATTTTAGTGATGTTGTGAAGGTAGAACCGGCAGAATTTAGTGACACTGAAAATATGGGTTATATGAGAGAGATGAGTCGAGGATATTGCCAAGGTGATGGGTTTGTGAGATAGGGAGGACAGTGATAGTGTCTTACAGTGATGCGAAAGACAGCAGGAGGTCAGGGTTTGGGTGGGACATTTTTTTTGTTTGAGGTGTATCTCGATACCCAGATAGAGATATCTTGAAGGCAGAAGGAAATTCAAGACTTCAGGGAATGAGGGAGGTCCCAGCTAAAGGTGTAGCTTTGGGAATCATCCATGTAGAGATATAAATTGAAGCCATAGGAGTGAATGAGACCTCCAGGGAGTGGGTGTAGATGGGGAATAGAAGAGGGCCCAGAGTCGAGCCTTTCAGGACTCAAAATTTAGAGGGTGGGAGGCAGAGGAAGAGCCTGCAAGAGAGACTGAGAAAGAGCAGACAGAGATAGGAGGAGAGAAGACCATCAGTGAAGCCAAAGTTGGATAATGTTTTCAGGAGAAGTGGGTGGGCCACAATGTTAAAGATGGCTGAATGGTCTGGGAGGATTAGGGTGGAGTAGAAACCATTGGATATGGCAAGAAGAAGGTCATTAGTGACCTTAGAGAGGGAAATTTCCTTGAAGTGAAGGGGGTAGAAACCAACTGGAGGGGGATCTAGGAGAAAACTGGAGGAGAGGTAATGGAGATAGTAGGTGTAGACAAATATCTCAAGAAGATTGAGGAGTACTGGTACGAGGGGATGAGGTGATTACTGGAGCAAGCCATAGGGATCAATGGAGGTTTTCTTTTTAGGTTAGGGGATACATGAGCATGTTTGATAGGAGAGGGGAAGAAGCCATTGGAAAGTGAATGGTTGAAGATGGCCATTAGGACAGAAACAAGGGAGGCAGCAAGTGATTTAATAAAGTATGAAGGAATAACATCTTAGGCGCAAGTAGAGGGTGTAGATTTTGAGAGGAGGAGAGGGAATCTCCTCTTGAGATACTGCTGGGAATATTGGGAGAGTCAAAGAGGGCTGGGGTTAGGGGCTGGAGAAGAGTACGGAAGATTTTAGGGAGATAATAATAATAATAATAATAATTCAATTATTATTCCACTTCAATCCATACTTCATGCTGCTGCCCGGATTATCTTTGTCCAGAAACGCTCTGGGCATATTACTCCCCTCCTCAAAAACCTCCAATGGCTACCAATCAATCTGCGCATCAGGCAGAAACTCCTCACCCTGGGCTTCAAGGCTCTCCATCACCTCGCCCCCTCCTACCTCACCTCCCTTCTCTCCTTCTACTGCCCAGCCCGCACCCTCCGCTCCTCCGCCACTAATCTCCTCACCGTACCTCGTTCTCGCCTGTCCCGCCATCGACCCCCGGCCCACGTCATCCCCCGGGCCTGGAATGCCCTCCCTATGCCCATCCGCCAAGCTAGCTCTCTTCCTCCCTTCAAGGCCCTGCTGAGAGCTCACCTCTTCCAGGAGGCCTTCCCAGACTGAGCCCCTTCCTTCCTCTCCCCCTCGTCCCCCTCTCCATCCCCCCATCTTACCTCCTTCCCTTCCCCACAACACCTGTATATATGTATATATGGTTGTACATATTTATTACTCTATTTATTTATTTATTTATTTTACTTGTACATATCTATTCTATTTATTTTATTTTGTTGGTATGTTTGGTTTTGTTCTCTGTCTCCCCCTTTTAGACTGTGAGCCCACTGTTGGGTAGGGACTGTCTCTATGTGTTGCCAATTTGTACTTCCCAAGCGCTTAGTACAGTGCTCTGCACATAGTAAGCGCTCAATAAATACGATTGATGATGATGATGATGAATAATAATAGTAATGGCATTTGTTAATGATGATAATAATAATAATGATGGCATTTGTTAAGTGCTTACTATGTGTGAAGCACTGTTCTAATTGCTGGGGGGATGCAAGGTAATCAAGTTGTCCCACGTGGAGCTCACAGTCTTAATCCCCATTTTACAGATGAGGTAACTGAGGCTCAGAGAAGTGAAGTGACTTGCCCGAAGTCACACAGCTGACAAGTGGTAGAGCTGGGATTAGAACCCAAGACCTCTGACTCCCAAACCCATGCTCTTTCCATGGAGCCATGCTGCTTCTCTAAGTTAAGCACTTACTATGTGCCAGGCACTGTATTAAGCACTGGGGTGGATACAAGAAAGTCGGGTTGGACATAGCCCCTGTCCCACAGAGGGCTCACAGTCTTATTCCCCATTTTAAAGATGAGGTAACTGAGGCACAGAGAAGTGAAGTGACTTGCCTAAAGTCACACAGCAGATGAGGCGTAGAGCTGGGATTAGAACCCCAGGCCCATGCTCTACCCACTATGCCATGCTGCACTTTTGATGGTTTCAATTTTATCAATAAAGGTGGCTAGTGTGATGATGATTCATTAGGTGAAATGGTTGATGATACCAGGGGGACAGGTTTGTGGATGGAGTTAAATATCTGGAACAACTGTCAAGGCTAATGAATATGGGAGTCAAATAGGATGGAGAAGCACTGGTGTCAGGCAAAGAAGAGGGCAGAATTATGGCAGATCTATAATCAGATCAGACACTGTCCCTGTCCAACAAGTGCTCGGTCGAACAAGGAAGACAAACAGGAATTTAATCCCACTTTTGCAAATAAGGAAACTGAGGCACAGAGAAGTGAAGTGACCGTAGACAAATGGCAGATGCGGAATTAACACCCAAGTCCTGTGACTTTCTGGTCCATTTATGTCAAATAGATTTCGAAAAAAATACCACTGTGATACCTTTTAATATGAACTCCATCATTTGGCCAAAATTTTGAAATCATTTTTAAAAGGAGCTGAGTACAGTAAAAATTCTACATACATGGCAATTACTGTAGTTGAAATATGTTGGATTGGTAATGGCAATGGCATTACTACATAGTTACAAAGAAGAGAGTCAAGACCTAAATATAAGATGTTAATGCAAAATCTATCCAAATTTACAGATATTTTGTCAGATAAAGCAAATTACCTCACATAATTGTATTCCGTAGTGCCAATCTTTCAAGATGTTCTAAGTGAACACTTAAATAGCATTTCCAAGATGTCTAATTCTCAAATTCATTTGCTGGGAGGCTTAGCGATTTAATTTACTCTACCTCAAAAGCTAGGTTGGAAAAAACAATCCAACGCTCTCCAGTGGGACTGACGTATTGATCTTTTTGTAAAAAAAACAATGACAGGGTGGGAAAATATTGAAAATCTTTTAAAAAGAGGTTATCAAGAAAAGAGGGCGCTGACATTTAAAAAGCATACTGAGTAAAAAAGAGGTGATTTTCTGTTCAAAAGCATGTGAATTATTCAGCCATGTGTCAAAAGACTTAAAATTTCTTCAGGAGCCTTATGCTATCTTTTAGAGCAAATTAAAACATTTGTTGATATGAATCTGAAGAATATTCTGTAAAGGAATATCACTGTGGGCAGGGAACGTGTCTATCAACTCTTTTATACTGTTCTCTCCCAAGGATTTAATACAGTGCTCTGCACACGATAAGCACTCAATAGATAAGTTGATTGATTGACAGTAAGGCAAGTACAATTGCAAGAACAGTCTGCAATTACAGAATTTTGATTGAGAAGTATACTCAGTAATAAACAATTGCTACCAAACTTGTTTTTCTTGTACTTTTCCCTATATACTTTTAGAATCACCTGATGAAATATATTAGAATAAATGGCCAAAGTGCTACAGGTGGCTGACTGTGAGTGCATAAGTGCTGAGGTCATACAAAAATGATGAGGCAGCTATGCCCTGGAGAGTAGAAAAATTAAGCAAGGAAAGCCTCCAGATAAAGTGGGATTTCAGAAGAGCTTTGAAGGCAGGGCATGCAGTGATCTGGCAGATTTGAAGGATGAGTTCGTTTTCTAGCAGGAGGAAAGAGGTTGAGGCAGGAGAGCAGAAAATAAAGCACAGTAAGAATGTTGGCTTGGGAATATTCTGCCTAGGATCCTCTCCCCACTCATACCTCTTTACTTCCTAGCCCTCCCCCGCAACCTTGTTCCCCAGCCTTTATCCGAGCTCCCCAATCCCCCACCCCTGGTCTGAGTCTGTCTTCTCTAGCTCTCCACTGGCCGGAGGAGGAGGGTGTGTCTGAACAAGTCCTCATAAGGCGGGGAAGTATCGGATGGGGGTTGGGGTGGGGAGAGAACAAGATCTGCAAGGTTTAGGAAAATCCATCTGGAGCTACTGGAGTTGAGAAGAAAAAAGGCCGGTCCATTCCGTTCCCTTGTCTCCTGGAATCCTCAAATGCTATACACTCTCCCAATGCCTAGTCTACTATCTGAGGAGTAGGTAATAATAATGATGGTATTTGTTAAGCACTTACTATGTGCCATGCATTGTTCTACGCGCTTGGGAGGATACAACCACTACCTTGTTAGTACAGTCACTCATAATAACCCAGCTGAATTACTGCATCAGCATCATTTCTGATCTCCCAACCTCCTGTCTCTCCCCACTTCAGCCTACACTTCACTCTGCTGTCCGGATTATCTTTCTACAGAAACTCTCTGGGCATGTCACCCCACTCCTCAAAAATCTCTAGTGGTTGCCTATCACTCTTCGTATGAAGCAAAAACTCCTCACTATTGGCTTCAAAGCTCTCCATCACCTCACCCCCTCCTACCTCACCTCCCTCCTTCTACAGCCCAGTCTGAACACTCTGCTCCTCTGCTGCCACTAACCTCCTCTTTGTGCCTCATTCTGACCTGTCCTGCCGTTGACCCTTGGCCCACATCTACTTATGGTTTGGAATGCCCTCTCTCCTCACATCCACCAAACTAGCTCACTTCCCCCCTTCAAAGCCTTACAGAAAGCTCACCTCCTCCAGGAGGCCTTTCTAGACTAAGCCCCCCTATTTCTGTGCTCCTCCTCCCCTCCCCATTACCCCGACTCCCTCCCTCTGCTCTATCCCCCTCCCCACAGCGCCTGTGTATACATATACATATTTATTCTATTTATTTTATTAATGATGTGCATATGTCTATAATTCTATTTATTTATGTTGATGCTATTGATGCCTGTCCACTTGTTTTGTTGTCCGTCTCCCCCCTTCTAGACTGTGAACCCCTTGTTGGGTAGGGATTGTCTGTATCTGTTGCCAAATTATACTTTCCAAGTGCTTAGTACAGTGCTCTGCACACAGTAAGCACTCGATAAAATATGGCTGAATGAATGAATGAATGAAAGGTAATCGAGTTGTCCCAAATGGCAGAGCTGGGATTAGAACCCATGACCTCTGACTCCCAAGTCCATGCTCATATCAGGGCACCCAGCAAAGGCAAAGAACACAGTTTCTCTTTCTCTAGTTTTAGGGACACCAGAACAGACCTCTCAGGGATTAGCCTATGACAATACTAGGGTTGAGCAAATGGTAGATAATAATTATTATTATCATTACTATTATTAAAGTATTTGTTAAGCATTACTATGTGCTAGGCACTGTACAGAACACTGAGGTGAATACAAGTAAATCAAGTAGGATGCAGTCCTAACCCATGTGGAGTTCTAAGTCTCACTCCTCCTTTTCCAGATGGTATTTGTTAAGTGCTTATTATGTGCCAAGCACTTTTCTAAGCACTGGGGTAGATACAAGGTAATCAGATTGTCTCACATGGGGCTCACAGTCTTAATCCCCATTTTACAGATGAGGTAACTGAGGCAAAGAGAAGTGAAGCGACTTGCCCAAGGTCACACAGCTGACAAGGGGCAGAGCTGGGATTAGAGCTCATGAACTTCTGAATCCCAGGCCGGTGCTCTAGCCACTACATCATGAGTGGAGACAAAGTTTGGGAAATGGAATCACACACCCTCCTTCAATCCTCAATGCAGCCAGACTCTGTCCCTTCCTCCTGCCTAGATCAATACGATAGTCCCTCCATCACTCTCCAGAGCAGCTGGAAGGGCCCTGTATCAATTAATTAATGAATGAAATTTACTGAGCGCTAACTGTTTGTAGCGCACTGTACTAAGCACTTGAAAGAGTCCAATTCAACAAAGTTGGTAGAAATTTACTGGGCGCTGTTCGTAGAGCACTGTACTAAGCACTTGAAAGACTCCAATTCAACCAAGTTGGTAGACATGTTCACTGCCCACAGAAAGCTTACAGTCTAGAGGTAAGCTTACAGTATCAGAGATTAGGGAACACAACTGATTTCACTCCCCACATAGCTGCTGAACCCTGGGATCCAGTCATTGACTCAGCAGTAGCACAGACCCCAAACAATAACTGAGATGTTCCATGCACACTGGACCAGATGTCCTGCTAACATTATAAAAGATAAGAAGCAGTGTGGCCTGGGGGAAAGAGCACGGGCCTGGGAGTCCGAAGAACCTGGATTCTCATCCAGCTCCACCACTTGTCTGCTGTGTGACCTTGGACAAGTCACTTCACTTTTCTGTGCCTCAGTTCCCTCATCTGTAAAATGGGGATTAAGACTGTGATCCCCTGGGGGACATGGACTGTGTCCTACCTGATTACCTCATATCTGCCCCAGAGCTTAAAACAGTGTCTGGCACATAGTAAACGCTTAACAAATGACATTTTTAAAAAAGTACTATCCTCATGTTGCTGTAAATATTTTAAAGATTTTAAAAGTTGAGAAATGAATCACCTCCTACGGCCATCAATGATTAATTTAATTGGACATTCATTCATTCAATCGTACTTATTGAGCACTTACTGTATGCAGAGCACTGTACTAAGCGCTTGGGAAGTACAAGCCGGCAACAGATAGAAACAGTCCCTACCCAACAATGGGCTCACAGTCTAGAAGGGGGAGACAGACAACAAAACAAAACAAAACATGTAGACAGGTGTCAAAACAGTCAGAATAAATAGAATTTTAGCTATATAAATAGAATTATAGCTATAGATACAAGCTAATCAGGTTGGACACAGTCCCTGTCCCACAAGGGCTCAGAAACAGAACCCTCATTCTGCAGATGAGGGAAATGAGGCACAGAGAAGTTATGGGTCTTGGTCAAGGTCACACAGCAGACAAGTGGTGGAGCTGGGATTATGTTGCCATCTTGTACTTCCCAAGCACTTAGTACAGTGCTCTGCACACAGTAAGTGCTCAATAAATACGATTGAATGAATGAATGAATTAGAACCCAAACCCTCTGACATTTTAGGAGAGCTCTGAAACAGAAGAGAAATGTGGGTTTGACAAAGTTGACTGGGAAAGGCTTTCCTAGTTGGGGAAAAGATGGAGGCAACAAGTTGGGGGCAGAAAAGGCAAGTGTGGAAAATTTAAGATTATCCCAGGGAATAATGACAATTATAATAATGATAAGGAATTTCTTATGTGCTTACTATGTGCCAAGCATGGTACTAAGCGCTGGGGTTGATGCAAGCAAATTGAGTTACTCTATTTATTTTACTTGTACATATTTACTATTCTGTTTATTTTGTTAATGATGTGCATCTAGCTCTATTTCTATTTATTTTGATGACTTGACACCTGTCCACATGTTTTGTTTTGTTGTCTGTCTCCCCCTTCTAGACTGTGAGCCTAGACTGTCTCTATATGTTGCCAACTTGTACTTCCCAAGCGCTTAGTACAGTGCTCTGCACACAGTAAGCGCTCAATAAATACGATTGAATAAATGAATGAATGATTGAATGAATGAATGAACACAATTCCTGTCCCATATGGGGCTTATAGTCTCAATCTCCACTTTACAGATGAGGTCACTGAGGCCCAGAGAAACGAACTGATTTGCCCAAAGTCACCCAGCAGACGTGGTAGAGCTGGGATTCATGACCTTCTGATTCCCAGGCCCGTGCTCTATCCACTAAGTCACACTGCTTCTCGTGGAAGAAGTGAAGAGCACCAGCTGGGATAAATGCTACATAAACTGACCTTTCTATTAATTTTAACTCCATAATTTGTGATCATTCATTCAATCGTATTTATTGAGCGCTTACTGTGTGCAGAGTACTGTACTAAGCACTTGGAAAGTACAATTCGGCAACAGATAGAGACAATCCCTACCCAACAATGGGCTCACAGTCTAGAAGGGGGAGACAGACAGCAAAGCAAAACAAGTAGACAGGCACCAATAGAGTTCTGCTCTACAGCAGGGCTTGTGTTCTAACAAATTTCCACATTAAGCACAACTCCCACAAGATTAGGCATCTGTCGCAACCCCACACAAGCACACCAACCTGCCCATCAACCACTTCTTCAGACCTTACGGTGTGCTGTCTCTAAACACACAGATGAACATTTCTTAATTCCCTAGCAATGTTTCAGCAAAAATTTTTAACAAAAACACGCACTGTGGCAAAACTGAGTGTACTTAAACAATGACAATTTATATCAGTGTACTTACTTTGCCATTGTTTTTATTTCTTGATCAAACTGCTGTTTCAGTTCCTGAGTACTTACATCAACCATCTACAAATGCTGACTTTTGCTTGGGCATTACAACTCTAAATGTCCTTAGTTCCATGTCACTCTCAGGGTCAGATTAAACAGCGTGGCTCAGTGGAAAGAGCACGGGCTTTGGAGTCAGAGGTCATGGGTTCAAATCCTGGCTCCGCCAATTTTCAGCTGTGTGACTTTGGGCAAGTCACACCTTCTCTGTGCCTCGGTTCCCTCATCTGTAAAATGGGGATTGAGACTGTGAGCCCCATGTGAGACAACCTGATCACCTTGTATCCTCCCCAGCGACTAGAACAGTGCTTTGCACATAGTAAGCACTTAACAAATGCCATTATTATTATTATTATTATTATTAAACAGGATTCAGAGGCTTAAACCCAGGACCTTGGGTTTGCGGGCCCTCTGGGATTCAGAAGTCCCACCTCCTAATGTTATACTATTTCTATATGGAAATCTCACCTAAATGTGTTTCTTTTGTTGGTTTGCTGTTTTTTAAGTGGTATTTGTTAGGTGCTTACTATGTAATAATAATAATAATAATAATGATGGCATTTATTAAGCGCTTACTATGTGCAAAGCACTGTTCTAAGCGCTGGGGATTACAAGGTGATCAGGTTGCCCCACGAGGGGCTCACAGTCTTCATCTCCATTTTACAGATGAGGTAACTGAGGCCCGGAGAAGTTAAGTGACTTGCCCAAAGTCACACAGCTGACAACTGGTGGAGCCGGGATTTGAACCCATGACCTCTGACTCCAAAGCCCGTGCTCTTTCCACGGAGCCACGCTGCTTCTTCTATGTACCGGGCATTACACTAAGTAAGCAATGTGGTAGATAAAAACTAATCAGGTTGGTCACAGTCTCTGACCCACATGGGGCTCACAATCTTAATCTTCCCCTGCTAAGCCCTCCAATCCTCTTCTCCCACTCCTTTCTGTCTCACCCTGACTTGTCCCCTTTATTCAGTCCCCTCCTGGCCCCATAAGTGTTTAATGTACATTTCTGTAATTTATTTATTTATATTAATATCTGTCTCCCCCTCTAGTCTGTAAATTCACTGTGGGCAGGAAATGTGACTGTTATATTGTTATACTGTACTCTCCCAAGCGCTTAGAACAGTACTCTGCACACAGCAAGCGCTTAATAAATATGACTGACTGACTTACTGACTTAATCCCCATTTTACTGAGGAGGTAAATGAGGCCCAGAGAAGTGAAATGATTTGCCCTAGTGTTACCCGTCATCCGGGGATGGGTTCGTTCAGTAATCAGCAAGGTGAGAGACAGAGAGAGGCCGGAGATGGAAAGCCTGAGTTTTACATAAAATTTATTCCACGAGGTGAACTGAATTATGCAATTGTTTAGGTGCAATGGATTGAACTTCTCTTCTGGGAAAAATGCAATCAATTAGTAATATTAGAGCTTCCCTAACGGGAGGTACACACATCTACATTACTCGCGCATGGCTGAACCCCCAGGTCCCACCCAGGCGGAATTCCCTTACAGTTTGTTTGCACTCATGTGCACTTCCCACTCAGGAGGAATCTACTTGAGTTACACACCCATGGGGGAAGTCCCTAGCTCCCACCCACGAGGATTTTCCATTTGGGAGGAATTCATTCATTCATTCCATACCTATGGCAAAGCGCCTGGCTTCCAGCCCCACTAGCGTCCAGTGGGATGAGACACTTCCCCATCCCAAGGCTCCTCACTTGGTGCAGGCAGAGCGGGCTTCTCACGCTCTGGACATAGGCACCCTGCAGCCATCTGCTGCAAGTCTCAATCCTCTGCCTAGGGGGCCAGAGGCCACAGGTATTTATCACCTGTGCTCCTGGGCCATTCCAGCTTCCGGCCTCAGTTTATCCAATCTCTGCCCTCCCCCTTCCTCCATACCTGATTTCATTGGCACGGGGGCGAGGGACCCCTTCTGTATTCCCAGCTTGGGCTGTCAATCTAGCAGTTTGGGTTGCGGGGGTGGTATCCCACCCTCACTTCCAAGTTCTGCCTGCTGGCTCAGGTGACCACAAGATAGCATTTGGCCTTGAGATGGCTGGTATCCAAGGGTCACCTTGGGACACCTGGGTCACACAGCAGACAAGTAGTGGAGCCACGAGGAAATCCCAGGTCCTTCTGATTCCCAGGCCCATGGTCTATCCAACAGGCAATGCTGCTTCTCAGCACTCCTGCACTTGCTGCCACTATTATACATACTTCCACAGCCATGCCACTGCCATCTTTACTCCACACTGTACTGCTGGTTCTGCCAGCTTCCCCCAACCTGTTTCTGAGCTACCATCTCCTACATGCATCTAGATTGCTGCAGGCAACTTTGCCGCCACTTCCAGAATCCCCCAGACTCCTGTGATGGCTTGTAGTGTTACCATCTTCTTCATCTGCAGTCCAAAGGACACCCCGACTCCCACCAGCTACTTGCCACAATACCTGGGGCCACGGAGGAAGTGTATGTGTTAGGTGTTTTTTCCAGAAAAGTTTCAAGACTGGAGAGATCCATGATCGGTGCCCGTTGTTGGGTACCTTCTCTATATGTTGCCAACTTGTACTTCCCAAGCGCTTAGTAGAGTGCTCTGCACACAGTAAGTGCTCAATAAATACAACTGAATGAATGAATATCAAGGGAGAAGGTGTTACAGTCTGATTGGAAGGATTAGGCAAGGTGTGATGGCAAAAATCAAACCATCAATGACATTTATTGGGTGCTTACTGTGCAAAGTACTGTACTAAGCACTTGGGAGAATACAACAGAATTTGCAGATATGTTCCTTGCCCAATTGCACTATTCTGTGTGTGATGTCACCAAAAAGCAGTCATCCAATGTCATCTGTGTCGTGGATCACATGGGGTCCCCCCTGGATAATGAGGCCCAGGACTGAACTTTGGCGACCATGGCCCTGATCATGACTTCTTCTGACATCACCAAACAACTGTCTCCATGGTCCCTTAACTCCTGTCTTCATGGTCAACGTGACAGATTCTTTCCTCTCCTTCTAGTCTCCCTGTCTGGGGTTCACGATTGGTAATAATCTCCAAAATGGCATTTAGCTCATTTCTCCAGTGAAGATCGAGGCTTACCTCATGTCTCCAGATCAAACTGCCAGAATTGACAGGAAATGCAAAGAAATGCAAAGAATCATGATTAAGCCTTACTGGCTGATTTTACACCTCCATTTTGACAAGATTCCTTGTTATTAGTTCCTTCAACTACCATTTTACAAACTGACACACCTCCATTTAACACACTGACAGAATTTCAAAACTTCCCCGGGTGGTTTGAGAAATCCATGGGGAACTAGGAAAGTCTCTTGCATCGTTCAGCTCCTGGCACCATTGGTCCATACTAACCCTAGAAAAATATATGAGATTTTACTTCCAATCATTTTCTGCAACAGCAAAAGCAGTTCTCTAGCAAAGAGTCACAGAGCAGTAAAGTCCTTGCTACAGGGCAACTGCTGAGCTCTGTGCTTTATAATGAGAACAATTATGCAAATTGGCTCTAAATTAAGAGTTCTGAGGGTATTTCTATTGGGACTGTGGTGCTTTCTGTCTGAGATGGCAAGCCGAGACAGAACAATTACTTCACTATGAGGGAGTCACTTTGTGAACCTTGTCACTATGGGGACAACACAAGCATTATCTTATTTTATCAACCAAATATAGCCAACTGAATTATTCCAATATCATTTGTGTAGCTAAAATTAAGTGAGTATACTTGATCTTGACTTTAAATTTTATTTATATGGAATTACAAGGAATATTCTTCACAAATCACTGAACTTCTCTATCGGTTACCTCATCTGTATGACAGGGATTAAGACTGTGAGCCCCATGTGAAACATGGACTATTTCTGATTTAATTAGCTTGTATCGACCCCAGCGCTTAGTAGAGTGCCTGGCACATAGTAAGGGCTTAACAAATACCATTAAAAAAAATGAGAAACAGCTCAATTTTAGTATTCACCAAACACCTATATTGTGCCAAACATTTTCGTTGGCATAAATGTGGCAAGGTACTTTTGTGGCTCTATTGGATGCAAGTGAGCACTGTGCTGACTCGGGGAGAATGACTCCCTGATCTGTCCACAGAGGATTATCTGGTGTCCCCAGGTAGATCAGGGAGGGTCCGGAAGGTGGACACAGGGCTCCTCTTCAGAGGATTTTGGAGCTCGGGTGAGAAGAATCCCTCAGGCCTGGTTCTGGTGCCCTGTGAAGGCAAGGGCGGATTTATCATACTTCCCCGGCTGACAGGGGCCACATTACTTTTCCCTTGGGTGCAGAGCTAGAGTCTCTTTTGGGACGTCCATATGACAAGTGATATTATTACATCACTCTACATGGGATGGCTAATTGACACCTGGAGAGGAGTTTCACTTACCCTTACTCTGGATCTCCTCCTCTCCCAAGCCAGTAGGAATCCCTCACCCTACAATATAATAATAATAATAATGATGGCATTTATTAAGCACTTACTATGTGCAAAGCACTGTTCTAAGCACTGGGGAGGTTACAAGGTGATCAGGTTGTCCCACGTGGGGCTCACAGTCTTAATCCCCATTTCACAGGTGAGGGAACTGAGGCACAGAGAAGTTAAATGACTTGCCCAAAGTCACACAGCTGACAAGTGGCGGAGCCAGAATTTGAACCCATGACCTCTGACTCCCAAGCCTGTGCTCTTTCCACTGAGCCACGCTGCTTCTCCAATATGCCCCTGGCACCCCACCCATTAACAATAGCTACCTGATGGAGTTATTTTTTTTCCTTTTATGGTATTTGTTAAGCACTTACTAAATGCCAGGCACTGTCCTAAGCGCTAGTATAAATACAACCTACTCAAGTCGGACACACTCCATGTCTCACATGAGGCTTGCAGTCTTAATCCCCATTTTACCAATAAGGAAACTGAGGCAAAGAGAAATCATCATCATCATCATCAATCATATTTATTGAGCGCTTACTATGTGCAGAGCACTGTACTAAGTGCTTGGGAAGTACAAATTGGCAACATATAGAGACAGTCCCTACCCAACAGTGGGCTCACAGTCTTAAAGGGGGAGACAGAGAACAAAACCAAACGTACTAACAAAATAAAATAAATAGAATAGATATGTACAAGTAAAATAGAGTAATAAATATGTACAAACATATATACATATATACAGGTGCTGTGGGGAAGGGAAGGAGGTAAGATGGGGGGATGGAGAGGGGGACGAGGGGGAGAGGAAGGAAGGGGCTCAGTCTGGGAAGGCCTCCTGGAGGAGGTGAGCTCTCAGTAGGGCCTTGAAGGGAGGAAAAGAGCTAGCTTGGCGGATGGGCAGAGGGAGGGCATTCCAGGCCCGGGGGATGACGTGGGCCAGGGGTCGATGGCAGGACAGGCGAGAACGAGGTACGGTGAGAAATAAAGTGAAATAAAGTGACTTGCCCAAGATCACATAGAAGACAAGTGGCAGAGCCGGAATTACAATGCAGGTCCTTTTGACTCCCAGGCCAGTGCTCTATCCACTAGGCCACACTGCTTCACAAATTAGCATGTTTGGCCTCAGGTCAGTAGCTTTCTCAGGCTATATTCAGTCATTCATTTATTCATTCAATCGTATTTACTGAGCGCTTACTGTGTGCAGAGCAGTGTACTAAGCACTTGGGAAGTACAAGTTGGCAAAGTATAGAGACGGTCTCTACCCAACAGCAGGCTCACAGTCTAGAAGATGGTATCCAGCTCCTGCAGGGTCAGCTCCTTTGCAGCCAAGGGTTGATGGTGAAATGGAAAGAGTGGAGAAGCCAGGTACTTTGCACATAGGCATTTAATAAACATTACTACTAAACAAAAGAAGGTCTGGAGAACTCTCTAAAATGATGACATTCAGGCCAGGAGAGGTCTACTACAGATGGCCTGATGAATGACAGCTACATGGATGAGTTTAACTTGTCATCTCAGGTAATAATAATGATAATAATAATAATTGTATTTGTTGAGTGCTTATTATGTGCAAAGCACTGTACTGAACACTGGGGCAGATACAAGATAATCAGGTCTCAATACAAGATAATCAGGTCTCACATTGGGCTCAGAGTCTAAGAAAGAGGGTGAACAGGGATTGAATCTCCATTTTGCAAATTAGTGAACTGAGGCACAGAGAAGTTAAGTGACTTGTCCAAGGTCACACAGCAGTAAGCTTGTTGTGGGCAGGGAATTTATCTACCAACTCTGTTATATTGTTATACTGTACTTTCCCAAGCACTTAGTATTGTGTTCTACACTCAGTGAGCATTCAATACATATGACTGATTAACTGATAAAACTGGTGGAGCCGAGATTAGAATCCATGTCCGTGCTCTTTCTGCTAGGCCACAGTGCTACTCAGAAAACACTCAGACATTGAGAAGCAGCGTGGCTCATGAGAAGCAGCATGGCTCAGTGGAAAGAGCATGGGCTTTGGAGCCAGAGGTCATGGGTTCGAATCCCAGCTCTGCCACATGTCTGCTGTGTGACCTTGGGCAAGTCACTTAACTTCTCTGAGCATCAGTTACCTCATCTGTAAAAATGGGGCTTAAGACTGTGAGCCCCACGTGGGACAACTGTATCACACTGTATCCCCCTCAGCACTTAGAACAGTGCTTTGCACATAGTAAGCTCTTAAATGCCATTATTATTATTATTATTAAGACAAATAGACCCAAGTCTAGCCGGGATTTACATGACATACAGACAATTCAATGGTTTTAACACTTCATTTTGCTTAAAGAGGCTAAATTAGGCCACTCCTCAACATTCCTTATGATCCATCTTTTTTTTTCTTTATTTAAGTGCTTCCTTTGAGCCAGACACTGTACAAATTGTACAAGACAATTAATTAATCAATCAATTGTACTTTCTGTGCACTTACTCTGTGCAAGGCACTATGCTACATGCCTGGGAGAGTAGTATATAACAGAGTTCACAGACATATTCCCTCCTCACAGTGAGCTTATAGTCAGGTTGGACATAGTTAACGTCCCACTTGGGGCTCACAGTCTTAATCCCCATTTCACAGATGAGGTAACTAAGGCACAGAGAAGTGAAGCGACTTGCCCTCTGAATCCCAGGCCCACACTCTCTCCATTAGTCAAAACTGCTTCTCCTAAACAGTAACATCTAAACTCTGTTACTCCACCCACAAATCAAAAATATAGGTAATATTAATGTATTTCTAAATCAGACTTCTGAAGAGCCAAAACAAAATGAAAACTGAGTAGGTGGTGATATCTGTCACATTGTACCTGAATAAGATGACATCACTGCGTTTTTGGCTACATTGTAACAACAGCTGTTGATGTCAGCAAGGACGGGAAAGAGAAGGGGAGGGAAAAAGTGGAAAGGAGGAGGAAAAACGGGGATGAGAAACAAATGGGGGATGTGAAAGGAGTAAAGAGGGGAAATGTGGAGAAAAGAGAAAAGGAAAGATAGCAAAGGAAAAGGAAGAAAAACGGGGAGAGAAAATTCTAGCATTAGCAGGCATAACTGAGCATCTAAACATGCTTATTTTAATGCAGGGATCATGTAAGGCATCCCACAGGTTTTAAAGATGCTGACAATATCCAAGTTACAGTCAGTTTGAACTGACAACTGAGAAGTATCGATGGCAGTACAATCCCGGAATTGCTATGTGGTTTTAGATCAAACCAGACACAACCTTCACAGAATGCCAGACGTAGGAAAAGTACAAAGAGTAACATCATCAATACTGTTTTCAAAGACCTGGGCTCTGGTCCAGCTGGCTAAACACTGTAAGTTCATCCCTCTAGACACCGAGCTCATTTCAGGCATTGAATGCGTCTGTTTGTTTTGGTATTTTACCCTCCCAAGTGCTTAATACAGTTCTTTGCACACAGAAAGTACTCAATACATATGAATGATGGATTGATTAAAGAAGTTCATCAAAGTCCCCAGATTGCAAAATAATAGAATGACCAGTGCTATGATAGCTGAGGGAGTCCTGTCTGATAATTTCTTCACTGGGTAAGGAGGGTTGTAAGTACTGTTCTCCTCCACTGATTTTATGTAACTAGGATGCACAGGGGACTCAACATACATAAGAGTGTAAACTCCTTGTGGGCAGGGAGCATGTCTACCAACTCTGTTGTTTTGTACTCTCGCGAGCACTTAGTACAGTGCTCTGCACATAGTAAATACTAAGCAAGTACAATTGACTGATTGAGTGACTGAAAATCAGTGTGAGACTATGCTTCTGTCCTAGTCCCTAGAAAACCCTTCCAAACAAAAACCTAGCGCATTTTCAAAAGTAACAGAAACATATTCAGATGACAATGCCCTAAAAGCAAACACTCGAGAAGATATAAAAATGATTGGAATTATTTGGCAGAACAAGCTCAGTGCTACAAATGGATGATAAAGCTGACATGAATAAAATAATGAACAATCATACAGCAGTTAAATAATACACACTACCAAAGAGCTCAGTAATGGGAGCTTAAAAATGGAATTCTACTGCATCAGCAGCATGCTGAGCTATAATGCACTCATATACGTGGATTCTGAGATCAATTAACAAAGAGAATAGTAAGTTGTCAAGATATGCTACCACTACTACACTATTACTACTACTAGTGCTTCTTTGGGAAGATCGATAAGGATCAGGCAATGACTTTACATACAGGTTTATATCAAACTGATGATTTATCCATCAACAAAACCTGCCAGTCTCACCTACACAACATCGCCAAGATCCGCCCTTTCCTCTCCATCCAAACCGCTACCTTGCTGGTTCAATCTCTCATCCTATCCCAACTCGATTACTGCATCAGCCTCCTCTCTTGATCTCCCATCTTCCTGTCTCTCCCGACTTCAGTCTATACTTCACTCTGCTGTCCAGATCATCTTTGTGCAGAAACGCTCTGAGAATGTTACTCCCCTCCTCAAAAATCTCCAGTGGCTGCCTGTCAACCTACAAATCAAGCAAAATCTCCTCACTCTCGGCTTCAAGGCTCTTCATCACCTCGCCCCCTCCTACCTCACCTCCCTTCTCTCCTTCCACAGCCCAGCCCGCATCCTCCGCTCCTCTGCCGTTAACCTCCTCATTGTACTTCGTTCTCACCTGTCCCACCATCAATCCCCGGCCTACGTCCTCCCCCTGGCCTGGAATTCATTCAATCGCATTGAATGCCCTCCCTCCGCACATCCGCCAAGCTAGCTCTCTTCCTCCCTTCAAAGCCCTACTGAGAGCTCACCTCCTCCAAGAGGTCTTCCCAAATTGAGCCACCTTTTTCCTTTCCTCCTCCCCATCCCCCCACCCTACCTCCTTCCCCTCCCCACAGCACTTGTATATATATATATATTTGTACAGATTTAATACTCTATTTATTTTACCTGTACATATTTACTATTCCATTTATTTTGTTAATGATGTGCATACAGCTTTAATTATATTTGTTCTGACGACTTTGACACCTGTCTACATGTTTTGTTTTGTTGTCTGTCTCCCCCTTCTAGACTGTGAGCCCATTGTTGGGTAGGGACCGTCTCTATATGTTGCCAACCTGTACTTCCCAAGCGCTTAGTACAGTGCTCTGCACACAATAAGCGCTCAATAAAAAAGATTGAATGAATGAATGAATAAATCTACAGGAGCTGTAACTTTATCTGCCTTCTAAATGGGTGAGAGCTCTAGACACCCTCTTTATGCACACTATATTTGCTTTTCCAAACAATTCCACCAACATCAGCTAGGTGCGGTTCTCAATATCGGGTGGCAGGACAGGATGATGACAATAATTTTCTGAAATGAAGTCACTCTATTAGCCTCAGTGGAAGTCATAACATTAAAATGCCTAAGAACAACTCTCTTAAGGAATGATACAAAGAGTGACCAATATCTATGCTGACTGTTCTGGAGTTCTATGTGTTCATAGATTGAGATTTTAATTTTTTAAAAAAAGAATCACAGGTTTAATCATCTATCCAATGAATGAAATACATGTTAGTACCCCATAAAAAATGATCTGTGCTCACTTTTCCTTGATCTCATCTATCTTGCCATCCACCTCTCCCCACATCCTATCTCTGACCTGGAATGCCATCCCTCCTCATATCAGACAGATAATTGCTCTCCCCGACTTCAAAGCCTTTTTGAAGGCACATCTGCTCCAAGAAGCCTTACCTAAGCCCTCCTCTCTTCTCCCACTCCCTTCTATTTCACCCTGAATGGCTCCCTTCATTGATCCTCCCTCATATCCCCATAGCACATATGTATATATCTGTTATTGATTAATCTATGTATTTTAATGTCTGTCTCCTCGTCTAGACTGTGAGCTCATTGCGGCCAGGGAATCTGTCTGCATTGTGCTCTCCTAAGTGCTTAGTACAGTGCTTTGCACACAATAAGAACTCCATAAATACAGCTGAATGAATGGCTAAATTGGCACACAGCAAGCACTTAATTAATATCATTGGTTTATTTGATATTACAATAAACTGAAAATGATAGAAATCTTCAGCCTGGAACAAGGGGGATAAACAGATACAATTGAAGCTATCAAAATCATGATCTGCATTGACAGAATAAAGAAAAATCTACTATTCCCCAAGTGTCAAAATGTCAGCACTTAAACTTGTGCCACATAAGATTAAGGGCAGAAGACTCATCACAAAGGAACGAGCTCCTTCACAGAAGACAGTATGACTATGGAGTTTGCTACTTTGAAAAGATTCAAAATGCTTGTGACTTTGAATAAATGAACAGACACCAAGTTTATAATGGAAGAAAGGTAGGGATTAGAAATAAAGTTTGAAAGAAGTTAAGGATTTGGAGTGAGAAATTTGAACACCTTTTGATATGAGGATGAATGTCAAGAAAGCCAACCATCTTTCATGCATTCATTCATTCATTGTTATAATAATAATAATGATGGTATTTTCTTAAGCGCTTACTATGTGCAAGGCACTGTTCTAAGCACTGGGGAAATACAAGGTGATCAGGTTGTCCCACATGGGGCTCACAGTCTTAATCCTCATTATACAGATGAGGTAACTGAGGCGCAGAGAAGCTAAGTGACTTGCCCAAATTCACACAGCTGACAAGTGGCAGAGTCGGCATTAGAACCCATGACCTCTGACTCGCAAGCCCGGGCTCTTGACATTGAGCCATACTGCTTCTCAACCGAGCACCTTCTCAACTTATTAACTGAGCACCTACTTTATAGCACTTAGGAGAGAACAGTAAATGTAGGCTGCATATGATCCTTATACTTGCACAGTTTACAACAGAATGACGTTAATGGTATTCACATTTTAGAAGCACAGAGAAAAATATAGATACAAGTACTCACTGCAAGAGAATGGAAAAATTAACAGATGTAAAGCATGGACTGTGGCTCCTATTTCTTCCTCAAGTGCTTAGTTCAGTGCTCTTTGTACAACAGGTAATTCAAATTCTACTGTTTTTTTCCCACAGTACTTGCATAGTCCTTGCTAGGTAAGACACTCTTATAAGTGCTAGGGTAGATACAGGCTAATCAGATTGGACAGAGGTCAGGACCTACATGGGGCTCACAGTCTTAATCTCCAGTTTACAGATGGGGCAACTGAGGCACAGAGAATCAATCAATCAATCATATTTATTGAGCACTTACTGTGTGCAGAGCACTGTACTAAGCGCTTGGGAAGTACAAGTTGGCAACATACAGAGACAGTCCCTACCCAACAGTGGACTCACAGTCTAGAAGGGGGAGACAGAGAACAAAACCAAACATATTAACAAAATAAAATAAATAGAATAGATATGTACAAGTAAAATAAATAAATAAATAAATAAATAGAGTAAAAACATATATACACATATACAGGTGCTGTGGGGAAGGGAAGGAGGTAAGATGGGGAGATGGAGAGGGGGAGGAGGGGGACGAGGGGGAGAAGAAGGAGGGGGCTCAGTCTGGGAAGGCCTCCTGGAGGAGGTGAGCTCTCAGTAGGGCCTTGAAGGGAGGAAGAGAGCTAGCTTGGCGGATGTTGGGAGGGAGGGCATTCCAGGTCAGAGGGATGACGTGGGCCGGGGGTCGGCGGCAGGACAGGCGAGAACGAGGCACGGTGAGGAGATTAGTGGCAGAGGAGTGGAGGGTGCGGGCTGGACTGTAGAATGAGAGAAGGGAGGTGAGGTAGGAGCGGGTGAGGTGATGGAAAGCCTTGAAGCCGAGGGTGAGGAGTTTCTGCCTGATGCGCAGATTGATTGGTAGCCACTGGAGATTTTTGAGGAGGGGAGTAACATGCCCAGAGCATTTCTGGACAAAGACAATCCAGGCAGCAGTATGAAGTATGGATTGAAGTGGGGAGAGACACGAGGATGGGAGATCAGAGAGAAGGCTGATGCAGTAGTCCAGACGGGATAGGATGAGAGCTTGAACGAGCAGGGTAGCGGTTTGGATGGACTGGAGAGGAAAGGGCGGATCTTGGCAATGTTGCAGAGCTGAGACCGACAGGTTTTGGTGACGGCTTGGATGTGAGGGGTGAATGAGAGAGCGGAGTCAAGGATGACACCAAGGTTGCGGGCTTGTGAGACGGGAAGGATGGTAGTGCCGTCAACAGTGATGGAAAAGTCAGGGAGAGGGCAGGGTTTGGGAGGGAAGACAAGGAGTTCAGTCTTGGACATGTTGAGTTTTAGGTGGCAGGCAGACATCCAGATGGAGATGTCCTGAAGGCAGGAGGAGATGCGATCCTGGAGGGAGGGGGAGAGAGCAGGGGCAGAGATGTAGAAGTGAAGTGACTTGCCCAAGGTCACACAACAGACAAGTGGCAGAGCCGGGATCAGAACCTGGTCCTTCTGACTCCCAGGCCCATGCAATATCCACTAGGCCATGCTGCTCCTCATCGTTCTCTTAAGCACACGTTCTACAGTACCAATTCTCCAACATCAAAATCTTATCCTGGCGAAAGGTGATGACTTTCCAAATTATCCAGGTCTTGGTGGATTTGCAGTCCATTAAAACAGTTAAAAATGAAGGTTAGTGTATTGAAGGAGAGAAGATGCAAAGTGATAATTCAAGGAAATGTTGGAACTTTATTAAATTTAGGCAGGGCAATACCAAGCAAGAAGACTAGCCTACTGAGATAGTTCAGGGACCTGTTCTGTCAGTCAATCAATAGCATTTATTGAATGCCTACTGTGTATAGAGTACTGAATTAGGCACAAGGGAGAGTACTACATAACAGAGTTGGTAGACACATTCTCTGCCCACAAAGAGCTTACAGTTTAGAGGAGCAGTTTAAGGAAATGGTAAAACAAACAAAACTGAAAATTGGGAGCCAACTGAGGAAGATAGACCGGCATGGTGTATCTCTATCAAGAAAAGAGTGGCTCTTCTGAGACAAAGCTTCTTAAGAGACAAGGAGGAGAGACAGAAAACAGCACCAGGGACAGCATTTTTGTGCGCAAAATGTGGTCGGGATCCACAATGGCCTATTGTATCCCTATTACTCTGCCATTTCCCCTCTGTATAATATATTTTAATGTCTGTCTCCCCTTTGAAATTGCAAGCTCCTTGAAGGCAGGGATCCTGTCTACCAACTCTACTGAAATAATAATAATAACTGTGATATTTGTCAGGCACTTAACTATGTGCCAGGCACTGTACTAAGCGCTGGGGTGGATACTAGCAGATCAGGTTGGATGCAGTCTCTGTCCCGCATGGGGCTGACAGTCTCAATTCCCATTTTACAGTTGAGGCAACTGAAGCCCAGAGAAGTGAAATGACTTGCCCAAGATCACACAGCAGACAAGTGGTTCATACTGCGTTCTGCACACAGTAAGCACATGGAAGTAGAATGGCCTAGTGGAAAGAGACAGGGTCTGGGAGTCAGAGGACCTGGGTTCTAATCCCAGTTCTGCTAATTGACTGCTGTGTGACTTTGGGCAAGTCACTTCACTTCTCTGTGCTTCAGTTACCTCATTGTAGAATGGGGACTACGACTGTGAGACCCACGTGGAACACTGACTGCGTGCCACCTGATTATCTTGTCTCTACCCTAGCACTTAATATACAGTGCCCGGCACACAGTGAATACTTAACAAATGCCATTAAAAATAATAAAATGAAAGATAAAATATCATTGATTGATAGCAACTTGAATAATCTATAAGATTATTTTAATGCTCAACCTTCTTCACGTCCTACCTTCTAAACATACTGTAATTGTAGTATCTGTTAAGCACTTACATGTGCCAAGCACTGGGATAGATACAAGATAAACAGATCCCACACAGGGCTCAGAATCTAAGAAGGAGGGAGAGCAGGTTTTGAATCCCCACTTTGCAGATGATGGAACTGAGGCAAAGAGAGCTGAAGTGACTTGCCCATAGTAACACAGCAGGTAAGTGGAAGAGCTGGGATTAGAATCCAGGTCCTCTCACTCCCAGGTCCATGCTCTTTCCACTAGACCACAATGCTTCCTGGTACTCGTGTAAACACACCTAGTTTCTAGAGATGATTAATAGGTGCTACCGTGGAACTAAACCCAACATCATTCATTCATTCAATCATATTTTTTGAGCACTGACTGTGTGCAGAGCACTGTACTAAGCGCTTGGGGTAGTAAAACAGAATTAGCAGGCACATTCACTGCCCACAACGAGCTAAAGGTCTAGAGGGGGAGACAAACATTAATATTAATAAATAACTAATGTATAATACATAATTCAGGGTCACATTTGGTTGTCAAGACTTTGGGAGAAAATAGTTGCACATGATCTGAGAGCTCACCTCCTCCAAGAGGCCTTCCCAGACTGAGCCCCCTTTTTCCTCTCCTCCTCCCCATCCCCCCTACCCTACCTCCTTCCCCTCCCACAGCACCTGTATATATGTTTGTACAGATTTATTACTCTATTTTACTTGTACATATTTACTATTCTATTTTGTTAATGATGTGCATTTAGCTTTAATTTTATTTGTTCTGACGACTTGACACCTATCCACATGTTTTGTTTTGTTGTCTGTTTCCCCCTTCTAGACTGTGAGCCCACTGTTGGGTAGGGACCGTCTCTACATGTTGCCAGCTTGTTCTTCCCAAGTGATTAGTACAGTGCTCTGCACACAGTAGTGCTCAATAAATATGACTGACTGAATGAATGATCTCGTTTACCAATTTCCATTAAAGAATTTGTAAATGGACTGTTCAGTCATATAGTTGCAGTACATTTTACCAAGTAGTACAACTGTCTAGAGAATGGAAGTTCAGACCTTAAAGTGAAGTCTTACAAAGTATTTTAAAAAGTCTGGTGGTTTCCATCACCCCTGGGCTCTAACAAAGGATAAAACCACATTCAGCTAGGCCACAAACAAAACTGGGAAATGTCTGTAAAGTTTGTTTTCCCAAACAAATATATTTTTTAGAAAAAATTTTAAAAATCCACTTTGAAATATTGGAAAAGTATACTTGATCGTTTTAATTGAAAAACAGTAATGCAATAGCACACTAGTTATCATTCAAAGTGAGGTTTAGCCAATGGGATATGAAACAAATTAATAACAAATCAAACTTTAAGAGGGAGAGTTCCACATCATTAGTTCCTTAAAGCACCTGCTTGGCTTTTTTACTCTCGCTAACATCATCCAACTCCTGCACATTCTTCCAATCATATTTTTACCATGTGCTTCACAGCAATGCCTGGAGAAACATTTTCAGTTAGTCACTTTTATTAAAAGTGGGTTTTAGACTCTTAATTTTCAAGAATATGCAGAGCTTTTTTTAATCAACTAGAAAAAAAATCTTCCCAATTTTTCACCATGTACTTACAATTTTGGTTTCCAGAACTGATATCTTTCTATAAAGGGAAATTTTAAAAGCAAGGTTTTGCTGCCAATGAACAGGTAAAATTGCCATGCTATTTTGAATCCATTAGCCTTCACTAAACAGATGTCACCCCAACATTTCCGCACATTTTTCTCCCCAACATCAACATTGATCTAAGTGGAAACACATGTTCTAAATGCTATAGGAAGCAAAATATTCAAAGTGTGTCAGATGTTTTGTCTGTCAAGCAAGCCTAGATTATAGTAATATACAAATGGCAAAGTAAATATGAAAGAAACAGCAAGCCCATTAAGTTCAGAAGTTTTGCTTCTGCTACTCTGGTTCCAATGTGAGTTTTAATGGAAGTTGCTCTTTTCACTCTGCTATTTTCTGGAAACACAGAAAAATAATGCATGCCTAAGCAGAATAAGCAATGAGTTCCATTACTTCTATAAGTAAACAGGATGATTAGAAAACCAGTACCTGTAGCCTAGAAAAGAAAAAAAGAATCTCACTTTTAACTCCAGCAATATCTAGTAGAAGATACATCAATCTGGTGTGACGCCATAAGGAAAGAGGGTGGCTGTTTAAGATTTGGGGAAAAACTTGACAACAAGAGAGAGAACCTGAAATTAGCAGCAGACACTACAGATAGTATAGTGTTTTGCACATAGTAAGCACTCATTAAATACAATTAAATGAATGAATGAATAACAAATGCAATAACAGCCCATGAAAGACAGTCAGCCAGTTAATCATATTTATTGAGCATTTACTGATTGCAAAGCACTGTACTAAGCACTTGGGACAGATCTATATATAAGTGCTGGGAGGCTAGGAGAGGGGATGAATAAAGGGAGCAAGTCTGAGTGACTCAGAAGGGAGTGGAGATACGGAAAAGAGGACCAAGTCAGGAAGGCCTCCTGGAGGGGATATGTCTTCAATACGGCTTTGAAGTGGGGGAGAGTAACTGTCTGTTGGATATGAAGAGGGAGGGCATACACATGCACAGTGTGGAAGTGAAGTTTAGTATCAATCTTCACAGCCATCCCCTCCTGATAAATCTACTCTCTACTCAGTGGAGGAAACAGCTGCTGACAGAGATCTTGGGTTCTAATCCCGGCTCTGACACGTCTCAGCTGTGTGACTTTGGGCCAGTCACTTAACTTCTCTGTGCCTCAGTTACCTCATCTGTAAAATGGGGATTAAGACTGTGAGCCCCACGTGGGACAACCTGATTACCTTCTATTTACCCAAGCACTTAGAACAGTGCTTGGAACATAATAATAATGATGGCACTTATTAAGCGCTTACTATGTGTGAAGCTCTGTTCTAAACACTGGGGGGATACAAGAGGATCAGGTTGTCCCACGTGGGGCTCACAGTCTTCATCCCCATTTTACATATGAGGTAACTGGGGCCCAGAGATGTGAAGTGACTTGCCCATGGTCACACAGCTGACAAGCGCCAGAGCTGGGATTAGAACCCATGACCTCTGACTCCCAAGCCTGTGCTCTTTCCACTGAGCCACGCTGCTTCTCTAGTAAGCACATAGTAAGTGCTTAACAAATAATAATAATAATAATGTTGGCATTTGTTAAGTGCTATGTGCAAAGCACGGTTCTAAGCGCTTGGGGGGATACAAGGTGATCAGGTTGTCCCACATGGGGTTCACAGTCTTAATCCCCATTTTACAGATGAGGTAACTGAGGCTCAGAGAAGTTAAGTGACTTGCCCGAGGTCACACAGCAGATGTGGCAGAGCGGAATTCGAACCCCTGACCTCTGACTCCAAAGCCCGGGCTCTTTCCACTGAGCCACGCTGCTTCTCTAACAAATACCATCATTATTATTATCAAACAAAAACTCATTGCCATTGGCTTTAAAGCACTCAATCACCTTGCCCCTTCCTACCTCACCTCATTACTCTCTGACTACTGCCTAGCCTGCACACTTCACTCCTATAAAACTAACCATCTCATTGCACCTCGATCTTGTGAATCTCACCGCTGAGCTCTCACGCACATCCTGCCTCTGGCCTGGAATGCCCCCTCTCCTCATATCGGACATACAATTACCCTTCCCCTCTTCAAAGCCTTATTGAAGGCACATCTCCCCCAGGAGGCCTTCCCAGACTAAACTCTCTTTTCTTTTTCTTCAACTCCCTTCTGTGCCATCCTGACTTGCTCCCTTCATTCATCCCTCCTCCCAGTCCCCCAGCACTTATCTCCATATCTGTAATTTATTTATTCATATTAATGCTCGTCTCCCCCACTAGACTGTGAGCTCATTGTGCATAGGGAATGTGACTGTTATATTGATATACTGGAGTCTCTCAAGCACTTAGTACAGTGCTCTGCACACAGTAAGCACTCAATAAATACAACTGACTGACTGGTAGAGACTACCCCCTGCGACAACTATTCTGGGGCCTGGCAGTCTCCATGAAATGGCACATAGCATGAGTGAGATTGCCATGTCAGTCCAGCCCCCTTGAAGACTTCAGCTGGCCCCTACTTAGGATAACAACAGAAACTAAGCAGCGTGGTCTTGTGGCATGACCACAGTCCTGAGAGTCAGAGGACCTGGGTTTAATCCTGTGCTCCACCACTTGTCAGCTGTTCGATCTTGGGCAAGTCACTTCACTTCTCTAAGACTCAGTTACCTCATCTGTAAAATGAGGAATAAGACTGTGAGCCCCATGTGAGACATGGACTGTGTCCAACCTGATTAGCTTATATCTACCCCAGCGCTTAGTATACATTGCTTGGGACATTGATAACCATAAAAAATGAAACTTGGAAAAAGAATTCTTTTAATTCTCTTTTTACTTTTATTTTTTAAAAATGTTTATATCTAAATCGTTAATTGTTCAGTTGTTAGAGTAGAATCAACTGGCAAAGTGTTCATTTTCTTCTGTGGTTCTGTTTTGCTTTTTCTGCTTTTCTTTTTGCCTTTTGTCAGAAAGAGGGAGGCACCTAGTGAAAATGCTGAGAAACCAATCTGTGGACTGCACAGTTCGGCTGGAACGAATGCTTCATTTTGGCTTCAATGCTCCCTTCCCAGAGATTTTTCAGGTCTTCCGTTGACATGGAACACAGTGATCAGCCAGTAACCATAGCAGATGAAAACAACCTTTATCGGGCATAGTAACACCATTTCAATTCTCGAGCGGATGGATGCCTGCCTGTGTTAGGTAAAATACACAAAGCAGTGAGTTGTACCCTGTTGTAGATGAATATTGTGACACCCTGACCTACTTAAAATTAAAGGGAAATACTAAGTAATCAGAAAATCTGAGGTGATTTTACAAAGAAGCCCATGTCTGGGAAAAGGCAAACGCATGATAACTTCCATTAGAGTACCATGGCCAGTAATAACTAAAGATATTTAATTTCACTATACTGGCACAACACAAAATTGTTCATTCAATTGATACATGAAGACAAAGATTGTGGAATATTAATTACTCTGTCCTGATATCCAAATAGATTGTGTTGCTAGTGGTTTGTAAGGCCAAATATTGAAATAATTTGGACTTTTTTAGGTCTTGCATATAATGAGAGTGCTTTTATTGAATCACTAACTAGTCATGTTAGCAAATGTGGCATTTGTTATGTGCTTATAAGGTGTCAAGCACTGTGGAAACAACTGCGGTAGATACAATAAGATCATATAAGACTCGGTTCATTCCATACATCAGGTCCACAATCTAAAGTGTGGCTGAGTGGACAGAGCATGGGCCTGGGAATTGGAAGGACCTCATTCATTCATTTAATGGTATTTGTTGAGCATTTACTGTATGCAGAGCACTGTACTAAGTGCTTGGAAAGTACAATTCAGCAATAGAGACAATCCCTGTCCACAATGGGCTTCTAATCCCAGCTACACCACTTGTCTGCTATGTGACTTTAGGCAAATCACTTCGCTTTTCTGTGCCTCAGTACCCTCATCTGTAAAATGGAGATTATGACTGTGAGCCCTCTATGGGACAGGGACTGAGTCTAATCCAATTAGCTTGTATATACCACAGCGCTTAGAATAGAGCCTGGCACATAGTAAGCACTTAACAAATACCACTATTATCATCATTATTATTATTATTATAGGGGAGGGAGAACAGGTATTTAATCCACATTTACAGTAGAGGAAACTGAGGCATGGAGAACCTAAGTGACCTGTCCAAGATCACACATAAGGCCAATGGCAAAACTGAGATTTTGAAATCATGTCCCCTGACTCCAAGGTCCATTGTCTATTCACCCACACTCCAGATCCATTTTTAGAAATAAAAATAAAAAAATAAACCAAAACCTAGTAAAGGTCTAATCCTGCATACTTTTCAGACAGATTGAAAATTGAATCCTGAGGAAATACTGTCAAATATGGATTATGGGAAAGCCAATATTGAAATAAAATTATCCCATTAGGAAATGAAAATTTCAGAACAATTACATATCTTGTAATTAGCTAAAAGAGACATGACCAAAAGATAGTCATAAGGTAACTGGAAGGTTCCAAATAGTTTAAGTTATGATGTTCAAGGTGATTCAGTACCTTGAAAACTGAAATATGATAAGTAAAATAATTTCAATAAAAACACAATGTGCACTGAAAAGGAATTCTGAAGCCGAAATCATCATTCTTATTAAAAAATTATTACTTTGCCATCATTTTTACTGAACAAATGTTTTAGACATTTCTTTGCCCCCTATGAATATGTATACTGTTTTATATATCCTTCAAGCACCCAAAATGAACTTGCTGTAGAACACCACCAATTAAATCAAGTAAAGAAAATGGTTAAAGCCAGAAAAAATAAATGCATTTTTATATTCCATTAGTAAAGGATCAATAATCTTTGCTTATTTATTTCAAGGATGGATTTTAAGTGGTTTAATGATTGGAATGACATGGTTGATGATTTTGCAAATATAAATAATTTTAGGAGAATGGAGATGAGCTGCAAAAACAGAATCAGTAATACTTTTCCCTTGGCTACAACTAACTGAATTTCATGACTGCACTGATATTCAAGCAATATTTTAATCTGTTTAGGTGCTCTATTATTCTGCTTTAATGGTATTTTTTAAGCACTTACTATGTGCCAGGCACTGTATTATGCACTGGAGTAGGTACAAGCTAATCTTGTTGGACAAAGTCCATGTCCCACATGGGGCTTATAGTCTTCATCCTCATTTCACAGATGAGGTAACAGGCACAGAGAAGTAAAATGACTTGCTCAAGTTCACACATCAGACAAGTGGCAGAGCAGGATTAGAACCCATGTCCTTCTAACACGCTGGCCAGTGCTCTACTCATTAGGCAACATTGTTTCTCAACAGAACACCTACATTAGATATCCCAGTCCCTTGTTTCAGAAACACTGAGGGATGTCATTCCTTCATTACTGCACAATCAGGTTCTTCAGCAGGTATGTTAATAACTGGCATGCTTTGGATGAAAGAGTTCTGGATAAGTGAAAACTGTCCTTAGGCTTCCCCTTTGATCCAGAGAAATTAATCTCTCATCCCCACACATAAATCTGCAAAGTCATTCAGGGTTGAGTGATTACAAAAGTATTCTATGGCACTCCCATTTAACTCCGTATAGCTTTAAGATAGCTCTAGGTTTAGACAATTTGAGGCATGAATTTTTACCTCGTGGCAGAGGTAGTTTCTGATAGAACATCCATACATCCAATCAGGTGGAGTTGGTCTCTCTCTTTGGAAAAATTCATCAACTGGATGTCAGCCTCCACTAATCGAAGATCATCTCAGTTTCAATCAGACTCCTTCTCTTCATTTGGGAGCTCTTTTGATGCTCAGCTGTCCTCACCTCACAGAGGCTATGGAAGTGGTACGATAACAATCTTCCCACCGCCCAGCTCCGTATTGATGATATTTAAACTGTAAGCTCCTTGTGCATAGATACAAGGCCTACCAACTCTATTATATTCCTCCAAGAGCTCCCAAGCACAGTAAGAAGCAGAGTGACTTAGTGGAAACGGCACGGGCTTGGGAGTCAGAGGTCGTGGATTCTAATCTCAGCTCCACCACTTGTCTGCTGTGTGACCTTGGGCAATCCATTTAACTTATCTGTGCCTCAGTTACCTCACCTGTAAAATGGGGATTAAAACTGTGAGCCCCACCTGGGACAATCTGATTACTCTGTCTCTACCCCAGTGCTTAGAATAGCTCTTGGCACACAGTAAGTGCTTAACAAATACCATCATCATCATTATCATTATTATTACCACTGATTTATTGACTGGCTAATTATGAAGCACTTACCATATGCTAAGCATTAAGATATATACAAGATGATTAGATTGTACACCATCTCTGTCCCACTGAGGCACATAGTCTAAGAGGGAGTTAGAACCTGTATGTTTTCCCTATTGTAAAAATGAGGAAACTGAGGCATAGATAAGTTAAATGATTTTTTCCAAGGTAACAGAGACAGTGTAGAGGCTAGAACTCATGTTTTCTGACTCTCAGTCCCATGCTCTTTTCACTAAGCCCCCCATCTCTGATGTCTTCTACTCTGAATATAATAATAATGATAACAATGACAACAATAATAATAATGCAATATTATTATCATTATTTAAGAGGAAAGCCTGTACTAAATGTTAGGGTAGATACAAGATAATCAGATCAAACACAGGGGCTCACAGCCAAAGGACTGTACTACATACTGGAGTTAGATACAAGGTCAGACACATTCCTTGAGGTACATGGGGTTCACAGCTTAAATGAGAGGGAAAACTGGTATTTAGTCCTTATTTTACAGATGAGGAACTGCAGCACACAGAAGTTAAATGACTTGTCCAAGGTCACATAGTGGGCAAGTAGTAGCACTAGGATTAGAACTCAGGTCCCCTGACTCCAAGGCCCATGCTCTATCTATTAGACCATGCTGCTTCTCTACACAGTTGGGTTAAATTAAATTTTGAGTAGGGTTTTGTGAAAATATGGTCCTTAAGTTTATGAAACTTTGACATGATATACCCTGATATAATTTTTCTTTTCCAATCTTAAATAGATATACAACTACTCATTATGAAATGAATGTCAGTGATAATTCAAACATTTATCATTTATTACTATTTACCTCAAATTTAAATCTGGTGTCAATTCAGAAATGCTTATTAAGCTTAGACATTTTAACATAATTTATCAGCGTTATAACTTCTTTATGTTCCTCTCCCTTGATGTTTATTCATGAGGAAAACATTACCATGAATAGTTATAGAAATTTTGAGGCTGAAAATTTATCCTTAGACACAAAAGTTTTTCTTTACAACACTTTGATGAATCATCAATCAACTTCATCCAAGAACAGATCCAAGCCATCTTATCCCTTCAATCCCCTTTTTCTAATAGGTATAATTGATTCAAATTAGAAAATAACTTCTCAAATTCAACATAAATGAATAAAATCTGTTCCACCCTTGCCTAAGGTGAAGCAAAGATTCAAAGTCAATTTAATAAAGGAAGTTAAGGGAAGCCTACCAGAAGAGGTTCTTAGAAACCCAATAACATAATGTCTAGGGATAAGCAGAAAGCAGCTCTCAAAATGTAATATAAAACAGTGAATTTTCAGTCTGTTTTGGATGTCAATAATCCTGTTATATGAGAGAGTTTTGAAATCTTAGACGATTCTTTAATGTGGGAGTGTCCCTTTTGTCCTACATTCTTCTAGAACATCCTTAAACCAAGCTCTACAGAAAAAAAAAAATCCTCAGATGTTTGAATGCTTCTGACTACATTTTACTTCCAGAATTTTCATGGAGTATTAAAGAAGCCATACCCATCAAACTATAAATTATTCAAAAATCCCTAAATCTCTCACATAATTACAAAGAGGCACTGTGCAAAAATAAGACTCAACTCTTTGCAATTAGATCCATGCTAGGTAATTACCTTAGATCCTGAATAAGGCAGAAAATGTACCTACTTCAAGTCTTACATTTAGGGGAAGGTTGAATAGACTGCCTAAAAGAGAAATCAAATTTCCCATTTAGTCCAAAGTGGCCAGATATATTGCACAGGGACAGTCATTTGGGGAATCCATTGTGACCCCTAAAATACCTGACAAACCTATCCTACTGTAAGCTTTTTATGGGCAGGGATCGTGACGTTTTGCTTCTGCTGAACTTTCTCAGGCACTTAGCACAGGTCAGCAGTCAGTGCTAATTAACTATTGCAATTACTGTTACGATTGGAGAGAATCCTTGTCCTGGTGCAGCAGCAGAAATGCTATTGCTGCCACGAAGTGAGGACTGTCGCCCCTTCTTCCCCTCCTCCTCTGTTCTGTGTCTGCATCAGCAGTTGAGTAGGCCACTCTGAGCCACCGATGTCAGTTGGGAGGGCACAAATTCCTAATCAAGAGCCCAGAAGGGTAGAACATGAAGACAGAACATGATCTCTGGTGGTGGAATTTCTGTCTAGTCAGTTGAATTCTTGAGCCATGAAGAGGAGGAACTGAACTGTAGTTTCCTCCGCCAAAACATTCCTAAGGGTCCTATGCCTACATGCTTAAGAAAAGCACATGATCCATTATTAAAAAAAAACACATAGGAACCACATTTATGGTACATTTCTTATGTACATTTAAAATGTTCATTATAAATTCAAGGCATCCCTTCTATTCTTTACTTTGCTATTCATTAAAAAGCAGACATTTTATGTATCAGAAGTCCTGTATTTCAAGGATCCACGCACTAATAGTATATGAAAGATGAATAAATCTCACACATTAAGTGTTCGAGTGTTACAATAGACTACTATGCGACCATTTGTGCTCTCACACTAGTATCTGTCAGGTTGTTATGAACAATATTCTTTGTACAAAAGAAGGGAATTATTATTCTCCGCATATAACAGAAGCAGCTGAGAAGCAATGTGACCTAGTAGAAAGAGCACGGGCCTGGGAGTCAGAAGACTTGGGTTCTAATCCCAGCTCTGCCAGTTGTCAGCTCTATGACCTTGTGAAAGTCAATTAAGTTCTCTGTGCCTCAGTTACCTCATCTGTAAGATGGAAGCGGAGTGTCCTGGGAGAGATGTGTCCATGGTGTCGCTATGGGTCAGAGATTCACTCATTTCATTCATTCATTCAATCATATTTATTGAGTGCTTACTGTGTGCAGAGCACTGTACTAAGCGCTTGGGAAGTACAAGTTGGCAACATATAGAGACAGTCCCTACCCAACAACGGGCTCACAGTCTAGAAGAGGGAAACAGACAACAAAACGAAACATGTGGACAGGTGTCAAGTCATCGGAATAAATAGAAGTAAAGCAAGATGAGCAAGATGACTCAACGGCATAAGACAAGACACAATGGGAATTGAGACTGAGAGTCCTATGTAGGATAAGGACTGTGTCCAATCTGATTATTTTGTATTTTGCCCCAGTGCTTAGTACGTCAGTCAGTCCATAGTATTTATTGAGCACTTACTATGTGCAGAGCACTGTACTAAGCACTTGGGTGAGTACAATATAACAGTAAACAGATACAGTCCCTGCTTATAATTAGTGCCTGGAACATAGTAAGAACTTAATAAATACCATATATATGTGTGTGTGTGTGTATATATATATATATATATATATTTATACATGTACGCACATAAATAATAATAATGGCATTTATTAAGCACTTACTATGTGCAAAGCACTGTTATAAGCGCTGGGGAGGTTACAAGGTGATCAGGTTGTCACATGGGAGACTCAGTTTTAATCCCCATTTTACAGATGAGGTAACTGAGGCACAGAGAAGTTAAGTGACTTGCCCAAAGTCACACAGCTGACACTTGGCGGAGCCGGGATTTGAACCCATGAATTCTGACTCCAAAGCCCATGCTCCTTCCACTGAGCCACATTGTATATATATATATACCATTTTATATATATAATGTATATATATAAAATGGTATTATATCACCCATTGAACTACTTTGTACAGTATAAAAACATTTATATACTGAGCATTTGGTGACATGAGAACATAAATGTACAAAGCTGAACTGATGAAAAGTTACTGGCTATAGTTTCAAGTGGCTTTCTAATAACATATCTCAATTAAAATCAACTTTTATCTACCGTCACGGTACGGTGAACTTTGACCTTGAATACTCATGTTATTCAAAATATTTTGGCAGTGATTTAGTATGCAACAGCAGAGTATAAAATTGAATCAAGAAAGCTAGTACATCCTGAAGAAATGGCCACCATTTGGTTCTATGGTCCCAAACTAAAGGTTCAAAGAACTGTAATGCCTTCTAACTTCTCTATAGGTGTGCAAACTATAGACTGCACAGATGCCAACCCCATTTCCTTGAAAAGTTCCAGCAGCATCATCTATGAGATATACGCAATATCAAATGGCAAGACAGGATCGGGAACAGCTTAGTCCTAAAACAGTCAAACTCTCTCACCTTCAAAGACTCCAAGAGGTTTTCCCCAATTAAACCATCTTTTCCTCTATTCAATCATATTTATAGAGCACTTACTGTGTGCAAAGCACTACAGTAAGCACTTGGGAGAATATAATATGACAACAAACAGACATATTCCCTGCTCACAACGTTCCCCCTTCTAGACTGTGAGCCTGTTGTTGGGTAGGGACCGTCTCTATATGTTGCAAACTTGTACTTCCCAAGTGTTTAGTACACTGCTCTGCAAACAGTAAGCACTCAATAAATACGATTGTATGAATGAATGAACAAGCTCCCAGTCTGGAGACTCCTTCTCTACCAATTCTCCCTTCTGTTTCAACTATGCACTTGTATCTGACCCCATAACAGAGCTCCTTATCTTCCCACCCAAACCCAGTCCTCTTCCTGACTTTCCTGCCACAGAAAACAGCGCCACCAGCCTTCCTGTCTCACGCACATAATCTTGGTGTTATTCTCAATTTATCTCTCATTCAATCCACATATTCAATCTGTCACTAAATCCTGCCGGTTCAACCTTCACAGCATTACTAAAATCTGTGCTTTCCTCTCCATCCAAATTGCTACCATGTTAATTCACTTACCCTATTCCACCTGGATTATTGCCTCAGCCTCCTTGATGCCCTCCCTGCCCTCTGTCTCTCCCCATTCCTGCCCATATTTCATTCTGCTGCCCAGATCATTTCTCTACAGAAACGTTCGGTCCATGTTTCCCTACTCCTCAAGAACCTCCAGTGGTTGCCCCTCTATCTCCACATCAGACAGAAAATCCTTACAGTGACTTTAGAATACTCAATCTCCTTGTCCCCTCCTACCTTACCTCATTGATTTCTTACTACAACCTAGCTCACACACATTTCGCTCCTCTAACGCCAATGTTGCCACTGTACCTCAATCTCATCTATCTTGCTGTTGACCTCTCGCCCAGCTGCTGCCTCTAGCTTGGAATGCCCTCCGGCTTCTTACCCGAAGGGCGATCGATCTCACCACCTTCAAAGCCTTATTGAAGGCACACCTCCTCCAAGCAGCCTTCCCTGATTAAGACCTAATGTCTTCTCTTCGCTCTCCCTGCTGTGTTGCCCTTGCACCTGAATTTACAACCATTATCACCCCTCCCTTCTCCTCAGCTGCAATATGGATATGTATATTAGTACAGATCCATAACTTTTTTTATATATTAATGTCCACCTCTCTCTCTAGACAGTAAATTCATTGTGGGCAGGGAACGTGCCTACCAATGCTGTTACATTGTTGCCAACCAAGCACTTAATACAGTGCTGTGCACACAATCAACTTTCAATAAATATGACTGGCTGATTGAATTAGGTGTTTCATATTCACCCCACTCTTAGTCCCACAGTAGAGAAGCAGCATGTCTTAGTGGAGGAGCATGGGCTTAGTAGTCAGAGGTCATGGGTTTTAATTCTGGCTCTGCCACTTGTCAGCTCTGTGACTTTGGGCAAGTCACTTCACTTCCCTGTGCCTCAGTTACCTCATCTATAAAATGGGGATTAAGACTATGAGCCCCACTTGGGACAACCTGATAACCTTGCACCTCCCCCAGCGCTAAGAACATTGCTTGGCACATAGTAAGCACTTAAATACCATCATAATTCATTAGGAAAATTAACACCATCAGGTCTGAGCTCCTCAAAATCACACCTCCCCCTTCTCCAACCCCCTGCTTTTGACCCCCTCCTCTACTTCCCCATCCTTCCCAGAAGTTCTTCAGAGGAGATCTCCTCCCTCCTCTCAATTGTCACCCCCTCCACCTGTGCTTCAGACCCCATTCCCTCTCACCTTACAAAAACTCTCACCCCTTCTCTACTCCCCTCCTCAACTTCCAACTTCAACCGCTCACTCTCCAACAGCTTCTTCCCCTCTGCCTTCAAACATGCCTACGTCTCCCCATCCTAAAATAATCCTCCCTTGACCCCAATGCCCCCTCCAGTTATCGCCCCATCTCCCTCCTACCCTTCTTTTACAAACTCCTCATGGCCTCGAATTCCTCTCCTCCAACTCTCTCCTGGATCCCCTCCAATCTGGCTTCCGTCCCCTCCACTCCACCGAAACTGCCCTCTCGAAGGTCACCAATGACTTCTTTCTTGCCAAATCCAATGGCTCCTACTCTATCCTACTCCTCCTCAAACTCTCAGCTGCCTTCATCACTGTCAACCATCTCATTCTCCTGGAAACACTACCCAACCTTTGGTACACTGACACTGTCCTCTCATCTCTCTGGTCATTCATTCTTAGTCTTCTTCATGGTCTCCTCCTCCGCTACTACAGATATCTAGACTGTGAGACCGTTTTGGGGTAGGTATTGTCTCTATTGCCGAATTGTATTTGCCAAACGCTTAGTACAGTGCTCTGCACACAGTAAGTGCTCAATAAATATGATTGAATGAATATTACCATTACTTATGTACAGATCTGTAATTTATGTTAAAACATCCACCTCCCTCTCTAGACAGTAAACCTGTTGTGGGCAGGGACAATGCCTACCAACTCTGTTGTAATGTATTCTCCCAAGTGCTTAGCACAGTGCTCTACACACAGTAAGCATTGATTGATTGAGCTGCTGAGTCAGCTAAAATTGGGAGATTGAAAGCGAACAAGACAGAGAAAGCACTTTAAAGGAAGAGTAAAACAATGCCTCAGTCTACACTGCATCCTAGCTAAAAATTTGGATTCCATTGCCAGACAGACCAGTATAGTTTATTGTAGACTAAGAAGGAGCATCTCTCTTCAAGCAGAAGCTAAGTAAGACTTGTGAGAGAATGAAGAAAATGTGAAAACAGAACAAGAAGCTATAAATAACGGAGGCCCAGAAATGAACAGTCTTTGTTTCAGGACTGTAGGTCATAAATTGTTAGTATGTGCTGCAAAAAAAAACTTTACGATTCTTCTCCATAAGTAGACTTTTGAGCTCTAACATTGAAAATGATTATCTCAATTTTCCAATATTTAACTCCAGTGTCAGTTGATAGTAGAGATAATGAGAAGAAAATTTATAGAATCCTGCTTGTATACATAGTATAGTTCCTCTTCCATAAGGCTATCACCTTAATTGGAATTATCACATCTTTAGGGGTGGCTTTTATTTACTGTTAGAGACTGCCAGTTTTGAGAGAAAAATGAATTTCCTCTCTTAATTGGGACTAATAGCTTAAATATGGAGTCTCCAAGTAAAACCACATAAGATTTCAAGACTGCCAATTTGAGGCTTTTACCTATGGAAACTTCAAATGAAATATTCCTCAAGCGAGAATGAAATTACTTCATGACACAGCTCTTTACAAGTAAATTTAGGGTAAATTAAACCGCAGTTGAGTAATTAATACACATCAAAACAAAGCAATTATTGGCATTGAAGCTCATCATTTAACAAGAACATCTTTGTTCTACAAAAGCATAGTTGTCAATGCTGCAGTGAATCTACTAGTATGGCCTAGGGGATAGAGCACAGGCCTGGGAGTTGGAAGGATGAGGGTTCTAATTCTGACTCCACCACTTGTCTGCTGTGTGACCTGGAGCAAGTCACTTAACTTCTCCGTGCCTCAGTTCCCTCATTTGTAAAATAGGGATTAAGACCGAGCTCTATGTGGGGCAGGAACTGTGTCCAACCTCATTAGCTTATATCTAACCCAGCTCTTAAAACAGTGCTTGACACATAGTAAATGCTAAACAAACACCATCATTATTAGTATTAATCTAGTCCAATAATTTTAGAATTTGAATAAATGCATATAAAGCAAAGAAAAGTTTAAGTTTCAACAAAGTCAAAGAACAAATAAAAAGTAATTCTATTTATCTAACCACATATATAGTAGTCCTGGGTGCAATGCATTGGAAGATTTCAATTAATTTCATGTCTGAATTCCCTGAAGAAAATTCAAATGTCAAATTAAGACATCTAATAGTTTCAGAAACATTTTGCATAGTGATCAAAAGAACTTCAAATCAAAGTGTTTGGATTCCAAATAGTATTGATTTCTCTCAGGAGCCCGTTTGTTCTTCTCTGCCATTCATTTTTGCAGTATCATCACATATTTTCACTGTACATTTCAGAACCATATTATGCTCTATGACAGTAAATTATTTGAAGAAATACTTTATTTTGATTTGTCAGTTGAGGATTATAGCTATCACTAGTAACAAATCTACTAGTAACAAAACTAGTAACAAATCGTTATTTCCTGATAAAAGCCTAAGCACTAAGCACTAAGCCTAAGCACCCCAATCAGTGGCAAAATTACCAACAAACATAAACAATGGCCTTCTGTTACTGCATGCCAAGGGGGATCATGTGACATCACATTTTTTGGTTGCCCCAAACGCTGCCTTGACTGACATCAAAACTAGAGTGGCCTCACTTTCATTCATTCATTCATTCAATTGTATTTATTGAGCACTTACTGTGTGCAGAGCACTGTACTAAGTGCTTGAGAAGTACAAGTTGGCAACATATAGAGAAGGTCCGTACCCAACAGTGGGCTCACACTGAAGAGCAAACTCAAAAATATGAGCTCTATTTTTCTTTTTTTTATGGTATTTGCTAAGCACTTACTAGGTGTCAGGCACTGTTCTAAGTGCTTGGGTAAATTTACATATATCAGGTTGGACACAGTCTCTGTCCCACATTGGGCTCACAATCTAAATTAGAGGGAGGAGGATTTAATACCCATTTTACAGATGAGGTAACTAAGGCACGGAGAACTTAAGTTACTCCTCCAAGGTCACACAGTAAGCAGTAAGCAATTGGCAGAGTTAGCATTAGAACCCAGGTCCTCTGACTCTCAGACCCACAATCTTTCCATCAGGGCATGCTGCTTCTTGGTGTGGAACCTAGGAAAGGGAAGGATATTCAAGGTTCCCAGTGGAAACCTTTCAGCTATAGCATATAGAACAAAGTTATACAATATAATGTGTATATAGCTATAATTCTATTTATCTATATTGGTACTATTGATGCCTGTTTATTTGTTTTGGTGTCTCCCTCCTTCTAGACTGTGAGCCCACTGTTGGGTTGGGATTGTCTCTGTTGCTAAATTGTACTTTCCAGGTGCTTAGAACAGTGCTCTGTACAAATAAGGCACTAAATAAATATGATTGAATGAATGAATGAATACCATTTTCCTGGTCCTGATGTGAGTTTGCCGGTGGGAGGCTTTATGCAACATCATCGTGGAATTACAGAGCTCTTTCACCTACACTTTCCTCCATGCTAGGACAATGTCACCCCAACTTCTATAGGCCAGCTATGCCTGGAACATAACTCGAAGAGCGGGCAGAAACAGAGTGAGAAGCAATCAATCAACCAATCAATCAATCGTATTTATTGAGCGCTTACTATGTGCAGAGCACTGTACTAAGCGCTTGGGAAGTACAAATTGGCAACATATAGAGACAGTCCCTACCCAACAGTGGGCTCACAGTGTGGCCTAGTGGAAAAAGAAGAGGCCTGGGAATCAGAGGACCTGGGTTCTAATCCTGGCTCCACCACTGTCTGCTCTGTGACCTTGGGCAAAACCCTTTACTTTTCTGTGCCTCAATTACCTCATCTGTAAAAATGGGGATTAAAACTGTGAATGCCCTGCAGGGCATGGATTGTGTACAACTTGACTAAGCTGTATATATCATAGTGCTTAGTACAGTACCTGGCACATAGTAAGCACTTAACAAATACCATTAAAATAAAACATAATTGAGGACCCTAGGGCCTAAATGTATTAAAGCTTTTTATTTTGCTTTGTTATGGCTATAAAATTCCTCTCACAGAATCACCAGCCACTGTCTTTGCCAAGACCCTACCTCCTGGCATGAACCATGAAGGGCCTGAATGACAGTTATATCAACTAGCTGGAGAATCCCAGCAAAAGAGAAATTTTTGATATTTAATCTGATTCATCTCATTGACAGATCAATCAATTGAGCATGAACTGTGTGCAAAGCACTGTACTAAGCGCTTGAGAGAGTACAATTCAACAGAGCCAATAAACACATTCCCTGCTCTCAATGGGCTTAATCTAGAAGGGGAGGCAGATATTAATCACAATATAATGGTAGAAACACTCTCTCTGCTTGCCCACAAAGCTACTTGGCATAAAGAAATAGCTCCACTCTTTCTGTACCCCTTTAATTCATTCATTCATTCATCCAATCATATTTATTGAGCACTTACTGTGTGCAGAGCACTGAACTAAGCACTTGGGAAGTACAAGTCAGCAATATGTAGAGACAGTCCCCACCCAACAACGGGCTCACAGTCTAGAAGGGGGTTTAATCAAAGTGGGTCATTTCTATCACTGAAAACAACAAATATTCAGTACTTAGATCACTCTGTTTCTCTACTCTTCTTATGACCAGTTTACCTCTGTTTTACCTCCTCACTGTATATTTGTGTTGGCCTGACTCTCCATTTAGACTGTAAGTTCCCTGAGAGTAGATGTCTCTTACCTTGACTGAATTCTCCCAATTCCTTAGTGCTGGGCTCTTTGCCCAGAAGCTCAAAATATATACTAAACTACTGTTCAGTATAATGGTTTTACTGAGACATCAAATGGCAATGGAATTTACTGAACAGCTGCGGAGTACAGTGCACTATATTAAGCTCTTGGGAAGCTAAAAAAGAAGCACAAGAAATATTCCCTGACTGCAAGGGGTTTACACTTCAGTGGGGAAGAGGGACACCAGAATAACATAAGCAGTTAAAACAAATATACCCCCCAAGCGAAGTAGGAAACAGTGTGACCTAGTGGATAGAGCATGGGCATGGGAACCAGAGGACCTGGTTTCTAAACCCAGCTCCCCCATTTCTCTGTTGTATGACCTTGGGCAAGTCACTTATCTGAGCTTCAGCTTCTTCAAATGCAAAATGGGGATTCAATACCTCTCCTTCTTTCAACTTCACCTGAGTATGCCATGTGGGACAGGGACTGTGTCCAACCTGATTAACTTTTATCAACCCTAGTGCTTAGAATTGTGCTTGACACATAGTAAGTGCTTAAAAGATACCATAAAAAAAGGGCTGAGGCAAGTCACAAATACATAGCACAAGAGGTGGCAGTGAGTCAAGGAAATAATTTCATGTGGAATATCTCATTTATTGCTTGAAATGAATAAATCAATTTTATATTATCCTGCTGCCTTAGTTAAATTGTTGAAGGGTGAATAATTACAAGGGTGAATGATCAGGCTTTCCTAACCTGAATAAACTAATCTTCCTAATTATTCTTTGGGAATTAAGCATCAAATGCATTCTGAAGTAATAAATTGACAAATTTCATCAAAAACCATGATAAAAGCAGGGCACAATCAGAGTGACAAGGAGTTGCATATAACAAAGTTCACTGGAATGACAATTCCATTTTGGATGAATTTCAGAAACTTCAGATTAATTCTGAATTAATTAAAATGTTTAACCCCCTCCCACAAAAGCAATGAATATTAAATAATTCCCTCCCTTCAACGATTAATCTATTTCAGTCTTGCCACTATCCACATATCTAGAGTTGCCCAATGCAAGCAAAAATCTATACTAGGTGTAGAAACTAGTAGGGATTTTACTACCAATGGACTAATGTATTACCAATTTAACATAGTCAAAAAAATCTAGCAAGTTGGTAAAATGGGTAATTGTGTATATTCAATCATATTTATTGAGCGCTTACTGTGTGCAGAGCACTGTACTAAGCGCTTGGAAGTACAAGTTGGCAACATATAGAGATGGTCCCTAACTAACAGCGGGCTCACAGTCTAGAAGGGCTGGTTATATGGTTGTTCTATTCAAATGACTAAATTAAGTGTATTCCCAGCAGTTGACTGGCCTAATTTTGAAAGAGTATTTTATTTTACATGAATCATATGTTGAATATTACAGGATGCAAGCCAAAACAGCATTCATTTTTCCACCTTTTCTAACACTATCCCAGCTATCTGAGATGGTGGAGCAGAAATTTAATTTTACCTACCCAAATAATCAAAATGTTGACATACAAACAGCTATTTCACAAAGGATTAGACAATTAATCTGGGAAGGAAGAAGTTAAAAGGAATCCTGTGAGAGAAATTGAGAAAAGGATGCTCTTGGCACACTTTACTTAGCTAGAAGATTCATAGCTAAGTAACATGCTTTCTGTCACCGTAGCTACCCTAGGATTTGGGGAATCGGTCAAGTTTTCAGTAAACATAGGGATGGGAAAAAGTAGTGGAAACACTGGAAACTATATTCTCTCCTAAATGTTAGATTCTCGAACAGTAAAGTCAATTGGTTAGTCATCAAGGAATCTTCCATGACCTATCAATGGTAACAGAAGAAATGTCAGTGGGCAAAAGCAATGGTAACAGAAGAAAATTATTTAATTCAGTGCATGAACAAATAAAGAAGCAGTGGGGCCCAGTGGAGGGAGAACAGGCTTAGGAGTCAGAAGAACTCTGCCAATTGCTTTTTGTGTGATCTTGGGCAAGTCACTTGACTTCTTTACGCCTCAGTTTCTTCAAGTGTAAAATGGGGATACTTGTTCTCCCTCCTACTTAGACTGTGAGCTCCATGAGAGTCAGGGACTGTGTCCAACCAAATTAACTTCTTGTCCTACCCCAGAGCTTTGAACAGTGTTTGACACTTAGTAAGTGCCTAACAAATACCATTAAAAAAAAACTCAGAACATCTGGGGGACAAGTACAAAAGACATCCTGTCGTCCAATAATTGTGTCTCCAACTATTTCAATCAAATGTTTCATTCATGTATACTTAAGTCATATTCCCCTACATAAAACACAAATGCCAATCATTAATAAAAATCAGAGGAAAGAGAAACGTGGGGAGAAAGACAGCAAGGAATAGACAAGTGAAGGAAGAAAAAGAGGGAGAAGGAAAAACAAGGAGAAAAAAGGAGGGACAGGGAGAGAGTGGAGGAAAGAAGAAAGGAGAGAGAGACGGAGAGAAGAGTGAGAGGAAAAGTGAAGGAACAATGACCTAATTTAAAAATAAAACGATCTCTAAATCTCATCTGTGTTACCCCTTATTTCTGTTAGTAAGGAGAATTGACATTTAAGTTGAATTTCATATTTGTATACAATGTCTATTGAGGTTCATTTCCTCTGTTTGAAAACTGCTTTCAATTTATTAACTTTATTATCTATGAGGAAGATTGCTACCATGGTCTTAACCTGCAAACATATCTGTGATTTCAAAACGTGGGCACCAAACAGATACAAAGAACACTCAGAAATATAGTGGTAAAATAATAATTTAATAATAATTTTGGTATTTGTTAAGCACTCACTATGTGGAAAGCACTGTTCTAAGTGCTGGGGAGGATACAAGGTGATCAGGTTGTCCCATGTGGGGCTCACCATCTTAATCACCATTTTACAGATAAGGTAACTGAGGCACAGAGAAGTTAAGTGACTTGCCCAAAGTCACACAGGTGACAAGCGGTGGAGCCAGAATTTGAACCCATGACTTCTGACTGCCAAGCCCATGCTCTTTCCACTGAGCCACGCTGCTTCTCTAAAAGGAAGGGTAAATTGACTGCCCAGTGATTTCAAATAGTGAAAGGGGCAAATCCAAATCATTTAGACTTTTCATTGCACTCTAAACTTAGTCTGTCAATATATTTTATTTGGTACATTTTCTAGCACATTCTAAATCTCATGGCTCAGTGAAAAGAGCACGCACGGGCTTTGGAATCAGAGGTCATGGGTTCAAATCCTGGCTCCGCCAGTTGTCAGATGTATGACTTTGGACAAGTCACTTAACTTATCTGTGCCTCAGTTACCTCATCTGTAAAGTGGGGATGAAGACTGTGAGCCCCCTTGGGACAAACTGATCACCTTGTAACTTCCCCAGAACTTAGAACAGTTCCTTGCATATAGTAAGCACTTAATAAATGCCATTATTATTATTATTATTATTATTATTATTATTATTATCTCCTTAAATGTTTGGTACATTGTCTGGTACCCTGACAGTTTTTTACAGATGCTAACTGATACTGAGTACTTTCCATAAACAAATAATTTCAGAAGTTCTGAAAACTATTTGAAATTAATGTCTACACTGCTTTTCAGTGCAATAACAAATGAGTGCCAATATGTTCACAGACAAAAGCAAATGAATGCCCAGTGAGTCACAGCCCAATTAGTCAAATGACTCAGATAAATCAGGAGGTTTCGGTCAGCTCACACCTGCGGTACCATTAACATCCATACTGGATGCAGTCATCATTATGGCCTAGTGGAAAAAGAACATGACTTGCTGAGCGTCAGATTACCTGATTTCTAGTCCTAGCTCTGTTTCTTGCCTGTTGTTTGACCTTGGCAAGCTACTTAACTTCCCTGTACCTCAGTCTCCTCCTCTGTAATGTGGGGATAAAAATATCTGTTTTTCCCTTCAGGCCATAAGTGTCAAATGGGAGAGGGAATGTGTGTCCAATCTGATTATTTTTAATCCACTCCAGTGCCCGATATACAGTAAGTCCTTAATAAATACTGTTGTTATTCTCCTTATTGTTGTTACTGATAAAGGGAGAAGGTATTAGAGTAGATCAACTAGCAATGATAAATTTTGTCTGAGCAAAACTCAAACACGATTATGCATGATTTTTCTCTGTGGAAAAATGTTTTTTCTTCTCCTTTTTTTCAGCACTTTTACCACTTATTTTCTTCTTGGATTTTCCATACTGTAGTTATGGATGACCTCCATCTGTAAACCATATCTTGGGTTTTCTTTAAGTTCTTTTGCTGAATTTCCATTCTTTTTAAAGAGAAATCCTTACATATAAGGAGATGAAATGACATCTGGTATCAGGAATTAAATGTCAGTTTCAAAGGCCCATATTTAAGTCATTGGATAGAGACCATTAATCTTCCCTTGCCTTAGAATAGTATGTGAAAAATCTCTATGAAAAAGGTTTAATATGGTCTATTTAATATTTTGCACTGTGTTTTGCTAATCAGTCCCCATTCCTGGGTTGTGGCACCCAAAGCTGCCTTCTGTGGGAGTTTGGGGAAGAAAAGAGCCAAGAACAGCTTTTAAAAATCTTTAGAACATTGGGAACATTGCTATTTTTGGACTGGGGATCAGGAAGGAGAAGTTTAGTGTTTGTTGTGATGCTTGAATGTTGAGGTATGTATGTGTTTATTTTCAATCTGGATTATAAACTCCTATGGTTCTGGGTTAGTGCTATATTGTCTTCTTCCAAGCACTTACTACAGTGCTCTGCACACAGTCAAGTGCTCAATAAATATGATTGGTTGATGCATACAGTATAGAGCAAATCCAACAAGTCATAGTTTTCAGGTTCAAATGCAGGCAAAACATTGGCCTGGCCTAGTTGGAAGAGCATAGGCCGGAAGTCAGAAGATCTGGATTCAAGCCCCAGTTCTACTACTGCCCTACTGTATAACCTTGGGAAAATGAACATAAAATAGATAATAATACTCATAATGGCATTTCTTAAGCACTTACTATGTGCAAAGCACTGTTCTATGTGCTGGGGGGTTTACAAGGTGATCAGGCTGTCCCATAGGGGGCTCACAGTCTTCATTCCCATTTTACATTTGAGGTAACTGAGGCACAGAGAAGTTAAGTGACTTGCCCAAAAAGTCACACAGCTGACAGTTGGTGGAGCCAGCATTTGAACCCATGACCTCTGACTCCAAAGCCCATGCTCTTTCCAGTCTACAGGAAAGGTTTAGAGATGGAAAGGTTTAGATCTAGAGATAGGATCCATGAGTGTGAGTGCTGTTGAGATCATATTGCTCATTCTCTGGCCTCTTGCCATTCAGGGTGGATACTGGACAGACATGATCAACCCCATTCCCTTTCATCCCACTCTCCTAGTTCTCCTCTTACCTCTCTGGTCGTTCATTCTCAGTTTCCTTTGCGGGCTCCTCCTCCCCCTCCCATCCCCTTACTGTAATGGTTCCTCAAGGGTCAGTTCTTGGTCCCCTACGGTTCTCTATCTACACTCACTCCCTTGGTGAATTCATTCGCTCCCATGGCTTAAACTATCATCACAATGCTGATGACACCCAAATCTACATCTCTGCCGCTGCTCTTTCTCCCTCCCTTCAGGCTCGTGTCTCCTCCTGCCTTAAGGACATCTCCACCTGGATGTCTGCCCGCCATCTAAAACTCAGTATGTCCAAGACTGAACTCCTTATCTTCCCACCCAACCCCTGCCCCCTCCCTGACTTTCCAGTCACTATAGACGGCAGTACCATCCTTCTCGTCTCACAAGCCCACAACTTTGGTGTCATCCTCGACTCCACTCTCTCGTTCACCCCACACATCCAGTCCGTCACCAAAACCTACCGGTCTCACCTACACAACATCACCAAGATCTGCCCTTTCCTCTCCATCCAAACCCTACCTTGCTGGTTCAATCTCTCATCCTATCCCGACTGGATTACTGCATCAGCCTCCTCTCTGATCTCCCATCCTCCTGTCTCTCCCCACTTCAGTCTATACTTCATTCTGCTGCCCAGATCATCTTTGTGCAGAAACACTCTGGGCATGTTACTCCCCTCCTCAAAAATCTCCAGTGGCTACCAATCAATCTGCTCATCAAGCAGAAACTCCTCACCCTGGGCTTCAAGGCTCTCCATCACCTCGCCCCCTCCTACCTCAACTCCCTTCTCTCCTTCTACAGCCCAGCCCGCACCCTCTGCTCCTCTGCCACTAACCTCCTTATTGTACCTCATTCTCACCTGTCCCACCGTCGACCCCCCACCCACATCCTCCCCCTGGCCTGGAATGCCTTCCCTCCTCACATCCGCCAAGTTAGCTCTCTTCCTCCCTTCAAGGCCCTACTGAGACCTCACCTCCTCCAAGAGGCCTTCCCAGACTGAGCCCCCTTTTTCCTCACCTCCTCCCCATCCCCCGCCCTACCTCCTTCCCCTACCCACAGCACTTGTATATATATTTGTTCAGATTTATTACTCTATTTATTTTACTTATACATATTTACTATTCTATTTATTTTGTTAATGATGTGCATATAGCTTTAATTATATTTGTTCTGACAACTTTGACACCTGTCTACATGTTTTGTTTTGTTGTCTGTCTCCCCCTTCTAGACTGTGAGCCCATTGTTGGGCCGTCCCTATATGTTGCTAACATAATTCCCAAGCGCTTAGTACTGTGCTCTGCACAAAGCAAGTGCTCAATAAATACGATTGAATGAATGAATCAACATCATTATCGATGGTATTTATTGAGAGGTTACTTTACTATATGCCGAGCACTGTACTAAATGCTTGGGAGAGTACAGTACAACAGAGTTGACAGATACATTCTCTGCCTACAGTAAGTTTATGGTCTAGAGGGGGAGACAGACATAAAATATATAAATAATTTACAATATTCTGAGGGTGCTGGTGACAGCACCTGTATATATGTATATATGTTTGTACATATTTTTTTTTACTCTATTTATTTATTTATTTAATTTATTTGTACATATCTATTCTATTTGTTTTATTTTGTTAGTATGTTTGGTCTCTGTCTCCCCCTTTTAGACTGTGAGCCCACTGTTGGGTAGGGACTGTCTCTGTATATTGCCAATTTGTACTTCCCAAGCGCTTAGTACAGTGCTCTGCACATAGTAAGCGCTCAATAAATACGATTGATGATGATGATGATGATGATCTCACCAACAGATCAGGTAAAATGCTGCCTATGTTTCTTTGGCTCTTGACAGACAAACAATCTCTATCTGAACAGTTATATAAGCTGTGTATTATTCAAACCATCACAAAATTAAAAGGCCCATTCATTTACTAATTCATTCATTCAATCGTATAAAGTGCTGTGTACAGAGCACTGTACTAAGCGCTTATGTGCTTTATGATTAGCTCCAAATGTTGCACTACTTCAACTTAATTTTTCTGAAACCTCTGCATTTCATTTTTACATTACACAGCCAACTTCTCTTTCTTTCCACCCACTCATTGTCTTTACTCTGTTCAAAACTGCCACTTGGTCATATTGTTTCCTTCCCCAGTTCCTGTTCCCATTGCTGTTTTTGGTTTGCTTTACATAGGAAAGAAGGGAATGAGCCTCGTTGCTGGTTTTAGACAATTCTACTAACTGCACATGGAGAATGTGGAACCAGGAGACCACTGGAGCCTGAAAGTCCGGTGCCTGATGTCCAACTTCGTTTTCCTTTTCCCACCTTAAAACTTCAAAGGCTCTTATGTAAATCACTGGAAATAGAATATTGATGGTCTCCTGTACAACACCAGGGAAGCCGAGCAAATTTTCCCACTTTTAGAACCTTGGAAAAGTTGCCACAGCTGTCAACAAGGGCTGCTGACTTAGTCATTGTGGCCGAGTGGAAAGAGAGCAGGCCTCGGAGTCAGAGGCCCTGGATTCTAATCCCAGCCTCATCATTTACTTGCTGTGTGATCTTGGGTGAGTTGCTTAATTTCTCTGTGCTTCAGTCCCTCAACTGCAAAATGGGGGTTCAATATTTGTTGTTCTTCCTACTTACTCTGTGAGACACATGTAGGACTTGATTATCCTCTATCTACTCCAGCATTTAGTTCAGGGCTTGGCATATTCATTCATTCATTCATTCAATCGTATTTATTGAGCACTTACTGTGTGCAAAGCACTGTACTAAGCACTTGGAATATATTAGGTGCTTAACAAATACCACTATTATTATTATTATTGTTACTGATAACAAACCTTTCTAGGTCCTTTTGAAATTATGTTTTACAATTCTTTTTTATTGCTGAAATTGTATTCATTGTGTTTTAATTAATCTTTAATTAGAAGTGTCTGCCCTTGATCTCCCAAGATAATGAATCGCTTGTGAGTCACAGTCAATGAATGAAGGGCCATAGCTGAACTGATTTGCTTATAATCACCCAATCAATCATATTTGCATTTATTGAGCGCTTACTGAGTGTGAAGCACTGTACTAAGCACTTTGGAGAGTACAGTATAACAGAATTGGAAGACATATTCCCTGTCCACTATGAGCTTTAATTCCAGAGCTTACCATATGTTAGTAACAATAAGCAACTTCCCTTCCCCTCTAATTCTTAATATAAAAAGATAATTGTAAATCAGTGAAGGACAGGTTTTCATGGTCAGGTGAGAATGTTGAATTCTTGAAAAAATTGAATAGCAATCCAAATATTTTTTTTTCAAATTTAAACTATGTAATGTACTGTGCACTGATGGAGGAAGAAGAGCTATATTTGAAAAGGAAAAATTTCTCATGGGGCACACCACCATGCAGCTGGCAACAATAATAAAATAATACTACATTATGTGCTGTAAACCCTAGAGACAAGTACAATGACATAAGACCACTGACTGCCTATGAACCACTCCATTTCTTGCAGCTGTGCTGGGTCACATGATGCATAAGGCCAGTGGTCAAAGTGCAGGAATTCAAAGATTATGCTTGAATGTAAATGAGGCCATAGAAAAAAAACATAAATGGGACTACAGAGAATAGGATTGTGCATGTCAAAATAAAAGCAAAAGCTTGGAAGACTAGAAGCAAGGCGGGCATGATGTTCCTAGAGATTTCTGATGGAAAGGCATGATATCAATTTTAGATATTGGGATTGCTTTTATTGTTCAAATTTGAATGTAATATGACCAAACTGAGAAACTGTGCTTTGTGGAGATGCACATCCCTTTGTTATCTAAGAGATTCGGAGCATGGCCGAATAAAGGTTCAAATGGTTCGAATAAAGGCACACTATAATGAAGACATTTTGATCACCAATTTGGATGTGTCAGTGACATATGGTGATGATCTCTGTGATGATGTGAGAGAAATGTGCAGTTTACATCGGGAGCAGCCAATCACCCTCAAGTGGATTGATGATGAAGGTGATCACTGTACCATCTCGTCCCAGATGGAGCTAGAAGAGGCTTTCCGCTCGTACTGTCAACACAGAGAGGAAGGACTCATCATTCACATTTTCCCCAGTAATACAGAGATCTCTGGCATGCCCTGTCCTGGAGAAGATAGTAACAACTGGAAAGAAAAAGCTCAGACAATATTGCACACTCCTAAATACCAAATACCAAATTATAATTGAAATCCACCTCAAGTTCTGTAGATAGAAATTGGCACCTGAGAAGAAATACAGAGCCCACTGGGAAATGCTCATTTCTACAGCTTTTATATCCCACAAGAAGTCTTCTAGACTGTGAGCCCACCTTCTAGACTGTGAGCCCACTGTTGGGTAGGGACCGTCTCTATATGTTGCCAACTTGTATTTCCCAAGCGCTTAGTACAGTGCTCTGCACACAGTAAGCTCTCAATAAATATGATTGAATGAATGAATGAGGACAGAAGGCAGTTTCCAGATGCAGCATGCTCTGTGTGCGGAATGGGGAAAACAGTGGGGAGATTGCTGAACACAAGATCCCTTCATTAGTCCGTAATTTTATACTCCTCTCAAATCACGAAAAGCAGGCTTTCAGTGGGGAGAGCTGTTCCATTGACTTTTACAACTTGGGTATCCCAGCCTTAGCCACTTAATTTAAGACTTCACAGATATGATAAATGAGTGAATGGAGTGATGGGGCTTTTACAGGCGGCCTCCATGTGGCATAGCTGGCTGGCTGGCTGACGTGATGGTGCTTTTCCCAGCAGCCTCTGTGTGGCGTAGCTGACTGACTGAAAGATTTGATAGTAATTCTAGACTGTAAGCCTGGTGTGGGCCGGGATTTTCTCTATTGCTGAATTGTACTTTCCAAGCACTTAGTACAGTGTCCTGCACACAGTAAGCGCTTAATAAATATGATTAAATGAATGAACGAATGAATGAAGGAATGAGTGGCCAAAAACAGAAAGGGCGCTGAAACAAGTGCCCCAATATATAGCGCTCTGGGAGAAGCCAAAGTGGTGGTCAGAGGAACCCTATGGCAAAGGTAATGCAAAAAGGCTAGGACACTGACAGAGGAACACCCCATTTCTTAGGTTAGGTAATGGTCAAGAATAGAAAGTTTCGATTCAAAATTTGGACCAAATTCTCAAGGTCCTACTATATGGATTCCTACGTCTCAAAAATGACAACGTGTGACCATGCTACAGGAAAGAGCAGGGGCTTGGAGTTAGAAGACCTTAGTTCCATTCCCAGCTCTGCAACTAATCTTGTGTGTGACCTGGGTCAAGTCACTTCTCTGTGCCTCAGTTTCCTCATCTGTAAAATGGTGGTTAAATATCCCTTCTCCCTTCTACTCAGGCTGAGAGCCCTTTGTGGGATTGAAAATAGCTGGATTATCTGGAATCTACCACTTAAATTAGTGTAGTGCTTGGCACACAGAAAGTGCTTAAAAAATATTACTATCATTATTATCATTATCGTTATCATTGTTATTATGATTGGAGGAGTCCCAAGTGAGTATTAAGCCTGACTGATTCTTCTCAGCCCTAAGGGAGCATGTCGTCTCTCCTAATTTCAGAATAAAACACAATGATCCCAGACTTTCTCTCATATCGTATCTGAAAAACTCCAAAGAGAATAGGGAGGAAATGCTCATTCCATCTTTTGTATCCTGTTCTAAAACTACTACACTTCTGTAACTGGTTACACAATGGTGATAAATATTCTTTTGAGACAAATCTATTTCTAGATCTCTAAAAATGTTGAAGTCCCTTGCAATTACCCAGAAAGTTTCCCTTTGGTTTTCAGTAAAAACTATTGTCCTACCTTCAAAACTTGTTTATCCACAATTGATCATCCAATTTCAATATTCTGATTCCACTGGTTGAAAATATTTTTGTGTGTCTCCCCTGTTAGAGTGTATATCTCCCATGACCAGGGAATGTGTCTTGTGTTTCTGTTATACTTTCCAAGTTGTTTACTGCGTGATACTCAGTAGACACAAATACAGTTACCACAACGACTACCAAAAATTTCATGAAAACTGCTGAAATAAAATAAATGATTGTCTCATATTTTCACCCCATTTTTCTTTACCACTTCATTTCTGATTAAGGTATCATGAAGTACTGAAATGGAAAAGGAAGAAACTGTTGGTATGGAAAGCAAAAGAACAGTGCTTGGCACATAGTAAGTGCTTAATAAATACCATCATTATCATTATAACAGGAAATCTGCAAAATTAATAACCCATTTTATATCTGACTGAGGGATGGATAGGAAAAATGAATTGTTTGCAATCTCTGATGTGAAACTCAAAAAAGATCCTTTTTTTGGCTCCTAATATGTGCAGCAGAGGGCTTGCCATGTCTAATTTGTTAGTTCCTGTCCACATATTTATATTAATGACATATGTTTTAAGATTAGTATAACTGATGGTCTCCCAAATGCTTAGTACAGTGCCTTGCACATAATGAGTACTCAACAAATACAATTTGTAGATCAACTGATGTGAGTTTTATACGTACTCCCAGTGTCATGGTATTTAAAGGACTGGCAACAAGCTGTGTCAACAATATGAATTATGCCTTTTTAAGTACTGTATATTCTCTTCTGTAAAACTGAGAAGTATTTGTGTGGGACATCCATGAATCTAGGTGTCTGATGTGAGATGCATCTGTCATGCAGTAAGTGGAGATAAGTGACCATCATCTATGTGTATGTTACAACTAGATGTCCCCTATTATTTTTCAAAAATTTTTGAAAATTATCATTTTTCTAAAATTTGGCACAGGTCCTCAGGAGTAGCATGGCCTAGTGGAAAGAGCATGGGCCTGGGAGTCAGAAGGACCTGGCTCCACCAAATAATAATAATAATAATAATAATAATAATAATAGTATTTGTTAAGCACTTACTATGTGCAAAGCACTGTTCTAAGCGCTGGAGGGATACAAGGTGATCAGGTTGTCCCACATGGGGCTCACAGTCTTAATCCCCATTTTACAGATGAGGGAACTGAGGCACAGAGAAGTTAAGTGACTTGCCCAAAGTCACACAGCTGACAATTGGCGGAGTCGGAATTTGAACCCATGACCTCTGACTCCAAAGCCCGTGCACTTTCCACTGAGCCACGCTGCTTCTCTATGTCTGCTCTGTGATCTTGGGCAAGTCACTTGACTTCTCTGTGCCTCAGTTATGTCATCTGCAAAATGGTGATTAAGAGTGGGACCCTCACATGTGACATAAACTGTGTCCAAACTGATTAGCTTATGTCTACCCCAGGCTTAAGTACAGTGCTCTGCACATAGAAGGTGCTCAATATATAGCATTGATTGATCCTCAAAAATCTTGATTACCCATCTCCAAATGGAAATTCATCACCATCGGCTTTAGGGCACTCAATTCTAGTTCTCTTACCCTTACCTATTCTTGCCACTCTCCCTCTACAACCCAGTCCTGACACTTTGTTCCTCTAACAACAACCTACTTACCATACCTCTCTCTACTCTCTCTCATCTTGAACCCTGAATTCCCTCCCACTTCATATCTGGCAGACCTCCCTAATAATATCACTTCTTCTCCAAGAATCTTTTCAAACTGACTGATCTCTCACCTCCTCAGGCTATTTTCCCTCCCTTCTGCATCATTTGTACCCTCAAGTCTGTTCCAAATCTGCACTTAGATACATAAGCCACATACTCAGCTGCCTCCCCTACCTGTAATTTATTCTTTCTGTCTCCCCTGCTAGATTGTACATTCCTTGAGGACAGGAATGGTGTCTAACAACTATATTGTACTTTACCTAATGCTCAATACAGTGCCCTGTACATAATAAGCAGTGTGGCCCCCACTCTAGGCTGTAAACTCATTGTGGGCAGGGAATGTGACTGTTATATTGTTATAGTGTACTCTCCTAGGTGCTTAGTACAGTGCTTTGCACATAGGAAGCACTCAATAAATATGAATGATGGACTGGCTCCTCTAGTAGTTAGAGCATGGATCTGGGAGCCAGAAAGACCTGGGTTCTAATCCTAGCTCTGCCACTTGTCTGCTATGTGGCCTTGGACAAATCACAGAACTTTTCTGTGTCTCAGTTACCTCATCTGTAAAATGGGAATTAAGATGATGATCCCTATGTGGGACAGGGACTGTGTCCAAACAAATTATCTTGTATCTACCCCAGGGCTTAGTACAGGTCCTGCAACATAGCCAACAGTGCTTTGCACATAGTAAGCACTTAATAAATGCCATTATTATTATTAAACACTTAAATACCACCATTATGATTATGAATATTAAGCACTAAATGCATTTGATGGATTACTATATAATAATAATGGTATTCGTTAAGTGCTTAATACGTGCCAAGCACTGAGGTAGATACAAGGTAATCAGGTTGTTCCACGTGGGGCTCACAGTCTTCATCCCCATTTTACAGATGAGGTAACAGGCACAGAGAAGTGAAGTGACTTGGCCAAATTCACACAGCTGACAAGCAGCAGAGCCAGGATTAGAACCCATGACCTCTGATTACCAAGTCTGTGCTCTTTCCACTATGCCACACTGCTTCAGCTGCATTACACCCTACATCGTGTAAGAAGCACACCTAGCTCACTAACACTTGCAGGGCTGGAATCAGCATTCAGTCCTATGGAAAAAGGTAATCTTGAAATGAGAACATGCTCTTGTAGATAAATGACACTGTATCACCCTAAACATGGACTCACCTTCACTTCCAGAATGACAGATATGGTTGGCCAGGGACACTGGGGATGGGCCCAAGAAGAAAGAAATAACAAAGGAAACAAATGAGCAGGACCTGCAGTACATGACTGCCAATGGAAATTGCAGCTTCATGGGCATCCCTAAGTTAAGATTTTCTTGACATTCCAACAGTTGGAGAAGTATGCCATGGCTTCTTCCAGCCCCTCTCCTGGGAACTGGAGGACGTATCCCTGTTTAAAGTGGGAGGGAGAGGGTGGCAGCCCCGAAGCAGCTACCATGACTCTGGGAGGAGGAGCCCAGGGATGGAAGCTTGAAGGTGATGGCTTCTAAATAAAGAGAAACACTTCTTTCCATGGCATTTGGTCAGTGTAGCTACTGTTGCCACAAGAGACTGTGAGCAGACAAAGGAGAGGTTTGGAGAAATTAATGGGTGAACAGAAGGAAAGTTCAGAACTTAGAGTGGGGGTAAAAGTTATGCATTTGGCTGCCTGAACAGCACACAGTATTGCAGGTGCGGGGGATCCTGGTTTTATATTGTGTGTTTTCTCTCACCTTCCCGATGATGCCCAGCATTTGGTTGTCCTCTCTGACTACCACTACATACAGGGGTGTTAATTAGGAAAACTCATCTAGGAAAAATTAGGAGAGCTCACCTCCTCCAGGAGGCCTTCCAAGACTGAGCCCCCCTTTTCCACTGTTCCTCCTCCTCTCCACATCGCCCCTACTTCCTCCCTCTGCTCTACCTCCTTCCCCTCTCCACAGCACTTATGCATATCTGCATGTAATATTCTATTAATGATTTGTATATATCTATAATTCTATTTATCAATCAATCACATTTATTGAGTGCTTACTGTGTGCAGAGCACTGTACTAAGCGCTTGGGAAGTACAAGTTGGCAACATATAGAGACAGTCCCTACCCAACAGTGGGCTCACAGTCTGAAAGGGGGAGACAGAGAACAAAACCAAACATACTAACAAAATAAAATAAATAGAATAGATATGTACAAGTAAAATAAATAAATGAATAAACAGAGTAATAAATATGTACAAACATATATACATATATACAGGTGCTGTGGGGAAGGGAAGGAGGTAAGATGGGGGGGATGGAAAGGGGGACGAAGGGGAGAGGAAGGAAGGGGATCAGTCTGGGAAGGCCACCTGGAGGAGGTGAGCTCTCAGTAGGGCCTTGAAGGGAGGAAGAGAGCTAGCTTGGCGGATGGGCAGAGGGAGGGCATTCCAGGTCCGGGGGATGACGTGGGCCGGGGGTCGATGGCGGGACAGGCGAGAACAAGGCACGGTGAGGAGATTAGTGGCAGAGGAGCGGAGGGTGTGGGGTGGGCTTTAGAAGGAGAGAAGGGAGGTGAGGTAGGAGGGGGCGAGGTGATGGAGAGCCTTGAAGCTGAGGGTGAGGAGTTTCTGCCTGATGCGCAGATTGATTGGTAGCCACTGGAGATTTTTGAGGAGGGGAGTAACATGCCCAGAGCGTTTCTGGACAAAGACAATGAAGTATGGATTGAAGTGGGGAGAGACATGAGGATGGGAGATCAGAGAGAAGGCTGATACAGTAGTCCAGATGGGATAGGATGAGAGCTTGAACGAGCAAGGTAGCGGTTTGGATGGAGAGGAAAGGGCGGATCTTGGCAATGTTGCGGAGCTGAGACCGGCAGGTTTTGGTGACGGCTTGGATGTGAGGGGTAAATGACAGAGCGGAGTCGAGGATGACACCAAGTTTGCGTGCTTGTGAGACGGGAAGGATGATAGTGCCGTCAACAGAGATGGGAAAGTCAGGGAGAGGGCAGGGTTTGGGAGGGAAGACAAGGAGTTCAGTCTTGGACATGTTGAGTTTTAGGTGGCAGGCACACATCCAGATGGAGATGTCCTGAAGGCAGGAGGAGATGCGAGCCTGGAGAGAGGGGGAGAGAGCAGGGGCAGAGAAAAGAGGAAAAGAGGGGTAGAAATAGTCTTTCCAGTTAAGCTCAGCAGCCATGTTTGAAAGCTATCAGGAGGGGTTACGAAGAGGCAGTAGATCTATATCTTGGCTTTAAAGGGAACACCCGGGATTAGAAAAACTCCAGCAAGGAATCCTAAAGATGCTATGTCCTTAAAAAAATTAGGCTCTCCTTTATCGGTCCGATTGACCCAGTTTTGAGAGACAATAGACCGCATAATTTGTGAAGATTTTGATGGTATTGACGCCTGTCTACTTGTTTTGTTTAGCTGTCTGTCTCCCCCTTCTAGACTGTGAGCCCGTTGTTGGGTAGGGACTGTCTCTATCTGTTGCCAAATTGTACTTTCAAAGCGCTTAGTACAGTAGTACAGTATTAGTACAATAGTACAGTATTGAGCACATGGTAAGTGCTCAATAAATACGACCGAATGAATAAAAAGAAACAATCAATGCTATATCCAAGTCTAAACCTGTATTGAACTAATAGACCAAGGCTGAATTTCATAAATAAGAACCAACTATAGGCTAGATACATGCGCTGTGAACTATCCTGAATGGAGAGAAAAGGAGAGCATTGGGGGAGTGAGAAAAGGGGGGCTGAGGAACTTCAAGTGGAAGAAAATTCAAAATTCCCCCTTTTCCCTCCCACCTGGATCACTCACTGCCCTCCCCACCTTGACTCTAACGGATAGCCATGGAAGAGAAAGAAAAAAGATAGGACATAAGTTTCTGAAGACAAAGCAGGAAGAACAGGGGAGAGCAACTTGCTTTCTGCAAAACTGACAGAGGGGAGGCAGGGACAGCAAGAAGCAGAGACCTGACCCTCAGTAGTATGCTCTGCACAGCATACTTGTACTTCCCAAGCACTTAGTACAGTGCTCTGCACACAGTAAGCACTCAATAAATACGATTGAATTCATTCATTCATTCAATCATATTTATTGAGCGCTTACTGTGTGCAGAGCACTGTACTAAGCGCTTGGGAAGTACAAGTTGTCAACATATAGAGACAGTCCCTACCCAACAGTGGGCTCACAGTCTAGAAGGGGGAGACAGAGAACAAAACATATTAACAAAATAAATAGAATACATATCTACAAATAAAATAGAGTAATAAATACATACAAACATATATACATATATACAGGTGCTGTGGGGAGGGGAAGGAGGTAAGGCGGGGGGAATACGGAGGGGGAAGGGGGGAGAGGAAGGGGGGCTCAGTCTGGGAAGGCCTCCTGGAGGAGGTGAGCTCTTAGTAGGGCCTTGAAGGGAGGAAGAGAGCTAGCTTGGCGGATGTGCGGAGGGAGGGCATTCCAGGCCAGGGGGATGACGTGGGCCAGGGGTCGACAGCGGGACAGGTGAGAATGAGGCACGGTGAGGAGATTAGTGGCAGAAGAGCGGAGGGTGCGGGCTGGGCTGTAGAAGGAGAAAAGGGAGGTGAGGTAGGAGGGGGCGAGGTGATGGAGAGCCTTGAAGCCCAGGGTGAGGAGTTTCTGCCTGATGCGTAGTTTGGTAGCCACTGGAGATTTTTGAGGATGCACAGTGTAGGCACTCAAACTTAATAAGGAAATTCTGTTGGTCAACAAAGGATCATACCGAGAAGGACAGCCATGGAACCTGATGTAAAAATTCCAGAATATGACAGCAAAAGGAAAAGATTAAAGCATGGGGAAAGTCAAAAAATCAAAAGGAAGGGAGTCCACGTCAAAGAAAAACATGTCTCAGACAAAATATTCTAAAAGTGCCAGGGAAGGGCTTTAAGGATCTCCACCTCTCTCCACTTGATAAACTAGCTCTCTTAATTATTATCATTATTAGTAGTAATGATAATAATCATCACTACAGTATTTATTAAGCAAGTACTATGTGCCAAGCACTATACTGAGCTCTGGGGTGGACACAAGAAAATCAGATGGACCTGATCCCTGTCCCATGTAGAGCTCACAGTCTTAGAAGGAGGGAATAGTACTTAATCCCCACTTTACAGATAAGGAAACCGAAACACAGAGAAGTTAACTGATTGGTCAAGGTCACACAGCAGGTAAGAGGCAGAGTGGGGATTAGAACCCAGGTCATCCGACACCCAAGCATGTGGTGCTTGGCGAGGTGATGGGATATTCTATCTATTCTATCCCGTCTGGACTACTGCATCAGCCTTCTCTCTGATCTCCCATCCTCGTGTCTCTCCCCACGTCAATCCATACTTCATGCTGCTGCCCGGATTGTCTTTGTCCAGAAACGTTCTGGGCATGTTACTCCCCTCCTCAAAACTCTCCAGTGGCTACCAATCAATCTGCACATCAGGCAGAAACTCCTCATCCTGGGCTTCAAGGCTCTCCATCACCTCACCCCCTCCTACCTCACCTCACCCCCTCCTACCTCACCTCCCTTCTATCCTTCTACAGCCCACCCCTCACCCTCCACTCCTCTGCCGCTAATCTCCTCACCGTACCTCGTTCTCGCCTGTCCCGCCATCGACCCCCAGCCCACATCATCCCCCGGGCCTGGAATGTCCTCCCTCTGCCCATCCGCCAAGCTAGCTCTCTTCCTCCCTTCAAGGCCCTACTGAGAGCTCACCTCCTCCAGGAGGCCTTCCCAGACTGAGCCCCTTCCTTCCTCTCCCCCTCGTCCCCCTCTCCATCCCCCCGTCTTACCTCCTTCCCTTTCCCACAGCACCTGTATATATGTATATATGGTTCTACATATTTATTACTCTATTTATTTATTTTACTTGTACATATCTATTCTATTTATTTTATTTTGTTAGTATGTTTGGTTTTGTTCTCTGTCTCCCCCTTTTAGACTGTGAGCCCACTGTTGGGTAGGGACTTTATATGTTGCCAACTTGTACTTCCCAAGCGCTTAGTACAGTGCTCTGAACACAGTAAGTGCTCAATAAATACGATTGATTGATTGACTGATTGATTGATTGCTGCTTCCACTAGGCCACGCTGCTTCTCTTGACCTGCCACTCCCCAGCTTTCTATTTCACCCAAGCTCATCCTCTAACAATATCTCAAGCACAACTCTCCAGTGTCCATCCCCTCATTCATATTGTTCCCTGAAACTTCTATTATGGCAGCATGTGGGGCTGGTTAAAGAGTCTCAGTTCCAGTCCTGTGGGACATGGGATGGGAAGGTGAGGAGGATGTCCCCTTCACATTTCCATTCCATAAGAAGATTTTTTCCCTGGAAAGCTAGGGGAGAAGCAGGAATGTAAATTTGTTTGGTAGAACTGTTCTGGTTTGGGGACAATTTCCATATCTTCAAATATGCTGTTGCTATTCTTTCCCCCACACCACTGTAATAATTCTGAAACTCTTCTACTCTTCAACTGTGCCTGTGAATTAGCCGGCTTCACTGTTGGTCTAAATTCTACAACTTTCTGGTTAGTAGCTAAAAATGTGAGCTATCAATTTGGAGTAAGTCAAGACCCCCATGGTTTGAACAGTGCAGTGTGAATGCAACTCTCAACAACCCTGTAAGAAGTGGGCAAAGGCTGGACAGGGCATCCAGACATGTTCAGTCCCACGGCCACCCGCTGCCTTCATCTTTGCAATGATCTGCTAAATCCCAATGCTGCTGCTAGTCACAGGTAGACATCAGTCAGTCAATCGTATTTATTGAACGCTTACTGTGTGCAGAGCACTGTACTAAGCTCTTGGGAGAGTATTTGTTCATTCAAGCATATTTACTGAGCACTTACTGTGTGCAGAGAGCTGTACTAAGCACTTGGGAGAGTACAATATAACAATATAACAGACACGTTCCCTACCCACAACGAGCTTCCTGTCTAGAGGACAAGCTTACACTCTAGAGGACGAGCTTATGTCTAGAGGACAAACCATCACCACTTCCAGAAAGGCAACTCAAGTGCTTATCCTACTGGCGGCTGAGATACCCCTAATTAAAGGCCCTATGCAAGTGGTTGGCACGGGTTAGCTGTTCGATTCCTGAGGCAGCACTGATTCTCTGAGCCAAGCTGGCTGTCTGAGCAGCTCGATCTCTGAATGCATCGCTCACTCCAAATAGATGAGGAGCCAGAAAAGGTGTGCCTGCCTCCCTCCCTAAAGTCAAACCTAGCCACAGGAGAATCATGCCCAGTATGAAACTTCACCTGGTGGTGCTCTAGCAGAGAAAATGCAAACCACTGACCCAGCAAGGGTCTATCCTTCTATCTATGGATCACCAGTATTTTTTGAGCACCTGTTTGCATAGCACTCTGCTAAGTGCTATGTACATATCTGTAATGTATTTATTTATATTAATGTCTGTCTCCCCCTGTAAACACACTGTGGGCAGGGAATGTGTCTGGTTACTGTAATTTTGCACTCTTCCAAGTGCCTAGTACAGTGTTCTGTTCATAGCACTCAATAAATACGATTAAATGAATGAATGAGATGTACCATTTCTATCTTGATGCCAATCTCTCGCCCATGTCCTGCCTCTGTCCTGGAACTCTCTCCCTCTTCATATCCAAGAGACCACCATTCTCCCCACCTTCAAAGCCTTACTGAAAACACATCTCCTCCAAGAAGCCTTCCCCAAGGAAACTCTCATTTCTTCTTCTCCCAATATCTTCTATTTAATTTGGATTTGAACCTTTTGTTCACTCCTCTCTTAGCCCCACAGTACTTATGACATATCTGTAAATTATTTATATTAATGTCTGTCTCCTTCTCTAGACTGTAAGCCTGTGTGGGCAGGGAACGTTGCCTACCAACTTCGTAACAGTATACTTTAGGGGAAGCAGTGTGGCTTAGTGGAAAGGGCATGGGCTTGGGAGTCAGAGGTTGTGGATTCTAATTCCGGCTCCTCCATTTATCAGCTGTGTGAGTTTGGACAAGTCACTTAAATTCTCTGTGTCTCAGAACCTCAACCATAAAATGGGGTTTAAGACTATGAGCCCCACGTGGGACAACCTGATTACCTTGTATCTACCCCAGTGCTTAGAACAGCGCTTGGCACATAGTAAGCGCTTAACAAATATCATCATCATTATTATTATTATTCTACCAAGTGCTTTGTACAGTAATCTGCACCCCGTAACCACTCAGTAAATATGATCGCTTAAGATAATTAGTAGACATGATCACTTAGCCCAAAGAATTTACAATCTTTAAATGCAGGTAACATGGCAAGGAGTGTTTGTCATGCACTGGTCTTTTCAGACACACTCACACTCTCACACACAGACAGGATCTTACAATCAGTAGTATCCACTGTGTGCAAGAGGAAGTAAGCAAGATACAACCAAGAGAGAGAAGTGAGCAGGATGGCAGACATGAGAACATGTTTAGGATAGATTTTGCTAAGAAACTGTTCCCATCATTTGCCAAAAACCTCTTTGGAGTCTGCAACTTTGGTCTCCAAGACCTGCTTAAATTTCCCCCACCACCTCAGGAGACTGCAAACTCCATTTTGAAAACTACTGTTCAACAGCTGGCTTCACTATCAGTTGGCAACTACATGTCTGGGTAGGCAAATAGGCCTCCATTCCCTGAGTAGTAAGGTACAGAATCACAAAAATTTTACAGTAGTCTAACATTCTGGCACTCAATGAAATGACAGCTACTAATTGGAAAGAATTGGGAACAGTCAAACTACCTCTCCACATATTTACAGGATACAGTATTTAAATATATATTTGTGAACGATAATGATCACATCATTTTCAGATTTATTCAAGCAAAGTTTTCTGCAATAATTTTTATTGAAGACAATTTGACCTCAGACACAATACTGCCTCCAGCTACTATGGTGAAATCTGTATTCTACCAAACACCTTCTGTTTTATTCCATTTAGCCGATTGTAATGCTCCTTTGGCAGTCACCTTACTTGCACAGTAACAGAACAAATGGATACTGCCCTGAAATTCTATTTAGCATTGGAAGGAGTTATTGGCTTCCTCTAGCTGTGGCTAGGATACACAGATTGCCATCAGATTCATGTGGTTTAAAAAAAACAAAAACCTTTAAAATCTCAAACCAAGCTCTCTCAGTAAGGTAGTATAGCAATGTAATTCTATAACAGTGAATGTACCGAACCCAACATCTTTGATTGGATAATACCAATAGGCTTAGAAAGAAAAGTATCTAGGTTAAATTGGCCCATTTAGAGAATTTAAAAAATATTAGCTTCCCAGACCAAAGAGAAATACAAAATTCAATAACTATGTGGCTATTTCTTGAACTGGAGTAAAGTTCTGGGCCTCTCAATCAATCAGTGGTATTTAGGAGTGCTTACTGTGTGCAGTGCTAAATTACTGTCCAAAAAATCCATTATATTCACTTAATATCACATTCAAGTAGCTCCATCGAAGAGAAAACTTTGGACTTTGGTCACATTATTTCATTTTCTTAATTACCTTTGTAAAATGCAACGAGAAGCAGCATGAAGTACTGGAAAGAGCTCAGACTTGGGAGTCAGAGGGCCTGGGTTCTACTACTGACTTTGCCACTTGCCTGCTGTGTGACCTTGGACAAGTCATATAACTTTTCAGAACTTTTCAATGTATTCATCTGTAAATCAGAGATAAATATTAGGTCCCTATCCTAAATAATAATAATAATAACAGCATTAGTTAAGCACTTACTATGTGCCAGGCACTGTATTAAGCACCGGGGTGGATACAAGTAAATAGGGTTGGACATAGTCCCTGTCCCACTTGGGGCTCACGGTCTCAATCCCCATTCTACAGATGAGATAACAAAGTCACAGAGAAGTGAGGTGACTTGCTCAAGGTCACGCAGCAGACAAGTGCTTAGACTATTAGCCCCATTTGGGACAGGGATTGGATATGATCTGATCAACTTGCATCTACTCCAGTGCTAGTAAATACAATGCCTAGCACATAGTAAAGTGCTTAACAAATATTATTATTATCATCATCATTATGTTCTGCTATTAATTTAGGAGAATCCTTTATTCCCAAGGCAAATTTTGGAATTTATAAAATTATGCTCTGGGTTATATATATCTTTATTTTGCAGTGTGGCTCAGTGGAAAGAGCATAGGCTTTGGAGTCAGAGGTCATGGGTTCAAATCGTGGCTCTGCCACTTGTCAGCTGTGTAACTTTGGGCAAGTCATTTAACTTCTCTGGGCTTCAGTTCCCTCATCTGTAAAATGGGAATTAAGATTGTAAGCCCCACATGGGACAAGCTGACCACCTTGTATCCTTCGCAGCACTTAGAACAGTGCTTTGCACATAGTAAGTGCTTAACAAATGCCATCATTACTATCATTATAATATTAATTTACCTTCATTCTAAAAAATATTTTAGAATTTACAAATAAATATATGATCCTCCTCAAAAACCTCTACTCAAGAGGTGAACCTAGTCAGTCAAACCCCAAAGGTTAAGCAAAAGGAAAAAATCAAGCAAGTTTCAAATTTTTATATTTTTTTTTCCTTTTTTCCTTACTGGACCACCTAACTTTCAGTATCAGTTGGATTCCCTGTGAAGACATGACAGATTTAGGGGATTCTCATTCATATAAGAAGCAGCATGTCCTAATGGATAGAGTTCTGGCCTGGGAGTCAGAAGGTCATGGTTTCTAATCCCGGCTCTGTCACTTACCTGCTGCATGACCTTGGGCAAATCACTTCACTTCTCTGGGCCTCAGCTCCCTCATTTATAAAATGGGGATCGAGACTGTGAGCCCCATGTGGGACAGGGACTGTATCCAGCCTGATTTGCTTGTATCCACCCCAGCGCTTATAACAGTGCCTGGCACTCAGTAAGCACCTACCAAATACTATAATTATTATTACTATTTATTGAGTGCATATTGTGTGCAGAGCACTGTACTGAGACCTTGGGAAAGTACAATATAGCAATAAACAGACATTCCCTGCCCACAGCGGGCTTACAGTCTAGAGGGGAAGACAGACATTAATATAAATAAATTAATTATAGATATGTAACTAAGTGCCATGGGGCTAGGAGGGAGGATGAATTAAGGGAACAAGTGAGGGTGATGCAGAAGGGATTGGGGGAAGAGGAAGAGAGCTTAGTCAGGGAAGGCCTCTTGGAGAAGATGTGCCTTCAGTAAGGCTTTGAAGGTTGGGGGGAAAGTAATTGTCTGTTGGATTTGAGGAAGGAGGGTGTTCCAGCCAGAGTCCGGATGTGGGCGAGGGGTCAGCGGCGAGATAGACTAGCTCAAGTTACAGTGAGAAGGTTAACAGTAGAGGAGCAAAGTGTGCCATTTGGGTTGTAGTAGGAGAGTAATGAGGTGAGATAGGAGGGGGCAAAGTGATGAACTGCTTTGATGTCAATGGCGAGGAGTTTCTGTTCGATTAGGCTATGGATGGGAAACCACTGGAATTTCTTGATAAGTGGGGAAACATGCCCTGAACATTTATGTAGAAAAATTTCCTGGGCAGCAGAGTGAAGTATGGACTGGAGAGGGGAGAGACAGGAGGCTGGGAGGTCAGCAAAGAGGCTGATACAGTAATCAAGGCAGGATAGGTTAAGTGATTGGATTAATGTGGTAGCAGTTTGGATAGAGAGGAAAGGGTGTATTTTAGTGATGTTGTGAAGGTGGAACTGACAGGATTTAGTAATGGATTAAATTTTTGGATTGAATGAGAGAGGAGTCAAGGATAACACCAAGGTTATGGGCTTGAGAGACAGAAAGGATGGTGATGCAGTCTACAGGGATGGGAAAGTCGGGGGAGGACAGGGTTTGGGTGGGTAGATGAGGAGTTCGGTTTTGAACATGTAAAGCTTGAGGTGACGGGAGGACATCCAAATTGAGATGCTTTGAAGACGGGAAGAAATGTACAACTATAGAGAGGGAAAGAGATCAGGGCTGGAGATGTAGATTTGAGTATCAATGGCAAGGAGGTGGTAGTTGAAGTCATGTGAGCAGGGTTAGATGGAGAATAGAAGGGGACCCTGAACTGAACGTTGAGGGACACACACAGGGAGGCAGAGGAGGAGCCCATGAAAGGGACTGAGAATGAGTGGCCAGGTGTCAGTGAAGCTGAGGTTGTTTAATGTTTCCAGGAGAGGGGGGTGGTGTCAAAAACAGCTGAGAGGTCAAGGAGGATCAGAATGGAATAAAGGCTGTCGGATTTGTCAAGAAGGAGATCATTGGTGACCTTTGAGAGGGAGGTTTCTGTAGAGTGAAGAGGATGGAAACCAGGTTGGAGGGGGTCAAGGAGAGAATTGGACAAGAGGGATTTGGGACAGTGGGAGTATACAACTCACTCAAGGAGTTCAGAGAGAAATGGTAGGAGGGAGATGGTGTGATAACTGGTGGGAGCAATGGGGTCAAGGGAAGTTTTTTAAGATAGGGGAGTAACGGACATGTTTGAAAGCAGTGGGCAAGAAGCTATTGGCAAGCAAACTTGTACTTCAGAAACTCTTGACATTAGCATGTCAGTCTAAAGCTCATACCTTCAAAAAGCAATTCAATTGCTGCTGGAAAGCAAAGTTGTTTAAATAGCTGCTGGGAAGCAGAGTGGTCTATTGGACAGAGCACAGGCTTGGAAGTCAGAAGACCTGGCTTAATTCTGGCTCTGATACTTCTTTGCTGTGTGGCCTTGGGTCAGTCACCTAACTTATCCGTGCCTCAGTTACCTCATCTGTAAATTGAGGGATAAGGCTGTGAGCCCCACTTGGGACATGGACTGTATCCAACATGATTATCTGCCCCTGCAGTTAGTACAGTGCCTGGCATGTAGTAAGCACTTAATAAATACTATTAAAAAAATAGCACTCAGGCAGGATTAGTTGAACGACACAAGGAAGTCAGCCCCCAGAGAGCAACTGTTACTAAGGTAGGCTTCTGGGCCAATCAGAAAATGTGCAGGAAGATTATTATCCTACAGAAAAATAGTCCTCAACTTAACTCATATACTAACTGTGTCAACAAAGTACCAGTAGTAAATCCCCCTTTAACCGGCTGGCTAAAAAGGAATATTTCTTTCAGGCAGTTGGCACAAGTAGTTATGCAATTTATTTTCCAATTGATATGAATTTGCCCTTGGCTAGTGTTTCACTAGAGAGGTTGTGGGAAAAAAAAAACTAAGGGCTCTGATCTGTCTCTGGCACGGGGCTCCACCAGGCAGGCTGAATTGTCCTAAATATCTAAACAGAGTCTAATGAATATATGCTGGTCCTTCACATGAAGTTAACCAAATCAGAAAATTTACAGTAGCATTTAAAAGGATCAGAAGTGTACCCTAGTCTTGGAAAACATACCATCTAGCTGCCCAGGAGACAAAATGAGTTCATTCCTCAATTTAATTTCCTATCATGGTGAAATGACAGTTCGTTGAAACCCATACCTGAATAAATGAACTGAGCTGAAGTGTGATTTTGTAGGTTACAAATACAAACTTTCCAGGTCAAAGATTATAAAAAGAAATGAACTGCTCCAAGATGAGTGGTGTTCTAAATGGGAGCCATAAATAATTCAGTGACAGAACAGTTTGGGAAATTTGATATTTAATTGGCTGATTTTGTGTGTCTAGGAATACCCTGCAATTTTCCATTAACTATTTTTCAGCTACCTAAGCTTAAACTATTTTTAAGAAGACAATTGCACTCAAATTTCCCTACTGAAGTAGAAGAGTCACAACATCCACAATAAGGTACTCAATTAGATCTCTCCCCACTACTTCTCTTCTCCTCTTTCTCTCCCTCCCTCTCTCTCTCTCTTCTCCCCTCAGCACCACCCCCAACTTTTCTCATCTAACACCAATGTACTCAGTGTGCCTCACTCTCACTTCACCAGCTGGCCCCTTGGTCACCTCCTCCCTCCAGCCTGGAACTCCCTCCCTCTTCATATTGGACAGACCACTACTCTCTCCATCTTCTCAGGCCTATTAAAATTATATCTCCTCCAGATAGCTTTCCTGACTCATTCATTCATTCATGCTCTCTTCCTCCCTTCAAAGCCCTACTGAGAGCTCACCTCCTCCAGGAGGCCTTCCCAGACTGAGCCCCCTCCTTCCTCTCCCCCTCCCCATTCCCCCGCCCTACCTCCTTCTCCTCTCCACAGCACCTGTATATATGTTTGTACAGATGTATTACTCTATTTATTTTACTTGTACATATTTACTATTCTATTTATTTTATTTTGTTAATGTGTTTTGTTTTGTTGTCTGTCTCCCCCTTCTAGACTGTGAGCCCATTGTTGGGTAGGGACCGTCTTTATATGTTGCCAACTTGTACTTCCTAAGTGCTTAGTACAGTGCTCTGCACACAGTAAGCACTCAGTAAATATGATTGAATGAATGAATGAATGGAGAGAGCAGCAGAAGAGAACATGCCATCCAGAGTAAGCCATGACTTGACACCTGTCCACATGTTTTGTTTTGTTGTCTGTCCCCCTTCTAGACTGTGAGCCCGTTGTTGGGTAGGGACCATCTCTATATGCTGCCAACTTGTACTTCCCAAGCGCTTAGTACAGTGTTCTGCACACAGTAAGTGCTCAGTAAATACGACTGAATGAATGAATGAATACAATACAGCAATAAAGAGAGACCATTCCTGCCCACAACGGGCTTATGGTCTGTGAGTGTGTGTGGAGACATACATCAAAACAAGTAACAAGGAATCAATATAAATACATAGAAATAGAATACATAATACATAATAGAATCGAATACATAACAGAATACATAAGTGCTGTGAGACGGGGAGCAGGGGAAGAGCAAAGGGAGTGAGTTGAGGTGATGTGGAAGGGAGGGGGAGCTGAGGAAAAGGGGGCTTAGTCTGGGAAGGCCTCTTAGAGGAGGTGTAACTTCAGTAGGGCTTTGGAGAGGGGAAGAGTGATTGGTGGATTTGGTAAAGGAGGGTGTTCCAGACCAGAGATAGGATAAGGGCCAGGGGTTGGCAGTGAGACAGGCGAGATCGAGGCACAATGAGAAGGTTTGCACCAGCGGAGCGGAGTGTGTGGCCTGGGATACAGAAGGAGAGAAGGGACGTGAGGTAGGAGGGGGCAAGGTGATGGAGAACTTTAAAGCCAATAGTGAGTTTTTGTTTGATACGGAGGTTGACAGGCAATCCCTACTGCATCACTCTGCTTTTGAATCCATATCCCATAAGCACTTTGGTACCTTACACTCTGTTTCTGCCCCTAGCTGTAACTTACTATAACATCCGTTTCCCCTGCTAAATTGTAAGCTCCCTGAAGGCAGGGGTTGTGTCTACTTATTCCACTGTATTCTCCCCCAAGCACTCAGTACAATGCTCTGCACACAATCACCCAACAAATATTACTGATCGATTTAGGGCACCATCTAGTCTTTGGAAATTTGGTTGGCTGCTTCCAGTGGGAATGGGGGTGGGGATAGTTTGGGCAGAGAACTTTGCCCCTGCCCCCGTCTCACACTGGGAACGACATAGCAGAAAAGATAAGGGAAGAGCCTGTCACCCCCTAGCACTGATGCCATATCCCAAACAGGCAGGGCAGCCCCATCTGTCTCTCCTTCCTTCCGCCAAATTCCGACTCTTGTGTGTGTGCCCCCTTTTCCTTCACCCTGATTTTAAATCACAGGACCTGCTCCCTCAGAATCATTGTCTTCTGCCACCACTTCACGCTAGTGGTCTATTCAAATAAAACCCACTCTTCTGTGGGCATAGAATGTGCCTGTTTGATGCTGTACACTCCCAAGCACTAAGTACAGTGCTTTGCACATAATAAACACTCAGTAAGTAAGACTGAATGAATAAATATCTTTAAAATCATTGAATAGCCCACCTATAGCAGATAAGGCAGACAAATTATCTGCTAAATACACCATTCACCATAAGCAGGGATCAACAGCGTTGCTCAGTGGAAAGAGCACGGACTTGAGAGTCAGAGGTCATGGGTTCGAATCTCGGCTCCACCACTTGTCAGCTGTATGACCTTGGGCAAGCCACTTAACTTCTCTGTGCCTCAGTTACCTCATCTGTAAAATGGGGATGAAGACTGTGAGCCCCACGTGGGACAACCTGATTCATTCAAACATATTTATGGAGCGCTTACTGTGTGCACAGCACAGTACTAAGCGCTTGGGAAGTACAAGTTGGCAACATATAGAGATGGTCCCTACCCAACAGCGGGCTCACAGTCTAGAAGGGGGAGACAGAGAACAAAACAAAACATATTAACAAAATAAAATAAAAAGAATAAATATGTACAAATAAAATAAATGGAGTAATAAATACATACAAACATATATACATATATACAGGATATACATATATACATGATTACCCTGTTACCCCCCCAGCACTTAGAACAGTGCTTTGCACACAGTAAGCACTTAACAAATACCATCGTTATCATTATTATTGTTTTCCCATCGGGGTAGCTTAATGTGAATTTTAAGCTCCTCACTCCTGTGTCTTTCACCTCCATTTGTCTACTGTGTGATCTTGGGCAAGTCACTTCATTTCTCTGGGCTTCAGTTCCCTCATCTGTAAACTGGGGATTAAGACTAAGTCCCATGTGGGATAGGGACTATGTCCAACCTGATTACCTTGCATCTGCCCCAGGTACAACACTTAGTAAGCAATACAGTACCATCATCATCATCCATTGTACTTTCCCAAATGTTTACTACAGGACTCTGCACACACTAAGTGTTCAACAAGTAATATTGATTCATCATGGTAACAGAATCTTGGAACAAAGCCATGGTCCCCTCACCTCCAGGAGTTTATGAGTCAACCAGCTAATAAAACAGTGATAGCTGGCAGCCTCTTCATGGGGAATCACAAAACGATTCTGAGGCTTGTGCCTAGTGTACAGCAGATTTTGTGGACATTTTGGCCTACTCAGGGCTACCACCAGCATGGTCTATCAGAAAGAGCCTGGGGCTAGGAGTCAGAGGACCTGGGTCCTAATCCCAGCCCTGCCACTTTCATTCATTCATTCATCCAATCGCATTTATTGAGCACTTACTGTGTGCAGAGCACTGTACTAAGCGCTTGGGAAGTACAAGTTGGCAACATATAGCGACGGTCCCTATCCAACAACGGGCTCACAGTCTAGAAGGGGGAGACAGACAACAAAATTAATCATGTGGACAGGTGTCAAGTTGTCAGAACAAATAGAATTAAAGCTAGATGCACATCATTAACAAAGTAAATAGAATAGAAAATATGTACAAGTAAAATAAATAAATAAATAGAAAATATGTACAAGTAAAATAAATAGAGTAATAAATCTGTACAAACATATACACAGGTGCTTTGGGGAGGGGAAGGAGGTAGGGAGGGGTGATGGGGAGGAGGAGAGGATAAAGGGGACTCAGTCTGGGAAGGCCTCTTGGAGGAGGTGAGCTCTCAGTAGGGCTTTGAAGGGAGGAAGAGGGCTAGCTTGGCGGATGTGTAGAGGGAGGGTATTCCAGGCCAGGGGGAGGACGTGGGTCAGGGGTCGACAGCGGGACAGGTGAGAACGAGGTTGTCTGTTGTGCAACCTTGGACAAGTCAATTAACTTCCCTGTAACTCAGTTACCTCATCTGTAAAATGGGGATTAAAACTGTGACTCCCATGTGAGTCATGGACTGTGTGCAACCCGATTATCTTAATAGTAATAATAATGATGGTATTTGTTAAGCACTTAGTATGTGCCAAGCACTGTTCTAAACACTGGGGTAGAGACAAGGTAATCAGATTGTCCCACATGAGGCTCATAGTCTTAATCCCCACTTTACAGATGAGGTAACAGAACTGAAGTGACTTGCCCAAAGTCACACAGCAGACAAGTGGCAGAGCCGGGATTAGAACCCATGTTCTCTGACTCCCAAGCCAGTACTCTTGCCACTAGGCCATGAGTCAAATTTATATCAGCCTAGAACTGTGTTCTCTTTACTTCATATTTGATTAGGGATTTGGGAGGTAGTTTCAGAAACTTCATGAATAACTGACAATATTCCTCTTCAAAGGGGAGCATCTCTATAGCTGATCTGTTCGTTGTGGGCAGGGAATGTGTCTGTTTATTGTTGCTTTGTACTGTCCCAAGTCTTAATCCAGTGCTCTGCACACAGTAAGCGCTCAATAAGTAGGACTGAATTAATTGAATGAATGTCTGCCTCATAAGTGGTTAGTACAGTGCTCTGCACACAGTAAGCACTCAATAAATACAATTGAATCAATTAATGAATGAATAATGTCTCCAGATGATTGGCAAACCAATCACCAAACTCTTGACCCACCAGAATGGTCTTATGCCTTCCTACATTTCCACCCAGGGCTGCCAGTTCCCACCTGGCCCTAGGTCCATAGAGCCACAAGGGATTTAAACTATGAACATTGGGAGGGTTTGGCTATGGCTGGGCTCTGGACAACCCAGGCGCCTGTACCCAGAGGCCCTAACAGTCCTCCTAGCCACCAGACATTTGTAAGCTCAGTTATATGTTTACTGTGCAAGAATCCCACTAGATTGGAATCTCACTGAGGGCAGGGAATACTCTCCACTTCATTGTTTTCTTCCAATCCCACAGTACCATGGCTGGCACACAGTAAGCATCACTGAGTCTCCTCTTTCCCCAGCTAGAGAGGGAGCAACACATGTGTTGCAGTGACCACATCCGGGAGGGGTAGTTGGCCTGCTTACCTCTGCCTCCTTTCTGCATCTGGGCCCTACTTGTGATATATGGCAAGCCTTCAGGTTCCCCAACTCAAGTCAGGTGCCTCCTCTCCTCCTCATCTTGTGGGATTCTGCCACCTCACCCTTCCCACACCATATCAAATCATGTACCTGTCCAACCTCAGGGGAGAGTAAGGATGGGGAAAGGAGGAAAAAGAAGGCTCTCCCCTTCTCACCTTTCAATCTCTTCTTCCCCCTCCCTATCTTCCCTTTTTTTCACTTCTCTTTTTTCCAAACTTTCCCTTCATATTTTTTCCTCCTCCTTCCCCACTTCCTTCTTCTTCCCCTCTCCTCTTTAGTACCTTTTCCTCCTACACCAGAGTCATTCTGTCTGGGCAAGATGGCCTAGAGGTATGCCATGTGGCAGGTCTATGATAGGAGGAATAGGAGCAGGCAGGAAAGGAGGAGAGAACTGCAACTTTGAGATAACTTCTAGATGCCCTCAATGCTGAACCCCTCAATTTTGGGCACTTGGCATCACCTAGCTCTGCACCAAATAGATGCCACAAATGATGTTCAATTTGCTCAATGTGTTCAATTATTCCTGTTGAACAGTTGGAAGTCAGGACATTTTTTTTCCCCATACTCAGTAAAAAAACAATTATCAGAAGGCAGCAAGCCCAATGGTTCAACAGGACAATGAACAAATCTGGTTTAAAAATGTTCAGTAAGCTCACTGTGGGCAAGTTTCCTGCCCATAATGAGTTTATGGTCTAGAGACAGAAAGACAAGCATTAATATGAATAATCAAATAATTTATAATATATAATTTAAAGATATGTACCTAAGTGCTGTGGGGTTGGTGGTGGAGTGAATAGAAAATGTACTAGAGATTGAGTATAGAGTGAGGAGAATAATAAAAATATTTTACTGGTAATTTAAGCTCTATGTGCTAAGCACACAATCAAGCACTGAGATAAATACATGATAATCAGATTGGACACAGTCCCTGCTCCATGTAAAGCTCGCAGGGTAATCAAGAGAAGCAGCGTGGCTCAGTGGAAAGAGCCCAGGCTTGGGAGTCAGAGGTCATGGGTTCTAACCCCAGCTCTGGCGCTTGTCAGCTGTGTGACCTTGGGCAAGTCACTTAACTTCTCTGGGCCCCAGTTACCTCATCTGTAAAATTGGGGATGAAGACTGTGAGCCCCACATGGGACAACCTGATCATCTTGAATCCTCCCCAGCGCTTAGAACAGTGCTTTGCACATTGTAAGTGCTTAACAAAGGCCATTATTATTATTATTATTATTATTATTATTATCATTGAGTGCTTACTGTGTTCAGAACACTGTACTAAGCACTTCAGAGAGCATAACGGAGTTGGTAGACACATTTCCTGCCCACAAGGAGGTCAAAGTCGAGAGGCAGAGGCAGACATTAATATAAATTAGAGAAATGCACATAAGTGATGAGGGGCTGAGGGTGGGGTGAGTAGCAAGTGTTTAAAGGCTATAGATCCACATGGAATTAGGAAGGAGAACAGATATTGAAAACACATTTTACAGTTGAGGGAAATGAGGCCCAGAAAAATTAAGTAACTTGCCTAAGGTCACGCAGCAGATAAGTGGAAGAGCTTGGACTAGAACACAGATTCACTGACTCAGGTCTGTGATCTTTGCACTGAGCCACTCTGCTTCTCCACAGTGTCAGAGACAACTGAAAATTTGAGATGTATCAGGACAAAATGTGGGTCTTACAATTTATGGAAGTCGTTAGTCATCCTAGAGAGCACAGTCTTATTGAGGAGAAGGAGTCAAAAGCCTGAATTTAGAGGGGTCTAAAATTTAGATTTTAGAGAGAAAAGTCTTGGATGAAAGAGAATGACAGTATGTGCATACAAACTATATCTATACTTAGAAAAGCCGCATAGCCTAGAAGGAAGAACACGGGCCTGGGAGTCAGAAGACCTGAATTCTAATTCTGGCTTCACCATGTAATTGCGATGTTACCTTGGGCAAGTCACTTCACTTCTCTGTGCCACATTTCCTTCATCTGAAAATGGGGTTTAGATTCAATGTTCTCCCTCCTACTTAGACTGTGAACCCATGGGGCCTAATTATCTTTTATATACACCAGCTTTTAGTACAGAGCTTGGCACGTAAGTGTTTAACAAATACCATTATCATTATTATTATTACTGTGTGCAGTAACACCGTGTGCAGAGCACTATACTAAACACTTGGAAAGCACAATTTGGCAACATATAGAGACAGTTCCTACCCAACAACGGGCTCACAGTCTAAAGGGGGGAGACAGACAACAAAACAAAACAAGCAGACAGGTGTCAATATCATCAAAACAGATACATAGAATTATTGATATATGCATATCATTGATAGAGTAATAAATATGTATATATAATATACATGACCTCTGACTCCAAAGCCCGTGCTCTTTCCACTGAGCCACGCTGCTTCTCATCTCCTCCTGCCTTCAGAACATCTCCATCTGGATGTCTGCCCGCCATCTAAAACTCAACATGTCCAAGACTGAACTCCTTGTCTTCCCTCCCAAACCTTGCCCTCTCCCTGACTTTCCCATCACTGTTGACGGCACAACTATCCTTCCTGTCTCACAAGCCCGCAACCTTGGTGTCATCCTCGACTCCGCTTTCTCATTCACCCCTCACATCCAATCTGTCACCAAAACCTGCCGATCTCATCTCCACAACATTGCCCAGATCTGCTCTTTCCTCTCCATCCAAACCGCTACCCTGCTCGTTCAAGCTCTCATCCTATCCCGTCTGGATTACTGCATCAGCCTCCTCTCCGATCTCCCAACCTCCTGTCTCTCCCCACTTCAATCCATACTTCACGCTGCTGCCCAGATCATCTTTGTGCAGGCGATTCTCCTGGTCTGGAATGCTCTCTCTCCGCACATCCGCCAAGCTAGCTCTCTTCCTCCCTTCAAGGCCCTGCTGAGAGCTCACCTCCTCCAGGAGGCCTTCCTAGACTGAGCCCCTTCCTTCCTCTCCCCCTCCTCCCCCTCGCCTTACCTCCTTCCCCTCCCCACAGCACCTGTATATATGTATATATGTTTGTACATATTTGTTACTCTATTTTACCTGTACATATCTATTCTATTTATTTTATTTTGTTAATATGTTTTGTTTTGTTCTCTGTCTCCCCCTTCTAGACTGTGTGCCCACCGTTGGGTAGGGACCGTCTCTACATGTTGCCAACTTGTACTACCCAAGCGCTTAATACAGTGCTCTGCACACAGTAAGCGCTCAATAAATACGATTGATGATGATGATGATGATCATGGGTTCTAATCCCATCTCCTCCCCTTGCCTGCTGTGTGACCTTGGGCAACTCACTTCACTTCTGTGTGCCTCAGTTACCTCATCTGTAAAATGGGGATTAAAAGTGTGAGCCCCACGTGGGACAATCTGATTACCCTGTATCTACCCCCAGTGCTTAGAACAGTGCTTGTCACTGTGCTAGACTGTGAGCCTCATGCAGGACAGGTAGTGTATCCAAACTGGTAAGTTTGGATACACTACCTGTCCTGCATGAGGCTCACAGTAACAGTTTGGATACACTTCCTGTCCTGCATGAGGCTCACAGCCTAGCATGACCAAGTTGGGCTACAGCCCACTGGAATGTATACTGCATTTCTAACATGGATATTATCAAAGGAATATTTAAAAACAAATTCTCTTTAGATTTGTGCCAATTTGTAACCCCTTAACAAATATCACAATTATTATGATTATTGTAAAAAAGTGTGGAAGTCAAGAATCTGAAGCTGTAAATTAATTGTCCTGTGACTCTGGCCAAGGCACCTGAGCTTGCTGGTTAATGGAATACTTAGTGGGGAAAAGAGATTTGTATGTGAATCAGATTTGTAAAACTGCGTGTGAAAAGGGCTACCGGAGAAAATAAAAATAACAACTGATAATAATGGTATTTGGTAAAGTGCTTATTATGCGCCAAGCACTGTTCTAAGTGCTGGGGTAGATGAGCCCTTTGTGGGCAGGGACTGTCTCCATTTGTTGCTGAACTGTACTACCCAAGTACTTAGTACGGTGCTCTGCACACTGTAAGCGCTCAATAAACATGATTGAATGAATGAATGAATACAGGGTTATCAGTTTGGATACACTACCTATCCTGCATGAGGCTCACAGTCTAGCACAATCAATCAATCAATCAATCGTATTTATTGAGCGCTTACTATGTGCAGAGCACTGTACTAAGCGCTTGGGAAGTACAAATTTGCAACACATAGAGACAGTCCCTACCCAACAGTGGGCTCACACTCTAAAAGGGGGAGACAGAGAACAGAACCAAACATACCAACAAAATAAAATAAATAGGATAGAAATGTACAAGTAAAATAAAGAAATAAACAGAGTAATAAATATGTACAACCATATATACATATATACAGGTGCTGTGGGGAAGGGAAGGAGGTAAGATGGGGGGATGGAGAGGGGGGACGAGGGGGAGAGGAAGGAAGGGGCTCAGTCTGGGAAGGCCTCCTGGAGGAGGTGAGCTCTCAGCAGGGCCTTGAAGGAAGGAAGAGAGCTAGCTTGGCGGAGGGGCAGAGGGAGGGCATTCCAGGCCCGGGGGATGACGTGGGCCGGGGGTCGATGGCGGGACAGGCGAGAACGAGGTACAGTGAGGAGATTAGCGGTGGAGGAGCGGAGGGTGCGGGCTGGGCAGTAGAAGGAGAGAAGGGAGGTGAGGTAGGAGGGGGCGAGGTGATGGAGAGCCTTGAAGCCCAGGGTGAGGAGTTTCTGCCTGATGCGCAGATTGATTGGTAGCCACTGGAGATTTTTGAGGAGGGGAGTAATATGCCCAGAGCGTTTCTGGACAAAGATAATCCAGGCAGCAGCATGAAGTATGGATTGAAGTGGAGAGAGACACGAGGATGGGAGATCAGAGAGAAGGCTGGTGCAGTAGTCCAGACGGGATAGGATGAGAGCTTGAATGAGCAGAGTAGCAGTTTGGATGGAGAGGAAAGGGCGGATCTTGGCAATGTTGCGGAGCTGAGACCGGCAGGTTTTGGTGACGGCTTGGCTGTGAGGGGGGAATGAGAGAGCGGAGTCGAGGATGACACCAAGGTTGCGGGCTTGTGAGACGGGAAGGATGGTAGTGCCGTCAACAGAGATGGGAAAGTCAGGGAGAGGACAAGGTTTGGGAGGGAAGACAAGGAGCTCAGTCTTCCACATGTTGAGCTTTAGGTGGCGGGCGGACATCCAGGTGGAGATGTCCTGAAGGCAGGAGGAGATGCAAGCCTGGAGGGAGGGGGAGAGAGCAGGGGCAGAGATGTAGATCTGGGTGTCATCAGCGTAGAGATGATAGTTGAAGCCGTGGGAGCGAATGAGGTCACCAAGGGAGTGAGTGTAGATTGTAGATTGTAGATTGAGTGTAGCACAACCAAGCTGGGCTACAGTCCACTGGAATGTATGTTGCATTTCTAACATGGATATTATCACATGAATATTTAAAAACAAATTCTCTCTAGATTTTCTATTTGTCTCCCACCAACTGATGATTTAATAATAGAAAATGTTTTCATCCTTGACTAATTTCTTGGAACCCTGGGGGGTTTTTTATCATTTTAACCAAGAATACTGTTGACATAATTGTAGGAAATAAATGCAACACATTTAGTGAGTTTCTGGATAACAGCACTTGTCCAAATGGTACAAAGAAAATGTGATTTTTTTGTACTTCAAATTGAATGAAGAATAATAATTTTGTAATTGCTTAAACACTTCCTTTGTGGCAAACCTTGTGCTCAGGGCTGGGGTAGATATAAATTAATCCACTTGGACACAGTCCCTGTCCCACACAGGACTCAAATTCCAAACAGGAGGGAGAGGAGGTATTGATCCCCATTTTTTAGTTGAAGAAGCTGAAGCACAGAGAAGTTAAATGACTTACCTAAGGTCACGCAACAGGCCAGGATTAGAACCCAGGACCCCTGACTCCCAGGCCCATGCTCTTCCCATGAGGCCATGCTACTTTTCATTCACTCATTCATTCATTCAATCATATTTATTGAGCACTTACTGTGTGTACAGCACTGTACTAAGCGCTTGGGAAATAAACAGTGACAAACCCTGCCATAACGAGCTCAAAGTCTAGAAAGGAAATTTAGAGAATGAAATAATATGACCAAAGTCCAAGTTTTCTTCTCCTTGGAGCTTAACTACACGATTGTCTTCTTTTCAAAATATAAAAACGGATTTAAAGAATACATTTGTGCAAACTGACACTTCAATGATCTGAAAGCAAAGACTATTATAAAAAAAGTTCCACAAAGGAGTTCCCACTTCCATCCACTCCTGAGGAACTGGGATAAAGCAGCCTCGGTCTTCCCTCCCTCTCCATTTGTGATTCCCTCTTTGTCATCAATCGTATTTCCTGAGCGCTTACTGAGTACAGAGTACTGTATTAAATGCTTGGGGAAGTACAATATAACACAACGTAACATAGTTGGTAGACACATTCCCTACCCACAGCGAGCATACTGTCTGGAGGGGAAGATGAACATTAATATAAAGAGTTTATAATATATAATTTATAGATACATCAGAAGTGCTGTGAGGTTGAGGGTGGGGCGAATATCGAATGCCCAAAGGTCACAGATCTAAGTACAAAATCAATGCAGAAGGGACAGGGAGGCGGGGAAAAGAGAAGACCTCTTGGAGGAAATGTGACCCTAATAAGGCTATGAAGGTGGGGAGAGTGGAGTGGCAGAGAGTTCCAGGCTGGGGCTGGAAACGGATCAGCGGTGAGCTATGAGATCAGAACACAGTGAATAAGCTGGTGCCACAGGAGTGAAGTATGCAGGCTGGGCTATAGTAGATTAGAAAGATAGGAGGGGGGCAGCCAATTGAGTGCTTTAAAGCCGATGGTAGGGGGTTTCTGTTTGATGCAGAGGTGGATGGGCAACAACTGGAGCTTTCTGAGGCCTGGGGAGACATGCACTGAATGTTTCTTGTTATTTTTAGACTCCGGGGCCATAGCTAAGAGTCAGGAACCGGAGCCATGCAGGTATGGCTGGGGCTTATGGAGGGAAATTGAGGAATCAGATGGGGGTGGGAGAAGGGTTACGTGGTGGAGTCAGTGGTTGGTGCTTATGGAGGGCTGGAGCAGCGCCATGTCTGCTCTCCACACCTGGCTAGGAGGGAGTGCTTAGCACAGAGTACCCTAGTGAGTGAAGATGAGCATAGCAGGTCAACGGGATCAAGAACAGCGCAATTTAGGTCCTCTCCTACACCTGGCCACAGAAGACATGAGTGTGACAGGGCAACAGGACAGGGGATGGGATTGGAAAGGATACAGATTTTTATGTTTCACAACTATTCTCTCTGCCTCCATTTCAGTCTCTCTGTGTCCCACTATAATTTCACTATTCCCTGAAAAGATCAATGTTGATTTGAACATCAGCAAAACACAGGATAGACCACCTCCAAATGTAAACACCATAAACATAAAACTCCTGGAAAATGTGAGGCAGAAAGTGGTGTTGCCACTGTCCTTTTCTTCCCCACACATGATGTCTCAACTTGCTGATTGGCAGACCTGTCCGCCAGGGAGAACCAGTTGGAGGAAGCGACCCATGAACACCGCAAAAAAAAACATAGTTTTAACTGGTGGAATATGATCAGAGAAGCTTGTCAAGACAGCATCATTCCTTGTGGAGGGTCAGACTTCCAGAAAGCACAGGCATCTCGTATACCTTTATAAGAATTCTGGGAAATGTTCTCCCATATCTTAAAATTGATTACAATACAAATAAAAACAATAAAGAACTCCTGTACCTAATGATAATCCTAGAATTACTCAACTGAAAACTATGTGTATACCACCTAGCATCTTATCTTAAAGAAGAGAAAGGCTTCTTGAACCTCAGGACTGCAAATGCACCTGATGAAGTTTACCATTGTATGGTCAGCTGTCCCAATGACTTACCAGAGGAGAGTGAACAGCTGGGCCCTTAAAAACCTCCTTCTGTATTCTAGACTCGACTGGATTTGCTGAAGACCTGGAAAAAGTCAAATTAGAGACTTGTAAGCTACATCATTTCTACAGGAAAAATGCTGCAGTAAACAATACTGTCAAAAACTGCTTTTTAGTCTTTCTTCCTCTGAGCAAGGGAAATCACATTTGGTTCAGAAGCTCATGGGCAGGTCACTTCATTTCTCTGTGCCTCAGTGATCTCATCTGTAAAATAGGGAGTGAGATGCTGAGCCCCACATGGGACAGGGACTGTGTCCAGCCCAATTTGGCTTCAAGGCTCTCCATCACCATGCCCCCTCCTACCTCACCTCCCTTCTCTCCTTCAAAAGCCCAGCCTGCACCCTTGGCTCCTCTGCCACTAACCTCCTCACTGGGCCTCATTCTCGCCTGTCTCGCCGTCGACCCCCGGCCCACATCCTTCTGCTGGCCTGGAATGCCCTCCCTCCACACATCCACCAAACTAGCTCTCTTCCTCTCTTCAAAGCCCTACTGAGAGCTCACCTCCTCCAGGAGGCCTTCCCAGACTGAACCCCCATTTTCCTCTCCTCCTCCCCATCCCCCCCGCCCTACCTCCTTCCCCTCCTCACAGCATTTGTATATAGATGTACAGATTTATTACTCAGTTTATTTTACTTGTATATATTTACTATTCTATTTGTTTTGTTAATGATGTGCATATAGCTATAATTCTATTTATTCTGACAGTTTTGACACCTGTCTACGTGTTTGGTTTGTTGTCTGTCTCCCTCTTCTAGACTGTGAACCCGCTGTTTGGTAAGGGCCGTCTCTATATGTTGCCGACTTGTACTTCCCAAGGGAGCACTTACAGTGTGTAGAGCACTGTGCTAAGTGCTTGGGAATGGGATAGTATGTCATATGCTACAGTATAGAATAGTACCGTATAGAGAAGCAGTGTGGTTCAGTGGCAAGAGCCTGGGCTTTGGAGTCAGAGTTCAGGCGTTGAAATCCCAAATCCACCGCTTGTCAGCTGTGTGACCTTGGGCAAGTCACTTCACTTCTCTGGGCCTCAGTTCCATGTGTAAAATGGGGATAAAGACTGTGAGCCCCGCGGGGGTCAACCCGATCACCTTGTAACCCCCCAGTGCTTAGAACAGTGCTTTGCACATAGTAAGCGCTTAATAAATGCCATTATTATTATTATTAGTAGTAGTAGTAGTAGTAGTAGTAGTGGTACAGTGTTCTGCACACAGTAAGTGCTCAATAAATACAATTGAATGAATGAAAGAATTTGCTTGTATCCACCCCAGTGCTTCTAAACTGTGAGCCCGTTGCTGGGTAGGGACTGTCTCTATATGTTGCCAACTTGTACTTCCCAAGTGCTTAGTACAGTGCTCTGCACACAGTAAGTACTCAATAAATACGATTGAATGAATGAATGAATGATTACATAAGACCTTAATACTATTATTATTATTATTATTATTATTATTATTACGAACCCCAGGGAGCCCATCACTGTCAACTATGAATCAAAAAAGAAATCAGACACCACACATACAACAACAAAAAACACCTTTTCAGTTATTTGATGCCCTTTTAAATTATGTAGTGTTTTTCTATAGGTATCCTCTCAGTAAATCATTAGATTGTGGCTACCGGCTTTTCTGAAAGCAGGAATCCATACCTCACAAAATTTATTCCATTTCAGAAATGTGCTCATGCAGTTCAATAGAATATTTGTGGGTATCCTGGGACTTTCCCTGGAACTTAAAAAATGCCCAGCCAAAGGGAGATTTTATTTCCCTGGGGGTTTAGTAGTAACTTCAAAACATCGGAAACAACCCCGAGAAAAACAAAAATCATTTTTGACCACAGATTTTAGCTGAATAGGCACTTCATAATCTATATCTTGTATATCGTGATTTAATATGTGCTCTAAGAATGTCAAAAGTTAAGAAACTAGGTCTCATAACCAATCTTTTTCCTCTCCTCCTCCCTATCCCCCCGCCCTACCTCCTTCCCTAATGATGTGCAGATAGCTATAATTCTATTTGTTCTGACGATTTTGACACCTGTCTACATGTTTTGTTTTGTTGTCTGTTTCCCCGTTCTAGACCGTGAGCCTGTTGCTTGGTAGGGACCGTCTCTATATGTTGCCGACTTGTACTTCCCAAGCTCTTAGTACGATGCTCTGCACACAGGAAGTGCTCAATAAATACAATTGAATGAATAAATTCAGTGGAAACACTTTGTAATAGGCTATAATGTTGGGGTACTTAATTTTTAGGTGAAGACGAACATGGTGCAATACCTAACAGTATCTTTACATTAAATATTACTACACTATCTGAGAAGCACTTTGGAAGAACTTTATCTCTTTTCTCTCACGTCGCAGAAAACATAGATCTATTAAATCGTATTCTCCTAAACACTTAATGCAGAGCTCTGCACATAGTAAGCACTCAGTAAATACCATTGATTAGTTACAGGTATTTTCCTTGTGTGGAAAAATTGAACACCATCAATAATTCAGATTTTCTGAATTATTTTCTTTTCTTTGCTTTTATATGCCTACATCCGATAAATTTTCAGCGATACTTAATCTTGGGAAGAAGCAGAAGTCTGCCACACAATTGCTCAGTTCATTCATTCAATCATATTTATTGAGCGCTTACTGTGTACAGAGCACTGTACTAATCGCTCAGTTCTTTAACCTCAATGAAATGGACTTTTCTCCTCAGCCTCTCCATAGCTAACCCGAATACATTTTGAACCGTTGCCACCAAGAATAAGACAAACCCACAGGGGACTCTACTGACAATTTGGGTAACTGGCTATACTGAACCAATGCCATTTCTCATTGCCTCCTGCTTTTGGGCAAACTCCATTAAGTTGACTTAATTGGGGCCACAACAAAACTCCCATCTTCCTTCCCCAAGCCTATCTTCTTCCTAAGCTTTTTTTTACATGTAAAATAAATGGAGATATTTGTTAAACAGCTTCAACTATCATCTCTACGCTGATGACATACAAATCTACATCTCCGCCCCTGCTCTCTCTCCCTCCCTCCAGGTTCATATCTCCTTCTGCCTTCAGGACATCTCCATCTGGATGTCCGCACGCCATCTAAAACTCAATATGTCCAAGACTGAGCTCATCTTCCCTCCCAAACCCTGTCCTCTCCCTGATATTCCCATCACTGTAGACGGCACTACCATCCTTCCCGTCTCACAAGCCAGCAACCTTGGTGTCATCAACTCCTCTGTCTCATTCACCCCACACATCCCATCTGTCACCAAAACCTGCCGGTCTCACCTCCACAACATCTCCAAGATCCGTCCTTTCCTTTCCATCCAAACTGCTACCTAGCTGGTTCAATCTCTCATCCTATCCCAACCTGATTACTGCATCAGCCTCCTCTCTGATCTCCCATCCTCCTGTCTCTCCCTGCCTCAGTCTATACTTCACTCTGCTGCCCCGATTATCTCTGTACAGAAACGCTCTGGGCATGTCACTCCCCTCCTGAAAAATCTCCAGTGATTGCCTGTCAACCTACGAATCAAGCAAAAACTCCTCACTCTCAGCTTCAAGGCTCTCCATCACCTCGCCCACTCCTACTTCACCTCCCTTCTCTCCTTCTACATCGCAGCCCACACCCTCCCCTCCTCTGATGCTAACCTCCTCACTGTTCCTAGTTCTCACCTGTCCCGCCGTAGACCCCCGGCTGACGTCCTTCCCCTAGCCTGGAATCAATCAATCAATCAATCGTATTTATTGAGCGCTTACTGTGTGCAGAGCACTGTACTAAGCGCTTGGGAAGTACAAGTTGGCAACATATAGAGACGGTCCTTACCCAACAGTAGGCTCACAGTCTAGAAGGGGGAGACAGAGAACAAAACCAAACATATTAACAAAATAAAATAAATAGAATAGATATGTACAAGTAAAATAAATAGAGTAATAAATATGTACAATCATATATACATATATACAGGTGCTGTGGGGAAGGGAAGGAGGCAAGATGGGGGGGATAGAAAGGGGGACGAGGGGGAGAGGAAGGAGGGGGCTCAGTTTGGGAAGGCCTCCTGGAGGAGGTGAGCTCTCAGTAGGGCCTTGAAGGGAGGAAGAGAGCTAGCTTGGGTGCCCTTCCTCCACACATCCGCCAAGCTAGCTCTCTTCCTCCCTTCAAAGTCCTACTGAGAGCTCACCTCCTGCAGGAGGCCTTCCCAGACTGAGCCCCCTTTTTCCTTTCCTCCTTCCCATCCCCCGGCCCTACCTCCTTCCCCTCCCCACAGCACTTGTATATATTTGTACAGATTTTTTACTCTATTCATTTTACTTGTACATATTTACTATTCTTTTTATTTTGTTAATGATGTGCATATAGCTATAATTCTATTTGTTCTGACGATTTCGACACCTGTCTATGTGTTTTGTTTTGTTGCCTGTCTCCCTATTCTAGACTGTGAGCCTGTTGCTTGGTAGGGATCATCTCTATATGTTGCCAACTTGTACTTCCCAAGCGCTTAGTACAGTGCTCTGCACACAGTAAGCACTCAATAAATACGATTGAATGAATGAATTAAACATTTTATCAAATGCATGATTCCCGATCAGCATGAGACGCAAGTAATTAACTAATATGAGCCTTTCAAGAATAATAATCTTCATGCTGCTTTAGATAATGAAAACTGGTTCATATGGGCAATTGGGATTTTCATATGAAAAAGAAAATGTTAGACTCTTGGTCCATGTGTGGGTTGAGATGTAGCTGACCCACGTGGAGAGCAGAACATCAGAAACATGAGAAAAGAAGGAAACAAGTCTATGATCAATATCATTCTTGGTAGGACGGAATCAGGCTTGGCTCTTCCAGGAAAAAAAAAATGGGCCTAAGTACACCCTGTGTATGATGGCCCATTAGTTCCATTCCCAGAGGTAGAAGCCAAATTACTTAGCTCTCCATCTCCGAGAATAGTGCTGCCTGCCTAGTAGTGATGCCAGCTGAATTCCTTGCCTTGATGCTGAACCAAGGACTACCTTCAGGAGTTCAACTGAGGCACAATGAATCCTGCATTCATTTTAGATGCCAACTGGCCTTGTTCCTTGGACATCTCACCTGTCTCATCACCGGCCCCTAGCCCACATCCTGCTTCTGGCCTGGAATGCCCTCCCTCCTCAAATCCACCAGACAATTACTCACCCTCCTTCAAAGCCTTATTAAAGGCACATCTCTTTCATTCAATCGTATTTATTGAGCACTTACTGTGTGCAGAGCACTGTACTATGTGCTTTGAAGTACAAGTCGGCAACTCTACATATTTGTTTTGTTGTCTGTCTCCCCCTTCTAGAATGTGAGCCCATTGTTGGGTAGGGACCGCCTCCATATGTTGCCAACTTGTACTTCCCAAGCACTTAGTACAGTGCTCTGCACACAGTAAGAGCTCAATAAATACGATTGAATGAATGAATGAACATATAGAGACGGTCACTAGAGGCCTTCCCAGACTGAGCCCCATTTTTCCACATCTCCCACTCCCTCTGCATCACCCTAACTCTCTCCCTTTGCTCTTCCCCCCTCCCTGCCCCACAGCACTTATGGCAATCTTATTTATTTATATTAATTTCTGTTTACTTGTACTGATGTCTGTCTCCCCGCCACCCTCCACACTGTGAGCTTGTTGTGGGCAGGAATTGTCTCTCTTTATTACCATATTGTACTTTCCCAAGCACTAAGAACAGGCTCTGCACACAGTAAGCTCTCAATAAATACGACAATGAATAAATGAATGAAGCCACTGTAGATGTTAATGAGGAGAGTGATATGTTCTTATCAACATTAAACAATGATTTGAACAGCTGTAACTAAAAGACACTCAAAAGGTGACAAGAAAAGGGGACAAAAAGGGACCAGAACCCTGGGCAAGTGATCCCCATGCTACAGACAGAATTCCCAAAGAAGGATCACGAAGTACAAAAAAACCCCAACCCCAAGGTCATTCCAATCAAGAAATCACAGAATTGGTGAGTCTTCTCTTTCTTAACATGTAAGTACTTTGCTCAATCATGGCACCAATAATTTCCCACTTAGTTTTGCTACAATCAATCAATCAATCATATTTATTGAGCGCTTACTGTGTGCAGAGCACTGTACTAAGCGCTTGGGAAGTACAAGTTGGCAACATATAGAGACAGTCCCTACCCAACAGTGGGCTCACAGTCTAAAAGGGGGAGACAGAGAGCAAAACCAAACATACTAACAAAATAAAATAAATAGAATAGATATGTACAAGTAAAATAAATAGAGTAATAAATATGTACAAACATATATACATATATACAGGTGCTGTGGGGAAGGGAAGGAGGTAAGATGGGGGGATGGAGAGGGGGATGAGGGGGAGAGGAAGGAAGGGGCTCAGTCTGGGAAGGCCTCCTGGAGGAGGTGAGCTCTCAGTAGGGCCTTGAAGGGAGGAAGAGATCTAGCTTGGCGGATTGGCAGAGGGAGGGCATTCCAGGCCAGGGGGATGACGTGGGCCAGGGGTCGATGGCGGGACAGGCGAGAACGAGGTATGGTGAGGAGATTAGCAGCAGAGGAGCGGAGGGTGCGGGGTGGGCTGTAGAAGGAGAGAAGGGAGGTGAGGTAGGAGGGGGTGAGGTGATGGAGAGCCTTGAAGCCCAGGGTGAGGAGTTTCTGATTCATGATGTACATTATAACTCTCCTCTACAATTTTGAAATTTATAGCATCTCTCCATCTCTACCTTCTCTTCCATTTGCGCAGCATTAATTCATTCATTCATTCAATCGTATTTATTGAGCGCTTACTATGTGCAGAGCACTGTACTAAGTGCTTGGGAAGTACAAGTTGGCAACATATAGAGATGGTCCCTACACAACAGTGGGCTCACAGTCTAGAAGGGGGAGACAGAGAACAAAACAACACGACCCCATCCATCTTTCGGAGCGCCTCACACCCCACCTCGCCGCCCTCTCCTCTCTACCCAGTCTTGATGATCAGATTATTGCTCTCAACTCTACCCTTTCTACTCAGCTAGACTCCCTCGCTCTCCTTTCCCTTCGACGCTCTCGTACCACTAACCCACAGCCCTGGATCACTGCCACTGTCTGCCTCCTTCGCTCTTATGCTTGAGCTGCCGAACGCTGCTGGCGAAAGTCTAAACACCATGCCAACCTCTTTAACTACAAGTTTATCCTTTCCTGCCTTAACTCAGCCCTCTCCTCTGCCAGACAAAACTATTTCTCCTCCCTTATTGACACCCATGCACATCGCCCCCGCCAGCTCTTCCGTACATTCAACTCCCTTCTCAGGCCCCCAGTTCCTCCCCCTCCTCCTTCCCTCACCCCCAACGAATTGGCCTCCTACTTCATTGGCAAAATTAAATCCATCAGGTCCGACCTCCCCAAAGTCACTTCTCCCCCTTCTCCAACCCCCCGGCTCTCAACACTCTCTGCTACTCTCCCATCCTTCCCAGCAGTATCCTCAGAGGAGCTCTCATCCCTCTTCTCAAGTGGCTACAATGGCCACCTATGCTTCTGACTAGATTCCCTCTCATCTCATGAAATCTCTTGCTCCATCCCTTCTCCCCTCCTTAACTTCCATCTTCAACCGCTCACTCTCCACTGGTTCCTTCCCCTCTGCCTTCAAACATGCCCATGTCTCTCCCATCCTAAAAAAACCCTCTCTTGACCTCACCTCACCTTCTAGTTATTGCCCCATATCCCTCCTACCATTCCTTTCCAAACTCCTTGAACGAGTTGTCTACACGCGCTGCCTCGAATTCCTCAACAACAACACTCTCCTCGACCCCCTCCAGTCTGGCTTCCATCCCCTACATTGATAGAAACTGCCCTCTCAAAGGTCACCAATGACCTCCTGCTTGCAAAATCCAACGGCTCATACTCTATACTTCTCCTCCTCGACCTCTCAGCTGCCTTCGACACTGTGGACCACCCCCTTCTCCTCAGCACGCTATCTGACCTTGGCTTCACAGACTCCGTCCTCTCCTGGTTCTCCTCTTACCTCTCCGGTCGTTCATTCTCAGTCTCTTTTGCAGGCTCCTCCTCCCCCTCCCATCCCCTTACTGTGGGGGTTCCCCAAGGTTCAGTGCTTTGTCCTCTTCTGTTCTCAATCTACATGCACTCCCTTGGTGACCTCATTCGCTCCCACGGCTTCAACTATCATCTCTATGCTGATGACACCCAGATCTACATCTCTGCCCCTGCTCTCTCCCCCTCTCTCCAGGCTCGCATCTCCTCCTGCCTTCAGGACATCTCCATCTGGATGTCTGCCTGGCACCTAAAACTCAACATGTCCAAGACTGAACTCCTTGTCTTCCCTCCCAAACCCTGCCCTCTCCCTGACTTTCCCATCTCTGTTGACGGCACTACCATCCTTCCCGTCTCACAAGCCCGCAACCTTGATGTCATCCTCGACTCCGCTCTCTCGTTCACCCCTCACATACAAGCCGTCACCAAAACCTGCCGGTCTCAGCTCCGCAACATTGCCAAGATCCGCCCTTTCCTCTCCATCCAAACCGCTACCCTGCTCGTTCAAGCTCTCATCCTATCCCGTCTGGAGTACTGCATCAGCCTTCTCTCTGATCTCCCATCATCGTGTCTCTCCCCACTTCAATCCATACTTCATGCTGCTGCCCGGATTGTCTTTGTCCAGAAACGCTCTGGGCATGTTACTCCCCTCCTCAAAAATCTCCAGTGGCTACCAATCTGCGCATCAGGCAGAAACTCCTCACCCTGGGCTTCAAGGCTCTCCATCACCTCGCCTCCTCCTACCTCACCTCCCTTCTCTCCTTATACAGCCCACCCTACACCCTCTGCTCCTCTGCCGCTAATCTCCTCACCGTACCTCGTTCTCGCCTTCTCGCCTGTCCCGCCATCGACCCCCGGCTCACGTCATCCCCCGGGCCTGGAATGCCCTCCCTCTGCCCATCTGCCAAGCTAGCTTTCTTCCTCCCTTCAAGGCCCTACTGAGAGCTCACCTGCTTCAGGAGGCCTTCCCAGACTGAGCCCCTTCCTTCCTCTCCCCCTTGTCCCCCTCTCCATCCCCCCATCTTACCTCCTTCCCTTCCCCACTGCACCTGTATATATGTATATATGTTTGTACATATTTGTTACTCTATTTATTTATTTATTTATTTTACTTGTACATATCTATTCTATTTATTTTGTTAGTATGTTTGGTTTTGTTCTCTGTCTCCCCCTTTTAGACTGTGAGCCCACTGCTGGGTAAGGACTGTCTCCATATGTTGCCAACTTGTACTTCCCAAGCACTTAGTACAGTGCTCGGCACACATTAAGCGCTCAATAAATACGATTGATGATGATGATGAAAAACATATTAACAAAATAAAATAAATAGAATAAATATGTACAAATAAAATAAGTAGAGTAATAAATACATACATAATATATACATATATACAGGTGCTGTGGGGAGGGGAAGGAGGTAAGGCAGAGGGGCTGGGGAGGGGGAGGAGGGGGAAAGCATCCATTGTTACCATGTGAAGTTCCCCTCTTTTAATGCCAAATACTAGAGGAGATCTCCCCCTTCTCCCCCTCCCCATCCCCGTTCTCCCCCTCCCCATCCCCCCAACCTTACCTCCTTCCCCTCCGCACAGCACCTGTATATGTATGTTTGTACGCATTTATTACTCTATTTATTTATTTTATTTGTACATATTTATTCTATTTATTTTATTTTGTTAATATGTTTTGTTTTGTTGTCTGTCTCCCCCTTCTAGACTGTGAGCCCGCTGTTGGGTAGGGACCGTCTCTATATGTTGCCAACTTGTACTGCCCAAGCGCTTAGTACAGTGCTCTGCACACAGTAAGCGCTCAATAAACACGATTGAATGAATGCATTATTATTACGGTATTTGTTAAGTGCTTACTATGTGCCAAGCACTGTTCTAAACGCCGGGGATGAAAGGAAAGGGATCATGCAGTGTGGCTCAGTGAAAAGAGCCCGGGCTTTGGAGTCAGAGGTCATGGGTTCAAATACCGGCTCCGCCACTTATCAGCTGTCTGACTTTGGGCAAGTCACTTCACTACTCTAGGCCTCAGTTCCCTCATCTGTAAAATGGGGATTAAGACTGTGAGCCCCCTGTGGGACCACCTCATCACCTTGTAACCTCCCCAGTGCTTAGAACAGTGCTTTGCATATAGTAAGCGCTTAATAAATGCTATCATTATTATCATTAGATAAGTAATTTGAAAATTGCAGCAGAACTGTTCAGACAAAAAAAAATTGTTTTCAAAAGTTCCACTAAATTAATGGCATGCATTGAGCACTTACTGTGTGCAAGGCACTTTAGTAAACACTTGGTAGAGTACAATGCAATAGAAGTAGTAGACAAGTCCCCTGCCTACAGGGAGCTTAGAGTTCAGAGCAGGAGATGGACAGTAAAATGAATGACTGTGTTAGATATGAACAAAAGTGCTGTGGGGCTGATGGTGGGATGAATAATAAGTGTTTAAAGGGGACAGATCCAAATGCATAGGCTACACAGTAGGGAGATAGAGTAGGCAAAAAGAGGTTTATGCTAATAATTTCAAAATGTTGTATTTAATGAAAAAATGCTCCAGAAAAAAAAGACAAAAAAATATGAACAGAGTATTAAATGTATTTGAATCAATTCACTTAAGCTTCTGAAAATCTTTTAAATTGTTTTTCAAATCTTTGCAATTTAAAGTTGTGAATCAATCTGTAACCATGTTTAGAATATCTTTTATCTGAATAAAACACTACTTTGGAAAAGCATAAACTACATTTGTGTTTTTAAAGCACTTGCTAATAATCCATTTTGTTGCTAGGTAACAGTGTATTTCTGGAACAAATATTTTTATTTCTCCAATTATAAAGTAAGACAATGGCTTGCATTGCCAGCCAGTACATATTATACTGAATATAATAATGACACTCGAAAACAATACCCTCCAAGCATGACCTCTGGTGAACAATAAATGTAATTTATGTAAACGCATCAAAATAGGATATGGAATGTTCTTTCATTTCCTACACTGTTCATCTTTTCTTCAAAGCCTTACTAAAGTCACACTTCCTCCAAAAGACCTTCTCTGACAAACACCTCACTTTTCCAACTATTGCCTTTCCTTCTACACTACCTATGCACTTGGGTTTATATCCTTTAAGCATTTTAATTCTGTCCCCACTCCTCCCCACAGCATTTATGTCTATACCCTTTATTATTTTAATGTCTGTTTGCCCTACTAAATTGTAAGGTCTCTGAGGGCAGGGATCATATCTACAAACTCTATTGTATTGTACTCTCCCAAATGCTCAGTACAGTGTTCTGCCCACAGCAAGCACTCAGTAACATCTATGAACTGGTTGATTTTCATGTTCAACAGAGAAACTCCCAAAATCCATGGCTCACATTTGGAATTGAATAGCTGAACCTTTTAGCTTTCAAATATTTCTGAATTTTGCTTCTGATTAAAATAAGCCCAAATATAACAGTAAGAACTGTTGCCTGAAAGAAAGAAGGTTGGAAGTCTGTATGGTATTACTAAAAATGGCACCATTTTGAGATTTTTTACAAGGGTGATAGAATTTCTAAAGCCACTTTGGTAGGGTCAAACATTATATAACTCCTGTCAATGTACCTAAACTTTGAAAAATTGAGTTATTAGCCTTACAACTTAAGTTTATTTGCTTTTCCTCAACTGGTTCTCAAAATTGGTCATTAAAAGATGCACGTAAATGGTGTAGGTATAACCTTTCCTTTTCGGTTTCAAGGTCCTTATACTCACCTCCATTGCCCCTAACAGCATGACAATTTATAGGATAAAAAAATAATTCCCAAATTTGGATCTCTGAAATCAACTGTAAAAATCAGTCATAAAATTCCAAGCACTTGGGGAGGTGCAATTAATCAGTGGTACCTATTGAGGACTTACTGAGTGCAGAGCACTGTACTAAGCCCTTGGAAAAATATATTCCTTGTCATTCAATTGTTTTTATTGAGTGCTTTCTGTGTGCACAGCACTGTACTAAGCATTTGGGAGAATACAAAACAACAATAAACAGATACGCTCCCTGCGCACAACGAGTTTACAGTCTAGTAAGTAATTTATAAGCTAACAAGGTGAGAGCAGGTTTGGCTCACATCTAGATAACTATGAAAAACTTTTATTTTATAAGATTGTTTAGAAAAGTTTCAGGGACACACAGTAGTTATTTAGTATATAATAAAACAAACCAAAAAACATTCCATTAGATACAGAACAGAGGCAGTGTGGTCCAGTGGAAAGAGCACAGGACTGGGTGTCAGAAGACTGACCTACTTGGTGACACTCTGCAATCAATCAAATGATAGTGTTTATTGAGCACTTACTGTACTCAACGCTGTACTAGGCATTTGGGAGAGTGCAAATACAACAGAGGTAGTAGACAACTCCCTGCCCACAAGGAACTTATGGTCTAAAGGAGGAGGCAGATAGTGAAATAAATTTCAGATATGTACTCAAGTCACAACTCTGATGGGTCTCAGTTTCCTCATCTGGAAAATGAAAATAAAATAGATCATGATGTCTATGTGGGTCAAGAACCATGTCCAATTTCATAGCCTTGTAATGTGGGTTCCAATCCTGGCTCCACACTTGTCTGCTGTGTGACCTTGGGCAAGTCATTTAACTTCTCTAGGCCTCAGTTACCTCATTTGCAAAATGGAGATTAAGACTATGAGCCCTACGAGGGACAACCTGATTACCTTATATCAATCCCAACAGTTAGAACAGCTCTTGGCACATAGTAAGCACTTAGCAAATACCATAATAACTACCCCACCAACTAAGCATATAGAAAAAGCTTAATAAATCCCATAATTCTCATCATTTACCTGGGATGGCTTGTTTCCTCACCCCAAGTGACATTTATTCTATTTTGCAATGTTTTCCAAAACATTTGAAATGGTTGACATAGTAACATCTTATTTTTCACATCTTGTATTGAATGATTTGGAGAAAAGGACAACCAAATTAAGTATGATTTCAGGAGAATGCTTTTTAACCTTCTCAACCTATTTTCAGGCAAAGGACTTGTAGTACTTACAAAAATGTTCTTCATCAACTAATCCATTAAGTGGATACAATGTTGTTGTTTTTCCTTAAAAATACAAACATCCATTCAGTGAGACCTAAATCAGCAAAGGAGGACAAGAAGGTCTTTTATAATTCAAGCCAAGATATGTAAGAAGACAGCTTCTCCAGGATCTTACCCAGGCAGAACTTTCTGAAATTATTCTTTTTTCTCTGTTTTACCCTGAATTTCTGAGTTGAATAATTGTCAAATGCTTAAACAGATGCCTCTGAGTGAGCAAATCAGGAATCTATTCTTATTATGTAGATTTTCTTGATTCTCTCCACATCCTCCCCACCTCCACCCACCCCAACCTCTCTGCTATGGGGAAATTCTGTGGTTATTAATAATAATAATAATGTTGGTATTTGTTAAGCACTTACTATGTGCCAAGCACTGTTCTAAGCACTGGGGTAGATACAGGGTAAACAGGTTGTCCCACGTGGGACTCACAGTTTTAATCCCTATTTTACAGATGAGGGAACTGAGGCACAGAGAAGTTAAATGACTTGCCCAAAGTCACACAGCAGATAAGTGGCAGAGCTGGGTTTAGAACCCACGACCTCTAACTCCCAAGCCCAGGCTCTTTCCACGGAGCCACACTGCTTCTCTGGCTGGGATTTCCAGCAGAAGCTTCAATCCATGTGACCTTGTAAAAGCAGCCTTATCTCTAGACTACAAGAAGATTAAAGGAAATATACCTCCAGAATCTCACCAGCACTGTCAGAAAAATTCCTCCTCAACAAAATTCCCTCATGCAAAAACTTAGAGGACATCAAGAGATTCCTCACTAAATCACTCAAAAGAACATTAGCATTTTTTTAGCAATTCTGAATGATGCTGAAGTGTAGAGAAAAGCTGACCTATTTCTTGGTTTGAATTCTGGCTGATAATCTTTCGAGACTGTGATATCTAGGAAGAATACTTAATGAAAGGAAAGAACACAAAAGGAAAGAAGTGCATTTTAAATTATTGCTAGAAAAATCTGAGCAAATTTAAGAGAACCAGCTAACTTTCACATGAAACAAAAGCCTTAATAGAAAAACATATAGTGGCCCTTATTGTCCTCGTTGTTTTCTTTACTTTTCTATATCATCTTGCCGTTTTTATCATTTCAGTCTACTCTTGGGTGTCCTTTACCAACTCCCATCACTCCATTTTCAGACTGTGAGCCTTGTCTGAAGGATCATCTATGTACTCTTCCCCAAAACTTAGTACAGTGCTCTGCCTAAAGCAAGCACAGAATCAATACTATCGATTGATTTTCATTGTTCCAAGTGAAATTTCCATAGCTTCAAGATATTGTCTGAGTCCATTAGAATCCCACCCCACCTGACTTCCAGTATGGGGTAAAAGAGATAAAATTCAGTCATTCATTCAATCATATTTACTAAGCATTTACTGTGTGCAGAGCACTCTACCAGCTCTTGGGAAAGTGCAATATAATAATAATAATTATGATGATGGCATTTGTTAAGCATTAACTATGTGCAAAGCACTGTTCTGAGCGCTGGGGAGGATACAAGGTGATCAGTTTATCCCATGTGGGGCTCACAGTCTTAATCCCCATTTTACAAATGAGCTAACAGGCACAGAGAAGCTAAGTGACTTGCCCAAGGTCACACAGCTGACAATTGGAGGAGCTGGGATTTGAACCCATGACCTCTGACTCCCAAGCCCATTTTCATTCCACTGAGCTACACCGCTTGTCCAATATAGAATATCGGAGATATTGGAGATATATGGCAATATAGAAATAAAGAGTGATAATCCCTACCCCCAGTGAGCTCACAGTCTAGAGAGGGGAGATATACATCAATAAAACGGACATGAAAATAAATAAAGTTACGGGTGGGGCCGGGAGAGGGGGGAAGAGCAAAGAGAGCAAGTCAGGGTGATGCAAAAGGGAGTGGGAGATGAGGAAAAGTGGGGCTTAGTGCCTTCAGTAAGGCTCTGAAGGAAGGGAGAGTAATTGTCAGGCAGACTTGAGGAGGGAGGGCATTCCAGGCCAGAGGCAGGACGTGAGCCAGGGGTCAGAGGCGAGACAGGAGAGATGGAGGCACAGTGAGAAAGGTAGCACTAGAGGAGTGAAGTGTGCGGGCTGTGCTGTAGAAGGAGAGAAGTGAGGTGAGGTAGGACAGAGCAAGGTGATGGAATGCTTTAAAGCCAATTGTGAGGAGGGTTTTTTTTATGCGGAGGTGGACAAGCAACCACTAGAGTTTTTTAGGAGGGGTGTGACATCCTGAACGTTTCTGTAGAAAGATGATCCAGGCAGCTGAATAAAGTATGGACTGGAGTGGGAAGAGGCAGGAGGTTGGGAGGTCAGCAAAGAGGCTGATGCAGTAATCTAGGAGGGATAGGATGAGTGATTGTATTAACGTTGGTAGCAATTTGGTGGAGGGGAAAGGGTGTACTTTAGCAATGTTGTGAAGGTGGGACCGACAGGATTTGGTATTGGATTAAATATGTGGGTTGAATGAGAGACAGGAGTTGAGGATAATGCCAAGGTTATGGGCTTGTGAGACGGGAAGGACAGTTGTGCCATCTACAGTGATAGGAAAGTCCGGTAGAGGACAGGGTTTGGGTGGGAAGATAAGGAGCTCTGTTTAGGACATGTTAAGTTTGAGGTGATGGGAGGACATCCAAGGCATGAGGAGAGCTGAGCCTGAAGAGAGGGAGAGAGATCAGAGGAGGAGATGTAAAAAGTCTGCCTCAGTGTCCTGACTGTATGTCTGTCTCAGCGAAACGTTAAGGACTTTAGACTAGAAGCTCTATGTGGGCAGGAAATGGGTCTATCAACTTTGTTATACTGTATTCTCCCAAACGCTTAGCACAATGCTCTGAACACAGTAAGTGCTCAATAAATACCACCACTTGATTGACGCCATTGCTTTCATCCCACAACTGCAATAAGAGCTATGCCTAATTTGGTGAGGGTAGAATTCGGAGGAGGCCCCTTTCCTCATATCTGTTTCTTAAATCCTATATGGGATAATATCAAGCTTCTATGCTAAATAAGCCCAAATGTTCAAAGTTTCTTTGGACTGCATAACAGAGGGAACACCAAGAAGTGCTTTTGATTCACATAAATATAAGACCTGCATTTTTCCAGTTTTAATGAGAATAGGCCATATTTTTCAATGACACTCAAATATCGTACTAAACTGCAGTGGGGGTGCATGCAGATTAAGTAGATATAAGCATACTGGAGAAGAAGAAATCATGAAATAGAATGCATTGAGTTAATTCACTGCAGACTTGCTTCCGAATCACCTAATTCAATTAAATTTTAAGTTATTTTTTCACTCAGATAAAAGAAGAAATCTACTTAAATCTCCGTAAGAAATTTTGGTGTTTTTCAACTGGCAAATCCATGATTAATGCTGCCTTGTGGATTTAAAGCCCAATGTAAGAAAAGAAATATTCTTTAGATATGCCACTAAACTCTCATTGGATATTTATATTCTCTTTCCTTCAAACCACTTCAATCCTTTTCTATTCTGAGCCACTTATTAACTGCACTTGAGATAGAAGAAATAAAGCATGCAGAAACTGTCATTAATAAGTTAATGGAAATCTAATGCTATTATGTAGGGAGCAGAGAATGTCTTGGACAATAAAGCAAGAAAAGCAGCTTGTCCTTCTGGAAAGAACGCAGGCTTGGAAATTAGGGGACCTAGGTTTTAATCCCAGCTCTGCGATTTTCCTGCTATGTGACCTTGGGCAAGTCACTTAATTTATCTTTGCCCAGTTCCTCAGTTCCTCATCTGTAAAATGGAGATTCCAAACCTCTTAGGCTGGGATCCCCATGAAGGACAGTGACTACGTCCAACCTGTTTATCTTCTATCACCCTAGTGCTTAGTACATAGTAAGCACTTAACTATATTAAGGTATTGAGTACCATTATTTGAGCTTCTTCTAAACTGTGAACCCATTGTTAGATAGGGACCATTTCTGTTGCCAACTTGTACTTCCCAAGCGCATAGTACAGTGCTCTACACACAGTAAGTGATCATTAAATATGACTGAATGAATTATTTTCATCCTAGATGATCACCTAAAGTCCTGCCCATGTGATAGTCCACACCAAGTTCACCATCCACTCTGTGGAAACTTGTCAAGCTCCGTTTAGCTTCAGAGACAACTACCATGACCAGATCAATCAATCATCATCAATGGTATTTTGGGGGCACTTAACACAGTAAGTGAACTGTACTAAGCACTTGGGGTGATGATGATGATGATCATGGTACTTGTTAAGTGCTTACTATGTCCAAAGCACTGTTCTAAGCACTGGGACAGGTACAAGGTTATCAGGGGGGCTCACATTCTTAATCCCCATTTTCCAGATGAGGTAACTGAGGCACAGAGAAGTTAAGTGACTTGTCCAGGGTCACACAACTGACAAGTGGTAGAGTTGGGATTAGAACCCACAACCTCTAACTCCCAAGCCCATGCTTTTCCCACAAAGCCACAAACAGAGTTGGTAGACATGTGATCCACCCACGATGGGCAGTCTATTTTTAAAGTGTTTACTGTGCACACAGCTCTGTATTCAATATTTGAGAGTGTAAAATAAAGTTGGAAGCCATAATCCCTGCCCTCAGGGACCTTACAAGCCCCTGAGGGGCATATTATCTAGATTCTGACTCCTCCCTGCTCTTCCCTTTTACTTCAGCCCCAAATCACTCATATTAGCTCTGCTTTTCCTAGGGCCTAGGAGCACCCATATTGGTATGTTCTCTCAATCTCTCATCCCTATTGTCCTGGGGAAAAAAAAACTTAACAAGAAATATCAATTGCCCTTCAAATGCAGTTTTTGTATTATGCTTTATTAGGTTTCCATACTTAGAAAAGTCATGCGCTAGTTTGGGGATTGATTAAATACTTGCTATGGGCCAAGCCCTGGGGTAGATTCCAAGAGAAACAGATTCATTCATTCATTCAATCATATTTATTGAGCACTTACTGTGTGCAGAACACTGTACTAAGCACTTGGGAAGTACAAGATGGCAACATATATAGACGGCTCCTACTCAACAACGGGCTCACAGTCTAGAAGGGGGAGACAGACAACAAAACAAAACATGTGGACAGGTGTCAAGTCATCAAAATAAATAGAAGTAAAGCTAGATGTATATCATTAACAAAATAAGTAGAATGGTAAATATGTACAAGTAAAATAGAGTAATAAATCTATATAAACATATATACAGGTGCAGTGGTGGCGGGGAGGAGGCAGGGCGGGGGGGATGGGGAGGAGGAGAGGAAAAAGGAGATCAAACTGACACTCTCCCAACCACTTAATACAGAGCTCTGTAAAAAGTGCTCAATAAATACAACTGAATGAACGGTGGAATACGGTTCACCGCCTAAATAGTAGGGAATCAGATAACTTACCCCCTTTCCACAGAGGAGCAAATGGGAACCCAGAGAGGCTAAGTGACTGGCCCAGGGTCAGACAGAGGGCCATAAGCATAGCTGGAATTAGGAGCCAGGTCTCCTGAATCCCAGTTTAATGCTTCTTCCCTTGAACCACACTTCCTGAAGTCAAGAGATCATTCTTGTAATCAAAGAGATTTCATTCTATTTAGGACAAAGGATATCTAAAACCCTTAGCTTCCCAAGGCTACCTATCATAAAAAAATTAAGTGTTGTAAACAGAGCAGAAGCAGAGTGGTCTAAAGTTAAGAGCACAGGCCTGGAAGTCATAAGGACCTAGGTTCCAATCCCACTCCACTACTCGTCTGCTGTGTGATTTTGGACAAGTCACTTTACTTCTCTGTGCCTCGGTTATCTCATCTGTAAAATAGAGATGAAGACTATGAGCCCCATGTGGGCCATAAACTGTGCCCAACCTGATTATCTTGTACCTACCTTAGTACAGAGCGTGGCATGTAGTAAGCACTTAAATACCACTGAAAAAAAATCTGTTACCTGGAATCTTACCAAGTAGAAAGCTCTTCCAATCAGCAACTCAGAGATTCCTCCTTTTGAGGAAAAGCTTGGTTAATTGATCCCTTTAGGGGCATTTGCTCTACAATATAATTAGCAAATGGTGTGCTCTTGTTTATTAATAATAATGATTGCGGTCTTTGTTAAGGACTTACTATGTGCCAAGCATTTGTGCTAAGCATTACAGTAGATACAGGATAATCAGATCTGACCCAGTTCTCATGTAGCTCAGAGTCTAAGGAGGGGAAAGAACAGGTTTTGAATCCCCACTTTCAGAGGAGAAACTGAGGCACAGAAGAGATAAGTGACATGCCCAAAGAGCCAATGAAATGATTAGAACCCAGATATTCCAGCTTCCAGGCCCATGCTCTTTCCACTAGGCCAGACTGCTTTTAGTGTCATGCTGATGTCTGTTTAGCTTGATCATATGCTTTTGGTGTTCTAGTGGGGTTTGCTCTTCAGAATGAATTTCCCAATATGAGTAGCAAACAATCTTCAGAGTTTAAGTCCAGCCTGTGTATGCTTAGTAAATCACTGCTTGCCAACGTTCCTGGGGATGCCTTGGTCAATTCCCCCTTCTAGACTGTGAGCCTGTTGTTGGTTAGGTACCGTCTCTATATGTTGCCAACTTGAACTTCCCAAGCGCTTCGTACAGTGCTCTGCATACAGTAAGTACTCAATAAATACTTCTGAATGAGTGAATTAATGAATATCCACTAGATGATTAAGTAAAGCTTCTGAGATACCGAGCGGAGTTCGTTTTTCTGTTAATGCAGATAGCAAACAGTTGTCCCTCCCACATCTTCATAGAGTTTTCAAGAAATCATGTGTGATTTTGAAAAGTCCCTGGCAAGCAAACCTGATTATTGGATAAATGGCATAATCACCACTTCCAATCTCCCCAGGATGCCAAGTTTTCAGTCTAGCTGATACTAAATTCATAGGCAAGTTTCAGTTGACTTCAAAAGCAGGTGAGAAGCAGTATGGCCTACTGGAAAGAGCACAGGCCTGGGAGTAAGAGAACCTGGATTCTAATTCTGGCTCTGCCAATTGCTTGCTGTGTGATTTTGAGCAAGTCACTTAATTTCTCTGGGCCTCAGTTACCTCATCTGTAATATAAGGATTAAATCCTCCTCCCTCCAACTTGGACTGTGAGCCCCATATGGGACAAAGACAGTTTCCAACCTTATAAAACTTGTACCTACCCTAGCACCTAAACAGTGTTTGACACAGAGTAAATCCTTAGCAAATATCATTAAAAAATAAAAAATTAAAAAATGATTATTACCAATTATTTTCCCCCTTCTGAAAAGGAATGTAAGGTCAGCAACAGAAGTCATAACCATCTGGTGGTTGTTCCAAAGTTCAGATATATGAGGTGACATTTTTTATTCCCTTGATGGCAAAGATCAGGAGATAACATTTTGGGTGATGCCAATTAGCATCCTTTTGGATTATTCCTGGAGACAAGTTTGTGTTAAATAGAAATGACTGAATTCACACAGAAGAGAAACTGAAGAGTCCATGGCATACTTCATTTTGTCGGTCAATTTTCAGTTTCCATGATTATTTCAGAAATCTTTTCTGGACAAAAATTGGCAGTCAAGCCATTAGTGGAAATATTACACCTCCAATCATCAAGTGTAAACTTATTAACATGCTTCTGTCTCTGCCAGTTGTCTACTGTGTGATCATGGGCAAGTCACATAGCCTCTGTGCTCCCCATTTTTTTCATTTGTAAAATGGGAATTAAATCCTACTCCCTCCCTCTTTTCTGTGAGCCCCATAAGGGACTAAGACTAAGTCCAACCTGATTATATTGTACTGTCCCAGTGCTTACTACAATGCTTGGCACACAGTAAATACTTAATAAGTATCATAATCATTATTACTATTATTGTTATTGTGCTATTAATCAATCAGTTGTATTTATTGAGCACTTACTGTGTGCAGAGCACTGTACTAAGTGCTTGGGAAGTACAAGTTGGCAACATATAGAGACAGTCCCTACCCAACAGTGGGCTCACAATCTAGAAGGGGGAGACAGAGAACAAAACCAAACTTATTAACAAAATAAAATAAATACAATAGCTATGTACAAGTAAAATAAATAAATAGAGTAATAAATACGTACAAACATATATACATATATACAGGTGCTGTGGGGAAGGGAAGGAGGTAAGACGGAGGGGATGGAGAGCGGGGTGAGGGGGAGAGGAAGGAGGGGGCTCAGTCTGGGAAGGCCTCCTGGAGGAGGTGAGCTCTCAGTAGGGCCTTGAAGGGAGGAAGAGAGCTAGCTTGGCAGATGGGCAGAGGGAGGGCATTCCAAGCCAGGGGGATGACGTGGGCCGGGGGTCGACGGCGGGACAGGCGAGAACGAGGCACGGTGAGGAGATTAGCGGCAGAGGAGCGGAGGGTGGGGGCTGGGCTGTAGAAGGAGAGAAGGGAGGTGAGTGAGGTAGGAGGGGGCGAGGTGATGGAGAGCCTTGAAGCCCAGGGTGAGGAGTTTCTGCCTGATGCGCAGATTGATTGGTAGCCACTGGAGATTTTTGAGGAGGGGAGTAACATGCCCAGAGCGTTTCTGGACAAAGACAATCCGGGCAGCAGCATGAAGTATGGATTGAAGTGGGGAGAGACACGAGGATGGGAGGTCATAGAGAAGGCTGATGCAGTAGTCCAGACGGGATAGGATGAGAGCTTGAACGAGCAGGGTAGTGGTTTGGATGGAGAGGCAAGGGCGGATCTTGGCAATGTTGCAGAGCTGAGACCAGCAGGTTTTGGTGAAGGCTTGGATGTGAGGGGTGAATGAGAGAGTGGAGTCGAGGATGACACCAAGGTTGCGGGCAAGTAAACCACTGCCCCATTCTATTGTCCTATTCTCCAATACCTGTTCTAATATAGTTTTCAGGGATTGAGATTGGTTGATGAATGATCTCTGGATTCAGATACTTGTCAATGACTAGCCATCTTTTAGTTTTCAATGATTTCTTGTCAAGGAAGTGGAAAATTCCTCCTTTGGGAAATAACTGTCACTATGAAAATAAAAGCCAATTTTTCAAATTAATGTGGAAGTACTATGGACAAATGTAAAAGTGTTAAAAGTAGGATTCCCTCTAGGCTCAGTTCTGGGTCCCCCTTTATTCTCCATCTACGTCCACTCCCTTTTAGCACTCATTCGCTCCCAAGACTTCCATTATCATCTCCATGTGAATAACTATACTCTCCAGCCCTGACCTTTCTCTTTCTCTGCAGTCTCACATCGATTCATGCCCTCAGAAGATCTCTACCTGGATGGCCAGCTGACCCCTCAAACAGAAAATGTTCGAAACAGAACTCCTCACTTTCCTAACCAAATCCTATCTTCATCTTTCCCATCACCGTAGACAGCAGCACCATCCTCATCTCATCCACTGAAATCTCATCTCATCCAAACCACGATGAACCTCATCCTCATGGGAAGCAGCATGGCTCAGTGGAAAGAGCCCGGGCTTGGGAATCAGAGGTCATGGATTCAAATCCCGGCTCTGCCAACTGTCAGCTGTGTGACTTTGGGAAAGTAACTTAACTTCTCTGTGCCTCAGTTACCTCAAATGTAAAAAAAAATGGGGATTAAGACTGTGAACGCCCCATGGGACAACCTGATCACCTTGCAAACTCCCCAGTGCTTAGAACAGTGCTTTGCACATAGTAAGCACTTAATAAATGCCATCATTATTATTATTATTATTACTGTTATTAAAGAGCCCGGGCTTGGGAGTCAGAGGTCATGGATTCAAATCCCGGCTCTACCAACTGTCAGCTGTGTGACTTTGGGCAAGTCACAACTTCTCTGGGCCTCAGTTCCCTCATCTGTAAAATGGGGATTAAGACTGTGACCCCCCTTGGGACAACCTAATCACCTTGTAACCTCCCCAGCGCTTAGAACAGTGCTTTGCACATAGTAAGCACTTAATAAATGCCATTATTATTATTATTATCTCACAAGCCCATAACCTAGGCATTACTGTCGACTCATCTCGCTCATTCAACCCATCATACTTAAATTATCCCCAAATTTTATCAGTTCTAATTTCACAACACTTCTAAAATCCACCCTTTCATTCATTCAATCGTTTTTGTTGAGCACTTACTGTGTGCAGAGCACTGCACTAAGCATTTGGAAAGTACAATTCAGCAATAGAGACAATCCCTGCCCACAACAGGCTTACAGCCTAGAGAGGGGGAGACAGACATCAAAATAAGTAACCAGGCATCAAAATAAATAAATTGAATTATAGATATATACATATGTACATAAGTGCTGTGGGGCAGGGTGGGGGGAAAAGCAAAGGGAGCAAATTGAGGTGACGCAGAAGGGAGGGGGAGCTGAGGTAAAGGGGGCTTAGTCTGGGAAGTCCAAACTGCTACTCTTCTGATCCAAGCAATTATGCCACCTTGACTACTGCATTAGCTTCCTCATTGAGGTCCCGGCCTCCTGTCTCTCCCCATTCCAGACCATAATTCCATCTGCTTGGATCATTTTTCAAAAACAAAACAAAAAACAAAACCTTCAATCCATATCTCCCCACTCCTCAAGAATCAATCAATCATATTTGTTGAGTGTATACTGTGTTTAGAGCACTGACATAGCTCTTTGGAGAGTACAATATAACAGTCGGTAGACCTGTGTCTCTGCCCACAAAGAACCAGTCTAGAGTGGCTACAGACAGTAAATGAATAAATTACAGATATTTACATAAGTGCTCTGGGGCTGAGAGAGGGGTGAAGAAAGGGTGCAAATCCAAGTTCAAGGGTGATGCAAAAGGGAGAGGGAGAAGAGGAAATGAGGGCTTAATTGGGGAAGACCTTTTGAAGAAGATGTGCTCTTAAATAAGGCTTTAAAGTTGGGGAGAGTGATCATCTGTCAGATATCTGTCAGATATGAAAAGGGAGGGAAAATTCCAGGCCAGAGGCACAACATGGGTGAGAGGGTGGTGGTTAAGAGAGAGGAAATCATGGTACATAAGTTGGCATTACAGGAGTGAAGTGTGCAGGCTGGGTTGTAATAGGAAACCAGTGGGGCACGGGAGGAGGGGGCAAGACAAATGCTTGAAGGCCTATAATAAGGAGTTTCTTTTTGATGTGGAGGCAGATAGGCAACTACTGGAGAACCTCGAAGGGTTGCCCATCCACCTCCACATCAAAGAGAAACTTCTTACCATCAGATTTAAATCACCTTGCCCCCTAATGCCTTACCTCACTAATGTGACCCTGTCGACCATGCCCTTCTCCTCAACATGTTATCCAACCTTGGCTTCGCTGACTGTCCTCTCCTTGTTCTCCTCATCTCTCTGGCCAGTCACTTTCAGTCTCCTTCAAAGGATCCTCCTCCACCTCCCATCCCCTAACTGTAAGGACTCCCCAAGGGTCAGCTCTTGGTCCCCTTCTATTCTCCATTTATACTCACTCCCTTGGTGAACTCATTCACTCTCATGGCTTCAGCTACCATCTCTATGCAGATGATACCCAAATCTGTATCTCCTCCCCTGTTCTCTCTCCCTCCAGGCTCGCATCCTGCCTTCAAGACATCTTCACTTGGATGTCCTCCCACCACCTAAAACTCAACAAGTCCAAGAGTGAGCTCCTTATCTTCCCTCCCAAACCCTGTCTTCTCCCTGCCTTTCCTGTAACTGTGGACAGCACTATCATCCTTCCCAACTCACAAGCCCGCAACCGTGGTGTCATCCTTGACTCTGCTCTCTAATTCACCCCACGTATCCAATCCATCACCAAAACCTGCCAGTCTCACCTTTGCAACATTGCCAAGATCCGCTCTTTCCTCTCCATCCAAACTGCTACCACAGTAGTACAATCACTCACTATATCCCGTCTGGATTACTGCATCTGCCTTCTTTCTGATCCCCCAACCTCCTGTCTCTCCCCACTGCAGTCCATACTTCACTCTGTACCCAGATAATCTTTCTAAAGAAATGTTCTGGGCATGTCACCCCCCACCTCCAAAATCTCCAATGGTTGCCTATCAACTTCCGTATCAAGCAAAAACTCCTCACCATTGGCTTCAAAACTCTCCATCACCTTCCCCCTCCTACCTCACCTCCCTTCTCTCCTTCTACATCCCAGCTTCCCTGGTGCTAACCTTCTAACTGTGTCTCATTCTCATCTGTCTTACCAACGATCCCTGGCCCACATTCTACCTCTGACCTGGAATGCCTTCCCTCCTCAAATCTGCCGAACAATCAACTTCCCCCCTTCAAAGCCCTCCTGAAGACTCACCTCCTCCAGGAGGCCTTCCCAGACTAAACCCCCCTTTTCCTCGGCTTCCCCTCCCCATCACCCTGACTCAACTCCTTTGCTCTACACCCCCCTTCCCTGCCCCACTGGACTTGTGTATATATGTACATATCTATAATTCTATGCATTTATATTAACACCTGTTTATTTGTTTTGATGTCTGTCTGTCCCCTTCTAGACTGTGAGCCCATTGTGGGCAGGGACTGTCTCTCTTTGTTGCTGAATTGTACTTTCCAAGTGCTTGGTACCATGCTCTGCACACAGTAAGCACTCAAATACAAATGAATGAATGAATGATTTCCCACTACAACCCAGTCCACACACTTCATTCCTGTAACGCCAATTTACTCACTCTATCTTGATCGTGTTTATCACACAGCCTGCCCATTGTCCCTCCCTCTGACCTGGAACTCCCTCCCATTTCATATGTGACATACATGACCCTCCTCACCTTCAGTCTTATTAAAATCACATCTGTGGATAGAACAGAGGCCTGGGAGTCAGAAGTTCATGGATTCTAATCCCAACTTCGCCACTTGTCCGCGGTGTGACCTTGGGCAAGTCACTTAACTTCTCTGGGCTTGGGTAACATCTGTAAAATGGCGAGACTGTGAGCCTCATGTGGGACAGGCACTGTGTCCAACCTGATTTGTTTGTATCCACACCAACACTTAGTACAGTACTTGGCACAGAGTAAGTGCTTAACAAATACCACAATTATTATTATTATTACGTCATCCAAGGGGCCTTTCCCAATTGAGCCATTTTCCCCCTACTCCCTCTCTTGCAACACCTAAGCACTTTGATTTGTACCCTTTAGGCACTTAATATTCACCCTACCATCAGTCTCATAGTACTTATGTACATACGCGTAACGCATTTATTTTATATCATCATCATCAATCAAATTTATTGAGCGCTTACTGTGTGCAGAGCACCGTACTAAGCGCTTGGGAAGTACAAGTTGGCAACATATAGAGACAGTTCCTACCCAACAGTGGGCTCACAGTCTAAAAGGGGGAGACAGAGAACAAAACCAAACATACTAACAAAATAAAATTATATCTGTCTCTCCCTCTAGACTATGAGTTCTGTGTAGGCAAGGAACATATCTATCAACTTAGTTATTTTGCACTGTCCCAAGTGCTTAACACAGTGCTCTGCACAAAGCATTCACTGAATACCACTGATTGATTGAGTCAAGTTCAAGTTAGAGCACTCAATAAATTTCTCTAGGTTAACTTCCCATTCTGCACTGAAGATTTAAGGGAATTAACCTTTAAAAAAATTATGTCAGTAATAATTAATAATCTTTATAGATGAAGACTCAACAATCTCTCTTGTAATGCACTTTCCCAAGTGCTTACTACAGTGCTCTGCACATAGTAAGTGCTCAATAAATATGAATGATTGAATCACCTTGAGTTTTCAGTGATTTCTTGTCAAGGTAATGGAAGAAGTAAAACATTCATTTTATTTTATTTCGGTCTTCTATGAATAAGATCAGTCATGACGAAAGTCAATTGATTCATGATATTCAATTAATCAATCAAACAATCATATTCACTGAGCACTTACTGTGTGCTGAGCACTGTACCAAAGACCTCAAAGACCTTACAACTTAATGAGGCAAACAGAAATTAAAGGTCCAAAGGGACAGAATCAAAGTGGCTAAAACATACAGACTGAAGTGCTGAGGCAACACAGAAGGGAAGTCATATAGCTGACCATATGAGGTGTTAGTCAGGGAAAGCCTTTTTGAGGAGATGTAATTTTAGTAGGGCTTTGAAGAAAATCGAAGTGTGCAGGAATCAGAGAAGCAGTGTGGGTCAGTGGAAAAAGCACGGGCTTGAGAGTCAGAAGTCATGGGTTCTAATCCTGACTCCGCCACTTGTCAGCTGTGTGACTTTGGGCAAATCACTTAACTTCTCTGAGCCCCAGTTCCCTCATCTGTAAAATGGGGATTAAGACTGAGCCCAATGTGGGACAATCTGATCACCTTGTATCCTCCCCAGTGCTTAGAACAGTGCTTTGTACATAGTAAGCGCTTAACAAATGTTATCATCATTATTATTATTATGGGCCTGGGAGTCAGAGGACCTGGGTGCTAATCCCAGCTCCACCGATTATCTGCTGTATGACCTTGGGCAAGTCACTCAACTTCTCTGGGCCTCAATTACCTCATCTGCAGAATGGTAATTCAATACCTGTTCTCCCTCCAATTTACACTGTGAGTCCCACTTGGGACCAGATCATCTTGTATCTACCCCAGCACTTAGTGCAGTGCTTGGCACATAGCAAATGCTTAGCCAATACCATTACTATTATTATTATTATCAGGAAATGAAAGAATACTCTTTCACATCCTATTTTGATGAGTTTACATATATCACCTTTAATGTTCACCAGAGGTCAAGCTTGGTAGGAATGAAAGGATATTTTCCTCCAGTGTTTTTATTGTGTTCAATATAATATGGACTGGCTACTGATGCAACCCATTGTCTTGTTATAATTGGAAAATTACAATTACTTGTTCCTAAAAAATACTGCTACCTAGCAACAAAACTGTTTTATAACAAGTGTTTTTAAAACACAAATGGAGTTCTTCCTTTTCCAAAGCGGCGCTTTGCTCTAGTCAAAGACATAGTAAACATGGAAACTTATAGATTGGTTCAGAATTCTAAATTACAAAGATTTGAAAAAACTGAATATATGTTCATTCAGAAGCTTAAGAAAATTGTTTTAAATACATTTAGTACTTTGCTAATCTTTTTGTCTTTTTTTGGAGTGCTTTTGTATTAAATTAAAAATGGCAAGAGAGGCATAGATTGATAAATTTGAAAATATTAGCACAAGGCCTCTTTTCCACTAGATTTTCTCCTTCTACATCACCTATGCACTTGGATCTATAACTTTTAAGCATTTGATATTCAATCCATCCTCATCCCCCATAGCATTCTATGTACATATCAATAATTTATCTTAATGTCTTCTCCTTGTGAGCTCCCTGTGGGCAATGAACATGTCTACCTATTTGGTTGTATTGTACTCTCCCAAGCACTTAATACATTGCTCTACAAACACAAAATGTTAAATAAATACCACTGATTGGTTATCTTCCCTTCCCACCTTGCAAGGAAGAGTAAGGGGACTAAGCCTTTTTAAAATGATGTCATGAATAATTATTATTACTTCTAAAGATGAAGATCCTCAACCTCTGTGATAATGTACTCTCCCAAGGTCTCAGAACTGTGCTCTGCACACAGCAAATGCTCAATAAATATGATTGATTAAATCTCCTTTGATAGTCTCTTTCAGTGCCTTTTGACCCTGCTACTACAACAACCTCTTTCTGAAGTTCAACTGAACTTTATTCTGCTGCCATTTACATTCATTCTCTCTTATTTTAGTTGTTTATAAATAAAAACAACCAGTCAGGATCCTCGCTGCACAAAGACAATTAAATCATTTTTTCCTCTTCTATAGGCCAGATGGCCCTAATTCCATTTAGCTTTTCTCACAGCACCTATTGATAATTTGCCACTTTTCTCTGAATTTCATCATCCACCTTTTCTATATTCTTATAAAATGTGGTGGTCAAGATTAGACAATATCATTAACGGGGCTTGAACAGTGCTTGGAAAGATTACTTCCCCAAACTTATTATTATCATTATTATTATCATCATCATTATTGTTGTAATACACCATATAATAATAATGATTGTGGTATTTGTTATATAAAAATTATTATTATTATTATTACAGAATTTGTTAGGTGCTTACTATGTGCCAGGCACTGTACTAAGTGCTGGGGTGGATACAAGCAAATTGGGCTGGACATAGTCCCTATCCTGTATGGGGCTCACAGTCTTAATTCCCATTTCACAGATGAGGTAACTGAGGCACAGAGAAGTGAAGTGTCTTGCCCAAGGCCACACAGCAGACAAGTGGTGAAGCTAGAATTAGAACCCATGACCTTCTGACTCCCAGGCCAATGCTCTATCCATTACTCCATGCTGCTTCCCATATGTATTTTACTATGTGCCAAGCATTGTAGTAAACACTGAGATAGCTCAAGATAATCAGGTTGGACACAGTTCTTGCCCCATATGGGGCTCACATTCTAAGTAGGAATGAGAAAAGGTAATACATCTCCATTTTACAGTTGAGGAAAACTGAGGCACAGAGCAAAAAGGTAATTGACTTGCTCAAGGTCATACGTTGGCAAGTAGCATAATTGGGATTAGAACCCAGGTTCTCTGACTTTTAGTCCTGGGTTCTTTCCACTAGGTCACCCTGCTTTGTAGAAGAATGCAGCAGTTAGTTTTGTTTATTTTTTAGTTTTATAGCATACTACATTGCTGATTCATACCAAATTTCTGATCTACTACAAACTCTTTTGTTCTGTATTTGTGCCGCATTGGTTCTCTTTCCTGAAATTTTATTGCTTGTTTGTGACGTGACGTTGGTTCCCTTGTCCCTAACGAATTTCATTCCTTTTCTGCAAAGTCATTTTTCCATTTTAGGTATCCTTGAATTTGATTCCTGCCTCCATAAAGATCACCAACTCATCTAATCTAGCATCATCTCTACATCTTGACTTTGACCAGGTTACCTTCACCTTATGCAATAAAATCAAACTTCCAAGGTCCATAATAATTAATAAAAAATAAAAACTGTGGTATTTGTTAAGCATTTCTCAGTGGAAAGAGCACAGGCTTTGCAGTCAGAAGTCATAGGTTCAAATCCTGGCTGTGCCAATTGTCAACTGTGTGACTTTGGGCAAGTCACAACTACTCTGTGCCTCAGTTACCTCATCTGTAAAATGGGGATTAAGACTGTGAGCCCCCTATGGGACAACCTGATCACCTTATAACCTCCCCAGTGCTTTGCACATAGTAAGCGCTTAATAAATGCCATCATTATTATTATTATTGTTATTGTTTACTATGTGCCAAACATTGTCTCAGCACTGGAGTACATACAAGATAATCAGTCCTACATGTGGCTCACAGGAAGTAAGAAGGACAGGTATTGAATTCCCTAGAAATCCATTCTTCTATTTAACTTGTCTGGGTGTTTAGTACAGTGCTCTGCACAAAATAAATGCTCAATAGATATCCTGATTGACCGGTTCTTGTGGAGGCCTCTTGATAAATGCCGCAAGTTGACAGCATGCCATTGATGAATACCTTTTGGTTGTAGGCTTCAAGCTAGTGCATTGCCCTAACAGTAATATCAATATCAATCAATCCATGACATTTATCAATGGCTTCCTTTGTGCACAGCACTGTACTAAGTGCTTGGGACAGTACAATGCAACAGAATTGGTAGGTACTTTCCCTACCCTCAAGGAGCTTACATAATAAAGACCAAACTTTCCTAGCTTCTCCTTTGGGGCTGAAATCAGAATTCTAATTGAGCTCCAAACAGTTTACCTCCATATCTTCTCAGTTGTCTACATTGTCTGGCACGTAAACACTGGAGAAGCAGCATGGCCTAGTGAATAGAGTAATAATAATAATAATGGCATTTGTTAAGTGCTTACTATGTGCAAAGCACTGTTCTAAGCGCTGGGGGGTACAAGGTGATCAGGTTGTCACAGTCTTCATCCCCATTTTACAGCTGAGGTAACTGAGGCCCAGAGAAGTTAAGTGACTTGCCCAAAGTCACAGCTGAAAAGTAGCAGAGCTGGGATTAGAACACATGACCTCTGACTCCCAAGCCAGGGCTCTTTCCACTGAGCCATGCTGCTTCTCTCTGTACCAGCCTGGGGGTCAGAAGGGCCTGGGTTCTAATTCTGGTTCCATCACTTATCAGCTGTGTGACCTTGGGCAAGTCACATAAAGTCTCTGTTGCCTCAGTTACCTCATTTGTAAAATGGCGATTAAGACTGTGAGTCCCATGTGGGACAGGGACTGTGTCCAACCTGATTTGCTTGAATCTACCCCAGTGCTAAGTACAGTGCCTGGCACATAGTAAGCACTTAATACAATTTTTTTTTTAAAAAAAGGAGATAAATTTACCTGGCATAACCTGCTCTTTTTAGAGCTATGCTAATTGCCTCCTAGTATCACATGCTATTCTAGGGAACGGCCAATTAATTGTTGTGACTGCTTGTTCTAGTACTTTCCCAGATATCAACGTTAAGGAGTCCGCTCAGGCTTTTTATATGTATTAATGGACACTTTTTTTCCAACCCTCAGAACATTTCTGTTTCTCCATGAATTTTCAAAAATAACAGCTAGTAGTGCTGCAATAACCACCATCAATTCCTTCACTTTCTACCCTTGGATTGATTGTATTCCCTTGATTTAGTGTAAAACTACTGTTAATCTATCTCAGGATTTAATAGGCTAAAAGAAAACAAAAAAGCTAGGGAATGTAACATGGCTTAATGGAAAGAATAAGGGTTTGGAGTCTGAGGACCTACCATTAGGCTGCTGAGTGACCTTGGACAAGTCAATTAACCTCTTTGTGCCTCTACATTTGTAAAATGGGGATGACAATACTTTACCCTTGCCTTGCATAGTTGTTTTGAAGACAAAAAGAAACAAGCATCAGGAGAAGCAGCATGGCTCAGTGGAAAGAGCATGGGCTTGGGAGTCAGAGGTCATGGGTTCTAATCCCAGCTCCACCACTTATTGGCTGTGTGACTTTGGGCAAGTCACTTAACTTCTCTGTGCCTCAGTTACCTCATCTGTAAAATGGGGATTAAGATTATATCTCCCCAGCGCTTAGAACAGTACTTTGCAATCAATCAATCGTATTTATTGAGCGCTTATTGTGTGCAGAGCACTGTACTAAGCGCTTGGGAAGTACAAGTTGGCAACATATAGAGATGGCCCCTACCCAACAGTGGGCTCACAGTCTAGAAGGGGGACACAGAGAACAAAACAAAACATATTAACAAAATAAAATAAATAGAATAGATATGTACAAGTAAAATAAATAGAGTAATAAATATGTACAAACATATATACAGGTGCTGTGGGGAAGGGAAGGAGGTAAGGCGGGGGGGGATGGAGAGGGGGAGGAAGGGGAGAGGAAGGAGGGGGCTCAGTCTGGGAAGGCTTCCTGGAGGAGGTGAGCTCTCAGTAGGGCTTTGAAGGAAGGTAGAGAGCTAGCTTGGCGGATGTGGGGAGGGAGGGCATTCCAGGCCAGGGGGAGGACGTGAGCCAGGGGTCGATTGCGGGACAGGCAAGAACGAGGCACAGTGAGGAGGTTAGTGGCAAAGGAGCGGAGGGTGTGGGCTGGGCTATAGAAGGAGAGAAGGGAGGTGAGGTAGGAGGGGGCGAGGTGATGGAGAGCCTTTAAGCCGAGATGAGGAGTTTTTGCCTGATGCTTAGGTTGATTGGTAGCCACTGGAGATTTTTTAGGAGGAGAGTAACATGCCCAGAGTGTTTCTGCACAAAGATGATCCGGGCAGCAGCGTGAAGTATAGATTGAAGTGGGGAGAGACAGGAGGATGGGAGATCAGAGAGGAGGCTGATGTAGCAATCCAGTCGGGGTAGGATGAGAGATTGAACCAGCAGGGTAGCAGTTTGGATGGAGAGGAAAGGGTGGATCTTGGCGATGTTGCGGAGATGAGACCAGCAATTTTTGATGACGGATTGGATGTGAGGGGTGAACGAGAGAGCAGAGTTGAGGATGACACCGAGGTTGTGGGCTTGTGAGACGGGAAGGATGGTAGTGCCATCAACAGTGATGGGAAAGTCAGGGAGAGGGCAGGGTTTGGGAGGGAAGATAAGGAGTGAGTTTTAGATGGCAGGCAGACGTCCAGATGGAGATGTCTTGAAGGCAGAAGGAGACACGAGCCTGAAGGAGGGGGAGAGAGCAGGGGCAGAGATGTAGATTTGGGTGTCATCAGCGTAGAGATGATAGTTGAAGCCGTGGGAGCGAATGAGGTCACCAAGGGAGTGAGTGTAGATCGAGAACAGAAGGGGACCAAGAACTGAACCTTGAGGAACCCCCACAGTAAAGGGATGGGAGGGGGAGGAGGAGAATGAACGACCGGAGAGATAAGAGGAGAACCAGGAGAGGACGGAGTCTGTGAAGCCAAGGTTGGATAGCGTGTTGAGGAGAAGGGGGTGGTCCACGGTGTCGAAGGCAGCTGAGAGGTCAAGGAGGATTAGGATAGAGTATGAGTCGTTGGATGCGGCAAGCAGGAGGTGATTGGTGACCTTTGAGAGGGCAGTTTCCGTGGAATGTACAGGACGGAAGCCAGACTGGAGGGGGTTGAGGAGAGAGTTGGTGTTGTTAAGCATAGTAAGTGCTTAACAAATACCATCATCATTAGTATAAGCAATATAAAACTGCTTTGGAAAACTAAAAAGCTTTAAACAAATTCAAAGTAATTTATACACTCTCAATTTTAAAAAAAAATTAGAAATGGAACAGCATACAGTAATAAAACCCCAAATGATGAACTTGACTATTCTTGTATGCACAGCATTGCATGCTACTCAGATAATATACAAACATAATTAAAGTTTTACAGCACACAGTACTCTCCATAAAGTATCTCTCATAATCATAAAGTATTTAAAAGCTATGCATTAATTAAAAGTCAAAATTTTATAGGTCATTTGGTGGTTATTCCAGACTTTCTGGTCATTCCAATCCATTTCACTGCAATGTCAGCAACTTCTATTTTAGCACTGCAAACTTGTTTGAGGTGGGTTTAGAATATCAAGTGAGATAGTATCTGTAAATATATCATGATTTCAATAGTTCATACATTTGAAAAAGCAATTAAACTTTTCCTTGGACAAAGATGCTCTGAGTCTTTAAAATGCAGGTCACCAATTCTTTGGGGATCATGAATTAGATGATTAGAAAACACAAACTTGGTTAATTTTCTGCTTCAATTTGTTGGAACATTGCTTGTGGAGAATTGAACAAGAGATTGTATGACCTACACTAACATTTCCCTTCCCTCACAATTGAGCTCTCTACAGAACCAGCCCTCCATTCATATAGGAAATAGTTTTCCTAACTCTATTTGCAGGTAAACTGGGTTTCACCTGGACTCCTTTCCAGTAGGTAGAGAAACTTATTCATTCATTGCTATATTTATTGAGCATTTACTATGTGTAAAGCATTTTACTAAGCGCTTGAGAGTTCAATGTAAGAGACACATTCCCTGCCCACAATGAGCTTACAATCTAAACATGTTTACAGTTCACTCCAGAAATATTACTAATCAACTACCAATCACTGAAATCATCCTGTACGCTCAATGGCTGGGCCATTTAAGAGATGGTCTATTTCAAGATTGAAATTTGTCCAGTATATAATAGTGATATTTCTTAAGCACTTACTATGTACCAGGCATTGTAGTAACCACTGGGATAGATACAAGTTAATTGGGTTAGACATAGTCCCTGTCCCATGTGGAGCTCAGAGTCTTAATCCCCATTTTACAGATGAGGAAACTGAGGTATAGAGGAGTGAAGTGACTTGCCCAAGGTCACGCTGCAAAGTGATGCAGCCAAGGATTAGAAACCATGTCCTTCTGACTCCCAGATCCGTGCTCTAGCCACTAAACCATACTGCTTCTCTAAGCTACTGGGTTTAGCACCACTTCTCTGGACCTCAGTTCCCTCATCTGCAAAGTGGAAATTCAATGCTTGTACTTCCTCCTACTTAAACTGGGGGCCCCATATGGGACCTGATGATCTTGCATCTACCCTAGCGCTTAGTACAGTGCTTGGCATATGAGTGTTTAAGAAAAACCACAAGACCACAATTATTAAGGAAAATGTCTCAACAAAGTCAACGTCTCAACATCAGGCAAACAGAATATAGTAATATCTCATGCTAGGAATGACTCGATTTGGGATTTTTTTTTGTGGGGAGGTATTTCTTTTTTGCAGTCAACTTTGATTTTTAGACAGATGCTGGAAAACAAAATGATGCTATACAGAGATATTAACCTGGGTCAATGATTTAGGGAACTGGGAAAATATCCACTGTCCGATTCCAGGGTTTCTTTGTAGGTCAAGGAGATGGATTTTACCCCTTCCAAAGAAATTAAGAATGCCAAGAATCCACTTATCTGAGAGCAGGTGCTACAGCACACAGATTGTAGAGTTAAACACTGGAGTCACATCCTGTCAGCTGGGCCTCCCAGAGCGCATGAGACTTGGCAATAGCAGCAGAACACTTGAATAACCCACTAAGTTGAAGCCCATTGCAATGAACTCTTTCACAAATGTTTAGCTAATTTACTGCTTCATAAAGCAAAGCTACACAGAATCTATAATTAGAAACTACAATCAGAAATCGCACTTCGCAATCACTTAATGGTTTTCCAAAAGCAGCAGTAAAATTGAGGAAAATTAAACAAGGTATATCTATGAAAAGACTTCCATTCTAGCACATTTAGAACCCAGGCTCCCTGACAAGGAACAGTACTATAGGCTTCAAGTCTGTCTAGAGACTTTTGAGCTTTAGCCATTTTGCATCTGAGTTTTCTTCTCAATCAATCCATCAATTAATCATATTTATTGAATGCTTACTGTGTGCAGAGCACTATGTATTCATTCATTCAACTGCATTTATTGAGTGCTTACTGTATGCAGAGCACTGTACTAAGTGCTTGGGAGAGTACAATATAACAGTCAACAGACACATCCCTGCTCACAGTCTCACCAGCTGCTTGGGGTTGGCCTGGCTGTGATCCAGGGGACCACCCCACCACGCCCAGATGCCTTCTCTTGGAAGAGTATGCTCTAACAGATTTGGTAGACACATTTCCTGCCCACAGTGAGCTTACAGTCTAGTGGGGGCTCGAGACACCAATATGAATAATAGAATTTTTATGGTATTTGTTAAATGCTTACTATGTGCCAGGTGCTGTACTGAGTGCTGGGGTACATACAAGCTAATCAGGTTGGACATAGTATATGTCCCACAAGGGGCTCACCATATTAATCCTCATTTTACAGATAAAGTAACTGAGGCCTGGAGAAGTTAAGTGACTTCCCCAAGGTCACACAGCAGGAGAGCGGCAAAGCTGGGATTTGAATCCACGTCCTGGCCTGTACTCTCTCCACTGGCCCATGCTGCTTCATGCTTTCTGTCCAGATCATTATTCTATAAAACCAGGGCTGGAGATCAGGACTGGAGATGTAGATTTGGATATCATCTGCAGAGAGGTGGTTGTCGAGGCTAAGGGAGTGAATGAGGTCCCCAATGAAGCAGGTGTAGATGGAGAAAAGAACGGGACCCAGAACTGAACCCTGAAAAACTCCCACAATAAGGGGGTGGGAGGCAGGGAAGGAGATCATGAAAGAGACTGAGAATGAGCAGCCAGAGAGCTAGAAAGAGAAAGAGGAAAGGACAAGTTTGAATAATGTTTCCAGGAGAAGGGGGTGGTCCACACTGTTGAAGGCAGCTGAGAGATGGAGGAGAAGTAAGATGGAGTAGAGTCCATTGAATTTGGCAAGAAGGAGGTCACTAGCGTCCTTTGAGATGGCCATTTCAATGGAGCAGAGGGGGTGGAACCCAAATTAAAAAGCGTCAAGGAAAAAACTGGAGGCAGCAGATGTAGGAAACTTGTTCAAGGAATTTGAAGAAGGTGGTAGTGGGGAGATGGGGCGATAGCTGGAGGGAGTTGGGGAATCAAGGGAGGGATTTTTAGGATAGGGGATACATGAGCATGTTTCCAGCTTCCCACTTCCCGGCTCCCGTTTTCTGTTCCTCTAAGGCTCACCTAACTACCCCTCTCTTGCTTCTCTCATGTCTGAGCTCCTGCTCCCGCTGTACCCTAGAAGAGAACTGCCTGCCATACCAATCTGCCACACCCACCCCATCTACAAAGCCCCGCAAACCCCCACCAACCCCAGGACATGCTTGATTATTTATCAAAATTCCTCATCACTTCAACTCAACAACTACCCTCAGCACTTACGTATTTGTTCCCATCCCCAGCACTAGATATATCAGATATATTTAATTGGGCATTCAATTATTCATTTTATTTCATCCTATATAATCATTCTACTACCTGGTACATAGTCAGTACTAAGTGAATACAAAAAAAAAAGTACGGGTTGGAATGGGGAGAGATAGGAGGTAGGGAGGTCAGCAAAGAGTCTGATACAGTAATCAAGGTGGGACAGGATAAGTGCTTGGATTAATGTGGTAGCCCCCTGATCCCACTATTTGTAGACTATTTTCATATGTCTTTCTCATCCATTAGACTGTAAATTCTTTGAGGGCAGGAAACATTTTTTGTTTAGCCTACTGTGTTTTCCCAAGTACTTAGTACAGTCCTTTGCACTCAGTAGGTATGTAATCAATATCCTCTCTTGGTCTCCCAAACATCTCCTAAACATGAGATATTTGGGATAGCTCCTAAACCGGGTCCAACACTGCCCTATAATGTTCCCAAAAACCCTGAAGTAATAACACTAACCATTCTGAAGTCCAAAACAGCCTCTATCATTTCCCCATTTTCTCCAAAAACTGAAATAGAAACCTCCATTTCTACAATGCAATAGAGTTATCTTATTCTACTTCCCCTTTCCCATTAAAGACATAGGGTCGTTAGCTTTTCCAACAGAATTGCAAGCATTAGCAGTGCTTTTTCTAAAACATCTAGAAATCAGATCAATGGAATATGACTACTTAGCAGCTAATGTTTCTGAGGTCCCTGTTAGAGAGTTAAGAGGAGGGATGATTCAAGGCTATTATGGGAGGAATTAGCTTTGATCTGATTTCTCACTAAGCTGCTTAGTCAGTGTTCCGATACCACTAATAACAATAATTACCGTGGCATTTGTTAAGTGCTTGCTATGTGATAAGCTGGGGTACATAGTCTAAATAGGAGGGAGAATAGGTATTGAATCATTTTACAGAAACAAGGACTGAGCATTGGAAAAAAAAACACACACGATACGGGCAGCCGAGTGAAGTATGGACTGGAGTGTGAAAAGACAGGAGGCAGGGAGGTCAGTAAGAAGGCTGATTCAGAAATAATACTTGAGCCTTACCTCACAGGAGTATTGTGAGGGGTAAATTAAAATAAGAAATGTAAGGTGATTTGGTAATAAAAGCACTAAATATAACTTTACTCTAGACAATGCATTGTCGGCAGGGAACATGCCCACAAACTCTGTTGTATTCTCCCAAGTGCTTAGTACAGTTTTCTGCACTTTGTACTGCACTCAACAGATACCATTGATTGATAGGTAAGGAAGGACAGGATGAGTGTTTGGATCAGAATAGTAGCAGTTTCGATAGAAAGGAGAGGGTGGATTTTGATGATGTTGCAAAGGTAGAGCTGATGGGATTTGGTGACATATGTGGGATAAATGAGAGAAATAACCCAAGGATAAGGCCAGGGTCATGGGCTTGTGAGACAGGGAGGATGATGGTGCAGTCTACAATGATGGAAAAGTCACAAGGAAGGGAGGGGATGGGTTTGAGTTTGAAGATAAGGAGTTCTGTGTTGGATATTTTAAGTTTGAGGTGATGGCAGGACGTCCAAGTAGAGATGTCTAAAGACAAGAGGCAATGCAAAAGTGCAGAAGGAAAGAGGTCAGGGCTGAAGATGGAGATTTCAGAGTGATCCATGTAGAGGTGGTAGCTGAAGCCATGGGAGTGAATGAGTTCTTCAAGGGAGTGGGTGTATATGGAGAATAATAATAATAATAATAATAATCATGATGGCATTAAGCACTTACTATGTGCAAAGCACTGTTCTAAGCACTGGGGAGGTTACAAGGTGATCAGGTTGTTCCACAGGGGGCTCACAGTCTTAATCCCCATTTTACAGATGAGTTAACTGAGGACCAGAGAAGTTAAGTGACTTGCCCAAAGTCACACAGGAAACCCAGAATTGAGCCATGACAGACCCCCCGCCTCCCCCCTCAGAGGGTGGGAGGCAGAGGAAGAGCCCGTGAAAGTCTGAGAATGAGTGGCCAGAGAAGTAGGAGAACCAATAAAGGACTGTGTTGGTGACGTCAAGGTGCAATAATGTTCCCAGGAGCAGAGGATGGTCCACAGTGTCAAAGGCAGCTGAGATGTTGAGGAGGATTAGGATGGAGTAGAGGCTGTTGGATTTGGCAAGAAGGAGATCACTGGTGACCTTTGCGAGGGCAGTTTCCATGGAGTGAAGGGGAAGCAGATAGGAGGGGATGAAGGAGCTAATTGGAAGACAGGGTCTAAACAACTCGCTTGTGGGGATTGGAGAGGAACTGGTAGGAGGGAGATGGGGTGATAACAGGAGGGGAGCAACAGGGATCAAGGGAAGGATTATATTAGGATAAAGGGACCAGGTACTTTAACTCCCAAGCCCGTACTCTTTCCATTAGGCCACACTGCTTCTCAGCTGAAAACAAAAGACCGAAAGAGAGTCTTGTCTTATGCTACTGAGTCGTCTCCAATACATAGGGACACCATGATCACATCCCTCCTAGAACACCCCACCTTCATCTGCAATTGTTGTGGTAGTGAATCCACGAGCTTTCATGATAAAAATCTGGAAATGGTTTACCATTGCCTCCTTCCGCTTAGTAAACTTAAGTCTACACCCTTGACTCTCTTCCATGCCACTGCTACCCAGAAACAGGGCTGTCATCACTTGTAGCAGATTGCCTTCCACTCACTAGCCACTGGCCAAGCTAAGAATGGAATGTGTATGCCTCTGCTTTACTCTCTCTCTCCTGTAGTCAAGACTGGTAGAATACTTGGAAAGATGACATTTCATTTTTTTCCCAGATAAAAGGCAGATGGCCTACAGGCCAACCACCAAACTCCTTTCATCTAGGGGTTATTGAAAAGATTCTCTCTCCATGCAGTTGTGACTACAGCTGGGATCCCATTCCCCAAATCTGCCTCCTGCCTCTGGTCAGATGCCTTGTTGAGCCACATAAAGATGGGGAAGTGAGGAAGAGACAAGGCTCATTTAGACCATTTCTGGGCCAGCCCACCCAAGATATCCTCTCCATCAGGGCCACCAGCACACATCCATTCCCATCTAACACCCCCGATGATAATAATAATGATAACTGTGGTATTTAAGTGATTATTATACGTGATGCTCTGTTCTAAGCACTGAGGTAGGTAACAGTTAATCAGGTTGGACGCAATTCTCGTCCCACATGGCGGTTTCAGTCTAGTTGGAGTGGAAACAGGTACTGGATCCCAATTTAACAGCTGAGGAAACTGGGGCCCAGAGAAGCCAAATGACCTACCCAAGGTCTCTCCTGGCAGATGGGCAGAGGCAGGATTAGAACCCATCTTCTCCAATGCCCAGGTCTGTGCTCTTTCCACTAGGCCATGCTACTTCCTTATAACCTTCTAGACTGTGAGCTTGTTGTGGGCAGGGATTGTGTCTGTCTGCTGCTGCTATATTGTACTTTGCCAAGCACTTAGTACCATGCTTTGCACACAGTAAGTGCTCAATAAATACAACTGAATGAACGAACAACCCTGAGAGGGTGAAACACAGAGTACCCATATATATTAAACCAGCCCCTCTCCCTATCCTCATGCCATACTAGCTCCATACTCTCTACTCCTGCTCCTATTTCTATTAGTAGTAATAAAGTTATTAATTAAGCATAACACCAGGTTCTAAGTGCTTGGGAAAGTACAACATCATAAGATCCATTTCAAGCCCTCAAGGAGCTTCCAATGTAATGGAAGAGACAAATAAGCAATAAGAGATAAGAGAAGCAGCATAGCTCAGTGGAAAGAGCATGGGCTTTGGAGTCAGAGGTCATGGGTTCAAATCCTGACTCTGCCAATTGTCAGCTGTGTGACTTAGGGCAAGTCACTTCACTTCTTCGTGCCTCAATTACCTCATTTGTAAAATGGGGATTAAGACTGTGAGCCCCCCGTAGGACAGCCTGATCACCTTGTAACCTACCCAGCGCTTAGAATAGTGTGTTGCACATAGTAAGTGCTTAATAAATGCCATTATTATTATTATTATTAAATATGTACAATACTTCCATAAACCCAAGGTTTTGGAAATCAATAAGGGACAATTTATAGGAGGTGGCATGATTTTAAGAGGGATGGGGATGGTGAGGTCTGGTGTGTTTGGGGAGCTCCAGGGGTGACTCCAGAATGGAAAACTGTTAAAAGGTTAAGTCTGGGAAGTGCAAAGAATGCAAGCTGGGGAAAGGTGGATTAAGCCATCCAATAAGTAAATGGGGAAAGCTGGTAAAGAGCCTTGAACTGAGTGGAAGGAGTTTTTCTTTGATGTAGTGGGATGTTTCATGTCTTTGTAAGATGTAGAAGAGCAGTGCGACCTAGTGGTAAGATCTCAGGCCATTGGAGTCAGAGGACCTGGGTTCTAATGCCAGCTCTGACAGTTCATTCGTTCATTCATTTAATTGCATTTATTGAGCGCTTACTGTGTGCAGAGCACTGTACTAAGCGCTTGGGAAGTACAAGTCGGCAACATATAGAGATGGTCCCTACCCAACAACGGGCTCACAGTCTAGAAGGGGAGACAGACAACAGAACAAAACATGTAGACAGGAATCAAAATTGTCAGAACAAATGAAATTATAGCTATATGCACATCATTAACAAAATAAACAGAATAGTAAATATGTACAAGTAAAATAAATAGAGTAATAAATATGTACAAATATATACAAGTGCTGTGGGGAGGGGAAGGAGGTAAGGCGGGGGCATGGGGAGGAGGAGAGGAAAAAGGGGGCTCAGTCTGGGAAGGCCTCCTGGAGGAGGTGAGCTCTCAGTAGGGCTTTGAAGGGAGGAAGAGAGCTAGCTTGGCAGATGTGTGGAAGGAGGCCATTCCAGGCCAGGGGAAGGATGTGGGCCAGGTGTCGACGACGGGACAGGCAAGGATGAGGCACAGTGAGGAGGCTAGCGGCAGAGGAGAGGAGGGTGCGGGCTGGGCTGTGGAAGGAGAGAAGGGAGGTGAGGTAGGAGAGGGTGAGATGATGGAGAGCCTTGAAGCTGAGAGTGAGGAGTTTTTGCTTGATTCATAGGTTGACTGGCAACCACTGAAGATTTTTGAAGAGGGGAGTAACATGCCCAGAGCGTTTCTGTACAAAGATAATCCAGGCAGAAGAATGAAGTATAGACTGAAGTGGGGAGAGACAGGAGGATGGGAGATCAGAGAGGAGGCTGATGCAGTAATCCAGTCGGGATAGGATAAGAGATCAGACCAGTTGTCTGATGTGTGATTTTGGGTCACAACTTATCTGAGCCTCAGTTACCTCACCTGCCAAATGCAGATGAACACTGTGAGCTCCATGTACAACATGGACTTTGTCCAACCTGATTAGCTTGTATCTACCCCAGTGGTTCGTACAGCATCTAGGACATTTTAAGTGCTTAACAAATACCATCAAAAGAAAAAAGAGATGGGATGCAATTAGACTTGTTGTGGAATGGAGATACGTGGGCTGAGATATGAGAAATGAGAAACGTGGTTTGAGAGATGTTTAGGGAAGATTACTGTGTGCAGCATGGAGTAGGGAATGAATGACAAAGACCAATGAGAAGAACCCCCAAATGGATATGTGCTGGAAAAGGTCAATGTTCATTCATTCTTTCAATCGTTTTTATTGAGTGCTTACTGTGTGCAGAGCACTGTACTAAGCACTTGGGAAGTACAAGTTGGCAACATATAGAGACGGTCCCTACCCAACAACGGGCTCACAGTCTAGAAGGGGGAGACAGACAACAAAATAAAACATGTGGAGGGGTGTCAAGTCATCAGAATAAATAGAAGTAAAGCTAGATGCACATCATTAACAAAATAAATAGAATAGTAAATATGTACAAGTAAAATACATAGAGTAATAAATCCGTACAAACATATATACAGGTGCTGTGGGGAGGGGAAGGAGGTAGGGTGGGGGGGATGGGGGAGATGGGGAGGGGGAGAGGAAAGAGGGGGCTCAGTCTGGGAAGGCCTCCTGGAGGAGGTGAGCTCTCAGTAGGGATTTGAAGGGAGGAAGAGAGCTAGCTTGGCGGATGTGCCGGGGGAGGACGTGGGCCGGGGGTCGACAGCGGGACAGGCGAGAACGAGGCACAGTGAGGAGGTTAGCGGCAGAGGAGTGGAGAGTGTGGGCTGGGCTGTAGAAAGAAAGAAGGGAGGTGAGGTAGGAGGGGGTGAGGAGAGCCTTGAAGCCGAGAGTGAGGAGTTTTTGCCTGATGCTTAGGTTGACAGGCAGCCACTGGAGATTTTTGAGGAGGGGAGTAACATGCCCAGAGCGTTTCTGCACAAAGATGATCCGGGCAGCAGCGTGAAGTATAGACTGAAGTGGGGAGAGACAGGACGATGTTGACCTTGTTGACCCAATGTTGACTAGCCAGAAAAAGCTCAGGCCTAGAGAGGTAAGTGTGGGAGTCATCAACATAGAGATGATAGTTGAATCCATTCAAATACATAAGATCCCTAAAGAGGAAGTATAGAGTGAAAGGATTAGGGGACCTAGAGCCAAGCCTTGTGGGATGCCTATGGTTAGGAGATGGCATGTAGGTGAGGAGCCAGCAAACAAAACTGAGAAGGAGCAGTCAGAGGTAGGAAGAGAAAGGTGAATTATGTGTAAGTGAAATCAAAATCTCATAACATTCCACGGAAAAGGGGAGCAGTCAATAGAGCCCAGGGGTAAAGTAGTATGGCCTAGTGGAAAGAGCACAAGACTTGGACGCAGATGACCTGGGAGTCGGAGGTGCTGGGTTCTAATCCAGGCTCTGTCACTTACTTGCTATGTGACCTAAGGCAAATCATGTAACTTCTCTGTGCCTCAGTTACCTCATCCGCAAAATAAGGATTCAATATCTTCCTCCTTCCTATTTGGACTATGAGCCTCATGTAGGATCTAATTAACTTGTACTTACCCCAGTACTGACACAGTGCTTGCCAATAGTTAAGTGTTTAACAATTACCACAATTATTATTGTTATTATTATCATTATTAGGTCAGGGTAGATAAGGTCAGAATAGAATCTGGTAAACTTAGCTACAATGAGGTTATCTACCAAGTACAGTCTCAGTGGAGGGAAGGGAATGAAAATCTGGTGGATCTAGAAGAATGTTGGGGAACAGAAAAGTTGGTGTGGGTTTACATTAATTTTTCAAGGAATTTGAAGAGGAAATGAAGGTAGTCATCCTGTCTACCAAATCTATTGTTCTCTCCCAAGTGCCTTCTCTTACCTCACCTCCCTTCTCTCCTTCTACATCCCAGTCCATATACTCTGTCCCTCTGGTGCTAATCTTCTCACTGTGCCTCGTTCTCACCTGTCTCTCCGTTGACCCCTGGCCCACATTCTATCTCTGGCCTGGAATGCCCTCCCTCCTCAAATCCATCAAACAACCACTCTTCCCCTCTTCGAAGCCCTAGTAAAGGACCACTTCCTCCAAGAGGCCTTCCCAGACTAAGCCCCCCTTTTCTTCAGCTCCCTCTCCCTTTCATGTCACCTTGACTCGCTCCCTTTGCTCTTCCCCCCTCCCTGCCCCACAGCACTTATGTATATATCTATAATTCTATTTATATCGATGCATGTTTACTTGTTTTGATGTGCATATATCTATATTTCTATTTATTTATATTGATGCCTGTTTTGTCTTTCCCCCCCTTCTAGACTGTAAGCCCGGTGTGGGCAGGGATTGTCTCTCTTTATTGCTGAATTGTACTTTCCAAGCTTAGTACAGTACTTTGCACACAATAAGCGCTCAATAAACACAACTGAATGAATGAATGAAGTGCTTAGTGCAGTGTTTTGGAGTAAGTGCTCAATAAATACCACTTAACTGATTGATTGGAGGAGGATAAAGCAGGGATAGTAGGAAGGGGGTTGTAGGATCTAGAGAAGATTTTTTTAGTATAGGAGAGAGACTTGACCACAGTTAAAGGAAGAGCTGAAGGATCTACCTAAAAGTAAGAGTTTGAAAAGAAGGGAGGAGAGGGGAAGCAAGTGCTTTTAAGAGATGAGAGAATATAGGGTCAGAGGTGTAGGGGGAGATTTACTGAACAAGTTGGACCTGCCCACAGACACACCTGAGAAGGAGCAAAAGTGTAAATTTGAAATTACTGCAAGCAAAATTGTCCTAAACGACCAATCCCTAAATACTTTTAACCCTTCTTTGCTTGAAAAAAAGAATCTCCAAGGTTCCTTAGTTTTGCTGTCTCATTTTTGTAAAGGTCCCAGCCCCCATCTTACCTCAGTTGACCTGATAACTTCATAATAATAATAATAATAATAATAAATCATTTGTTAAGCACTTACTATGTGCGAAGCACTGTTCTAAGCATTGGGGGGATACAAGGTGATCAGGTGGTCCCACATGGGGCTCACAGTCTTAATCTCCATTCTACAGATGAGGTAACTGAGGCTCAGAGAAGTTAAGTGACTTGCCCAAGGTCACACAGCAGGTATGTGGCAGAGCAGGGAATAGAACCCATGACCTCTGACTCCCAAGCCCAGGCTCTTTCCACGGAGCCACGCTGCTTCAAAGATACTTCTGTTCTGCTATCCCACTCCCTTCTTTGTCCACATAGTCTCCACTTGGATTTTCCCAAGAGAGTATTATGGTGCTTTGAAATAATTACTGGAATGTTCTCCAAGCCACAGTGGACAACAGAGGCCCAATCCATTTCTCCACCTCCAATCAACAACTGCTGCTCAGCCTCACAGTTCACCTGCCCATTATGGGATCTCCTCAGCAAAGTACAATTGGTTTTACTTCTAAAAATTCCTAAGATAGCTATTTCATTTTCAACATTACTGAAGACACTCCCTTTTCATCCTCCAAACAAACTGCTCTACTTTAGCTCTGCTTCTGATGGATTGCTTTTCACCCGCCAAACTGAATGTGGGTATTTATATCTGTATTAAATATTAGTGTTGATTAGAGGCATCCCCACACTGGCAGAGTAAAGAATTATTCAAGAGCTCATTTTGTGACTGGTAAATGGTAAAATTTTAAAATTAGTGAAAGCTATTCACTGTTAGAAAGTCCAACCCAAGGCAAATGATCCAATCAAGTCTTCATATGCCCAACAAATGCACTAACCAATTTGATTTTTTTCCTTTTCTTAAAAATTCCTTTCAAATATTCCCATATTTAGTAATAATAACATGAAGTTACTTAGCATAAAATAGTTATCCTCACTCCTTTTCCACTATATACCAACTGTCATTCTTCACTTCTACCATCATCATCATTGGTATTTATTGAGCACTTACTGTGTGCAGAACACTGGGAGAGTACAGTACAAGACAATCAGTGTACAAGTGGAAAGAGCACAGGCTTGGGAGTCAGAGGACATGGTTTCTAATCCTGGCTCCACCACTTGTCTGCTGTATGACCTTGGGCAAGTCACAACCACTTGTCTGCTGTATGAACTTGGGGAAGTCACAATGTCTCTGTGCCTCAGTTACCTCATCTGTAAAATGGGGATTAAGACTGAGCGCCCCACACGAGACAACCTGATTACCTTGTATCTACTCCAGTGCTTAGAACAGTGCTTGGCATATGGTAAGCACTTAACAAATATCATTATCATTATTATTATTATTATTATTATTATTATAACACAACAGAGTTGGCAAACAGGATCTCTTCCCACAATGAGCTTACAGTCAAGAGGGGGAGATAGACATTAATCTAAATTACAATGTATAATTTATAGATATGTACATAAGTGCTAAGAATGTGGCAAATATAAATGCCCAAAGGTCACCAATCAAGTGCATAGATGATAGGGAGAGGGACCTGGGGAAAGGAGGGTTTACTCATGAGAGGCCTCATGGAGGAGATGTGACCTTAATAAGGGTTTGAAGGTTAGGAGACGATGGCGGCTTATATGGAGTTGCGGGGAGTTCCAGACCAGAGGGAGAACATGGGAAAAGTGTTGGTGGCTAGATAGATGAGATCAGTGCACAGTGAGTAAGCTGTCGCAAGAGGAGCAAAGTGTGTGGGCTGGGCTGTAGTAGGAGGTTAGTGAGATAAGGTAGGAGGGGGCAAGGTAAGGGAACAAGGTGATTCAGTGCTTTGAAGCCAATGGTAAGGAGTTTCTGTCTGATGTGGAGGTGACTGGGCAATCACTAGAGGTTCCTGGGAAGTGGGGAGACATACACTGAATGATATTTTTTAAAAATGGTGGGTGCGGTAGAGTGAAGTATGGATTGGAATGGGAAGAGACAGGAGGCAGGATGGTCAGTGAGGAGAAAGTTTACTCAAGTTATCTTATACACTAAGCCTCATTCTCATCTCTCTCTTTGTCCAACTCTTGCTCTTCCCTGGAACTATCTTCCCTTTCACATCATTAGAACAGTGGCTCTTCCCATCTTCTAAACTCTTCTGAAATCACATTTCCTCCAGGAGTCCTTCCCTGATAAATCCCTCAGGTTCCCACATGATTTCCCTACCTAAAGCTATTTCAGCACTTCTACTTACCAAGTACCATAACCAAAACTATTATGTGTAGTTCTTACTATTAGTCAAGCAATGTTCTAAGTGCTGGGGTAGATGTAAGTTAATCAGGTTGGACACAGTTCCTTTCCCACATGGGACTCACACTCTTATTCCTCTTTTTACAGATGTGATAACAGAGGCCCAGAGAAGTTAAGAGACTTACCCAAGGTCACACAGCAGGCATGTGGCACAGCCAGGATTAGAACCCAGGTCCTTCTGACTCCCAGCCCCGTGCTGCACTGCTTCTTGTGTACCCATAAACCCTTGGATACTCACGCTTTCCACTCCATAACTTTAAACACTGTTTTTGTTCCTTCCTATAATTAATATATGTCACTGTTACTCTCTCCTGCTAGACCACAAGCTCTGGAGGGCAGGGCTCATGTCTACTACTGTACTACTGTACTCTCCCAAGTGCATATAACAGTGCTCCACACAGACTAAGCATTCAATAAATACTACCGATTGATCAATTTCATAATTAGAAAGGTCCTCTATATCTCCTTAAGGTCACAGCACACAGCTGCACCTATTTTTTTCCTTTCTATGGGAATGAGTGAGACATTCCCTAAATTGCATATGTTTCCCAAGCTGAAAAGTGAATATCAATATTCTTCTACTCTTCGATCCTTTCAAAAAGTACCTCTGAATTGGAACCATATACCCCAAAGCACAAAAATGGAAAAATAATTGTTTCCGAGACCACACACTCCTTTGGCACTCTGCCTATCTTTATGACATTTCTTCAAAACATTTAGTGCTCACTGTAAGAATTCTTTATGAATTATTGAACACTATATTCATTAGGGAAAGAACGGTATTTTATTCTAATAATTCTGTACCGGGGAAACGCAAGTGTGAGGTCACATGTCTTCAACCATCAAGAGTCAGCCCAGTTTAAGCAAATGTGCACAGAAATTCAAAACAAAAAACAAAATTAAACCACCTCTGCTTAGAGAATCAGTATGGTTTAGTGGAAATGGTACAGGCTTGGGAGTCAGAGGTTGTGGATTCTAATCCCAGCTCTTCCACCTGCTGTGTGACCTTGGGCAAGTCACTTAACTTATCTGTGCCTCAGTTACCTCATCTTTAAAATGGGGATTAAGACTGTGAGCCCCATGTGGGATAACCTGATTACCTTGTAATTATTCCAGGGTTTAGAACAGTGCTGGGCACATAGTAAGCACTTAACAAATACCATAATTATTATTATTACTATCATTATCATTATTAGTTAACACAATCAAGCAAAAATGACCTGTTTGGGATTTAAACCATTGTACTGCCTCCTCGTTAGTCTCCCAGTTTTCAGCCTCTCCCTGCTCCAATCTACAATGCTGCATGGATCATCATCATGAAATCTTGTTCAGTCTACCTACCCCATCTCTGTACTGTACTCTCCCAAGCATTTAGTAGAGTGCTCTGCACATAGGAAGCACTCAATAAGTATCATAGATTGATTGATCGATTTCAACACCCCCCCCACACCCCCACCCCCCGCACCCGGTGTCTCTTTGCATCAAACAAAAACTCCTCAGGATTGACTTCAAGGCTCTCCAATACCTGATCCCTCCATAGGGAAGCAGTGTGGCCTAATGGATAGACCCCAGGCCTGGGAGTCAGGAGGATCTGGATTCTAATCATCCCCTCTCCGCCACTTGCCTGCTGTGTGATCTTGGGCTAGTAAGAACTTCGCTGTGCCTCAGTTCCCTCATCTGTAAAATGGGGATTAGGCTTATAAGCACCATGTGGGATAGGGACTGTGTCCAATCCAATCACCTTGCATCTACCCCAGCACTTAGTACAGTGCCTGGCACATAGTAAGCATTTGACAAATATCATTATCATTATTATTTCTTACCTATCTACCACTAGCCTCCAACTCATTCTCTTCATTCCTTCCAAGCCATGCTTCTCATCGTACCACTTTTTCATTCATTCATTCATTCGTATTTATTGAGCGCTTACTGTGTGCAGAGCACTGTACTAAGTGCTTGGGAAGTACAAGTTGGCAACATAGAGAGACGGTCCCTACCCAACAGTGGGCTCACAGTCTAGAAGGGGGAGACAGAGAACAAAACATATTAACAAAATAAAATAGATAGAATAAATATGTACAAATAAAATAGAGTAATAAATACGTACAAACATATATACATATATATAGATGCTGTGGGGAGGGGAAGGAGGTAAGGGGGGAGATGGGGAGGGGGATTTCTCTGAAACAATGACCACATACCAGATAAAATGTACCACTAATTCCGGTTTTGATAATATTCGGGAAGAAAACATTTCTCTCTCACAAGGATTTGCCTAAATCTAACAGCACTCCCGGTTCCCAAACCTGCACCTCAACTGGGAATTACTAGACTACACGGGAAGCAGCATGGACTAGTGGAAAGAGCACGGACCTGGGAATCAGGAATCACTTTCGCCTCCATCCTCTGGCTCACACTGACCCTTGACTGGAAACTCCCTCCCTCTCAAATCTGTCATACCACCACTCTCCCACATTCAAATCCCTCCTAGAACCCTACCTAAAAGCAAGCTTTCTATAGTTATTTTTCCTTCACCCTGAGCCAGCTCTAACACCTATGAACTTATTTAACATCTTTCTTAATACTCATATACATGTCAGCTTTATTAATTTTGACCACTCATTTTTTTTCCATTTGTCTCCTTCGTTGGAAGGTAACCTCCTGTGGGCAAGAAACGGGCCCTTCGTTACTCTGCAATACATAAGCACCTAGTGGGTTTTCAATAAGTGATACTACTACTAATGCCTAAATTTAGAAAAGAACAGAAAGGAAGATGACCAAAATTCCAGCCCACCACTAGCTTCTAAACGCTTTTTGAAAGAGCTTTCAAGGTGATTAAATTGAGACAATGAAACCAAATGAATGTAAAAGGAATTCACAGAGCTTTTTATAAAGCAAGAGAAAAATTACTGAAGTAAATAGAGGGAATGAGAGAGAGGATAGAGTAGAAAGGAGGTGAATTGACCCTCTCAGAATTTCTCCAAACTATCCTAGAATTTATATCAACTAGGCATTTCTTCACTATCACATTTTTCCCCACTGGACTGTGAACTCCTTGAGAGCAAGAACTGTATCTGTTTACTCTACAATAACTACTGATTAATACTGTCAAAACTTTGAAGTCTAATACCCCTCCTTCCTTTCAGCAAAGGAATTGATGTTCTTGCTGAAGCTTAATGAGATCATTCTACCCCAAATTCATGTTTTCTTTATTGTTTTTTTGTTTAATTAATTTAGTATGTTCAGTGCTCCCATCTTTTTCTGGCAATTCCCATTACTGTTATAGTAGTTTTAAATGGTTCTGGTTTTGGCCACATGACAATTGGCCAGGTAGTGGGGAAGGTCCTCTTCAGATAGTCCAGTTGGACAAAGAATTCCACCACATTGTTTACTGTAGAAAAAGGCATTATATTTAGTAGGGTGTAATGGAAAAGATGCAGGGAAGCAGTGAGCCTTAGTGGAAAAACATCAGGTCTGAGAACAAGGAGCCCCTGGTTCTCTGCCACTTGCCTGCTGTGTAACCTTTGGCAAGATACATAACTTCCATGTTGTCTTGTTGGTAGTGGGTTTAGATGCTTGGGCTACCTCTGGAAAGTTGGAGGTTTTAGCCTAGAATGTTCAACTGTCAACACGTAGCAGAAATTTGTAATTTAAAATGATATGGAATTTAAAAATCTTCAGAGTCTATGTTTAGATATTCAAATCTATGTAGGGGATTGAGAAATTCTCTGAATTTCCTCAGATAGTCTCCTGTTGCCTTCAAGACATCTCTCCTTGAGTAGGGACCGTCTCTATATGTTGCCAACTTGAACTTCCCAAGCACTTAGTAAAGTGTTCTGAACACAGTACGAACTCAATAAATATGACTGAATGAATGAACGAATGTCCTCCCATCACTTCAAACTTAACATGTCCGAAATAGAGTTCCTTATCTTCCCACCCAAACCCTGTTCTCTTTTGGACTTTCCCATCACTGTGGACAGCATCACCATCCTTCCCGAATCACAAGCCTGAAACCTTGGCATTATCCTTGACCCCTCTCTCTTTCAACCCACATATCCAATCTGTCACCAAATCCAGTCAGTATCACCTTAACAACCTCTAAAATCCGTCCTTTCCTCTCCAAACTGATACCACATTAGAACAATCATGCATCCCATTCTGCCTAGATTACTGCATCAGCCTCCTTGCTAACCTCCCAACCTCCTGCCTCACCCCACTCCAGTCCATAATTCACTCTGCTGCTCAGATTATGTTTCTACAGAAACATTCAGGACGTCATCCCTTCCTCAAAAATCTCATGGTTGCCTATCCACCTCTGTATCAAACAAAAACTCCTCACCATTAGCTTTAAAGCTCTCCATCACCTGGCCCCCTCCTACCTCACCTCACTTCCCTCCTTCTTCCACCCAGCCAGCACACTTCACTCCTCTGGTGCTAACCTTTTCACTGTGTCTCAATCTCGCCTGTCTCACTGACGACACCTGGCCCACATCCTACCTCTGCCCTGGAGCATCCTTCCTCCTCAAATCCGCCAATTACTTCCCCCCTTCAAAGCCTTACTGAAGGCACATCTCCTCCAAGAGGCCTTCCCAGACTAAGCCCAACTTTTCCTCATCTCCCACTCTCTCTGTGTCACCCTGACTTGTTCCCTTTGCTCTCCCCCCCTCCCCACCCCAAAGCACTTATGTATATATCTGTAATTTTATTATTTACATTGATGTTTCTTTACTTGTACTGACTGAGCTCATTGTGGGCAGGGATTGTCTCCCTATTACTGCACTGTACTTTCCCAAGTGTTTAGTACAGTGCTCTGCACACAGTAAGCACACAAGAAATAAGACTGAATGAATGAATGGTCTCCAATCTGAATAATTCAGACCAAAATGTTGACATTATCCCCAATAGTAGTATTTTATTTTATCAGTATTATCTGGATGATTGATTCCATTTTTTAAAAAAAAATTTGCTCAATAATACGTTGTCATGGGAAATAACTAAAGTGAAAGAAAATTCAGAATATACTTTCAATCACTCATTTGTATTTATTGAGTGCTTGCTGCATGCAGAGCACTAAACTAAACACTTGGGAAAGTACAAAACAGCAATAGAGAGACATACTTGGGTAAACTTTGCTGTTTATGAATTTCAAGGAACTACATTTGCATAACTAATATGAAAATGTGTTAAAACAACATTTGACTCAGATGTATTTAGGAACACACAGCACTACAGAAAATTTAGATTATTACAAATGTGAAACAAGGGTTTGTGCAAAAAATGAATTGGTTTCATAGTGGTCTGAAAGAGTTCATTCTCCTCCTAAAATGCAAAATACAAATTAGTAAATGTTTACTGAGTGTTTACTACCTGCAGACTCTATACTAAGGGTCCAAGAAATTACAAAACATGTAGTAGACATGAGGCCTTCCCTCAAGGAATTTACAGTTTATTGGGGGAGACAGATACTAAAATAACTTACAGGTAGAGGAGGAAGAACAGATTTTAAAGATATGTACATATTTGCTATGGGGATGGCGGAAGAATCCCCCAGTAATGCAGAGGTGTTGGAATGGCAGTAGGGGGAGAATAGGATGAGTGGGGGATGAAAGATTAACCAGAGAAGTCTTCCTAGAGGAAATGTAATTGCACATGGGCTTTGAAGATGGGGAAAGCAATGGTCTCCTATACTTGAGAGGGAGTTCCATTTAATCAGTGGTATTTGAGAAGCAGCGTGGCTCGGTGGAAAAAGCACAGGCTTTGGAGTCAGAGGTCATGGGCTCAAATCCCGGCTCTGCCAATTGTCAGCTGTGTGACTTTGGGCAAGTCACTTAACTTCTCTGGGCCTCAGTTACCTCATCCGTAAAATGGGGATTAAGACTGTAAGCCCGCTGTGGGACAACCTGATCACCTTGTAACCTCCCCAAAGCTTAGAACAGTGCTTTGCACATAGTAAGCGCTTAATAAATGTCATCATTATTATTATTATTATTATTATTGAGCATTTACTATGTGCAGAATACAGCTGCATGGCTTGGTGGAAAGAGTACGGGCTTGGGATTCAGAGGTCGTGAGTTCTAATCCAGGCTCTGCCACTTCTCAGATATGTGACTTTGGGTAAGTCACTTACCTCCTCTGTGTCTCAGTTACCTCATCTGTAAAATGGGGATTAAGACTGTGAGGACCAAGTGGGATAACCTGATTACCTTGTACCTACCCCAGCACTTAGAACAGTGCTTGGTACATAATAACAATAATGATAATAATAATAATAATAATGATATCTATGGTATTTGTTAAGCCCTTACTATGTCCCAAGCACTGCTCTAAGGGCTGGGGTAGATGCAAGGTAATCATGCTGTCCCACGTGGGGATCAAAGTCTTAATCCTCATTTTACAGATGAGCTAACTGAGGCACAGAGAAGTTAAGTGACTTGCCTAAGGTCACAGAGGAGACAAGTGGAGGACCCGGAATTAGAACCCATGTCCTCTGACTCCCAAGCCCACGCTCTTTCCACAGGGGTTGGCAGCAAGACAGGCAAGATCGAGACACAGTGAGAAGGTGGTTTCTGGGGGGTGAAGGGGATGGAAGCCAGATTGGAAGGTATCAAGGAGAGAATTGAAGGAGAGGAATTTGAGATAGCAGGGGTAGACAACTCACTCAAGGAGTTTGGAGAGGAATGGAAGAAGGGAGATGGGGCTGTACCTGGAGGGTGTTTTTTAAGATAGGGGAGACTTGGGCATGTTTGAAGGCAGTGGGGAGCCATTGGAAAGCAAATAGTTCAAGATGGCTTGTAGTGAGGAAAGGAGGAAGGAGCCATGTGTTTTGATAAGCTGTGAAGGAATGGGGTCTGATGCACAGGTAAGCGCTTAACAAATACCATCATCATTATTATTAACCCTGTACTAAGCACTTGGGAAAGTACAACAGAGTCTGTAGACGTTACCCCTGCACATAATGAGCTTACAGTGTACAAGAGGAAGTAGACATTAAAATAGATTAGGGGTAGGGGAAATAGTAGATTAAAAGAATATATAAGTATCATGGGGCTTGAATGAATATCAAAGTGTTTAAGGAGCACAAGGCTAAGTTCATAGTTGACACTGAAACCTCCAACACAGCATGTTCAAAACAGAACCCCTCATATTCGCACCCAAACCCTGTCTATTCCCTGACATTCCCATCACTGTACACAGCATGGACAACGTCCCTGTCTCACAAGCCCATAACCTTGGTGTTATCCTCACCTTCTCTCTCTCATTCAACTCACATGTTCAATCTCACCAAATCTTGTCTTTCTACCTTCATAATTTCAATAAAATCCACCCTTTACCCTGCCTCTAAATTATTACTATGCTGATGCAAGCAGTTATCCTATCCCGCCTTGACTGCTGCACCTGCCTCCTTGCTGACCTCCCTGCCTCCTCTCACTCCAATCCATACATCACTCTGCTGTCCTGATCATTTTTCTAAAAACTCATTCAGACCATGTTTCCCCACTCTTTAAGAACTTCCAGTGGTGTCCCATCCACCTCTGCATCCAACTCCTTACCATTAGCTTTAAAGCAACCAATCACATTGTTCCGACCTATCTCATCTTGTCAGCTTCCTACTACAACCCAGTCCACTCATTTCACTTCAACTACTCATTGCACCCCAATTTCATCTACCTGTTCACATCCAGCAAGTTCCCCCACTTTATATCCAATAGATCACCTTATTGAAATCACATCTCTTCCAAGAGGCCTTACCTGACTAAGCCTTCATTTTCCCTACTTCTCCTCCCTTCTGCACATTCCTTGCACTTGGATTTCTAGCCTTTGTTCACTCCACTCTCAGCCCACAGCACTTATAAGACTACGAGCCCCACGTTGGACAACCTGATCACCTTGTATCCCCCAGAGCTTAGAACAATGCTTTGCACATAGTAAGCACTTAGCAAATACCATCATTATTATTATTAATACATTATATGTATATATGCTTGTACATATTTATTACTCTATTTATTTATTTATTTATTTTACTTGTACATATCTATTCTATTTATTTTATTTTGTTAGTATGTTTGGTTTTGTTCTCTGTCTCCCCCTTTTAGACTGTGAGCCCACTGTTGGGTAGGGACTGTCTCTATATGTTGCCACCTTGTACTTCCCAAGTGCTTAGTACAGTGCTCTGCACACAGTAAGCACTCAATAAATAAGATTGATGATGATGATGATGATTAATGTCCGCCTCCCCCTCTAGACTGTGAGCTCATTATGGGCACAGAACATGTCTGCTAATTCCGTACTCTCCCAAGCACTTAGTATAGTGCTCTGCACATAGAAAGTGCTCAATGAATACAATTGATTGATATCCGTACCTTATTTTAATGACTCTCTCCCCTTCTAGACTGTAAACTCCTTGTGAGCAGAGAATATGTCTACCAACTCTGCTATATTATACTCTCCCAAGTGATTAATGCAGTGCTCTGCACATAGTAAGCACTCAATAAACATGTTTGATTTTTATAGGGTGTGAAGAAATGAGGTCAGAGGTGCAGGTAGAAAGGGGTAAATTTCAAAATCAGTATGGTATTGGTGAGTAAACCTGGGCACAAGAAACAAGAAATCTTTCATTTTAACAGGAACTTAAAAAGGAAGCGTGTTACAAAGAGAGTTGACTTCTCCAAAATGAAGATAAATAAACATGGTGAAAATTATCAGTTGCTTTAACACAGTTGTTTTACCTGGAATTTCAGGCCTGGTTTATACTCAAATAGTCTATGAAATATTTTCAAGGTATTTTTGATATTTGCAGGAACAAGTTTAATAAGGGAAAATCAAATTTCTCAAGGTTCCTCATCTGCATACCTCAGTGCAAATTATTTTTTTTCATTTAAGTAGTATTGTTTCTTTCAAGCCTCTGCTGTGAAGAGTAATCACCTGGCTAAATAAAAAATGAACTGACAATGTCTTAGAGGAAATCCAATATTTCAAAAGACTCGTGTAGTCTGGAAAAGTGCAGAAAAGACAAAACTCTTCACCAGCTGTTAAATAAAAATATTGCTGAAATACTGTATTTTCCACATTGCTAAAGATTTTGACTAAAGTTTCTTACAGACAATTGAAAGAATCATATTTCAATCAAGAGTTTTTAATAATATTGGTATTTGTTAAAGTGCTTAATATGTGTCAAGCACTGTTCTAAACGCTGGGGTAGATACAAGGTAATCAGGTTGTCTCACATGGAGCTCAAAGTCTTCATCCCCATTTTACAGATGAGGTAACTGAGGCACAGAGAAGTTAAGTGACTAGCCAAAAGTCACACAGCTGAGAAGCGGCAGAGCTCAGATTAGAACCCACGACCTCTGACTCCCAAGCCCGTGCTCCTTCCACTAAACCACACTGCTACTAAGTCATGTTGCTTCTTTTTGACTGCTTACTTTGTGTAGAGTACTGTACTAGGGACTTGGGATTGTACTAAAGAAATAGTAGACATAGTCCCAGCTCTCAGGGAAATTACAATTTAGCAAGGGAGACAGGCTATAAAACAAATTACAGGTAGGGGGAAGCAAAAGAATATAAGACTATGTCCTTAAGAACCACCATGGAGGGGTAGGGCAGAGACAAGTGAATACACAAGTGCTTAGGTGACATGCTTACTTGTATCCACTCCAGTGTTTCGTACAATGCCTGGCACATAGTAAGGACTTAAATACCATAATTAGTATTATTATTATAGAACAGCTGAAGTGGCAGGGTGGGGAAGAAATAGAACAGAGAGATGAGAGATTAATCAGGGAAGGCTTCCTGGAGGAAGTGTAATTTATGACTGTACGCTTATCCATCCAAACTGTAAGCTTGTTATTGGAAGGGAATGTGTCCACTGTTATACTGTACTCTCCCCAGCGCTTAGTGCAGTGCTCTACATACAGTTAGTGCTCAATAAACATGACTGAATGAGTAAATGAGAAGAGCCTTGAAAATGGGGGGAATCAGTCATCTGTTGAATAATAAGAGGGAGAGAGTCCCAGTTCGAAGAGACAATGTGAGCAAGAGATCAGAGACAAGATTCAGATACAAGGCACAATGAGTAGATTGCCTTAAAGGAGCAAAGTGTGCAACCCGGGGGATAGTAAGAGGAGAGCAAGTTTAAGTAGCAGGAGGCCAGTGTAATAGCCAAGAGTTGCTTGAAATGAAGAGGAATGGGTAACCATTCAGGGTTTTGAGGTGTCAGAGGGAATGTGCACAAATTGAGGTTTTAGAAAAGACACCTGAGAAGCAGAGTGAAATAAGGTTTGGAGATCAGGGACTGGAGGCAGGGAGGCATGAAAAAGGCTGATGCAGTAGTTGAGTCAGCATATAACAAGTGCTTGGACCAGTGTAGTAATACTTCGGTGCAGAGGAAAGGGGTGGATTCTGGAGATTCTGTGAAAGAAATGAGAGGATATGGGGATGGAATAAATATGGAGATTGAAAGTAACAGAGACTTCAAGGATAATGCCATGATCACAAACTTGAGAGACGGAGAGACAATGGTGTTGACAATAGTGATGTGAAACTTGGAAAGATTAATGTCTATCTCCCCACCTAGATTGCAAATGCCTTATGGCCAAGGAACACAACTACCAACTCTAGACTGGAAGCTCGTTAAGGGTGGGAAATGTGTCTGCTAATTCTGTTATATTATACCTTCCCAAGAGCTCAGTACAGTACTCTGCATGGAGTAAGTGCTCAATACACACCACTGATTGGATTGAGATGATGAAACGGTGGCACAGAGAAGTTGGATAACTTGCCCAAGTGCACACAGCAGGAAAGTGACAGAGCCAGGATTGACTGATAGACCTGTGCTCTTTCCAGTAGGCCATGCTGCTAATCTGAATGATTGCTTTAGTCAAGGTTACTGTCTGTTAAGTAACCTTGGGCAAGTCACTTAACTTGTCTGTGCTTCAGTTTCCTCATTCATAAAATGAAGATTCATTCATTCAATCGTATTTATTCAATCGTATTTATTGAGCACTTCCTGTATGCAGAGCACTGTACTAAGTGCTTGGAAAGTACAATTCGACAACAGAGACAATCCCTACCCAACAATGGGCTCACAGTCTAGAAGGGGGAGACAGACAACGAAACAAGTAGACAGGCATCAATAGCATCAAAATAGATAAATGGAATTATAGATATATACACTACCTGTTCTTCCTCCTTTTTAGACTGTGAGCCCCATGTGGGATAGGGACTATATCCTGTCTCATTAACTCATATCTACCCAGCACATACACATAATAAGCACTTAAATACCATAAAAAAACGGCTGCATTGTACTCTCCCAAGCACTTAATACAATGCTCTCCACACAGTAAGCACTCAATACATATGATAGTCCTCTGGACTATATGCTCCTTGTGGGCAAGGTATGTGTCTACCAACTCTACTGTACTCTCCCAAGCACTTAACACAGTGCTCTGCACACAGTAAGGACTCACTAAATTCCACTGATTGACTAATATGGGTGAAAAACTGAGGAGTTCAGTTTTGGACATGTTGAGCTTTAAGAGCAGGAGGGACCATACAATCAGAGAAGTCCAGGAGGTAAGAGAAAATGTCAGACTGTGGCAGAGGAGAGAGACCAGGATGAGTGAGGTAGATCTGGGAATCATCCACATAGGGATGGTAGCTGAAACTGTGGACAAGATGTGACCCCTAGGGAATAAGCATTTGCTAAATATAGCTGTCCTTTGAATTCAAAGATAATGCTACAGAACCTGAAGTGCTGTCAATTTGCACAAGCATGGCTCAAAAGGACAACGGGAAAATAAACACAATTCCTCCCCCACATAATTATTTATAATTTCTTTGTAAATGTATCCCTATATCCAGTCTTCTACAGATTGCAGTTCCTGAACCACTGTCTCAAAGGACTTTGAAGATGCTTGTATCCCATTGATCTGGAAGAGTTTCAATCAATCAATTATATTTATTGAGCACTAACTGTGTGCAGAGCACTGTACTAAGCTCTTGGGAGAGTACAATATAACAATAACAATAACAGACACATTACTGCCAACAAGAGCTTACAGTCTAGAAGGGGATAAATAAATTACGAATATGTACGTAAGTGCTGTGGGGCTGAGGGAAAGGTGTGTAAATAAAGGGAGCAAATCAAGGCAATGCAGAATGGAGTGGGGAAAAAAGGAAATGAGGGCTCAGTCAGGGAAGGTCTCTTGGAGGAGATGTATCTTCAAAAAGGTTCTGAAGATGGGAAGATTAATTGTCTGTCTGATATGAAGAGGGAGAGTGTTCCAGGTCAGAGACAGAATGTGGGTGAGAGGTTAACAGCAAGATAGATAAGATGGATGTACAGTGAGTAGCTTGGCATTTAGAGGAGAGAAATGTGTGGGCTAGGTTGTAGTAGGAGAGGGCAAAGTGACTGAATGCTTTAAAGCTACTGATAAGAAGTTTCTGTTTCATGCGGAGGTAGACAGGCAATCACTGGAGGTTCTTGAGGAGTGGGGAAACATGGACTGAAAACATTTTTGTAGACACATGATCTGGGCAGCAGTGATTTATGGACTGGAGTGGGGAGAGACAGGAGGCAGGGAGGTCAGCAAGGAGGCTGATACAGTAATCAAGGTGTGATTCATTGATTCATTCAGTCATAAATATTGAGCGTTTAGTGTGTGCAGAGCACTGTACTAAGTGCTTGGAAAGTACAATACAGCAATAAAAAGAGACAATCCCTACTCACAACAGGCTCAAAGTCTAGTCGGGGGGAGACAGATATCAATACAAGTAAACAGGCATCATTATAAATAGAATTATAGATATACACATAAGTGCTGTGGGGCAGGGAGAGGTGGGGATGAGCAAAGAGAGTGAGTCAGGGTGACGTGAAAGGTGGTGGGAGCTGAGGAAAAGTGGGGCTTAGTCTGGGAAGGCCTCTTGGAGGAGGTGTGCCTTCAGTAGGGCTTTGGAGGGGGGAAAGAGTGATTGCCTGATGGATTTGAGAAGGGAGGGCGTTCCAGGCCAGCGGTAGGATGTGGGGCAGGGGACGGCGGCCAGACAGGCGAGATCGAGGCATAGTGAGAAGGTTAGCATTAGAGCAGCAGAGTGTGCAGGCTGGGATGTAGAAGGAGAGAAGGGAGGTGAGGTAGGAGGGGGCAAGGTGATGGAGAGCTTGGAAGCCAATAGTGAGGAGTTTTTGTTTGATACGGAAGTGGATAGGCAACCACTAGAGATTTTTCAGAGGCGGGGGTGACGTCTTGAACATTTCTGTAGAAAGATAACACAGGCAGCGGAGTGAAGTATGTGATAGGATGAGTGCTTGGAATAACAGGGTAGCAGTACTAGTTTGGATGGAGATGAAAGGGTGGATTTTAATAATAAGAAGAAGAATGATGCCATTTGTTAAGCACTATGTGCCAAGCACTGTTTAAAGTGCTAGGGGAGAGACAAGGTAATCAGGTTGTCCCACATGGGGCTCACAGTCAATCCCCATTTTACAGATGAGGTAACAGGCACAGAGAAGCTGTGACTTCCCCAAGGTCACACAGCTGGAAAGTGGCGGAGCCGGGATTAGAACCCATGACCTCTGACTCCCAAATCCATGCTCCTTCCACTGAGTCACATGATGTGGTGAAGATTGAACTGACAGGATTTAGTGATAGATTCAATATGTGGATTGAATGAGTGAGAGGGGTCAAGGATAACACCAACGTTATGTGTTTGTGAGATGAGGATGGCTGAGTTGGCTCCAATGATGGGAAAGTCAAGGGGAGGACAGGGTTTTCCAGTGGAGCAGAAGTCTATCCTGACTTTGGAAACAGAACTTTTGTTGCACCCTTAAGCACGATGGAGTACAATAGATTGGACAAGCCTAGACATTCCTCACAGTCCCTGCTTCACTCCAACAGTGATGGGGAAAGTTTAAACTTCCCGGGAAACCATAGAAGAACGTATTTTGGAAACATTTTACCAGGAAGTGAAGCAGCACAGCGTAGTGGATAGAGCATGGGCCTGGGAGTCAGAAGGTCGTGGGTTCTAATTCCACCTCTGCCACTTGTCTGATGTGTGTCCCTGGGCAAGTCACTTCACTTGTCTGTGCCTCGGTTACCTTATCTGTAAAATGGGAATTGAGACTGTGAGCCCCACGTGGGACAGGGACTGTGTCCAACCCATTTTGCCTGTATCCACCTTAATGCTTAGTACAGCACCTGGCACACCATAAGCACTTAATAAGTACTACAAGGATTATTATCATGCGGTTGATAATCCAAATCTACTCTGCTTATTTTCATGCCACCAGCCTGCAGCAATAAAGATGAAGCAGCAGGGCTTGGAGAAAGAGTAAGGGCCCGGGAGTCCGAGCAGCTGTGTTCTAGACCATGCTATGTGACCTTGGGGAAATCACTTACCTTCTCTGTGTCTCAGATAACTCATCTGTAAACCAGGGATAAAACACATGTGTTTCCTCCCTCTTAGACAGTGAGCCCCATGTGAGACAGGGATTGTAACTGATCTGTTTATATTGTATCTACCCCAGTGCTTGTCACAGGGCTTGGAACACAGTACACAAATACCATCCCAATCCTCCTCAACCTCTCAGCTGCCTTTGACACTGTGGACCACCCCCTTCTCCTCAACACGCTATCCAACCTTGGCTTCACAGACTCCGTCCTCTCCTGGTTCTCCTCATCTCTCTGGTCATTCATTCTCAATCTCTTTTGCAGGTTCCTCCTCCCCCTCCCATCCCCTTACTGGGGGGGTTCCCCAAGGTTCAGTTCTTGGTCCCCTTCTGTTCTCGATCTACACTCTCTCCCTTGGTGACCTCATTCGCTCCCACGGCTTCAACTATCATCTCCTATCATACGCTGATGACACCAAAATCTACATCTCTGCTCCTGCTCTCTTCCCCTCCCTCCAGGCCCGCATCTCCTCCTGCCTTCAGGACATCTCCATCTGGATGTCTGCCCACCACCTAAAACTCAACATGTCCAAGACTGAACTCCTTGTCTTCCCTCCCAAACCCTGCCCTCTCGCTGATTTTCCCATCTCTGTTGACGGCACTACCATCCTTCCCGTCTCACAAGCCCGCAACCTTGGTGTCATCCTCGACTCCGCTCTCTCATTCACCCCTCACATCCAAGCCGTCACCAAAACCTGCCGGTCTCAGCTCCGCAACATTGCCAAGATCCACCCTTTCCTCTCCATCCAAACCGCTACCCTGCTCGTTCAAGCTCTCATCCTATCCCGTCTGGACTACTGCAACAGCCTTCTCTCTGATCTCCCATCCTCATGCCTCTCCCCACTTCAATCCACACTTCATGCTGCTGCCCAGATTGTATTTGTCCAGAAACGCTCTGGGCATGTTACTCCCCTCCTCAAAAATCTCCAGTGGCTACCAATCAATCTGCACATCAGGCAGAAACTCCTCACCCTCGGCTTCAAGGCTCCCCATCACCTCGCCCCCTCCTACCTCACCTCCCTTCTCTCCTTCTACAGCCCAACCCGCAACCTCCGCTCCTCTGCCGCTAATCTCCTCACCGTGCCTCGTTTTCGCCTGTCCCGCCCTCGACCCCCGGCCCACATCATCCCCCTGGCCTGGAATGCCCTCCCTCTGCCCATCCGCCAAGCTAGCTCTCTTCCTCCCTTCAAGGCCCTACTGAGAGCTCACCTCCTCCAGGAGGCCTTCCCAGACTGAACCCCCTCCTTCCTCTCCCCCTCGTTCCCCTCTCCATTACCCCCGTTTTACCTCCTTCCCTTTCCCACAGCACCTGTATATATGTATATGTTTGTACATATTTATTACTCTTTATTTATTTTACTTGTACATATCTATTCTATTTATTTTATTTTGTTAATATGTTTGGTTTTGTTCTCTGTCTCCCCCTTCTAGACTGTGAGCCCACTGTTGGGTAGGGACTATATATGTTGCCAACTTGTACTTCCCAAGCGCTTAGTACAGTGTTCTGCACACAGTAGCGCTCAATAAATACGTTTGATTGATTGACTTAAATACCACAATTATTATCATTAAAGCAATTATCATTAAAACAATCCATATTGCTCAGTGATCTTGTGCCTCTATAACACTTAATCATAATGAGCAAACTTAAAAAAATGAGTGTCTATATTAGTTTTATTATTAGTGATATTTGTCAAGCACTTTGTGCAAAGCACTACACAATGCAATGGTAAAGGGTTCAAAAATTCACACACTGGGCCTGGCCCATAAGGGGTTCACAATTTAAAAATGGGGGAAAGTCTTATGACAAACACAAAGAGAGCTACCCAACAATCTACAAAGATTCACGGCTCTGTACCAATGTTTACTGCAATGTCAACTCCTTAAACCATTTTTTCAGTCTCGGTTTACAGTTTTACTGATGTCCTATTTAATCTTTTGTAAAGCTGGTTCCAGGCTGCCATAGATAGAAAGTTGCATCCTTCCAGTAACCATGACAATTAAATACTATCAGATTAAGGGTCTCAATTTAGAGTCGCCTTTTATGGTTCTATAATGTTGAAACGCAATACAGAAACATGGAGTGCTTCTCATTATGCTTTCTAACTTGTTTATTGAAAATAGAAATGCTACATGTGGTCAAAATTCTAAATGGAATGGTATTATTTGCTAGACAGACCATTTTTTATTACTGCTTAAAAACAAGTAAATGTCTAATTCTATCACATAACTATAAAATCCTGTAGGACTTTCATTTTGCCATATAATAAACCTCACCATAATATGTTTACTATATAATCAGTGTCTGCAGATTCAGCAAACATCAATCACAATTAATTTAAATGCATCGATGGTTTCTGGTAGAATTGGTCCTAAAGTGTTTTATGAAAATGAAATATAATAACAGCCCCATGGTAATGCTCATCCTCAAATTGGGCTAAAATTGAATTGGAGAATAGATTCACTCATTCATTCAATCATATTTATTGAGCACTTACTTTGTGCAAAGCACTGTAGTAGGAACTCGGGAGCGTACGATGTAACAAAAAACAAACACATTCCCTGTCCACAACAAGCTTTCAGGGGGTGGGGGGGTAGATATTAATATAAATAAATAAATAAATTACAAATATGTATTTAAGAGCTGTGGGGCTGGGAGGGGGGATGAATAAAGGGAGCAGGTCAGGGTCAGTAGAAGAAGAGGAAAGGAGGAGACCATTCTAGGCCAGAGGCAGGATGGGGGCAAGGGATCAGCAGTGAGATAAACAAGATCAAGGACACTGAGAAGGTCAGCATTAGAGGAGCGAAGTGTGTGGGCTGGGTTTAAAAGGAAAGTAGCAAGGTGAGGTAGGATGGGGCAAGGTGACTGAATGTTTCAAAGCCAATGGTAAGTAGTATTTGCTTGATGTCGAAGTGGATGGGCAACCCCTGGAGTTTAAGAAGTGGGGAAGCGTGGCTGAACATTTTTGCAGAAAAATGATTCAGGCAGCAGAGTAAAATATGGACTGGAGTGGACAGAGGCAGGAGCCTGAGAGGTCAGCAAAGAGGCTGATGCCGTAATCCAGGTGGGAGATGATGAGTGACTTTATTAACATGGTAGCAGTTTGGATGGAGAGCAAAGGGTGGATTTTTGTGAAGGTGGGACCGACAGGATTTAGTGATGGATTGAATAAGTGGGTTAAATGATAGAGAGAGTCAAGGATAACACTAAGGTTATGGACTTGTGAGACAGGAAAGATGGTGGTGCCATCTGCAGTGATGGGAAAGTCAGGGGGAGGACAGGGTCTGGGTGGGAAGATATGGAGTTCTGTTTTGGACATATTGAGCTTGAAGTGATGGTAGAACATCCAAGTGGAGATGTTTCGAAGGCAGGAGGAAATGAAAAACTGCAGAGAGGGAGAGATATCAGGGCTGGAGATGTAGATTTGGGTATCATCCACATAGAAGTGGAAGTTGAAGCTGGAGTGAATAAGTTCTCCTAGAGAGTGGGTATAGATGGAGTATAGAAGGGGACCCAGAACTGAACCTTGAGGGACCCCCCATAATAAGAGGGTGGGAGGCAGAGGAGGAGCCCACAAAGGAGACTGAGAATTCATTCATTCATTCAATCGTATTTATTGAGCGCTTACTGTGTGCAAAGCACTGTACCAAGCGCTTGGGAAGTACAAGTTGGCAACATGTAGAGGCGGTCCCTACCCAACAGTGGGCTCAGGGAGCAAGTCAGGGCAATGCAGAAGGGAAAGGGATAAGAAGAAAGGAGGTTATGGGTCTGGGAATCACAAGAAACCGGGCTCTAATCCCGGTTCCAACAGTTGTCTGCTGTGTGACCTTGGGTAAGTCACTTAACTTCTCTGTGCCTCAGTTACCTCATCTGCAAAAAGGGGTTTAAGACTGTGAGCCTCCTGTGGGGCATGGACTTTGTCCAACCTGATTAGCTTTTATCTACCCCAGTACTTAGTACAATCCCTGGTACACAATAAGCACTTAAATACTTTTTTTTTTTTTAAAAAAAAAAAAGAGGGGTTACCCTAATTCATTGAGTGCCTACCATGTGCAGCACTTTGGGAATGCAATAGTGATACATCATCGAAATGCCCTCTTACCTTTCTCCTCCCCCTCCTTTTCTTTCTGTTTCTTTTTATTCCCTCTTTTTTTTCTCCTGCTCCTTTAATTGCTAGACTTAATTTCTTGCAACCCTCCCTCTATTTGGGGGTTACAAAGAGTCAGTTTTGTAAAAAATACTACTGCATGAAACCATGAGAAGCAAAACCAACCACAATAAAAAGGTAACTGCCCCACTGAATCCAAACTTAGAACAATATTCAAAATCAGAAAAGGTTAAAATACTTTTTTCTATATAAGTTCACATTCTATAATGGGCAAATGCAAATTCAAAACACCTTACATACGTAAAATTTAAAAACTCCTTCAATAGAAAAGCTTACTATATGCAGAGAACTATATTAAGCACTTGGGAGAGTAAAACATATTGTACTCTCCCAAGTGTTTAGTACAGAGCTCTGCACACAGCAACTGCTCAATAAATATGACTGACTGACATACATTACCAGTCCACAGAGATTACACAATATTGTGGAAGAAAAAGCCCAAGCAAATTGTTGACAGTGAGAAAACAAAGAAATTACTGATTTTAGCAGAGGGATGGTACAATGAAACAGAAAATAAATATGTAGCATATGTCATCAACTGGTATCACTGTTCAGTATTCTTAAGTATTGAGAATGGGTGCAAAAACATATCAGGATTGACGTGAGTTGGCATAGTGGGAATTTAAAAGGTAAATTTCCTGGAGGAGGTGATATTTCAAGAGGTTCTGAATGAGGGGAGAAGTACCCTCTGGTAGAGTTGAAAGGAAGGAAGCCCTACAATCTCGGCTGTATTATACTTTCCCAGGCGCTTAGTACAGTACTGTCACACAGTAAGTGCTCAATAAATACCGCTGATTGATTGGTTGAACGAGTCTCGGCTACAGGAGGGAGAGTAAAGCAGAGGCATAAATGGGGATAAAACCTGTGAGCCACTTGAGCACTGTGAGCCCCTGATTATCTGGTATCTACCCTAGTGCTTAGAACAGTGCTTAGCACATAGTAAGTGTTTAACAAATACCATCATTATTATTTTTATTATTATAACCATTCCATTCCTAGCTTGGGCAGCGGCTAGTGAGTGGAAGGCAATTGCTACAAGTTAAAACTCCCCTGCACTGGGCAGCAGCAGATGGGAGAGAGTTGAGGGTAGAGACTCAAGCTGACTAGGTGGAAGGCGGCAATGGTAAACCATTTCCATATTTTTTACCAAGAAAACGGTATGGATTCATTCATTCATTCACATTTACTAAGTGCTTACTGTGTGCAGAGCACTGTACTAAGCGCTTGGGAAAGTACGATTCAACAATAAACAGGGACATTCCCTGCCCATAACAAGCTCGCAGTCTAGAAGTGGGGAGACAGACATCAATACAAATAAATAAAATTACAGATGCATACATAAGTGCTATGGGGCTGGGAGGCCCACGGAGTGGGGTAGGGGAGCAAAGGGAGCCGGTCAGGGCAATGCAGAAGGGTGTGGGAGATGAGGAAATGTGGGGCTTAGTCTGGGAAGGCCAATTGGAGGAGATGTGCCTTCAATAAGACCTTGAAGGGGGAGAGAGTACTTGTCTGTCAGATTTGAGGAGGGAGGGTGTTCCAGGCCAGAGGCAGGACGTGGGCCAGGGGTCAGCGGCGAAACAGGTGAGATCGAGGCACAGTGAGAAGGTTAATGCTAGGATGATTGCAGATCGATGTGGGGCGTTCTGGGACAGATGTGCCCATGCAAGTACCCGCTATGGGTTGGAAACTACTCGGCAGCATAAGACAAGATATTTCCTGAGCACTTACACTGTAAGTGCTGACCTCTATTCTGTAATAGTGTTGGTGGCCATGATCCCAGTGTCCACAACAGCTTAAAGTCTACAGGAGTAAAAGCTCAAGTATTACCATCGATTATTTGATTGATTGATTACTAGATGGCAAGTGGAGTGAGCAAAACATGAGTGAGATGTTGGCTAGAGAATATGACCGGCATCTGGTGGCTTATCACCGGATGTGAATTTGACTGAAAACGGTCAAGCGAGAGTGACACTGCCAACCACATTTGCCACAAAGACTTTCTCTTGTCCTGCTGAGTTTACTGTTGCCAAATCCTGGACCTCTTCTTGTTTTGGCTTCACTCTCACCAGCTTCTCAAAGCTTGACTTCAAAAGGGCCACTCCTTTTTGGTTATTAAAGGCCAGAGAGGTTTGTCTGTTGAAGTGTTCTCTCAACATTCAGCCATGAGCAGCAAGAGGAACAGAGAACTAGCATGGCCTAGCAGAAAGAGCATGAGCCTGAGAGGCACAGGACCTGGGTTCTACTCCCAGCTCTGCCAACTGCTTGCTGTGTGACTTTGGGCCAATCACTTTACTTCTCTGTGCCTCAATTCTAGGCATAGAGCACACTCTAATTAAACTGTGAGTCCCATGCTGGACAGGGACAGCCTGGCCTAGTGGGAGGAGGCCAGGCTTGGGAGCCAAGGGCCTGGGTTTTAATCCTAGTTCTATCACTTTTCTGCAGTGTGACTTTGGGCAAGTCACTTCACTGTTCTGTGCCTCAGTTCCCTTATCTACAAAATGGGGACTAAGACTGTGGGCTCCATGTGGGAGAGTGACTGTGTCCAAGCTTATCAGCTTACATCTATCCCAGAACTTAGTCTGTTTTTGTTTTTTTAAAATGGTATTTGTTGAGCACTTGTCTTGTGCTATGCTGTCCAGTTGTCTCCAACCCACAGTGACAAGAATACGATTCTCCCAAAACACCCCACCTTCATCTGCAATCATTATGGTAGCGTATCGATAGGTTTTCTTGGAAGTGGTTTCTATGGAAGTGGCTTACCATCGTCTCCTTCAACTTGAGTCTCCTCCCTTGATTCTCTCCCCTGCCACTGTTGCCCAGCACAGACGAGTTTTCACTTGTAGCAGATTGCCTTCCACTCGCTAGCCACTGCCCAAGCTAGGAATGGAATGGGTAGGCCTCTGCCTGACTCTCCCTCTCATAGCCGAGGCTGGTAGAATACTTGAAACACTCCAGGTGTGTTCCTAAGGCAGGTGTTAAGCACTTATTGTCAAACACTGTTCTAGCTATTGGGTTAGATAGAAGTTAGGTTGGACACAGTCCCTATTTTAAAATATGGTATTTGTTAAGCACTTATTACGTGCCCAGCACTGTACTAAGTGTTGGGGTATATACAGGCTGATCAGGTTGGAAACCGTTCCTGAGTCAGTGGCTCACTGGATCGAAGAGGTGGAGGGGCGGGAGGGCTTATGCAGTGTCTATCACCAAAGGCCATGTAGTATATCTAGTCCTATTTAATTTATTCTATTCAACAATAATGAAGGAAGTTACAGGGGACTTGGGGGTTGGTGTTAGACTGTGTACTAAACTCAGTCATTCAATTCAGCAGGTTATAAGCACCAGAGTCCTTGAAAGCAGTCATTCAGGAGTTGCAATAGTGATTGGCTACCCAATAGATGCTCTTACCAAGAAGACACGCAGAGGTTTATTAACTGCTGGGCAATGATCACACAGCACTAAAGACCGATGATAACCCTAAAAAAAACAGAAGTCATCTACCAGCCTGTACCACAGAAAACTTGAACACAACCAAGGAGTTCCACTTGCAGCAACTAACTGAAGGCTATTTTAGGGATCCAGTAAACTAGTCAGTCAGTCATATTTACTGAGCACTGATTGTGTGCAGAGCACTGTATTAAGCACTTGGGAGAGTACAATATAATAATAAACAGACACATCCCTGCTCACAATGAGCTTACAGTCTAACCAGTGATGCAATGATAGTGGCTTAGTGGAAAGAGCCTGGGCTTGGGAGTCAGAGGAAGTGCATTCTAATCCTGGCTCTGCCACTTGTCTGCTGTGTCCCAGAGAGATAAGAGGAGAAACAGGAGAGGGCAGAGTTAGTGAAGTCAAGGTTGGAGCACTTTTCCAGGAGAAGGGGTTGGTCGACAGTGTGGAAGGCAGTTGAGAGGTCTAAGAAGATTATGATGGAGTAGAGGCTGCTGGATTGGCAAGAAGTAGATCATTGGTGACTTTTGAGAGGGTGGTTTCTGTGGAGTGAAAGGGACAGAAGCCAGATTAGATGGGGTCAAGGAGAGAACTGGAGGAGAGGAATTTGGGATAGTGGGTGTAGACAACTTGCTCAAGGAGTTTGGAGAGGAATGGTAGGATGGAGATGAGGAAATAACTGGAGGGAGCCATGGGGTCAAGAGAAGGTTTTTCAGGACAGGGGAGACTTGGTCATGTTTGAAAGCAGTGGGGACGAAGCCATTGGAGAGTGAATAGTTGAAGAGAGTAGTTAGGGAGGAAAGAAGGGAGGGGGCAATTGTTTTGATAGATGAATCAAATTCCTTCCCTCTGGGAAGTAAAGTGTTCAAATAGATATTAAAATCAAATCTCCTCCAAGTCCTCATTTCTTCTATCCCCTCTCCCTTATACTTCACTCTAGCCCTTGGATTTGTACCCCTATTCACACCCCCACAGCACTTCTGTACATATCCATAATTTATTTCAATGTTTGTCTCCCCCTTAGACTGTTAGCTCATTGTGGGCAGGGAATGAGTCTACCATGTCTGCTATATTGTACTCTCCCAAAAGCTCAGTACAGACTTCTGTGCATAGTAACTGCTGAATAAATATGATTGACTAATTGGGAATTACCTCTGTTCTAAAGACCGAGTGGCCTTAATGAGCACCAGCCAGTGAATCCCGATCATGGGACTGTAGTATTTGTTATAATGAAGCCCGAGGGCAATGAAGAACCCAGCTCTGGGCAAGAAAATCCAGTTCACATTGTGATACTGGTTTCAAGGAGGAGCTACCTTTCACCCTCTATCCCATCTCCATTGTGATACTGGTTTTGAGGAAAAGGTACATTCATTCATTCAATGGTATTTATTCATTCATTCAATCGTATTTATTGAACGCTTACTGTGTGCAGAGCACTGTACTAAGCAATTGGGAAGTACAAATCACCTCTATCCAGTTCTGTGCTACAACAGATCACATTCCAGAGAAGGTCAGATATAGAAATGAGTGGATACAGCATGCACATTTCTAGTATTTCCCAGTGCCCACCATTTTTTACTGTATTTGCCATGCACTTACTGTGTGCCAAGCACTGTACTAAGCACTGGTTTAGAAACAAGCTATTTAGGATGACCCAGTCCAGTCCCACATGGGGTTCACAGTCTTCATCTCCATTTTATAGATGAGAGAACGGAGGCACTTTACTCTATCACATACATTCTTGTATAGGTGAATGAGTTCTGTACCTAAACAGTAGACTTGAAAAATGTAAACTGAAAAAAAAATCCATCAACAGATGCACTTCAAAGTTTGTATTTTAGAAAAAAAAATATTTGGATTTCATCCATTTCTACTCTAGTCTCTGTGAGATTGCTCATTCACATAAGCCTCTGCTTTGCCCAGCCTAGTGGGAGTTTTCATCTTCAAAGTACACAATTAACAAAACCAACATGACAAACTCATTCTTGTAGATGGGAGTGTTTATGTAGTTATCCTCACTTTTGAAAAGGTACAAATTAATTATACACCAAGACCATAAGCTCACTGTGGGCAGGAATGTGTCTGTTATACTGTTGTGTTGCACTTTCCCAAGTACTTAGAACAGTGCTCTGCAAACAGTAAATGTTAGAGCAATATACGATTAATAACAATATGTTATTAAATAGAACTAAAGAAATGGATTTGGTGAATTCTTTTATCTTTACTCAAGCATCACAGATAGTGTCAATGGATGCACCTCCTATAGGGAGAGAGGCAGTGGTCCAAGATTAACAAGGAGGTAGAGAGAAAACACAAGATAAAGTATGAGAAGCTCATAAGCAGTCATAGAAGACACTCTCTCCCTCACATTTCCCAGCTGCACTGAGGACCCAATAGTAAGGTAGGAGAATTGACATGCTGGTCCGCTCTAGATTTAATGGAACAGTAAATACTCAATTATTAAAAATGTGTAGGCCCCAGAGGAAAAAGTGAAAAAAAATCAATTTGTACAAAATTTGAAGTATTCCAGCAGCGTGGCTCAGTGGAAAGAGCCCAGGCTTTGGAGTCAGAAGTCATGGGTTCAAATCCCGGCTCTGCAAGTGTCAGCTGTGTGACTTTGGGCAAGTCACTTAACTTCTCTGTGCCTCAGTTACCTCATCTGTAAAATGGGGATGAAGACTGTGGGGGCCCCCGTGGGACAACCTGATCACCTTGTAACCTCCCCAGCACTTAGAACAGTACTTTGCGCATAGTAAGCACTTAATAAATGCCATTAAAAAAAGAAACAGAAACGTCACAATATAGTTTCTTCCTACAACTGGTAATAGAAAGACAACAGGAGAAATAAATTTAGCCCACTATCAATGAAAATCTTAAAAAAAAAAACATTGGGTACACTTCCAAGGAATTTTTTTTATACCCAACAACATACTTGATCCTGAATTTGTTTTCATGAATCAAAAATTACACAACTTAAAAATATTCCCCATAGTTCTTCTTAAACCATCATTAGCCTAATGTGCATATAGTTTAAAAATACAATACAAATGAATTGCACAAAATGTTCATTAGTCATTTCTTCACTAACTACAGAATCTTTTAAATATCACTGATTTCCCTCCTCAAGACAAAGAATTGCTCCATCCTAGCAATTTTGCTTTCAACTTTTATTAATCTTCCTGTTTGTCCACTGCCCGATTTTGATTAGACAAAATCTAATTCCTTTTAAGACCCAGATAAGCAGATAGGCGACTGTGCCTCTCAGTGGGCTATTTCTCCTCCCTCTTCTCCCCAGAGGGATTCAGCCTCAGGGGGGTGAGTAGTCTGAGGGATTCCCTCTTTTAGAAGCCATTAAATTGTTCACTAACATTTGTAAATCTCAGTTCACTGATCAGTTTCTTACAACTGACACTGTTCTGTTTACTCCACAAGAATTCCTTGCAAGTTATGGTCTGACTTTTTCTGCAAGTTGAGAAGTCAGGTTATAAGCACTCATTCTCCAATGATATGCTGTTAGTCTAGGATGAGCCTAGCAACGGATCAACTGAAGGGAAGAATGTCTCCCTTGCCATCAGGACTGGTCTCCCTCAAGGAGCAATCATTCACTGGTCCAACAGATCACAGTGTAAATTACCATAAAAAAAGTATTTATTAAGTGCTTTCTATATGCTAAACACTGTACTCAACACTGGGGTAGGTACAAGGGTGGCTCCGTGGAAAGAGCCCGGGATTGGGAGTCAGAAGTCACGGGTTCTAATCCCAGCTCTGCCACTTGTCAGCTGTGTGACTTTGGGAAAGTCACTTAACTTCTCTGAGCCTCAGTTCCCTCATCTGTAAAATGAGGATGAGGACCGTGAGCCCCACGTGGGACAACCTGATCACCTTGTATCCCCCCCCCACAGCGCTTAGAACAGTGCTTCACACATAGCCCTTAACAAATGCCATTATTATAATTATTATACAAGCTAATCAGTTTGGACACAGTCCATGTCCCACATGGGGCTTACAGTCTTAATTTTCATTTTACAGATGAGGTAAGTCACAGAGAAGTGAAGTGATTTGCCCAAGGTTACACAGCAGACAAGTGGCAGTGACAGAATTAGAACCCAGGTCCCTTGGGCTCCCAGGACCATGATCTATCCACTGGGTCATGCTGCTTCTCTTGTCCTCACTGGGTTTCAATTCATGTTTTGTAAATGTCAGAGAGAAACCCCAGGCAATTTTGAAGGAATACTGTGATTATTTCTATTAATCAGTTGAACTTCATGATAGAGAAGACTTTGCAACAACTCCTGAATTTGTCACCCTTCCTGCTATAAAATGAACTTGCTGACAAGTGTGCTTTCTGACAAGGAAGGTTCATTCCTAGGGCATATGTCATGTTGTAGGTTGTAGTTGAACAATGCTTCGCTCACATTAAGCAACCAATATCCTGGAACACCTACTCCCAGACACCTTCACTAATGTGGGGAACCAATTTTTTGCCACTGGATCATGAAATTACTTAAGGTGATTTAGCATAGCAGTGAATGGTTGCACCATGATGTTTCATAAATATTAGTAAAAGATTCAGAATTTTCTTTGCTTTTGCAGAGTATTTTCATTTGTTGCAGTTTTCCCCCCAGAATTTACCCTTTAGTCTCCCCTCTAGCTATTTTTCTCTCTACCATAGGATGCTCCCATCTATCCGCCCCAGCCTCAGAATTTGCAAATTGCTCCTGGAAGGCTGAAAGCAAGGCAGCACAGAGAGAGGACGGGCTGACAGCAAGCAAGGCAGCACAGAGAGAGGTTGGGCACGTGTGAGCTATAAATAGCCTGATGCTGTTGGTGGATTTGCACTGCTGCACAGGCTGAGGCTGGGATGAATAAATGCAGAAGATTCCCTACTCCCCGCCACCCTGCAGCATTTTGTAGGGACTCCCAGAATGGAGGTGGGGTGGGGGCCTGTTGTCCTGCGGTAGAGCTTCAGCCTGGAAATAATTCCCTACAAAACGCTGGCCTGGAGCTGGGAGCAATCTGCCACCAGCAGCAGAAGCGGGTACAGAGCCAACCCAGGTAGCCTGGATCTGTGGCCCCTCTGCCCACCCACTGGCCCGGTCCTGGTCCACTCAGCTCCCTTGTCCCCTCGCTCGGGGTCTCCGGGGCTCAGGCCTTCTCCAGGAGCTGGAGGGAAGTCAGTCCCCTTTGGACTCCCCCTGCCAGGGGTGGGCTGAGGGAGGGAAGGAGAGAGAGTCAAGGGCAAGCGCCTGACTCCCCTTCCGCCCGATGGCCCAGCCTCTCTGGGGATGGATGGATGGATGGATGGAAAAAACCCCAGTGACTTGCAGGCTTCCCACCAGCTTCCTCACAACTGGTGGAGCGCGTCAGGGGACCAGGCAGGACTCACCACCACCAGCCTCGCTTTTCCTGGGCACCTGGGCAGTGGCCAGGCTCTCTGAAAACGGGGAAGGGACGGACAGGAATGGAGGAGAGGGAGGGTAGTGGGGGAAGGGATGAGCAGGAGGAGGGGAAGAGAGAGAGGGAGAAATGGGGGGAAGAGAGGGAGGGGGAAGGCGGGAAAGAGAGGGAGGGGGAAAGGGGGGGAAGAGAGGGAGGGGGAAGGGGGAAGAGAGGGAGGGGGAAGGCGGGAAAGAGAGGGGAAAGGGGGGAAGAGAGGGGGAAAGGGGGGGGGAAGAGAGGGAGGGGAAAGGGGGGAAGAGAGGGAGGGGAAAGGGGCGGAAGAGAGGGAGGGGGAAAGGGGGGTAGAGAGGGAGGGGGAAGAGAGGGAGGGGGAAGGCGGGAAAGAGAGGGAGGGGGGAAAGGGGGGAAGAGAGGGAGGGGGAAAGGGGGGAAGAGAGGGAGGGGGAAAGGGGGGAAGAGAGGGAGGGGGAAAGGGGGGTAGAGAGGGAGGGGGAAAGGGGGGTAGAGAGGGAGGGGGAAAGGGGGGTAGAGAGGGAGGGGGAAAGGGGGGTAGAGAGGGAGGGGGAAAGGGGGGTAGAGAGGGAGGGGGAAAGGGGGGTAGAGAGGGAGGGGGGAAAGGGGGGTAGAGAGGAGGGGGGGAAAGGGGGAAGAGAGGGAGGGGGAAAGGGGGGTAGAGAGGGAGGGGGAAAGGGGAGAAGAGAGGGAGGGGGAAAGGGGGGAAGAGAGGGAGTACTTCCCAAGTGCTTAGTACAGTGCTCTTCACACAGTAAGCGCTCAATAAATATGACCGAATGAATGATTGAATGGGGAAAGAGAGGGGAGAAAGAGGGAAAAAGAGGGGGGGGGGAATGGGAAGGGGAAAGAGGGGGAGGGGAGAAAGGAGAAAAGAGAGGGAGGGGGAAGGAGGAAAAGAGAGGGAGGGGGAAAGAGGAAAAGGGGGGAGGGGGAAGAGGAAAAGGAGGGAGGGGGAAGAGGAAAAGGAGGGAGGGGAAGAGGAAAAGGGGGGAGGGGAAGAGGAAAAGGGGGGAGGGGAAGAGGAAAAGGGGGGAGGGGAAGAGGAAAAGGGGGGAGGGGGAAGAGGAAAAGGGGGGAGGGGGAAGAGGAAAAGGGGGGAGGGGAAGAGGAAAAGGGGGGAGGGGGGAAGAGGAAAAGGGGGGAGGGGGAAGAGGAAAAGGGGGGAGGGGGAAGAGGACAAGGGGGGCGGGGGAATAGGAAAAGGGGGGAGGGGGAAGAGGAAAGGGGGGAGGGGGAAGAGGAAAAGGGGGAGGGGGAAGAGGAAAAGGGGGGGAAGAGGAAAAGAGGGGAAAGGGGGGAGAGAGGGAGGGGAAAGGGGGGAAGAGAGGGGGGGGGAAGAGGAAAAGGGGGGGGAAGAGGAAAAGGGGGAGGGGGAAGAGGAAAAGGGGGGAGGGGGAAGAGGAAAAGGGGAAGAGGGGAGGAGAAGGGGAAGAGCGGAGGGGGAAGAGAGGGGGAGGGGGAAAAGGTGGCAGGAGAGGGGGGAGGGGGGAGAGAGGGGGAGCGAGGGGGGAAAGAGAGGGAGGAGGAGGGTAACAGAAGATGAGAGCAAGGCTAGAAGAGGGTGGAAGGGTTGGGAGTACAGGGGGAAGAGGAAGGGGAGGAGAGGAAGGAGGAGAAAGGGGAGGGGCAGAGGGGTGGGGAAGGGAGGGGCAGAGGGGTGGGGAGGGAAGGGGAGACCTGGCCGCCTCTTTTCCTCCGCCCGCCCCGCGCCCCGCCCGGGGTCTGCCTGATCTGCCCCCACAGCCCGGCCTGCCAGGCGCTCCGGCCACAAGCAAGAGCAAAACCCCCCGTGGCCCGGCCCTGGGGATACCGCCAAGAGGTTGGTCCGACACCGGACAACCTGCCGTTCCCCGGCAGTGCCAGCCTGGCCCTGCCCAAGCCCTCCAGCACAGACTGCATTGGGTTTATCAGGCCAGTCACAGGAGGAGGCCGCAGCATCGCGGGGAAAGTTGCGTGGACCGCAGCCGGGAGGGAGGGAGGGATGGTGCAGTGTACAGTGCTAAGCGCTTAGTACAGTGCTCTGCACACAGTAAGCGCTCAATAAATACGATTGAATGGTGGGAGGGATGCAGCGTGGCTCAGTGGAAAGACCCCGGGCTTGGGAGTCAGAGGTCATGGGTTCTAATCCCGGCTCCGCCACATGTCTGCTGTGTGACCTTGGGCAAGTCACAACTTCTCTGAGCCTCAGTTCCCTCATCTGACAAATAGGGATTAAGACTGTGAGCCCCACGTGGGACTACCCGATCACCTTGTATCCTCCCAGCGCTTAGAACAGGTTTTCGCACATAGTAAGCGCTTAACAAATACCAACATTATTATTATTATTAAAATGGGGATGAAGACTGTGAACCCCACGTGGGACAACCCGGTCACCTTGTATCCCCCCCAGCGCTTAGAACAGGGTTGTGCACATAGTAAGCGCTTAACAAATACCAACATTATTATTATTATTATTAAAATGGGGATGAAGACTGTGAGCCCCACGTGGGACAACCCGATCACCTTGTATCCTCCCAGTGCTTAGAACAGGTTTTCGCACATAGTAAGCGCTTAACAAATACCAACATTATTATTAAAATGGGGATGAAGACTGTGAGCCCCACGTGGGACAACCCGGTCACCTTGTATCTCCCCCCCAGCGCTTAGAACAGTGCTTCGCACACAGTAAGCGCTTAACAAATACCAACATTATTATTATTAAAATGGGGATGAAGACCGCGAGCACCGTGAGCCCCACGTGGGATAACCTGCTCACCTTGTATCCCCCCCAGCGCTTAGAACAGGGCTTCGCACACACTAAGCGCTTAACAAATACCAACATTATTATTACTAAAATGGGGATGAAGACCGTGAGCCCCACGTGGGACAACCTGCTCACCTTGTATCCCCCCAGCGCTTAGAACAGTGCTTCGCACACAGTAAGCGCTTAACAAATACCAACATTATTATGATTAAAATGGGGATGAAGACCGTGAGCCCCACGTGGGACAACCTGCTCCCCTTGTATCCCCCCAGCTCTTAGAGTAGGGCTTCGCACATAGTAAGCGCTTAACAAATACCAACATTATTATGATTAAAATGGGGATGAAGACCATGAGCCCCACGAGGGACAACCCGCTCACCTTGTATCCTCCCCCAGAGCTTAGAACAGGGCTTCGCACATAGTAAGCGCTTAACAAATGCCATCATTATTATTATTATACAGGGATACAGGGATGGAGGGAGGGATGGAGGGAGGGTCTCCCTTGCTCCTCCGAAGATGCTGAGCTGCCCCTCCTGGCATCTTCTGTCCACCCTCTATCTCATCCTCCCTCTCCCCTGCCCAATGCACCACCGGAGCTGCCTTCGCCCCCGTTTCCTTCAGCACGCGGCCCCCAACTCATGCCACCCTCTCGGGGGGAAATTTTTTTTTTTTTTTTTTTTAGGTGCATAGGGGGTCGACGGCGAAGGACCAGTTGGATTAGTGCTCCTGCTGGGCATTGAGGCCGGCCTCCTACCTGTTAGCCTCGGTCCCATCCGAGCCTTGGCTTAGCTTGATCGGGTCCCCACGGGTCCCCTCCGTCCGTTGGGCGGGTCACACCTGGGCGAGGACCACCGGGAGGCCGAGCCCACCCACCCGCCTCGGCCCCAGCCGTCCCACCTCCCGGCGCCCTCATTGGGCGACGCCCCCCCTGGCTGGGCGGGACCAAGAGCAAAGGCCCGGTCTGATTGGCCGGGCCTGCTGTCAGTCACACACCCCCCCCCCCCCAGGACTGGCAGGCCGGGCCCGAGGGGGAGTGGGGGAAATCTCACAGCTGCAATGGGTCTGCAATCCAAGCGGCAGCATCCCCGATCCGGGAAAAGGAGGAGGAGGAGGGATGCTTGGGTGCCTTGTGGGTTGCAGCCAGAGAAGGCTGGAAGAAAAAGGAGGGGGAGGAAGAGGTCAGAGCTGATCCCCCTTCAGGGACCCTCAAACCAAAAGATTTGACAGGGATCAATCGATCAATCAATCGTATTCATTGAGCGCTTACTGTGTGCAGAGCACTGGACTAAGCGCTTGGGAAGTACAAGTTGGCAACATATAGAGACAGGCCCTACCCAACAGTGGGCTCACAGTCTAGAAGTGGGGAGGCTAGGGATGGGGAGGAAGCCAAAAGGGGAGGTTATTTCGGTACCCTAGGCACTGGTGAAATAATAATAATAATAATAATAATGGCATTTATTAAGCGCTTACTATGTGCCAAGCACTGCTCTAAGCGCTGGGGAGGTTACAAGGTGATCAGGTTGTCCCACGGGGGGCTCAAAGTCTTAATCCCCATTTTACGGAGGAGGTAAGTGAGGCACAGAGAAAATAATAATAATGGCATTAATTAATCGCTTACTATGTGCCAAGCACTGTTTTAAGCGCTGGGGAGGTTATAGGCTGATCAGGTTGTCCCACGGGGGGCTCACAGTCATAATCCCCATTTTACAGAGGAGGTAACTGAGGCACAGAGAATATAATAATAATGGCATTTATTAAGCACTTACTATGTGCCAAGCACTGTTCTAAGCGCTGGGGAGGTTACAAGGTGATCAGGTTGTCCCACGGGGGGCTCACAGTCTTAATCCCCATTTTACAGAGGAGGTAACTGAGGCACAGAGAAGTGAAGTGACTTGCCCAAAGTCACACATCTGACAATTGGCGGAGTCGGTATTTGAACCCATGACCTCTGACTCCAAAGCCCGTGCTCTCTCCACTGAGCCACACTCCTTGGTGAAACCTTCAACAAGATCCCTACAAAGATGTTTCACTTTTAGACTGTAAGCCCGCTTTTGGGTAGGGACCATCTCTATTCATTCAATCGTATTTATTGAGCACTTACTGTGTGCAGAGCACTGTACTAAGCGCTTGGGAAGTACAAGTCAGCAACCTATAGAGACGGGCTCACAGTCTAGAAAGGGGAGACAAGCAACAAAACACAGGTGTCAAAATCGTCAGAACTACAGGTTGCCGACTTGTACTTCTCATGCGCTTAGTACAGTGCTCTGCAAACAGGAAGTGCTCAATAAATACGATTGAATGAATGTTTCTTACACATAAAGCTATAAGTTTAAAGATTACAATTTCCTGTTCTGCTTTAATATTACACAATCTCTAGCTGGCCTGTGTATGAAAAAACAAATCAGTCTGTTTAAGGCAGAAAACCTGCCAAATCTGTTAACATGCAGAAACAAACTAAGTTAAGCCCACAAAAATAAGAGAAGCAGTGTGGCCTAGTGGATGGAGCATGGGCCTGGGAGTCAGAGGACCTGGGTTCTAATCCTGGCTCGGCCACTTGTCTGCTGTGTGACCTTGGGCGAGACACAACTACTCTGTGCCTCAGTTACCTCATCTGTAAAAATGTGGATTAATCCCATGAGCCCTATGCAGGACAGGGACTCTGTCCAAACTGATTAGCATGTAGCTACCCTAGAACTTACTGCAGTGCGTGGCACATAATAAGCACTTAGCAACGTGGCTCAGTGGAAAGAGCACAGGCTTTGGAGTCAGAGGTCATGGGTTCAAATCCCTGCTCTGCCACCTGTCAGCTGTGTGACTTTGGGCAAGTCACTTAACTTCTCTGGGCCTCAGTTACCTCATCTGTAAAATGGGGATGAAGACTGTGAGCCCCCCCCCCCGTGGGATACCCTGATCACCTTGTAACCTCCCCAGCGCTTAGAACTGTGCATTGCACACAGTAAGCACTCAATAAATGCCATAGTAATAATAATTATTATTACCATAAAAAATAAGAAAACCTCTGTATTTAATATGAGTTTATTTCCTGGAAGCTCAAAGTAGGGTACTATACAGAGCTCTGCATGCAGGAAGCACTCAATAAGTAACATTGATTGATTGTTATATTATTGCATGTATTAAATGGATGCAGCAACACACTGTGGTAAGCACTGGGGTAGATACAGGATAATAGGATCTGACACAGGACCTGTCCCACACGGTGCTCATGACCTTGTCCCGTCTAACATAAGTGGATATTGAAACCCAAAGGGGTTGTGACTATCCAAAATCACAAAGCAGCCAATGGCTAGGATGCAGACTTCTTGAATCCCTGTCCCATCCTTTTTTGCAGTTGTTCTATAAAGCAGGCAGCGATATTCTGTCCATTTTATGCGTGAGGAAATTGAGGCTCAGAAAGGAAATTGGTTTGTCAGGAAACAGCCCATATCAGAAAGAGCAAATGGAATATTAGACTCTATACCACCTGCCTGCCATGTGCTTTGTTGAAATCTCTCTACCATTTTTTTTTCATTTCCTTCATGTGACAAGGAAAAGAGGTGAACTCTCCTAAATGAGAATTGCAACATAGGAAAGAGAAATTAAAACATCACCAAATCATGTGGGTTATCCCAAGCTTTGTCTGTGATTGCCTTTGGAAAAATAGGAACCAACATTATTCAGAATGTTTGGCCTCTCCTTGTGAGGGGTCACTTCTGCAGCCAGTGTGTCTGATTATTGATTGAACTGCCACATCCTTAGACTCCTGGTGTGGAAAGGGGAAACAGTGGCAAACTCAGAGATCTTTCTCGGGTATTAGCCAGCTTTCAAACTTCACTGTATCCTTCCAAGCTTATCTACCTGCCTCTTTTTCAAGTTTTAACTGCCTATAAAGGGCAGTCTTCATGTCCTAAGGAGACAAGAGGGACAGGCAAGCAATGTAGGGAATAAGCTTTCATATGATTAACTGGAGCTGGTTTTGAGCATGCCCAGCTGTTTGGTCACACTGAGTCAGTCTCTTAAATGCCAACTCAACTAATGTTGGCTTAATAATGGATGACAAGGGAAGAGGCTAAGCCCAGGATCATGAACTGAGCATTGACTTTCAACTCAGGAAGTAGGCTTCAACAGGAAAGCTGAGGGACATTGGGAAATATCTCCTGAATTTTCTCTATCTCCCCAGCAGATTTGGCTTGCTTTTGTGGTCTGGTTCCAAGACACACCCCGGAGCAGTTTTCTTTGTATTTTGATTGTCAAACGCTCCAGAACTAGAGTTGGCTTGGTTTATTTTTGTCTCCACATTGCTGATTAATCTCCCAGAAAATGACTCTTGCCTGCTCATGAGTCTTGGCTATTTCTTAATCCACAACAGCAAGCTACTGTTTTGAGCATTATCTTAAAGCCAGATTCATTTAATAATACTAATAGTGATAATAATAATAATAATTGTGGCATTGGTTAAGCATTTATTATGTGCCAAGCACTGGCATAGATGCAAGATAACCAGGTCCCATATGTGGTTTCCGTCCAAGTAGAAGGGAGAACAGGCATTGATTCCCCATTTTGCAGATAAGAGAACTGAGACCTAGAGAAGTTGTGACTTGTTGAAGGTCACATGGCAAGTATGTGGTAGAGCCAGAATTAGAACCCAGTTCCTCTGACTTCCAGTTCCATGTTCTTCCCACTAGACAATGCTGCTTCTATTCATGTAGATGAAACTTTACCCAAACCAACAATAATAGCCTTTCCTCTCTCTCTCTCTGTCTTTTCCCAGCCTTCTGCACTAGAGTGTAAGCTCCCCAGTAGATTGTAAGCTCCCTCAGTCAAGGACCATGTCTGTACCTCTTCTGTATATTCCTTTAATTCTTATTACAGAGTTCTGCCCAGAGTAAAGATCCCTCCTCCAGACTGTAAGGTTCTCCTCTAATTTATAAGCTTCTTGTGGGCAGGAATCATCTCTATCAACTCTATTGTATTGTACCTTTCTAAGCACTTACTTCAGTGCTCTGTAGGCAGTGAGTACTCAGTAAATACAATTGATTGACTACCATAAATAAAATGTTTGAGTCAAAACCAATTCTTTCCCCATAGACTGCCAAAAAGTTATGTAGCTCTGTGGGCAGGGAATGTGTCCGTTATATTGTACTCTCCCAAGTGCTCTGCACACAGTAAGTGCTCAATTAATATGACTGACTGACTTCGAACTCTCATGAGGCTAAAAATTAGCTCATGTTGCCGTAAGAGGTTTTCTTGCAAATGGGAAGCATCTGCATTGCCCCAATTTCAAACCCTGACTTCCCCTTAAAGGTGGACTGACAGGTGAGTCAAGAAATGGGTAGCTACAAGTTAATCAGGTCAGACCCAGTCCCTGTCCTGAATGGGGTTCACAGTTTAAGTAGGGCTCTGTACATACTAAGCACTCAATAAATACCATTGATTGATTGAGGGAGAACAATGTTTAATCCCTCTATTACAGTTGAGGAAACTGGGCTTCAAAACAGTTACTAAATCGCAGAATCAATAGGCAAGGGAAACCGAGGTAACCCTAGAGATTTCTTCAGCGTGAACTCCCTGCCCGTCTGCTGCCTGGCTGCTTGACTCCCTCCCCCCTCCTCCACCAGCCATTTTCTTATCACTGTGTTTCGCAGCAGAATGTGCCTGACAGAGCTGACTGCTGCAGAGAGGATAGCTGTGTCTTTCCTAAAAAGATGTCAAGCTGCACTTACTTAGCACAGCTGAAACTATTCAAAACCCTGATTAGGAAAGAGTCACGACAGCCTCAGCCTGCATCCCCAGAAGGCACCCACAGCCTACAGATGCAGCTTTTATAAATCCTTTCACAACTATGGACCCACACATACAAGCAAACACACCATATCCTAATGGCTGCTATTTCAAAAGAGGGTCACAATAATCAAAATTGTCCTGTAAGTGCCCTCTAGAAATGTAACTGACCACAAAATCCAACATGTTAAAATATTATTTGCTCCCCTGGCTTCAACTACCATCTCTATTTGCATGATTCCCACATCTACTCCCCCACCCCTAATATTTCTCCTCTGCAGTCTAGCATTTTCTCCTGCAGTCAGGGCATCTCTACTTATGTATCCCACTGTCACTCAAATGTAGCATTTTCAAAACAGACCTCTTCCTCTTTCCACCCAAAGTCTGTTCTCTCCCTGTCTTTCCCATCACTATATACAATACCACTATCCTCCCCGTCTCCTAAGCCCATAACCTTGACAATTATCCTCTACTCATCCTCTCATTCAACCCACATATTCAAATCCTGTCATTATACCTTCAAAACATCACTAAAATTTATCCTTTCTTCTCCATCCGAACTGTTACTATGCTGATGCTAGCACAGCCTATCCCACTTTGACAACTGCATCAGTCTCCTTGCTGATTTATATGCCTCCTGTTTCTCCCCACTATAGTCCTGATTTCTCTCTGATGCCCAGATCATTTTCCTAACAAACTTGTTCAGTTCATGTCTCCCCACTCCTCAAGAACCACTCATTGGTTGCCCATCCACCTATGCATCATATAGAAATTCCTTACCATCAGTTTAAAAGTACTCAATTTGCCCCATCTTACCTCACCGATCTGCCTGTGTGCTTTGCTCTTCTAGAGCTAACCCCAACCTGCTCACTGCATCTCAGTTTTCCCTGTCTTACCATTCATTCAATCATATTTATCGAGTGCTTACTGTGTGCAGAGCACTATACTAAGCGCTTGGGAAGTACAAATTGGCAACATACCCCACTGACCCCAAGTCTACGTTCTTCCTCTTTCCAGGAACTTTTTCCCTATCCACATATGCCAGAACATGCCCCACCTTCAAAGCCTTGTTAAAATCACATTTCCTCCAAGGGGACTTAGCCAACTAAGCCCTCATCTTCCCTACTCTCTCTCCCTTATATATCATCTATGTACTTGGACTTCTCTCAGGGTCGTAGCTGGAGAGTTTCCAGTACTCTACTAGTCTCAGATATTTGGGGGAGAGTCAAGCAGAGGCATACCTATTCTATTCCTAGCTTGGCCAGTGGCTAGCGAGTGGCAGGCAATCTGCTACAAGTCAAAACTCACTCAAGCTGAGCAGCAGTGGCATGGGAGAGAGTTGAGGGCGGAGACTCAAGTTTACTGTGCGGAAGGAGGCAATGGTAAATCGAATTCCATAGTTTTACCAAGAAAACTATATGGATACTCTATGGATACACTACCAGAATGATTGCAGATGGGGAATGGGGCAGTCTGGGAGAGATGCGTCCGTGGTGTCACTATGGGTCGGAAACGACTCAACAGCATAAGACAAGATGTATGTGGATTTGTACCCATTAAAGACTTGGTATTTATCCCACCCTATCGCACCAGCCCTCATGTATATATCCATTATTTAATGTCTGTCTCCACCTCTATACTGTAAGTTCCTTGTGGGCAGGTAAAGTGTCTAACAACTGTTACAGCATACTCTCCCAAGTAGTACAGTGCTATGCACACAGTAAGTGCTCAATAAATATGATTGAATGAATGCTTATTAGAGTGCTCAGCACACAGTAAACACAACTGGTTGATTGTTTATATAGTCACAGGCACATTAGCATCCCCTTCATTTTCACTCCAACTAGCTCAATTCGGATTGGGGATGCGGGATACGGAGAGAAACTGAGGACTACTCTGTGCTGTATTTCATTTTAAAATTTCGTCTTTGGAGCATTGATAGCTGAAGGTCAAATACTACTGAAAAGGTTCAACCCTAACTTTGTTCATGTCTAGAATTTCCATTTACTATTAGAAGGACTATCTGTTTTTTTCTTGTCTGAGAATCTGTAATTAGTGGAAGTCACCGTCATCAAATACAGTCTGCTTTGGGCTTTCAGCAAAAGCCATGTTTTCAAATTTAAATAATATATTGAAGTCCATACCAGATTCTCATTGTCTTCTAGAAGACAGAATTGAGAGCTGCTTGTGGCAGCAAAATCAGAATGGAGGAAAATGAAAACAGAGGAAAAGCAATTATCAAGTATCAACTACCAGTATTTATTAAACCCCTGCTACGTGCAGAGCACTGGACTAAGCAATAATGATAATTTTAGTTTTTGCTTACCAAATACTGTACTGAGTACCATAGTAAGAGCTGAAATACATACATTCAGATCTGATTCAGACCTAGTCCCATATGGTTCTCACGGTCTAGAAAGAGAGTAGGTATTAGATCCCCATTTTATGGATGAGGAAATTGAGGCACAGAGAAGTTTGAAGACAGCCCATGATTACCCAGTTACGTTTTTGAGAGAGTACATTGGAGTTAATCAATATGATCCTTTTTTATGGTATTTTTTCAGTACTTACAATGGGCTTGTTGTGTGCAGGGAACATGTCTACCAACTCTCATACTCTCCCAAGCGCTTAGTACAGTACTCTGCCTATAGGCTGTGCTCAATACAAATATGATTCTTTGTCAGTCACTGTATTAAGTGCTGGGGTAGACACAAGCTAATCAGGTTGGACACAGTCCGTGCCCCACATGGGGCTCACAGTCTTTATTGCCATTTTGTAGATGAAGTAACTGAGACACAGAGAAGTTAAGTGACCTGCCCGTGGTCACACAGCAGACAGTTCGCAGAACCCAGGTCCTTTTGACTCCCAGGCCGGCGCTCAATTCACTAGGCCAGGCTGAGATGTTTACAATCTAATATGGGAGACAGGTACCAAAATAAGTTAAAGATAAGGGAAGTAATAGAAGGTAGAGTTATAGACACAAGTGTTAAGATCAGGAATGATTCCCCTACTAAGATATTCTTTTGGAGTTCGATGAACCTGTCCTTTTATTTGAACTCAAACCCATATTTACATCCACTTAAGTACACAGGGTGGTAACACCACTAACTTATAGGACTATATACATCCTTCCAAACATTTAGACAATAATCCATAAATTAGATTATTACACGCAATGGTCAGTGTTTGGGGTTTGGTATTATGAGCTCCAACAGTCCAGCTGTTGGTCTAGTGGAAAAGGTGTTGCTCTGGGAATCAGGACACATGGGTTTTAGTCACAGTTCTGCCTGCTGGGCTTTGCCATCAGTGGCAAAGGCCTTTGAATGAAGGACCACCAAGGATATTCCATGAGATGGGCAGACCCAACAGGGATCCTGAAAAGTAGGTTTAGTGGGAAGGAGCCTGGTTTTGTAGCAAGAGCCCAGGCTTGGAAGTCAGCGGTCATGACTTCTCCTCTTGGCTCAGCCACTTGTGTGACTTTGGGCAAATCACTTAACTTCTCTGTGCCTCTGTAAAATGGGGATTAAGACTGTGAGCCCCATGTAGGACAACTTGATTACCTTGTATCTACCGCAGCTCTTAAAACAGTGCTGGGTACATAGTAAGTGCTTAACAAATACCATCATCATCACACAGCCAGCCAATCAGTCAATCATATTCATTGATTGCTTACTGTTTGCACAGTGCTATGCTAAGCTCTTGGGTGACTACAATATGACAGGGTCGTTAAACATGTTCCTTGTCCACAAGAAGCTAACAGTCCAGAGAGGAGACAGGCATTAAAATAAATTATCAATATGCATCCTGGGGCTGAGGGTATGTTGAATATTAAGTGCTTAAAGGGTAAAAATAATGATAATAATAGCATTTATTTATTTCTCCTGTTGTCTTTCTATTACCAGTTGTAGGAAGAAACTATATTGTGACGTTTCTGATTCTTTTTTTAATGGCATTTATTAAGCGCCTACTATGTGCAAAGTACTGTTCTAAGTGCTGGGGAGGTTACAAGGTGATCAGGTTGTCCCACGGGGGGCTCACAATCTTCATCCCCATTTTACAGATGAGGTAACTGAGGCACAGAGAAGTTAAGTGACTTGCCCAAAGTCACACAGCTGACACTTGGCAGAGCCGGGATTTGAACACATGACCTCTGACTCCAAAGCCCGTGCTCTTTCCACTGAGCTACGCTAAAAATCCATGTGCAAGGGTGACTTAGAAGAGGGATTAGGAGAAATGAGGGCTTAGTAGGGGAACACTGCTTGGGGGAGATGTGGTTTTAATAAGGTTTTAAAAGGTGGAGAGAGTGTTGGTCCTCATATGAAGAGGGAGGGAGTCTCAGTCAAAAAGTAGAACTGCAGAGGTTTATAATGACAACTATGACATTTGTTAAATTCTTACAATGTGCCAAGTACTGTACTAAGCCGTGGGTAAATATGATGCAATCAGATTGAACACATGGAGCTTACAGTTTAGGAGGGAGGTATCAGATCCCCACTTTGCCGATGAGAACACTATCCAATCACAGCTTCGCTGACAGTGTCCTCTCCTGGCTCTCCTATTTCTCTGGCCACTCATTCTCAGTCTCCTTCGTGGGCTCCTCCTCTGCCTTCCATTATCTGTGGGAATCTCTCAAGGCTCAGTTCTAGGTCCCCTTCTATTCTCCATCTACAAACATTTCCTTGAAGAGCTCATTCACTCACATGGCTTCAACTACCACCTTTATGAGGATGATTCACAAATCTACGTCCTCGGCCCTTCTCCCTCTCCCTTTCAACAGTCTCACATTTCCTCCTGCCTTCAGGACATTTCCACATGGATGTGTCACAGACACCTCAAACTTAACACGTCCAAAATAGAATGCCTTATCTTCCCACTGAAACACTTTCCTTCCCCTGATTTTCCCATTGCTGTAGACAGAACCACCATCCTTCCTGTCTCTCAAACCTGTAACTTTGGCACTATCCTCGACTCATCTCTCTCATTCAACCCACATATTCAACCTACCACTAAATCCTGTTCATTCAACCTGCACAACATTGCTAAAATCCACCCTTGCCTCTCCATCCAAACTGCTATCGAGTCCATGTAAGGACTTATCCTATCCCACCATGATTACTGAATCAGCCTCCTTGCTGACCCTCCTGCTTCCTATCTCTCCCCACTCCAGTCCATACTTCAGAATGCTGCCCAGATCATTTTTCTACAAATGTGTTCAGTCCAAGTTTCAATACTCCTCAAGAACCTCCAACGGTTGCTCATCCACCTCCACATTACACAGAAACTCCTTACCAGCATCTTTAAAGCACTCAACCGCTTTACCCCGCCTACCTCACCTCTCTACTTGTCCATTACAACCTAGCCTTCACGCTTCACTCCTGTAATGCCAACCCATTCACTGCTCCTTAATGATGATGGCATTTATTAAGCTCTTACTATGTGCAAAGCACAGTTCATCATCATCATCAATCGTATTTATTGAGTGCTTACTATGTGCAGAGCACTGTACTAAGTGCTTGGGAAGTACAAATTGGCAACACATAGAGACAGTCCCTACCCAACAGTGGGCTCACAGTCTAAAAGGGGGAGACTGAGAACAAAACCAAACATACCAACCAAATAAAATAAATAGGATAGTTATGTACAAGTAAAATAAATAAATAAATAAATAGAGTAATAAATATGTACAACCATATATACATATATACATGTGCTGTGGGGAAGGGAAGGAGGTAAGATGGGGGGATGGAGAGGGGGACGAGGGGGAGAGGAAGGAAGGGGCTCAGTCTGGGAAGGCCTAAGCACTGGGGAGGTTACAAGGTGATCAGGTTGTCCCACAGGGGGCTCACAGTCTTAATCCCCATTTTTACAGATGAGGTAACTGAGGCACAGAGAAATGAAGTGACTTGCCCAAAGTCACAGCTGAAAATTGGCAGAGCTGGGATTTGAACACATGACCTCTGACTCCCAAGCCTGGGCTCTTTCCACTGAGCCACGCTGCTTCCTTAATCTCCTCTCTCTTGCTGCAGACTTCTCACTCACATCTTGCCTCTGGCCTGGAACGCCCTCCCTCCTCATATCTGACAGATTATTACTCTCGGCACCTTCAAACCCTTATTGAAGGCACATCTCCTCCAAGAGACCTTTCCTGAATAAGCCCTCATTTCCTCTTTTCCCATTCCCTTTTGTATCACCCTCATACACTCCTATTATTCCCCCCTCCTTCAGCCCTGCAACACTTATGCACATATCTGTGCATATCTTAAAGAAGCAGCCTGGGTCAGTGGAAAGAGCCCTGGCTTGGGAGTCAGAGGTCATGGGTTCTAATTCCGGCTCTGCCATTTATGAGCTGTGTGACTTTGGACAAGTCACTTGACTTCTCTGCACCTCAGTTACCTCATCTGGAAAATGGGGATTAAGACTGTGAGCCCCATCTGGGACAACCTGATCACCTTGTATCCCCCCCAGTGCTTAGAACAGTGCTTAGCACATAGTAAGCGCTTAACAAATGCCATCATTATTATCATTATCTGTAATCAATTCATTTATATTAATGTCTGTCTCCTCCTCTAGACTGTGAGCTCAGTTTGGGCAAGGAATGTGCCTGCAACCCTGTTACATTTTACTCTCCCAAACGCTTACGTCAGAGCTCTACACACAGTAAGTGTTCAGTAAATGTGATTTTTAATTGACTTATCCAAGGTCACACAGCAGGCAAGTGGCAGTCCCAGGAATAGAACCCAGGTCTCTGCCTCCCAGGCTCATGCTTTTTCCACTAGGACACTTGTCAGATTATGAAGCTACAACGCTGAATCGATGTTAATCTGCAGTCACAGTGCCCATAAATGGGTTACATTAAAAAGGAAAAAAAAAGCCGTGTGCACTATGCAATCTGCTGCATCCCTGTCTGCCTACTTGTTTCCCTCTGTTCCCCACAGTAACATCACTGTCAGAGACAGGACACAAAGTGATGAGGTGCAAACCACTCACACAATAATAATCAGATTCCTTGCTGTTTTCTCTCCAGCCTTTCCCCTTTCCAGTCCCTACTTCGCTCTGCTGCCAATATCATTTTTCTAATACACTGTTCTACACACATCTTCACTCCTCAGAAACCTTAAATCATTGCTCACCTATCCACATCACACTTTAAGGCACTCAGTGGGCTCTCTCTCCCCATCACTTATCCTCAGTCCTCTCTCCCTACAACCCACCCTACACACTTCACTCCTCTAATATCTGTCTTTTATCTGTCTTTCTCTGCAGACCCCTTGATGATGCCCTCCCCTCCACCTGGAACCTCCTTCACCTTTATATCCAGCACACTGAAACTCTCCCCATCTTCAAAGCCCTATTCATTCATTCAATCATATTGAGTGCTTACTGTGTGCAGAGCACTATGCTAAGTGCTTATTAAAATCACATCTCCTCCAAGAAGACTTCCAGGACTAATCTCTCATCTCTCCACCCTATTTTTCTCCCTCCTGAGTCACATATTTTTTTCCTTGGTATTTCTTAAGTGTTTGCTATGTGCCAGGTACTATACTATGCTCTGGGATGGATACAAGATAATCAGATTGGACTCACTCCCTTTCCCTTTCACAGTTTTTATCCCTTTTTTATAGAGCAGTTAAGTGACTTGTCCAGGGTCACACTGGAGATATGTGGCAGTCAGGATTAGAACACAAGTCCTCTGTCTGCCAGGCCTGTGTTCTTTGCAGTAGGCCACGCTGCTTCTTTATGCATTTGAATGCTTAAGTGCCTCACAACATTTATGTACATATATTACACTTGGTTCCTTCCCCTTCTTGTAATTTATTTTACTGTCTCCCTCCCCCACTATGTTGTAAACTCCTTGAAAGCGGAGATTTTTCCTGCTTATTAAATCCTACTCATCCCAACACTTGTTATCATGCTCTGCATAAGGTAAGAGCTCAATAAATACCACTGATTAATCGTTTGAATAATTGCCTGGAGGTGAATAAAAAGACAAATATAAAAATTGCAAAATTTATTCAATCTCCAATGTACCTACCAACTTTGTTGCATTCTACTCTCCCAAGAACTTAGAACAGTGCTCTGCACAGAGTAAATGCTCTAAATGCAATTGATTGATTCTCTTTTCCTCAATTTCCTCATCGGTAAAACAGTGAGCAATGTGGGACAGGGGCTGTGTCTGACCTGATTACTTAGTATTACTCTGTATCTACTCCAGTGCTTAGTACAATGCTTGACACATAGAAAGTGCTTAATGAATAATCAATCAATCTTATTTATTGAATGCTTACTGTGTGTAGGGCACTGTACTAAGCACTTGGGAGAGTACATCACAACAGATAGACACATTCCCTGCCCACAATGAGCCTACAGTCTAGAAGGGAGACAGATATTAATATAAAAAAATTATGATATGTACATAAGTGCTATGGAAGGGGCAGTGAATAAAGGGAGCAAGTCAGGGTGACACAGAAGAGAGTGGGATAAGAGGAGAGGAGGGCTTCATCAGGTAAGGCCTCCTGAAGGAGTTGTGCCTTCAATAAGGCTTTGAAAGAGGGGAGTATTTGTTGTATACCACTAGTATTATTATCATTATTATTAATAATTATTGACAGCTAGAGGTTTGGCTTGGGAAGAATGAAGAGAGTGAGTTGAGGAACAGCAGATGAAGAGAATAAAGATAAATAAGGTAGGCAAGTAGTAAGCTCATTTTGGGCAAGGAACATGCTAATTCTGTTGCATTGTACTCTCCCAACAGCTTAGTATAGTGCTCTGCACAAAGTAAGTGCTCAATAAATACCATTGATTTATTAAATGTTTGGTAGAAAGCCTTAGACTATGAGAAATGTTTGTTTGATGTAGAGGCATACCTCACCCCCAATGAGCTGGCTACCTATTTGGTGTAAGACAACTGACACCGTTAGGTGTGAGCTCCCTAAAATCACCCCATTCCTTCTCAGTCCCCCCCACATTCCAGCCCCCTCTTTATCTCTCCCATGCTTCCCAGCAGCATCTCTAGAGGAGGTCTCCTATCTCCTCTCAAAAGCCACCTCCTCCATCTGCGCATCCGACCCCATTTCCTCATACCTTACCAAAACTTCGTATCAAACAAAAACTCCTCACTGTTGGCTTCAAGGCTCTCCATCACCTTGCCCTTTCTTACCTCACCTCCCTTTTCTCTCTCTATATCCCAGCCCACACACTCCACTCCTCTGGCGCTAACCTTGTCAATGGGCATTGTTCTCACCTGCCCCGCCATCGACACCTGGCCCACGTCCTACCTCTGGCCTGGAACACCTGTCCTCCTCAAATCTGCCAGACAATCACTTTTCCCCCTATTCAAAGCTCCTACTGAAGACTCACCTCCTACAAGAGGCCATCCCATGCTAAGCCCCCTTTTCCTCAGTTCCCCCTTCCTTGTCACCTCGACTTGCTCCCTTTGTTCTTTCCCCCTGCCCAACAGCACTTATGTAAATATATATATATATATACACATAGTTCTATTTATTTATATTGATACCTGTTTACTTGTTTTGATAACTGTCTCCCCCCTTCTAGACTGTAAGCCTGGTGTAGGCAGAGATTGTCTCTCTTTGTTGCTGAATTCTATTCTACTTTCCAAGCATTTAGTACAGTGCTCTGCACACAGTAAGTGCTCAATAAATAAGATTGATTGAATGAATGAATGAATGAATGAAAACTCACCCCACTCCCTTCTTCTCTTCATATGGCCTTCTTCAACCATTCGCTCTCCAATGGCTTCTTCCCCACTGCTTTCAAACATGCCCATGTCTCCCCTATCCTAAAAAAAAAACCCTTCTCTTGACCCCACAGCTCCCTCCAGTTATTGCCCCATCTCCCTCCTACCATTCTTCTCCAAGCTCCTTGAGCAAGTTGTCTACACCCACTGTCTCAAATTCCTCTTCTCCAATTCTCTCCTTGACCCCCTCCAATCTGGCTTCCAACACCTTCAATCCACAGAAACCTCCCTTTAAAAGATCACCAACGATCTCCTTCTTGCCAAATCCAATGGCCTCTAACTTCATCTTAATCCTCCTCGACCCCTCAGCTACCTTCGGCACTGTGGCCCACCCCCTTGTCCTGGAAACGTTATCCAACCTTAGTTTCACTGACAATGTCCTCTCCTGGTTCTCCTTACCTCTGGCCAGTCATTCTTAGTCTTCTTCATGGGCTCCTCCTCTGCCTCCAACCCCCTAATTGTGGGGGTCCCTCAAGTTTCAGTTCTTTGTCCCCTTCTGTTCTCCATCTATATCCACTCCCTTGGAGAACTCATTCACTCCCATAGCTTCTACTACTACCTCTATGCAGATGATACCCAAATCTATATCTCCAGCCCTGATCACTCTCCCTCTCTGCAGTATTGCTTTCCTCCTGTCTCCAAAACATCTCTACTCAGATGTCCTGTCACCTCAAGCTTAACATGTCCTAAACAGAACTTCTTATCTTTCCACCCAAATCCTGACCTCCCCCTGACTTTGTAGACGGCATCACCAGCCTTCCTGTCTCACAAGCCCGTAACCTTGGGGTTGTCCTTGACTCCTCTCATACAACCCACATATTCAATTCATCACTAAGTCCTGTCGGTCTCACCGGCATAACATCACTAAAATCTACCCTTTCTTCTCCCTCCAAATTGCCACCATGTTATACAATCACTCATCCTAACCTGCCTGGATTTATGTATTAGCCTCCCTCACCTTCCAGCCTCCCATCTCTCCCTACTCCAGTCTATACTTCACTCTGTTGCCTGGATCATTTTTCTACAGAAACATTCAGGACATGACACCCCACACCTCAAAAAACTCCAATGGCTGCCTATCCACCTCCTCATCAAACAAAAACTCCTCACCATTGGCTTTAAAGCACTCCATCACATTGTCCCCTCCTATCTCAACTCACTTCTCTCCTTCTACAACCCAACCCACACACTTTTCTCCCCTACTGTTAATCTTTTCACTGTGCCTCTATCTTGTCTGTCCCACCACCAACCTCTAGCCTTTGTCCTGCCTCTGGCCTGGAATGCCCTCCCTCCTCAAATTACTCTCCCCTGCCTCAAAGTCTTACTGAAGGCCCATCTCCTCCAAGAGGCCTTCCCAGACTAAGCCCCACTTTTGCTCATCTCCCACTCCCTTATGCATCACCCTGACTTGCTCCCTTTGTTCTTCTCCCTCCCAGCCCCTCAGCACTTGTGTAAATATCTGTAACTTTATTTATTTGTATTGATATCTGTCTCCCCCACTCTAGACTGTAAGCTTGTTGTGGGCAGGGAATGTGTCTGTTTATTGTTGTATTGTACTCTCCCAAGAGCTTAGTATAGTGCTCTGCACACAGTAAGCACTCAATAAATACGATCAAAAGAAGGGGAGGGTTTTGAGGAGAGAAGAGATATAGGCCAAGTGATACTTCAAGATGATGATGATGATGATGATGATGATAATGGTATTTGTTAAACTCGTACTAAGTGCCAAGCACAGTTCTAAACACTGGAGAGGATACAAGGTCATCAGGTTGTCCCATGTGGGGCTCACAGTCTTTATCCCCATTTCCCAGATGAGGTAACTGAGGCACGGAGAAGTTAAGTGACTTGCCCATGGTCACACAGCTGACAATTGGTGGAGCTGGGATTTGAACCCATGACCTCTGACTCTCCAACCTGTGCTCTTTCCACTGAACCATACTGAAGATGACAATGTGGCGGCATTAAATATGGCTGGGAGTGGGAGCAGGCCTGAGACAAGGAGGCTAGTGAGGCAACTGTTGCAATAGCCTAGCACCAGTATTGTTCCTGTTTCAATGGAGAGGAAAAAGAAGATATTATGTAGTAAAACTTGCAAGATTTGGCAGTAGCTTGAATGGAAAAGTTGAAAGGTACAGTGAGGAGTTGAGAATGACACCAGGATTATAGACTTATGGGACAGGGAGGATGGTGTTATCTTCTGAGTTAGGAAATCAAGCAATCAGTGGTATTTACTGAGTGCTTATTGTGTGCAGAGTACTGTACTAAGCACTTGGGAGAATAAATAATAACAGAGTTGGTAGACACATTCCCTGGCTCCAGTGAGGTCACATTCAAGAGGCCAAGCTTAAAGTTAGGAGAAGTGTGCTTAGGGGGAAAGATGAGAACATACTTAAATGGTTTAGGAGAACTCGTCAGCATATTGGGAATGGAGAGCTAAGACCGTCAATGATCAGTTCCGCATAGAACAAAAACTCCTAGCCACAGGCTTTAAACCACTCAGTTGGCTCTTCTCCTCCGACCTTAACTTGCTGATCTCCTACAACCCAACCTGCACACTAATACCAAACTATTTTCTAGACTCCAATCTCATCTATCCCACCACAGTCATCTTGCTCACATCCTCCATCTGGCTCAAACTCCTTCCCACGTCATTTCCCGAAAGCCCCCACCTCACGTGCCCCTAAAATCACATCTCCTCCAAAAGCCTTCCCTGTCTAAGCCCTCTTCCCTCAGTGTCATCTAGGCACTTAGGTCTGTACACCTTAAGCACTTTGGTATTCACCCCACTTCACAGCACTTATGATCATATCCTTATTCTCTCCATTTTCCCCTACCTGTAATTGATTTTAATATCTATCTCCACTTCTAGACTATAAGCTCCTTAATGATGATGATAATAATAATAATAATAATGGTATTTGTTAAGCACTTCCCATGTGCAAGGCACTGCCCTAAGCACTGGGGCAGATACACGCAAATCGGGTCAGACACAATCCTGTCCTATGTGGGGCAAACAGTCTCAATCCCCATTTTACAGATGAGGTAACAGGCATAGAGAAGTGAAGCGACTTGTCTAAGGTCACACAGCAGAAAAGTGTTTGTTTTGTTTTGTTGTCTGTCTCCCCTTTCTAGACTGTGAGCCCATTGTTGGGTAGGGACAGTCTCTATATGTTGCTAACTTGTACTTTCCAAGTGCTTAGTACAGTGCTCTGCACCAGTAAGCGCTCAATAAATATGATTGAATGAATGAATGAATGAATGAAAGTGGAAGAGCTGGGATTAGAACCCATGATCTTCTGACTCCCAGGCCCAGGCTCTAGCTTTGTGGACAGGAATTGTGTTTTCCAACTTCATTCATTCATTCATTCAATCATTTATTGAGCGCTTACTGTGTGCAGAGCACTGTACTAAGTGCTTGGGAAGTACAAGTTGGCAACACATAGAGACAGATGGTCCCTACCCAACAATGGGCTCACTTCATTCTACTGTACAATCCCTCGGACATAGTACAGCACTTGGAACACACTAAGAACTCAATAAATAAAATATATCAATTCATTCTCTCAATTTTCTTGAAAATAGTGACAGTTATGTAATTGCGTAAGGCTCTTTCTGGAGTTCTTTTATGTTACCTATCTATTCTGTGGACATTTCCAAGGCAGTATTTTCCCTTGATCCCATTCATCTGCTGTGTCCAGAGTTAATCTTCCTTATTCCCATTTGACTGATGTGGAAACTGAGGCCCAGAGAAGTTAAGTGACTTGCCCAAGGTCACACAGCAGGATCATGACCTAGATCCCCTGACTCCCAGGTCCGTATTTTTTCCACTAGGCTTCTCTTCTCTCCAAGACCCATTCCCCAACAAAATGGATTATTCATATGCATACTCCTCTAAGAAAAAGAATCTGACATCTGTGCTTGGCACAAAATCTTTTTAATCTGCCAAGTCACCAAAAACTGCAGTTATCCTCCAGGCTAGAATCATTAAGAAGTATAAAGACAATAGCACCACCATTAGGCAAATTAAACAGTAATGTCAGTTCTTGACACTACATGGGTGTGTGGATGTGGGAAAGGTTTGTGTGTGTGCACATCCTTTAAATTTCAGCATTTCTATGAATGAGACAGTATTTAAGCATCTAATGACCAGAGCCATAAAAGAATAGCCAAACCAAGTATAACAGTGAAATAGTATGGTCAGGTCACACACAACGACAAACCCCAAAAGGTGTCATGTCTCTTCCATCTAAAATGTAGTGTAATTTTTAACTTGTCTTATGCTGTCAAGTCATTTCCGACCCATAGCGACTCCAAAGGCATATCTCTCCCAGAATGCCCCACCTCAAACTGAGCATTTGGGAGATATGATACTATAAACAGATACGCTTCCTGCCGACAATTCATTCATTCATTCAGTCGTATTTATTGAGTGCTTACTGTGTGCAGAGCACTGTACTAAGCACTTGGGAAGTACAAGTTGGCAACATATAGAGATGGTCCCTACCCAACAATGGGCTCACAGTCTAGAACAATGAGTTTACAGCTTAGAGATGGGGAGACAGACATTAATATAAATAAATAAATTACAGATATGTACATAAGTGCTGTGGGGCTGGGAGGAGGGATGAATAAAGGGAGCAAGTCAGGGCAATACAGAAAGGAGTGGGAGAACAGAGCTATGCACATAGTAAGCGCTCAATACGATTGATTGATTGATTGATTGAGAAGAGTCAGGGAAGATCTCTTGGAGGAGATGTGCCCTCAAAAAAGCCTAGAAGAGGGGTAGAGTAATTTTATGTCAGATTTGAGGAGGGAGTGTGTTCCAGGCCAGAGGCAGGAGATGGGCGAGGGGTCAGAGGTGAGATAGATGAGAACGAGGTACAGTGAGAAGGTTAGCATTAGAGGAGCGAAGTGTGCGGGCTGGGTTGTAGTGGGAGAGTAGTGAGGAGAGGTAGGAGGGGACCAGTGATGGAGCTCCTTGTCTTCCCTCCCAAACCTTGTCCTCTCCCTGACTTTCCCATCTCTGTTGACGGCACTACCATCCTTCCCGTCTCACAAGCCCGCAACCTTGGTGTCATCCTCGACTCCGCTCTCTCATTCACCCCTCACATCCAAGCCATCACCAAAACCTGCCGGTCTCAACTCCGCAACATTGCCAAGATCCGCCCTTTCCTCTCCATCCAAACCGCTACCCTGCTAATTCAAGCTCTCATCCTATCCCGTCTGGACTACTGCACTAGCCTTCTCTCTGATCTCCCATCCTCGTGTCTCTCTCCACTTCAATCCATACTTCATGCTGCTGCCCGGATTATCTTTGTCCAGAAACGCTCTGGACATATTACTCCCCTCCTCAAAAACCTCCAATGGCTACCGATCAATCTGCGCATCAGGCAGAAACTCCTCACCCTGGGCTTCAAGGCTGTCCATCACCTCGCCCCCTCCTACCTCACCTCCCTTCTCTCCTTCTACTGCCCAGCCCGCACCCTCCGCTCCTCCACCACTAATCTCCTCACTGTACCTCGCTCTCGCCTGTCCCGCCATCGACCCCCGGCCCACGTCATCCCCCGGGCCTGGAATGCCCTCCCTCTGCCCATCCGCCAAGCTAGCTCTCTTCCTCCCTTCAAGGCCCTGCTGAGAGCTCACCTCCTCCAGGAGGCCTTCCCAGACTGAGCCCCTTCTTTCCTGTCCCCCTCGTCCCCCTCTCCATTCCCCCCATCTTACCTCCTTCCCTTCCCCACAGCACCTGTATATATGTATATATGGTTGTACATATTTATTACTCTATTTATTTATTTATTTATTTATTTATTTTACTTGTACATTTCTAGCCTACTTATTTTATTTTGTTGGTATGTTTGGTTCTGTTCTCTGTCTCCCCCTTTTAGACTGTGAGCCCACTGTTGGGCAGGGACTGTCTCTATGTGATGCCAATTTGTACTTCCCAAGCGCTTAGTACAGTGCTCTGCACATAGTAAGTGCTCAATAAATACGATTGATTGATTGATTGATTGATTGGAGTGCTTTAAAGCCAATGGCATGAACTTCTTCTTTGATGCGGAGGTGGATGGGCAACTACTGGAGTTTCTTGAGGAGTGGGGAAATGTGTCCTGAACATTTTCGTAGGAAATGATCCAGGCAGCAGAGTTAAGTAAGGACTGGAGTGAGGAGAGAGGGGAGGCTGGGAGTCCTGTGTGAAACAGGGATGAGGATCAATCTGATTATCTATCCTGAGAGTTTAGCATAAAGCTCATTGTGAGCAAGGAACGTGTTCACCAACTCTCAGTCAATCAACTGTATTTATTGAGAACTTACTGTGTATAGAGCAATGTAATATTTGCTTGGGAGAGTACAATCTAACAATAGACACATTCCCCACCCACAACAAAGCACTTAGTACAGTGTTCTGTACATAGTAAATGCTCAGTTAATACCACTGATTGACTGGAACATAGTAAGTGCTTAATATTATCGTTATTATTAAAATTAGGTACAATATACATGTTCATTTTCATCCTTAAATTCCTTGATTTGAATAATTAAAATTTTTCAGAAAATTCTCTTGTGACATACCAATTGCTGTTTGTTTCATTCTCGGACACTGTTGAAGGAGTAGAAGAAAAACTAACAACTTTCACACCTGATATTGTCCACACTTCCTATAAACCACTTTACCTACAAACGTGAAAAAAAAATTCTCAAAATTAACATTTAAAAATTCAATCTAAATATAAAAGATTTTGAAATTCCAATCTTACTTTTAGGTCACTGTGGGCAGGAAACATGTCTACCAACTCTGTTGTATCGTACTCTCCCAAACACTTAGTACAAATGTTCTGAACACAGTAAGCACTCAATAGGTACGATTGATGATTATTTAAAAAAAATTACACTCCCTCCAACTCCTTTAGGATTTAGAAATTTAGGCCACAGATATGTTAAATTATTTACTGAATGCCTTTTTTTGCATATGAGATTCCTTTCATTTCTACTGATTATTCCCTGATGATTTCTAACACTTGGAATTCAGTTTTTGGGGAGCACTGAAACCAGAGTAGTTTAAAGTTAACTGCTTTATTTAGGAAAATAAAATGCATCATGCCACTATTAGAATGCCAAGAATTCAGAATCAATTATTTAAAACTAAATTGTTTCCGGAGACAGATTCATCTGTGAAGAAGGCACAGTGCTCATTAGTTATTCTCTGTTTGGCAAGCTGATGTCTTTCTGATGCCTCTGTTGTTAAACAAAGAATAGGAAACGGGTGGACTATTTGAATCTGCTTTTTCCAAATCTAATTTTGGTTGGAATTCTTTCTGAAAAGTTCAAAATCTACAAAAGGCTAAATGCAAGTTAAATGGGTATCTATGGCAATGTCAAATCTGCATACCGATAAAACCTGTGGGAAATAATAATAATAACTGGGGTACTTGTTAAGCACTTATGATATGCCAAGTACTGCTCTAAGTGCTGGGGTAATCAGATTGAATACAACACTGGTCCCACATGAGGGTCATGGTCTTAATCCTCATTTTAAATTTGAGAAGAAATGTGACTTGTCCCAGGTCACACAACAGGCATGTGGGAGAGTCAAATTGGAACCCACAACCTCTGACTCCCAGGCAAAGTATTGTGGGGCATTTTCAAGCGACTTTATGCAATATTTCATTTTAGCAAAAAATAGACTTGAACCTCTACTGGAACAGTTTCTTCCCATTCCTCTGTATAGCTAAATTTTAAGGCATTTTTTTTCCATAGCATCATTATTCAGATGGACAAGATACTGAAGCACTGTAATATCAATGTAATTAATCACTATTAGCAAACAAGTAAGCCTCCTTCCCTTACTCAAATGAAGACACAGTAACAGTATATCAAAGATAGCTGCCCACTCAGCAAGTTTTATACCACTCCCATGTGATTTTCAGCTATTCTATCCCGTGTTTTTTTTTTGTCTTCACCCCCAGCCTCAATAAATCAATCAATCAGTGGTGTTTCTTGCCTCCTTACTGTGTGCAGAGCACTATACCACTGCTTGGGGAGAGTTAAATACAACAGAGTGGGGAGATTACAAATTCCTTCCCTCAAGGAATTTGCAATCTAGTTGGGAAAACAGACATATTTACATAAATGCTGTGTGGGGTGAGGAAAAAGAGCTCAGAGATTAAGGATTTAAATGCATAAAAGTAGAAAAGGGGGAACATAATAATAATGGTAATATTTGTTAAGCACTAACTAGGTGCTAACACTGTATTAAGGGCTGGGCTTTTCAGAATCATCAGGTTCCATATGGGGCTCACATTCTAAGTAGGCAGGAGAACAGATATTGAATTCCTATTTTGCAGGTGAGGGAAGTGAGGCACAGAGAAGTTAAATGACTTGCCTAAGGTCACATGGCAGGTAAATGGCATAATTGGGATTATAAACCAGGTCCTTTGACTCCTCCATCACATAGCTGGGATTAGAACCCATGCCCTCTCACTCCCAGGCCTGTGTCCTCCGCTCCTCTGCCGCTAACCTCCTCACTGGGCCTCATTCTCACCTGTCCCGCCGTCGACCCCCGACCTACATCCTGGCCTGGAATGCCCTCCCTCCGCACATCTGCCGAACTAGCTCTCTTCCTCCTTTCAAAGCCCTACTGAGAGCTCACCTCCTCCAAGAGGCCTTCCCAGACTGAGCCCCCTTTTTCGTCTCCTCCCCCTTCCGCCCCCGCCCTACCTCCTTCCCCTCCCCACAGCACCTGTATATATGTTTGCACAGATTACTCTTATTTATTTTACTTGTACATATTTACTATTCTATTTATTTTGTTCATGATGAGCATTTAGCTTTGTTCTGACAACTTGACACCTGTCCACATGTTTTGTTTTGTTGTCTGTCTCCCCCTTCTAGACTGTGAGCCCATGGCTGTGTAGGGACCATCTCTATATGTTGCCAATTTGTACTTCCCAAGCACTTAATGCAGTGCTCTGCACACAGTAAGCACTCAATAAATATGATTGAATGAATGAACTAGGTTACCTGCATCTGGAAGCCATTTAAAACAGCTTGGCTAAAACAAGCAAATCCCCTCTTGGGGTCACAGCTGGAGAGTTTCCAGTACTCTACCAGTCTCGGCTATGGGAGGGAAAGTCAAGCAGAGGCCTAACCACTCCATTCCTAGCTTGGCCAGTGGCTAGCGAGTGGAAGGCAATTGCTACAAATCAAAACTCACCGTGCTGGGCAGCAGCAGCATGAGAGAGAGTTGAGGTCAGAGACTCAGGTTTACTGGCAGAGAAGGTGGCAATGGTAAACAGGGAAGCAGTGTGGCTCAGTGGAAAGAGCACGGGCTTGGGAGTTCAAATGGGTTCAAATCCCGGCTCCACCAATTGTCAGCTGTGTGACTTTGGGTGAGTCACTTAACTTCTCTGTGCCTCAGTTACCTCATCTGTAAAATGGGGATGAAGACTGTGAGCCCTGCTTGGGACAATCTGATCACTTTGTATCCTCCCCAGCACTCAGAACAGTGCTTTGCACACAGTAAGCACTTAAATACCATCATTATTATTCTTATTATTATTATTAAACCACTTTCATATTTTTACCAAGAAAACTCTATGGATCCACTACCTGAAAGATTGCAGATGGAGGTGGGGTGTTCTGGGAGAGAAGTGTCCATGGCATCGCTATGGATCGAACACAACTCGGCAGCATAAGACAAAAGCAAGCAAAAATAAAGGTATTTCAAAATTAGCTGTTGAAATTCATGCCTCTAAACCCCACCAAAATACCATGTGGTGTAACTACATACAGATATGAGCATCAAGCATACTGAAGTCACATCTATATCATCCAACTGAGAATTGAAAGGAACAAAAATGAGCCCCCAGGGAGGGAGTCACCTCTGGAAACTTGTCAAGATTCAGTGCCCTGAAAATGTGAAGAGAAGATCTGACATGAAGCTAAGACGAACGCAGACGCATCACAAGCAATCCACCTTGGCACTGAACTGAGCTCCCACAGTCTTAGAGGTGGCAGCCTGACACTCCAGAGGAAAAGATGGCTTATTCCTGATCAGGTGTGTGCATTTGCAAACTTTGATCAGATCGGATCACCATCTGTGCCTCCAAGCAGGGGGCTTGGCCAAGTGTTTTGATCTCATGCTAAATTGAATTCTCCCTGGATGTTAGTTTTCTTTAGCACTGATAAAATTTATTTTTCCATAAATCTGTGCAATATTTGATGATTTCTGAGAGCTTAACTTTTTTATGGTATTTGTTAAGCATTTACTATGTGCTGGGCACTGTACTAAGTGCTGGGGTGGATACAAGCAAATTGAGTTTGACGCAGTCCCTATCCCACGTGGAGCTTATAGTCTCAATCCCCATTTTACAGATGAGGTAACTGAAGCACAGAGATGTGAAGTGACTTGCCCAAGGTCACATAACAGACAAGTGGCAGTCACAGTAAATCATAGTGGCATGTAGCAGTCATAGTATTTACTGAGTGCCCAATACTAAGAATTTTGGAGGATCGGAACAGAGAATTGACCACATTACCACCCACAAATAATAATGATTAATAATTATGGTTTTTGTTAAGTGCTTACTACTTGCCAGACACTGTACTAAGCATTGGAGTGGGTACAAGCAAATCGGATTGGACACAGTCCCTGTCCCACATGAGGCTTACAGTCTTAATCCCCATTTTACAGATGAGATAACTGAGGCCCAGAGAAGTGAAGTGACTTGCCCAAGGACATACAGTAGACAAGTGGTGGAACTAGGATTAGAACCCATGACCTTCTGATTCCCAGGCCCATGCTGTATCCACTACGCTAAAGTTCACACTGTAGTGCCAGAGCCAGACAGAAAAGTATTTGCAGTTTAAGTAATCAAAGTGAAGAAGGTAAGAGATGGCTTGTGCATTTATACAATTTAGAGTACTGCACATTAATTGGAGGGGAGGAGGGGAGATTAGGAGGGCTTTAGATCTGGGGAGCATTGTGGTATGTCAGGAGGGAGGGAGTTCCTGGCCTGAGGATCAACATGGGAGAGCCGGGATGGAGATAGGAGAATCAAGAGTAATTTAGAGTTAAAAGGTTTGTTTGAGAGAAGCAGAGACAGTGACCTGAGAGTAGTGGGTAAAGTGAGATGATGGGTCAAAGGGGAAATTTGGTGGATAGCCAAGTGTGGGAGGTTTTTGCTTGATGTGAAGGGACACAAAGTAGGATTCAAAGAGTGTATAAATAATAATTTGTAATAAAATTTCTAAATTGTTTAATATGTGCCAAGCACTGTGATAAGCACTGGGGTAGATATAAGATAATCAGGTTAGACACAGTCCCTGTCTCACATGGAGCTCACAGCCTTAATCCCCATTTTATAGATGAGGTAACTAAGGCACAGAAAAGTTAAGTGACTTGCCCAAGGTCACGCAGCAGACAAGTGGTGGAGCTGGGATTAGAACCCAGTTCCTTTTGCCTCCGGGGCCCATGCACGATCCACTAGGCCATGTTGCTCCACTACTGAACACCCATTTTACAGATGATGAACCTGAAGCACAGAGAAATTAAGTAACTTGCACAAGGTCACAAAACCCAAGTTCTCTGGCTCCCAGGCCTATGCTCTTTCCACCAACAGAAATATGTTCCAAGTGATGCTCCAAAGAGATTTTTCATCTAACAGTTTGCAGTACAGATCAGAAAGGGAAGAGGCTGGAGTAAGATTAATGAAAAGACTGAAGTTACTGTAACTAGAGCTTGGACCAGACTGGTGACTGCTTGGGTGGAGAAGAATATTTGGAAAATATTATGGAGGAAGAAGCAGCAGGACTTTGCAAAAGATGTAATGAGGAGTTCAGGTTATCACTCAGGATGTGTGAATCTGAGATGGGAAGAATGATGGTGTTATCGACAGGGATGCAAAAATTAGGAGATGTGTTTAAAGGGTGAAGAAGGGAATTTGTTGTCAATCAAGCAATCAATCATATTCACTGAGCACTTACTCTGTGCAGCCATTCAGTCAGTCAATCATATTTATTGAGTGCTTACTGTATGCAGAGCACTGTACTAAGGTCTTGGGAGAGTACAGCATAACAATACACAGATACAGTCCCTGCCCACAGCGAGCTTACAGTCTAGAGGAGAAGACAAACATTAATGTAAATAAATAAATTACAGATATGCACATAAGTGTCGTGGGGTTGGGGGGAGGATGAATAAAGGGAGCAAGTCACAGCAGCACAGAAGGGAGTGGGAGAAGAGGAAACGAGGGCTTAGTCAGAGAAGGCCTCTTGGAGGAGATGTGCCTTTAATAAGGCTTTGAAGTGGGAAACAGTAATTGTCTGCCTATGTACTATGTACTGTAGTACTACTATATTACATGCTTGGTAGGGTACAATAAAGCAGACAGGGTAGACACACTCCCTGCATACTACAGTTTAGAGGGGAAGACAGACATTAATATAAATAAGCAATTTGTGAATATGTACATAAGTGCTTTAGGGCTGAGGGTGGGGTGAATACCAAATGTCCAGAGGGTACTGACCCAACTGCGTAGATGAGGTGAAGGGAGAGGGATTCAGGGGATAAAGGGCTTATTCAGGGAAAGCCTCTTGGAGAAGATGTCAACTTAATAATGCTCTGAAGGTGGGGAGAGTGGTGGTCTGGCATATATGGACAGGGAAGGAATTCCAGGCTAGGGGGATGACTTGGGAAAGGGGTCAGTGACCAGATAGATGAGATCGGGGCACAGTGAGTAAGCTGGCCCTAGAGGAGCGAAGAGTACGGGCTGGGCTGGAGTAGGAGATTGGTGAGGTAAGGTAGGAGGGGGCGAGCTGACTGAGGTAACCAGTTTCTGGTTGATGCAGAGGAGGATGGGCAACCACTGGAGGTTCCGCTTCCATCGATAATGTTTATGGGCCTCTTTAAAAGAAGCCCCGAAGATTCCATAATGTAGTGGCTAGAGCACAGGCCTGGGAGTCAGAAAGTCATGGGTTCTAATCTCGGCTCCGCCACTCGTCCGCTATGTGACCTTGGGTAAGTCACTTCTCTGGGCCTCAGTCACCTCATCTGTAAAATGGTGAACCCCATGTAGGACATGGATGGAGTCCAACCTGATTAGCTTGTATCTATCCCAGAGCTTCATGATTGATGTAGTGGCTATAGCACAGGCCTGGGAGTCAGAAAGTCATGGGTTCTAATTTCGGCTCCACCACTCGTCCGCTATGTGACCTTGGGCAAGTCACTTCTCTGGGCCTCAGTTACCTCATCTGTAAAATGGTGAACCCCATGTAGGACATGGATGGAGTCCAACCTGATTAGCTTGTATCTATCCCAGAGCTTCATGATTGATGTAGTGGCTATAGCACAGGCCTGGGAGTCAGAAAGTCATGGGTTCTAATTTCGGCTCCGCCACTCGTCCGCTATGTGACCTTGGGCAAGTCACTTCTCTGGGCCTCAGTTACCTCATCTGTCAAATGGTGAACCCCATGTAGGACATGGATGGAGTCCAACCTGATTAGCTTGTATCTATCCCAGAGCTTCACGATTGATTGATTGATTGATTCATGCAGTGCCTGGCACATAGTAAACACATACAAAGACCATCATTGTTATTATCATTATTACAGTTAGCATTCCCAGAGTGAATCAGTACATTAAGAGGTCGGAAGTAATGCATTTTACTGGTTACAGGGACGTGCCTCTGCTTTGTAATCGCTGCCTTCCCTCTGTCAGACGATAATCTCCGTCTAGTCTTTGCTTCTTATCTCCACTGTCCTTTCTGGCCCACAGTCTATTATCCTACCGGCTGAACTCCAAACCCTTATGGCTGAAGATAATCTCCTTCCAGCTGCTGCTATTTTTACATCGTCTCCCCATCCTACCACTTCAGCTCGGTGTACTTACCTCCCGAACCCCAACTCCCCAAACCAATTGCCCCTAACAGTTTTGTTTCAGACAAAATAAGTGTGAGGGGCCAGCAGAGCATAAAGAGATGTCTTTGAGGCTAGGGGATATGTGCAGCTGCATGTTAGATAAGACAAAAGATAGGTCTTTTATCTAAGTTTAGTGTTCACATTTTATGATATGTCCTATGATATTCTCTATGTTGCTGGTGATAATGGTGGTGAACATAAGGAGTGTGTGAGACTGGCAATGGGTTGGCAAGGTTGAAAAAGCTCCAAAATGAGGCAGAATATGAGGTAGGATGTGCCTACCCAGAGGCCCATACAAATTTCAGAAATGAATAAAGGACATGGTACTTTCCACAGGAACCAGATCCTTCCTAAGGAAACAGTTAAATGAAACTGATCTGTGTGGTTTTTTTAATTGTATTTGTTAAGTGCTTCCTATGTGCCTGGCACCTTACTAAGCACTGAGATAGCTACAAGCTTATCAGGTTGGATTCAGTTCTCCATCTCCCACATGGGGATCACAGTATTAATCCCCATTTTACAGATGAGGACACTGAGGCTCAGAGAAGTTGAGTGACTTGTACAAGGTCACACAGCAGACAAGTGGCAGAGTCAGGATTAGAACCCAGGTCCTTCTGCCTTCCAGGCCCATGCTTTATCCACTAGGCCAAGCTCCTTCTGTCTGACTTGTTTGGAGTGGTGGAGGGACTTTTCCAACCCCAACTGTTAATTAGAACCCAATTAAGACAAAACAGCCTCTCTGCCTGGACTTACACCCTGTATTTGGGATTAGTAAAACAGCTGTTGACTCTAAATGGACATTATATAATAATGAGAATTCCACACCCTTTCCTGCACCAATTCAATGTGTCCCATAAATTCCTGCTCTGGCTCTTCACAGGTGAAGTGTAGGATAAAAGAGAATAACCATCTTCAAGACTATATAGTGAACTGTTTGGGCAGGAACAAATATGTTCACTAATGTCCTGTCTCATTATATGTGATGTAGGCAAGTTTAATGAGCTGTAAAGTATATTTCGGACCAGGTCATTCAGAACTGGGAATCTTTGGTTTTGTGTAGGCGTGGTCTTAGTTAACTTTATTGCCACATTACGTGGTTTGTATTTTATAAAATATGCATCTAACCCTGTTTGTGCACCTGTTAAGTAAAACAATGAAGCCTTGTAGAAGTTAGAATTTAGCCAATGACCCAATTCTCATCTCCTCTGCATAGCTTTTGCTCCTGAAAGCAGTGATTGATTTCAAAGGGAGCGTTGCCCATAGAGGAGATCTTCAGCAGTGTGAAGGGAATGAGAATTAGGCACAACTAATGCAAATAGTAGATATCCTTCGATTTCCCTGGTGGTCATATATTATGCTTACAAAAATTTCTGAGGAAGCATATAGCATTAAACATTTTGGTTTTATGATAGAATACTTCAAGGGGATGCTTCACCTGCAGGGGACTAATTTTGTGTATTTCTCATCCCAAATTGCCTGCAAAATCCAGTTACGCAGTGTATGAGTCCATGCGGAAGCAGAAAGAAAAAAAAATACCACAGCAGAAATGCGACTACTTCCCTTCGCAAAGCAGCCAGAGGGAGAAGCTGACAAGAACAAAAATAATCATCACTGCTATTGTCCCAGTTAATTTGGCCCTTACATTCCTACAACTGAAAATATATTTTCCACCTGCTTGTAAGGAAATACCGAACACCACGGAGAGCATAACAAGTAATTCTGCATTCAGCTTTTGAAAAATAAATCTGATTTTTCATTGTTTGTTATTCAGGACTAATTGAGAAAATGAAAAGGCTATCATAGTAAACCTTAATATTATTCAGTAATATGGCAGAGGGGATAAAGCCATTAAGAAAGTATATAATTGGAATAAAAAACAAAATAGTTCCCATATGTCTGTTTTCTTGATTATTACATATAGCCCTGTAGGCTAACCCTAATCAAAGCATGGCATTCTTGTGAACATTTGAATGTGTTAATGGCTTCTTGAAATGACTTTCCCATCAATATCAATTCCTGTCAAGTTTTATCTGTCTTGGGACTATTGAGGTTCAGCTTCTGGAAGAAAACTCTGTATATGAATTTAAGAAACCAGTTATTTATTAGATATTTAAGCAATGGTTCAGCTTTGGTTTGTTTTTCTGGAATTTTGTAGACTAGAGGATCCCTTTCACCCAGCTCCCAAGACTGTACTATCAATAGGACAGCTGCTGTCTTAGCAACTAAAACCCTTCCTGAGATGAGGAAGCTTCACAGAGAAAAGGAATGTAGAAGAGATTATGAAAGGAGTAAGTGACTTTTTAAAAATGGTATTTATCAAGTTCTTATTATGTGTCAAGCACTATTCTAAGTGGCTGGATAGATAAAAGTTAATCAGGTTGGACACAGTCCCTGTCCCACAGAGGGCTCACAGTTTGAATTGGAGGGAGGAGGATTTAATCCCTATTTTCCTGGTGAGGTATCTGAGGCCCAGAGAAGTTAGCTGACTAGCCCATGGTCACACCACAGACAAGTGGCAGAGCCAGGGTTAGAACCGAAGTCCTCTGACACCCAGGCCCATGCTCTTTCTTTGAGGCCATGAGGTTTCCCTCAGACGCTATTACAGTGTAAATTTGTCATGGCCAGGGAACAAGCCTTGGGCTCCTGTTATACGTTCCTCAAGCCTCTAGTATAGTGCCTCGAGTTCAGTAGCAGAGTGAAGCAGCATTGCCTAGTGGAAAAAGCATGGGCCTAGGAGTCAGAGGGTCTGCATTCTAATCCTGGCTTCATCTGCTGTGTGACCTTGGGTAAGTCACTTTACTTCTCTGTGCCTCAGTTCCTTTCTGTAAAATAGGAATTCAGTGCCTGTGCTCCCGTCTACTTTGAATGTGAGCCCCATGTGGGACCTGATTATCTTGATGATGATAGTGTGAGGGGCCAGCAGAGCATAAAGAGATGTCTTTGAGGCTAGAGGATATGTGCAGCTGCATGTTAGATAGGACAAAAGATAGGTCTTTTATCTAAGTTTAGTGTTCTTCACATTTTATGATATGTCCTATGATATTCTCTATATTGCTGGTGATAATGGTGGTGAACATGAGGAGCGTGTGAGACTGGCAATGCACTTACAGCATGGCTCAGTGGAAAGAGCCCAGGCTTGGGAGTCAGAGGTCATGGGTTCAAATCCAGGCTCCGCCGTTTGTCAGCTGTGTGACTTTGGGCAAGTTACTTAACTTCTCTGTGCCTCAGTTGCTTCATCTGTAAAATGGGGATGAAGACTGTGAGCCCCACGTGGGACAACCTGATCATCTTGTATCCTCCTCAACATAGTAAGCACTTAACAAATGCCATTATTATTATTCAAGCTTTGTTCTGTTAGGGTAGATACAAGATAATCAGGCTGGGCAGAGCCCCTATTCCACATGCGCCCACAGTCTTAATCCCCATTTTACAGATGAGGTAACTGAGGTAGAGAGAATGTAAGTGACTTGCCCAAGGTCACACAGCAGAACTGGAATTAGAACCCAGGTCCTTATGACTCCCAGGTCCATGATTTGTCTACTAGGCCACAATCTTGTACCTACCATAGTACTTAGCGTGATCCTACACAAATAATAAGCACTTAGATACAATTATCATTATCATTATTTTAATTACTCAAAAATAGCAATACTACTACTTCCACCACCAACTTTAGAGGTCACAAACCTTATACACAGTGAAAACAAGAGGTGGCCTATTGAAGAGGTGGCCTATTGAAAACAACTTCTCCACTTTCCCTAAGACCAAAATAAGATTTTGACAGTTCCTGAAATATTTTTTTTATTTTTATTTTTTAATGACATTTGTTAAGCACTTACTCTGTTCCAGGCACTATACTAAGCACCGGGGTAGCCTGTACCTAGTCCCTGTCCTACATGGCTCTCACAGATTCAATTGTCATTTACAGATGAGGGAACCAAGGCTCAGAGAAGTTAAGTGACTTGCCCAAGGTCTCATAGCAGACAAGTGGCCAAGCTGGGATTAGTTATTTTACTTCTCTTGCTCTCTGCCTATCCTTTCATGTTTTGAAAATGCTTTCCCTAGAGAAAGGCTTGTATTTTATGGATATAGCTCTGGAAACAAACAGAATCCCTGGATCTGAAATAGAATGCAATGGCTGGGAGGCCTACCTACTGTAATGGAAACTTTCTACAATCACACTCCATGTCGGAACAAGTTTCTGTCCATCCAGTCTCCCATAAAAATGGTAGGTGGAGAATGTTTCATTTCTCTACAGGGACAACATCGTGCAGTGAATATATCTTAAAAAAACCTCATTGATGAGGTTTTAGGGGCCTTTTGGATAGAGCTGGGAGTCAGAAGGCCTGTGTTCAAATCCTGGCTCCGCCACTTGACTGCTTTTGTTTTGTTGTCTGTCACCCCCTTCTAGACTGTGAGTCCATTGTTGGATATGCTGCTGACTTGTACTTAGCAAGTGCTTAGTACGGTGCTCTACACACAGTAAGCGCTCAATAAATATGATTGAATGAATGAATCTTGGACAAGTCACTTCACTTCTCTGTGCCTCAGTTACCTCACTGTAAACTGGGGATTAAGACTCTGAGCTCCATGTGGGACAAGGAATGTGTACAACCTGATTTGCTTATACCACCACCAACAGTGCCTGTCACAGTAAGCACTTAAATACCAAAATTATCATTATTATTGTTTTACCAAATTGGCATAAGGGCATGAGAAATAAGTTAGTTTGGGGGGATTAGTCAAACAAATGAATCTTCTGAAGTGGAAATATAGGGAAACAAGGAATTCAATTCCTAATTTTCAGTCCTATCCCCTCTTAGATTGAAATTAGCCCATAGGACTCCTGCATGGCTTACTGGAAATAGCACGGGCTTGGGAGTCAGAGGTCAAGGGTTCAAATCCCAACTCCACCACTTATCAGCTATATGACTTTGGGCAAGTCACTTAGCTTCTCTGTGCCTCAGTCATCTCATCTGTAAAATAGAGATTAAGACTGTGAGCCCCACATAGGACAACCTGATAACCTTATATCTGTCCCAGTGCTTAGAACAGTGCTTGGCACATAAGTGCTTAAATACGATAATCATTATTCCTTCTGTGATGCAACATTAAACCAGGTTTGAGTCACAAGGCAGTCTTGTTTTGCCCAAACAATCCTGTCACTTAGAGATCTGTTCCCAAAAAAATGTTTGTTCAAAATGGGTCCCCTTTTAGGCTGGACTTCTCTTTACTTCTACAGGATTTGGAACTATGTCATTAAGAATTTGAGACTTGCCCTAAGCACTCACTCACTCTCTATTCTGAGTGGTTCTCTATTTCTCTATTCTCTCACCTGCTATTTCATTCTCTTTCTCCCCCTCTGTATATCTCCTTCTCTTACTACCACTAAATGTCATGGAGAGCAAATAATCAGGAGCTGGAAGTGAGAGAAGAGGAAAGAGGAGATGGCAATGTTGCCTGAGGGCAGAAATATAAAAGATTTTACTGATGAACTTCCAGCAACATTTTCCCCTCCCCAGACATTCCACATTTCCAGAAGAAAATCTGGTCACCCTAAGCTGATTCTCGTGTTTATTATTACTATTACATCTTTTTAAGTGCTTATTATGTGTCAAGCACTATTCTAAGTCCTGGAAAATACAAGATAATTAGGTTAGACACAGTTCCTGTCCAACACAGGGCTCACAATCTAAGTAGGAGGCAAAACAGGTACTGAATCCCCATTTTACAGATGAGGAAACTGAGGCACAGAGAAGTTAAGAGACTTGCGCAAAATCATACGGCAGACATTTGGAAGAGCCAAATTTAGGATACAGGTTCTCTGACTCCAAACCCCATGCACTTTGCAGAGGGGTGTCTCAACAACCATTCTGTCCCTGATTCAGCCCTCCTACAATGAACTCCCCTAGCTATCTTTAATGAGCACCTTAATAAGATCACTTGAATCCCTTATTCACTTCCTTTTTCCCATAATCCCATGAGAATCCACAGTACCAATCCCATGATTGACCAAACTTTGCATAAACAAATGGGGGTGGGGGGTAAGTAAACAATTGCATAACTTGAAATGTGAGATATTAACTCCAATCTTCTTTTCTCAATAGTTACATCCCTTTGTCCACCATTTATAAACGAGTCAACCTTTAAATGAGTTTTACATAAAACACTAAGTATTAGTGACCACATAGATATTTTGCTTTTACTTGTGAGCATTTTGATATTAGTATGCATCTTATGCTCAGGTGAATAATGAAGTCACTATTTCTGTCTGTTGGTTTTTTCTTGGTCACTAAAGAGAACATTCTTTGAAGTTATCTTTTTTAATGGAAAAAGTTCTGGAAGTTAGGGTGACTAAATATGTCTATCTTCATAAGAACTTTCCAAGCTCTCTATATCTTCCCTCCTAGTTCTGTTGGCCTAAGAGTGGCAGATTTGGACATAAAGATCAAGATAAATTGGGTTTTTGGGGGGTTTTTTGGTGGGGGAAATCCAATAAAAAAATGAATGGTTGACCTACATCTGAATTAATTTGCATTAATAAGATTAGATCATTGTAAACCAAAGGCTCTCCATCGCCTCACCCCCTTCTACCTCACCTCCCTCCTCTTCTTCTCCAGCCCAGCCCGCATCCTCCACTCCTCTGCTGCTAACCTCCTCACTGAGCCTCGTTCTTGCCTGTCCCACTGTCAACCCCTGGCCCACGTCCTTCCCCTGGCCTGGAATGCCCTCCCTCCACACATCTGCCAAACTAGCTCTCTTCCTCTCTTCAAAGCTCTGAGAACTCACCTCCTCCAGGAGGCCTTCCCAGACTGAGCCCCCTTTTTCCTTTCCTCCTCCTCATCGCTCCCCCCCACCTCCTTCCCTTCCCCACAGTACTTGTATATATATTTGCACAGATTTATTACTCGATTTATTTTACTTGTACATATTTACCATTCTATTTTTTTGTTAATGATGTGCATATAGCTATAATTCTATTTATTCTGATGGTTTTGACAGCTGTCTACATGTCCTCTTTTATTGTCTGTCTCCCCTTTCTAGACTGTGAGCCCGTTGTTGGGTAGGGACCGTCTCTATATGTTGCTGACTTGTATTTCCCAAGCGCTTAGTACAGTGCTCTGCACACAGTAAGCCCTCAATAAATATGACAATGAATGAATGTTTCTCTGAGGAAGGATATTTGGCAGGAAAGATGTATATGGAGGCCCCATTAAAGTCAGTCTTCCTTTTCTCCCTGAATGGAGCAGCGTGGCTTAGTGGGAAGAGTCCAGGCTTGGGAGCCAGAGGTCATGGGTTCTAAACCCTGCTCCTCCACTTGTCTTCTCTGTAACCTTGGGCAAGTCACTTCACTTTTCTGTGCCTCAGTTCCCTCATCCGTAAAATGGGGATTAAGACTGTGAGCCCCATTTGGGACAACCTGATTACCTTATATCTACCTCAGTACTTAGAACAGTGCTTGGCACATAGTAAGCATTTAACAAATACCATCATTATTATTATTATTCAAAATTCTCTGTTGACCAGCTATTTATGTAATGCATACAGCCAGCTCATTCTGAGCTGATGAACATGACACATATTCCCCCTGTCAGAAGGCCAAACCACTTCTGAGAGAACAGATGGATGCATATAAATTCAGGAGTGAGGAAAAGTGACAGACTTGGAAATGTTTAGGCTCTGACCAGCACCTCAAGGGGAATGAAAAAAAACTTTGAAAATTGTTTGGATATTGGAATAGCTTTTTTAAAAAAATCATCCAGAAAAGGGAGGCTTTAGACATTCACAAAGTATTTGGGAAATGAAACAGTGTATTCAGAGAAAGCCAAAGAGCTTTTATTAGGAACCTGGAATATTCAAGAAGTATTATGATGATGACAGTATTTGTTAAGCACTTACTATGTGCCACGTACTGTTCCAAGTACTGGGGTAGATACAAGATAATCAGGTTGTCCCACGTGGGGCTCACAGTCTTAATCCCCATTTTACAGATGAGGTGACTGAGGCACAGAGACATTAAGTGACTTGTCCAAAGTCATGCAGCTCATAAGTGGTGGAGCCAGGATTAGAACCCAGGACCTCTGACTCCCAAGTGTGTGCTCAATTAACTCTGCTTCGTGAAAGACCGTGACTGTATCTCTGAACACCAAATGCATTGGTTTTCCTACTCGAGGAAGTGACAAAATTGACCAACTTCTCACTTGCAATTTTAATAGAGAGATATCAAAGTTAATAAATCAGTGTGACTATATTTGGATATAATTTGATTCACTGCTAAGGAATCAAGCCTGCCAGGGGAAAAGGAGAAATATAACAAAAAATCTGTGGTGAATAGATCTTTAATGAAAATTTCTCAGATCTCTGAAAAAAACTTTTTAAAAGGACATACATATCATAGAATACTTTTGAACTCTAATAAAGGCTAAAATAAACAAACGATATTCTGGGTATATTATACTTATATATGTGTAAAGCATTTACTTCCAGAAAAACTTGAAAATCATAAGAAATTGAATTCAAAACTGCTGTGCTAGTTCAAGCATTTATCTTCATCATTAGTGGTACTCATTGAATAATTCCTGTATGCAGAACACTGTACTAAGCACTTGGGAGAGTACAGTACAATAATAATAATAATAATAATAATGAGAGCATTTATTAAGTGCTTACTATGTGAAAAGCACTGTTCTAAGCACTGGGGAGGTTACAAGGTGATCAGGTTGTCCCATGGGGGGGCTCACAGTCTTAATCCCCATTTTACAGATGAGGTAACTGAGGCCCAGAGAAGTGAAGTGACTTGCCCAAAGTCACACAGCTAGCAATTGGCAGAGTTGGGATTTGAACCCATGACCTCTGACTCCAAAGTCTGTACTCTTTCCACTGAGCCATGCTGCTTCTCAACAGAGTCAACAGACCCATTCCCTGCCCACAACAATCTTACAGTCTAGAGGACTGCCTTCTGGACAACTGCATCAGCCTCCTTGCTGAACTCCCTGCCTCCTGTCTCTACCCACTCCAGTCCTTATTTCACTCTGCTGCCAGGGAATTTTTCCAAAAAAATCTGTTCATGTTTCTTCACTCCCAATAACCTCCAACTTTGCCCATCCATCTCTGCATGGAACAGAAACCCCTTAGCCCTCCTCTCTATCCTCACTCACCTCTCACTACAACATAACCCACACACCTGACTCCTTCTTATTGTGTCTCAATCACCCCTCTTTTGACTTCCACTCTTTGTTCACACCGTTCCTACAGCCTGGAACTCCCTCCCCTTTACATCTCTCATCCTATCCCGACTGGATTACTGCATCAGCCTCCCCTCTGATCTCCCATCCTCCTGTGTCTCCCCACTTCAATCTATACTTCACACTGCTGCCCGGATCATCTTTGTGCAGAAACTCTCTGGGCATGTTACTCCCCTCTTCAAAAATCTCCAGTGGCTACCAATCAACCTATGCATCAGGCAAAAACTCTTCACTCTCGGCTTCAAGGCTGTCCATCACCTCTCCCACTCCTACCTCACCTCCCTTCTTTCCTTCTACAGCCCAGCCCGTACCCTCCACTCCTCTGCCACTAACCTCCTCACTGTGCCTTGTTCTCACCTGTCCCGCCGTCGACCCCCGGCCCACGTCATCCCCCTGGCCTGGAACACCCTCCCTCTGCACATGCGCCAAGCTAGCTCTCTTCCTCCCTTCAAAGCCCTACTGAGAGCTCACCTCCTCCAGGAGGCCTTCCCAGACTGAGCTCCCTCCTTCCTCTCCCCCCTCCCCATTCCCCCTGCCTTACATCCTTCCCCTCCCCACAGCACCTGCATATATGTTTGTATATATTTATTACTCTATTTGTTTTACTTGTACATATTTACTATTCTATTTATTGTATTTTGTTAATATATTTTGTTTTGTTGCCTGTCTCCCCCTTCTAGACTGCGAGCCCATTGCTGAGTAGGGACTGTCTCTATATGTTGCCAACTTGTACTTCCCAAGCGCTTAGTACAGTGCTCTGCACACAGTAAGCGCTCAATAAATATGATTGAATGAATGAATGAATGAATCTGAAAAGACCACCACACTCCCCATCTTCAAAGCCCTCCTAAAATCGTATCTCCTTCAATCAATCAATCAATCGCATTTAAGCAGAGGAAAAGTAGCATGGAGTAGTGGATAGAGCCTGGAAGTCAGAAAATCATGGGTTCTAATCCCAACTCCACCTCTTGTCTGCTGTGTGATGTGGGGCAAGTCACTTAACTTCTCTGTGTCTTAGTTATCTCATCTGTAAAAAGGGGTTTGAAACTGTGAGCCCCACATGGGACAGAGACTGTGTCCAACCCGATTTGTTTGTATCCACCCCAGATCTTAGTACAATGCCTGGCACATCATAAGAACTTAAATGCCAAAATTACCATAAGGGGCCTTCCTTGATTAATCTCTCCTCTCTCGACTCTGTTTCCCTCTGTTCTGCATCACCTATGCTTTTAAATCCCTACCCACTGAAAGCCCTTTGGTATTCAGAGAAGCAGTGTGGCTCAGTAGAAAGCAGTGTGGCTCCGGGTTTTGGAGTCAGTGCTCATGGGTTCAAATCCCAGCTCTGCCACTTGTCAGTTGTGTGACTTTGGGCAAGTCACTTCACTTATCTGTACCTCAGTTACCTCACCTGTAAAATGGGGATTAAGATTGTGAGCTCCACATGGGACAACCTGATCACCTTGTATTCCCCCAAGCGCTTAGAGCAGTGCTTTGCACATAGTAAGTGCTTAATAAAAATGTCATCATTCAGTCCACCCCCAGCCCCACAGCATTATATACATGTCCTTATACTGTGCCACTTCATCTATCTGCCATTAATTTTAATGTCTGCATCTCCTGCTAGACTGCAAATTTCTCAAGGGTAGGAATCATATCTCCTAACTCTATTGGATTGTACTCTTCCATGTCCCCAATCCAATCCTATGCACACAGTAAGTACTCAATAAATACCATTGATTGATAGATTGACAGTTTTCCCTCTGTGCTCTAAGAAGAGTACCACTGACTGTGAACATCTTTGGGTGGTGGATACAGTAACAGAATAAGATAAACAAATGCCTGCTGAGGTGACTGTAAACTTGTTGTGGCCAGGGAAAGTGTCTGTTTATTGTTGTACTCTCCCAAGCTCTTAGTACAGTGCTCTGCACACAGCAAAATCTCAATAAATATGATAGAATGAATGATTGAAGGTACAGCATGACTAGAAAGGGGTATAGGATACAGGTGTGAATTGCCTAAATTACATCTGATTGGATTATGGATTTCTTATACTCCCGTCCCCCCCCCCCTCACCGTTAAAGGGATCAATTTATGACACATTCATGAGGCATGCCTTCTGATTGGTTCATGGCAGACAGTATCAAATTGATTGGAAGATCTGCCAATTTTCTGGTGCACTGAAATAAAAATAATAATAATAATGATAAGCAGCATGGCTCAGTGGAAAGAGCCCAGGCTTGGGAGTCAGAGGTCATGGGTTCAAATCCCAGCTCCGCCACTTGTCAGCTGTGTGACTTTGGGAAAGTCACTTCACTTCTCTGGGCCTCAGTTACTTCATCTGTAAAATGGGGATGAAGACTGTGAGCCCCCCGTGGGACATCCTGATCACCTTGTAACCTCCCCAGTGCTTAGAGCAGTGCTTTGCACATAGTAAGCACTTAATAAATGCCATTATTATTATTATTATAATGATACTTGTTAAGCACTTACTATGTGCCAAACACTGTTCTAAATGCTGAGGTAGATACAAGGTAATCAGGTTGTCCCACATAGGCCCACAATCTTAATCCCCATTTTACAGATGAGGTAACTGAGGCATGGATTTGCACGGAGAAGTGAAGTGACTTATGCAAAGTCACACAGCTAATAAGTGGCGGAGCTGTGTTTAGAACCCAGGACTCTGACTCCCAAGCCCCTGCTCTTTCCACTAAGCCATGCCACTTCTCTAATCATAGTGGGACTCAAAGACCTAGAAAAATCAAAATCAGTAACCTCCTCTAAAATCCTGACAATGCTCTGTGCCAACTCTTCAGAAGTAGGAAGGGGGCCTGCAGCCCCCACTGCACCTGCAAGGCTTACAAGACAGCTTCCTGGCACCTTGGGGTTGGGGAGGAGTCACACCACCAGGGAGATGAGGAGGGGCCAGGGAATCATGATCCACACCTTGGATAAAGAAGGCCAGGGCCCCTCTCAATTAGTTCTTCATGCTAGGTCCCCAACAGAAATGGGGAATATCAGGTCTCCTCTGATCCCTGTCTGTCAGCCCCATTTGCCAGAGATTAAGTGCTCAGGGCTCCCACCAGGGCTAGCCTACAATTCAGCACCTCACCGAAGAAGATCCAGGTCAGTCAGTCAATCATATTAATTGAGCACTTACTGTGTGCAGAGTACCATACTAAGTTCTTGGGAGACTACAATATAGCAATATAACAGACACATCCCCTGCCCACAGTGATCTTACAGTCTAGCAGGTCATCCTCTGCTCCCACCCTGCAGTAAGGGTGGGCTTTGGAAGAAAGGCCTGGGCCCTTCTAGAAAAGTTTTTGTTAATTGTTACATTATACTCTCCCAAGCACTTAGTAGAGTGCTCTGCACACAGTAAGTGCTCAATAAATGTGATTGAATGAATGAATGAGTGACCAATGGCTGACTCCAAGACAGCTAGGCCCCTGTCCCTGGAATGGAGCTTGGACTGGGGCATCTGTCTGCCTCCTGAACCATTCCAGCACCCATGGCCAGGGTCCCAGACCGAATTAGAAGAGGAACTGGGCTTCCCCACCATCCCCTCTCCAGTCATTCCTGCACATTAGAGACTGCGTTGCAAGAGTTCCAACTGGGATGAGTCTGAATGGCAGGACTTCCCCCAGAGAGGGTCCTGGGTAGTCATTGCTCCTGGCCCACCAGTAGAAGGAGCATGGCTTAGTGGATAGAGCATGGGCCTGGGAGTCAGAAAAGGACCTGGGTTCTAATCCTGGCTCCACCACATGTCTGCTGTGTGACCTTGTGCAAGTCACTTCACTTCTCTGGGCCTCAGTTACCTCATCTGTTAAATGGGGATTAAAAGTATGAGCCCCACGTGGGACAGGGACTGCATCCAACCTGATTAACTTGCATCTATCCTAGTGCTTAGAACAGTGCTTGGCACATAGTAGGTGCTTAACAAGTACCATCATTATCAATCAATCGTATTTATTGAGCACTTACTGTGTGCAGAGCACTGTACCAAGCACTTGGGAAGTACAAGTTGGCAACATATAGAGACAGTTCCTACCCAACAGTGGGCTCACAGTCTAGAAGATCATCCTCTGCTCCCACCCTGCAGTAAGGGTGGGCTTTGGAGGAAAGGCCTGGGCCCTTCTAGAAAAGTGTTTGTTAATTGTTACATTGTACTCTCCCAAGCACTTAGTAGAGTGCTCTGCACACAGTATATGCTCAATAAATGCGATTGAATTAATGAATGAATGACATTATATTACTATATTATATAATTATATAATAATTATATTATCATTATAATGGTAACACCATTATAACATAGCCAGCCAATGCCAATGACCTACACAGCTTCGAAGCTGGCCAGGTCCCCATCCCCCATCCACTCCCCTATATAGTTTCTCTCTCACATGGGGGTCTCAGTCTAGGTAGGAGGGAGAACAGGTATTGAATCCCCATTTTGTGGTTGGGAAAAGTGAGGCACAGAGAAGTTAAGTGACTTGCCGAAGGTAACGTAGCAGGCAGGTGACAGAGCAGGGATTAGAACCAGGTCCTCTGTCTCCCAGGCCCCACCCCTAGAGTAGGATAAAGGGGGAGGGTTCCAAAGTGGGTATGCCAGGGGTTGCTTATGGCCAGAAACCCCTGGAACCCACAAAGGCCACAAGAGCCACATAAGGCTAGGTCCCAGCCCCTCGTGAAGGGGAGAGAAATCTGAGGCAGCTCTGTCCCAGCTCCTCAGTATGGTGTCAAGCCCACCTAAAATATTCTCCTCCAAAACACCCCAACCTTCATGGACCATTACCCCTCCAGGGGACAGAGAAGAAGTAGAGGGCGTAGAATTAGTGGAGGGAGTCAGAGAGGCCACTGCAGGAGGGGTAAGGAGGTGATTCAGGGAACAGCTCTTCTCTTCTCCCCCTTCTCCATCCTCTTGTTGCTAGGCTGATGACTGATATCGTTTAAGCCACTTATACAATTGATGAAACAGTGAGAAACTGTGGACACTTATCTTGGAAGACTTTGCCAGATAAGTAGGTCGCAGTTCATAATGATGATCAAACTTCATGGAATTCTAGGAATTCAGAAGGAAGTGGAGGGATGCCCCTTTGAAGGAGGTGGATTTTTAGAAAGGGTTGGAAATAGAGGAGGAATGAGATTTGAAACATTAGATGGGTTGCCCATGCAAGGTAGGAGAAATAATAATGATGGTATTTGTTAAGTGCTTACTATATGCCAAACACCATTCTAAGAGCTTGTGATCTATGAGTTGGTGGCAGGAGAATCATGCTTGGGGATCAGAAGGTTGGCACGAAGAAGAAAGAGAACAAATTGAGGTATAATTGAAATGAGAACAGCTAGGTAACAGGGAGTTAGCCGATTGACATCATTGAAGTTAATGATTTGGTGGTTTTGTTCTATTCGAGAAGCAATCGGGAGCTATTGTAGATTTCTGAGGAATAATAATAATAATAATAATAATGGTATTTATTAAGCACTTACTATGTGCCAGTCACTGTTCTAAGCACTGGGGGACATAAAAGGTAATCAGATTGTCCCACATGGGGCTCACAGTCTTAATCTTAATCCCCATTTTAACAGATGAGGTAACTGAGGAACAGAGAAGTTAAGTGACTTACCCAAAGTCACACAGCTGACAAGTGGCAGAGCGGAATTACAACCCATGACCTCTGACTCCCAGGCCCTTGCTCTTTCTATTAAGCCTTGCTGAGGAACAGAGCGATGAGCTCTGATTGGAATTTTGAAAGGTGATTCAGGGTTATTGCATGTAACTATTAAAAGAAGCTTGGCACATTCATTCATTCAATCATATTTATTGAGCGCTTACTGTGTGCAGAGCACTGTACTAAGCACTTGGAAAGTACAAGTTGGCAACATATAGAAACGGTCCCTACCCAACAACGGGCCCACAGTCTAGAAAGGGTTAATGGATAAAGCATGGGCCTGGGAGTCAGAAGAACCTGGGTGCCAATCCCACCTCTGCCACTTCTCTGTTGTATGACCTTGAGCAAGTCACTTAACTTCTCTGTTCCTCAGTGATTTCATCTGTACAATGAGCATTAAGACTGTGAGCCCCATGTGGGATATGGGCTGTGTCTAACCTGATTACCTTGTATCTACTCCCCGTGCGTAGTACAGTTCCTGGAACATAGAAAGCACTTAACAGATACCATTAAAAGAAAATGGTGGGGTTGCTCTCAGCTACAGATTAAACTCATTTCATAACTTGATTTTATAATTAAAAACATCCCCTGGTTTTGTAGTCAATCTCATGCTAGGTTCACTGAATCCTTTGAGAGGGTAAATAAGGCATGTGAGACTCAGTATATCCATAATTTATTTATATTATCTGTCTCCCCCTCTAGACTGTAAATCTGTTGTGGGCAGGGAACATGTCTATCAAGTCTGTTATATTGTAATCTCCCAAGATCTTAGTATGGTGCTCTGCATACAGTAAGGACTCAATAAATATGGTTGATTGATTGATCAATTGTAAGCTCCTTTTAGACAACTTCAGTTGTACCTTTCTCGTGTTTTAGCGGGGTGCCCTGTATTGCATTGTAGCTATTCCTCTGAAACCCAAATGCAAGAATTTTTGTTCTGAAGAGGAAAGAGTGTGGTCTAGTGGATAAAGCATAGGCCTGGGTACCAGAGGACCTGGTTCTAATCCCTGCTTTGCCACATGCCCTGCTATGTTATCTTCGGCAAGTCACTTAACTTCTCCATCACTTTCCTCAACTGCAAAATAGGGATTCAATACCTGTTCTCCCTCCTATTTAGACTGTGACCCCATGTGGGAGAGTGACTGTATAATAATAATAATTATGGTATTTGTTAAGCACTTACTATGTGCCAAGCACTGCTCTAAGTGCTGGGGTAGATACAAGGTAATCAGATTGTCCCACGTGGGGCTCACAGTCTTAATCCCCATTTTACAGATGAGGTAACTGAGGCACAGAGAAGTTAAGTGGCTTGCCCAAGGTAACACAGCAAAGTGGCAGAGTCAGAATTAGAACCCACATCCTTTCCAAACCAAGCCCATGCTCTTTCCACTAAGCCATGCTATTTATGTGACCTAAGTAACTTCTACATACCCTAATGCACAGAACAGTGCTTGACATGCAGTAAGCACTTGACAATATAAAAAAGTGACAGGATCAATGACATTCTCACTTGTAATTTTAATAAGGAAATATGAAAATTATCCACTAAACACTTTGGCATTTGTTCCACCTCCCGTACCTCACAGCACCTATGTGCACCTATGCCTTAAAACTTTGGGACTGCCCCTTGTTATAGTTTATTTTAGTATCTATCTCCCCAGGTAGACTTTAAGCTCATTAAGCACAGGTATTCATCCAAGTGCTTAGAACAGTGCTTGACACACAATAAGTGCTTACAAAATACCATTAATTGCTTGAGTAATTACCATCAGAATTTATTGAGTAGTCACTGTGTACAGTGCAATATTTAGGCATTTGGAAAATATGTAATAGAAATAAAAGACATTCTCACCTAGGAAAATGGAAGACAAATCCCCAAGAGCCATCCTAGGAACTGGAATCTGATGAAGAGTCTTTACATCAGTAGTGCTGAATCAGGCCTACCAGGGGAGTTCTTTCATTGGTAACTTCCAAATCAGTACCACCTGAGACCTTTGTCATTATGGCAAGCTGGCAACAAGATCTACAAAACCTGTTTAAGGTCTGCTGCTGCTATATAGGTCAACAACTGGAGCATTGCCATGACCAGAAACCAGAGGTGGCCAACCTCCCAAGGTAGAGACATGAACAGTAATTGGGTTATGTTATTTTCTTTGGAATGTTGTAGGAGAAACCAGGGAGGCCATCAGAGTGGACTCCATAATAATGATGGTATTTGTTAAGCACTTACTATGTGCCAGGCACTGTACTAAGCGTGGCTCAGTGGAAAGAGCATGGGATTTGGAGTCAGAGGTCATGGGTTCAAATCCTTGCTCTGCCAATTGTCAGCTGTGTGACTTTGGGCAAGTCACTTAACTTCTCTGACCCTCAGTTACTTCATCTGTAAAATGGGGATTAAGACTGTAAGCTCCCCGTGGGACAACCTGATCACCTTGTAACCTCCCCAGCCCTTCCTTAGAACAGTGCTTTGCACATATGAAGCACTTAATAAATGCCATTATTATTATTATACAAGCAAATTGGGTTGGACACACTCCCTGTCCCATGTGGGGATCCCAATCCCAATCCTCACTTTACAGATGAGGTAACTGAGGCCCAGAGAAGTGACTTGCCCAGGTCCCACAGCAGACAAGTAGTGTAGTCAGGATTAGAACCTATGATCTTCTGACTCCCAGCCCTCTGCTCTACCCACTATGTAATGGTGCTACAGTGTATCACTAAGCTATCCTTGTCTCAGGTTTGTGAATGGCTTAGTGGAAAGAGCATAGGACTATGTAGTCAGGACACCTGTATTTCAATCCAGCTCTATCACTTGACACTTGTGAGACACAGTTTAAAATCTTTCCTTAGACTATAGGGAAATGATGTAGTGCTTGGGTCTCTAATTGGATCAGAATTTCCAGAATACTTTCTAATTCTACTAGTAATAGTCTCTTTGACATCAGACAAATCGATTAATCTCATGTGTCCCAAGATTTCCCATTAAAAAAAAAATGGATTCTGATATTTATCACTTTGCTTTATTCCAATGGAACTGTTAAAAGAATTTGAATCCTCAAAAAAGAGTGCCATATGTATAGCCAATGGTTACTTGGGATTGGTTAGATATTGTTCTTATGATCTTGAAGGAATAATTGTGGTCATTTAAAATGAAACTGAATGGGAACAGACACAAATACCATTTTTAAAAGGTCAACAAAAATAATTGAAATCCCATTTTATATCTAAAGATTATAATAAACTAAAGCAGAAAAAGTCAACGAATATTGTTTAATGAAGTAAAACATCTTCCTAAATTTCATTAACTGGGATTAGTGTAGGAGCTTCTAGGATTCACCAATTTCAAGAAACACACAGACGTGATAGCTAGGTAAGTGTGTTCCAGGGGTTTCAGCAAGACTCAAAGAATATAACCAAAGAAGGGAAGACAAATTATTATTAAAATAATCATTAGTATGGAAATACTTAAGCACTTACTGCGTGTCAAGCACTGTTCATTCATTCAATCATATTGAGCACTTACTGTGTGCAGAGCACTGTACTAAGCGCTTGGGAAGTACAAGTTGGCAACATATAGAGACGGTCCCTACCCAACAATGGGCTCACAGTCTAAAAGGGGGAGATAGAAAACAAAACATGTAGACAGGTGTCAAAATCGTCAGGGTAAATAGAATTATAGCTATATGCACATCATTAATAAAATAAATTTAGTAAGTATGTACAAGTAAAATAGAGTAATAAGTATGTACAAATATATACAAGTGCTGTGGGGAAGGGAAGGATGTAGGACGGGGGGTTATGGGGAGGAGGAGAGGAAAAAGGTAGTTCAGTTTGGGAAGGCTTCCTGGAGGAGGTGAGCTCTCAGTAGGGCTTTGAAGGGAGGAAGAGAGTTATCTAACCGTTAGAGTAGTGATACAAGTAAATCAGGTCAGGCACATTCCCTGACCCTCCTGGAGCTCATAGTTTAAGTAGGAGGGAAGGTGGGTATTGAATCCCCATTTGTAACTGAGGAACAGAGAAGTTAAGTGACTTTCCTAAGATCATATTGCAGGCAACTTGCAGAGCCAAGATTAGAACCCATTGTCTCTGATTCTCAGGCCTGTGTTCTTTCCACTAGAAAATGCTTCTCGTTATTTGACTCTAAAGTCAGGTTTTCCGAATTTGTTTTATTTCCCACTAGGGAGAATAATGAAGAAGAGAGTTAAGTTCAAACTCTGGTTTGAATATTTGCTGAGTTCAAAATCTCTTAATTTGCCAGACCAAAACTGATTCTAATTAATCAGCCACCTAAAAAACAACCTCAAAGTGGATTCAGGGAAACCACCTCCTTTTTTCATTCCAGCCATTTACTTCCTTTTGGCATCCTGCTCTTCACTCTAACCTTGTTCCCCTCTCAAACTCCAAGGGTAGATATGATCATTCAGTGGATCAGAGGCAGAGACTAGGAAACAGCATGGATGTATTGTTCTGAGAATACTATTTATCGATATCAGTTTGTCACTGACAAGAATGAGAGGAACAAAATCTGCTCTGTTGCTACCTTTTGTAGTCCCGGTAAGTCTCTATTGAAAAACAATTTTTTTAAAATTTTCCTTTCTTCCCCAGTATGAAGGAACATGGGATGTCTGTAGTGAGAAGGTTTCCAAAAGGAGGAGGTTCATGTGATAGAATTAAGAGTTCGGGGGCACAGGCCTGCCACACCTGGGGCAAACAAGGGAAAGATTTGTTTTGGTCCAGAATTTTGAGAACCAGCACTGGGAATATAGGAAAGAGAAATCATAGAACAGAAGTTTAAAGGAGGACTAAGTAATACTAATGATTGGGGTATTTAAGTGTTCACTTGTGCCATAAACTGTACTAAATGTTTGGGTACAGAATAATCAGGTCAGACACAGTACCTGTCCCACATGAGTCTCACTGCCAAAGTAGGAGAGCAAACAGAAATTACATACCCATTTTACAGATGAGAAGGGAAGCACGGAAAGTGAAGTTACTTGCCCCTGTTCTGTGGCAGGCTTGTAGTGGAACTGGGATTAGAACTCAGGTTCTCTGACTCCCAGGCCCATGCTCTTTCTTCTAGGCCATGCTCATTCAGTGAATGAGGTTGGGATGAGGAGAGTTGGGGAAGTAGAAAAAAATATTTGTACAGAAATTATCCGGGTAGCCGTGCAACAGAATGATTGACATTGGGCTGGCCAGCTTCTGCAAACAAGAATCACTCAATGTCTACCTTCTGTAGCCCTTGCACATTGTGCCAGTAAAAGAGAGAGAGAGAGAGAGAGAGAGAGAGAGAGAGAGAGAGAATGTGTGTGTGTGTTAAGGGTACTGGAAATTTACTTTCTGAGGCATAACAATTATGAAATCCTGGTTTCAAAACCAACTCATTTTAACTGTTAGCAAGAGCAAAGTCAATAGAGAGAAATTGGGAAGAGGAGTGGAGTTTTCAAAGATTCATCATTGCTTTATATATAGCCATGTTTCACCATACTAAATCACTCCAGCACAGTTACTTCCACATTTTGGGTGATCTTGATGAAAGCTGATGACATCTGGTCAGAAAGAGTAATGTTTTTATGAATATTTATATACGTTCTGGTGGAAACCTCTGTCCTTTTTTTAAGAGATTTAGTGGTCCTTATGACTAATTAATTTCTTATCTCAGAAGCTTTCTTCCATAAAGAAAGAGTGTAGTTCATTAAGGACTAGCTTAATGATTATTTTTGACCCTTCAATAAAGATTCACGAAGACCTATTTTGAGTCAGGCTAGCCCTTCAGTATCCCTACTTTCCCTTCCTAATAATAATAATAATAATTACGGTACTTGTTAAGGGCTTACTATGTGCCAGGCATTGTATTCAGCATTGAGGTGGATACAAGCAAATCAGATTGGACACAGTACCTGTTACAGTCTCAATTCCCATTTTACAGATGAGATAACTGAGGCATAGAGAAGTGAAGTGACTTGCCCAAGGCCACACAGTGAACAAGTCACAGAACCAGAATTAGAACCCATGACCTTTTGACACACAGGCCTGTGCTCTATCCACTAGGCCATGCTGCTTCTCCTGGTTGTAGGGGAGAAGGCGACCCAGCAGCTTAAGCTCCATAAACCCAAGCCATTCTTCCATTTCCTTTTCTTTTGGAGAAGCTGGACTTGAAAGGGGGGAGGAATGTGAGAACATCCATTGGTATTGTGAAGTCATTCACTGCTAATTGGCCTCTTGTGCCTGGCTCTTTTTTGCTATTCTGGGTAGCATAGCACTGTCTCCCCCTTTTAGACTGTGAGCCCACTGTTGGGTAGGGACTGTCTCTACATGTTGCCAACTTGTACTTCCCAAGTGCTTAGTACAATGCTCTGCACACAGTAAGTGCTCAATAAGTACGATTGATTGATTGATTGATTATTCCCTGCTTCCTTTCAAACTCTCTATTTAAGAAAGACTCCTCTTTTCTTGATTTCAGTGTCTCATGGTAATTGGTCCAAGAGGATTTACTGAGTAGTAGTTGTAGTAAAATTGTCTACTAAATGTTATAGTTCATGAATTCATTCAATCGCATTTATTGAGCACTTACTGTATGCAGAGCACTGTACTAAGCACTTGGGAAGTACAAGTCGGCAACATATAGAGACGGCCCCTACCCAACAACAGGCTCACAGTCTAGAAGGGGGAGACAGACAACAAAACAAAACATGTAGACAGGTGTCAAAATAATCAGAACAAATAGAATTAGAGCTATATGCACATCATTAACAAAATAAATAGAATAGTAGATATGTACAAGTAAAATAAATAGAGCAATAAATCTGAACAAATGTATATGCAAGTGCTGTGGGGAGGGGAAGGAGGTAGGGTGGGGGGAATGGGGAGGAGGAGAGGAAAAAGGGGGCTCAGTCTGGGAAGGCCTGAGGAGGTGAGCTCTCAGTAGGGCTTTGAAGGGAGGAAGAGAGCAAGCTGGCGGATGTGGGGAGGGAGAGCATTCCATGCCAGGGGGAGGACGTGGGCCGGGGATCGACGGTGGGACAGGTGAGAACGATGTACAGTGAGGAGGTTAGTGGCAGAAGAGTGCAGGGTGTGGGCTGGGCTGTTCAAGGAGAGAAGGGAGGTGAGGTAGGAGGGGGCGAGGTGATGGAGAGCCTTGAAACCGAGAGTGAGGAGTTTTCTTGATGTGTATGTAGGTTGGCAGACAGCCACTGGAGATTTTTGAGGAGGGGACTAACATGCCCAGAGCATTTCTGCACAAAGATGATCCGGGCAGCAGCGTGAAGTATAGATTGAAGTGGGGAGAGACAGGAGAATGGGAGATCAGAGAGGAGGCTGATGCAGTAATCCAGTAGGGATAGGATGAGAGATTGAACCAGCAAGGTAGCAGTTTGGATGGAGAGGAAAGGGTGGATCTTGGTGATATTGTGTACGTGAGACCAGCAGGTTTTGGTGACGGATTGGATGTGTGGGGTGAATGAGAGAGTGGAGTCGAGGATGACACCAAGGTTGCGGGCTTGTGAGACAGGAAGGATGGTAGTGCCGTCTATAGTGACGGGAAAGCCAGGGAGAGGGCAGGGTTTGGGAGGGAAGATAAGGAGGTCAGTCTTGGACGTATTGAGTTTTAGATGGCGGGCAGACATCCAGATGGAGGTGTCCTGAAGGCAGGAGGAGACATGAGCCTGGAGGAAGGGAGAGAGAGCAGGGGCAGAGATGTAGATTTGGGTGTCATCAGTGTAGAGATGGTAGTTGAAGCCGTGCTAGTGAATGAGTTCACCAAGGGAGTGAGTGTAGATAGAGAACAGAAGGGGACCAAGAACTGACCCTTGAGGAACCTCTACAGTAAGGGATGGGAGGTGGGGGAGGAGCCCACAAAGGAGACTGAGAATGAACGGCTGGAGAGATAAGAGGAGAACCAGGAGAGGACGGAGTCTGTGAAACCAAGGTTGGATAGTGTATTAAGTGTCTACTGTTTTCAGACCACTATACTAAGCGCTGGGAGAGAATGTAGTGGGTAGAGCATGGGCCTGGGAGTCAGAAGGTCATGGGTTCCAATCCCGGCTCTGCCACTTGTCTGCTGTGCTACCTTGGGCAAGTCACCTAACCTTTCTGTGCCTCAGTTACTTCATCTGTAAAATGGGGATTAAGACTGTGAGCCCCACATGGGACAACCTGAATACCTTGTATCTACCCCAGCACTTAGGACGGTGTTTGGCACATAGTGAGAGCTTAAATACCATTATTATTATGGTTTTGTTAAGCTCTAGCTGTGTGCCAGGCACTGTACTACTGGAGTAGATACAAGATAATTGGGTTGGATAATTATTGGATTGGGTTGGTCCCTGTCCCACATGAGGCTCAAAGTCTTAATCACTATTTTACAGATGAGGAAACTGAGGGACAGAGAAGTTAAGTGGCTTTCACAAGGTCACACATTAGATAAGTAGAAAACTTGGGATTAGAATCCAGGTCCACTAATTCTCAGGCCCATGCCTTCTCTACTAATCAATCAATCAATCAATCGTATTTATTGAGCGCTTACTATGTGCAGAGCACTGTACTAAGCGCTTGGGAAGTACAAATTGGCATCACATAGAGACAGTCCCTACCCAACAGTGGGCTCACAGTCTACTAAACCATGCTGCTTCTCACATATGAGGGAGTTAGACACGGTCTCTGTCCCTTGGGGTACTCACAATCTAAGAATGTAAATTGGGAAAAGGGACTGGATAGAGAGCTTAGTACAAGCACTTAGTACAGTGCTCCACACCCATTAAGCACTCAGTTAAGTTCTGATTGAGTGATTAATTGAGTCGTGGAAAGTCTGAAATTTTTCTTCTCCTAGGCATGGTTCCAATCTGCTGTTTCATTTTCACTTTGTGCACTTGTCCTTGTCTTTCATGCTTTAGAGTTTTTTTGTCTCATCTTTCCTTGTGTGTCTTATGTGTCTCACCATTTACATTCTTAGATTGGGAGCCCTTTGAGGGACAGGGAACATGTCTAATGCACAGTACTTGAGAAGCAGCGTGGCTCAGTGGAAAGAGCATGGGCATGGGAGTCAGAGGTCATGGGTTCAAATTCTGACTCTGCCACTTGTCACCTGTGTGACTTTGGTCCAGTCACTTCACTTCTCTGTGCCTCAGTTGCCTCACCTGTAAAATGGAGATGAAGACTGTGAGCCCCACGTGGAATAACCTGATCACCTTGTATCCCTCCCAGCACTTAGAACAGTGCTTTGCACATAGTAAGTGCTTAACAAATGCCATCATTCTTATTCTTATTACTTTACAGACAGTAAGTGCTTAATAATTATTGCTACTACCACTAATTATTAATATTTATTATTAGTGGAATTAATGGAATTGCTCAATCAGTTACATAAGTCCCTTGTGAGGAGTCTAGATTTAGAGTAGCCTGTAGACTTTTAGTGTGATTTGCAGCCTTTGAACATACTACCCCCACAATCTGACAATCTCCATAGGGATTTTCTGGCCTTCTTGACTTCATTTTCTACATGTCTAGTGAAGTTTCATTGGTCAGTGGGTTGCCTAGGTAACAAAATTCTGTGCTCTTTAATTCCCTGCTACCAATAAAGACCAGTTCATACCACTTGGCTGATTCAGTGAAGCAGTTTGCAATTTACAATGAATCAAATGTCTTAGATGTGTTCCTCTAGCATATGGTCATCAATGAATATAAACTCTGGAATGACAGGCTCTCAGGCTTCAGAATGATGTGCATAGTCTGTTGATTTGGAATAGTTTCCCAGAGGAGTGGAAGAACACCTAATGTCTGAGTCGAGGTCCCTTGATTCATCCTCCTCCAAAGTTGTGCTGAATAAATTAAACCAACTGGGCCTACCCTGTCCAACTGTTTCATCCTACTGATGATGAGGACCAGATCAGAAAAAGTACTCCAGGTTCTGATGTGACAAGCATTCTTGAAGCAGTTTCAGAAAGTTAATGAACTTCTCAGGTAAGCCACATTTGCTGAGCCACTTCCAAAGCAGGATCGTTTGTTGATGCAGTGGTTCTACTCCTTAAGCCCTTGGGGAATTTGGACAGTAATGGGGAAAGGGAGGTGGAATACTAGCTAGAGGGTTCAGAGGGTGGGGGGTTGGGGGATGTGAACATATTTGAAGGCAGAGAAGGAGCCATCAGAGAGTGTGTGGTTGAAGATGGTGGTCAGGGAGGGATGAAGAGTGGTTTGAGGTGTTTTTAGAAGATGAGAAGGGATGGACTTGGAGACACAAGTAGAGGGAATCTTTTTTTAACTGCAGGAGATTGCCTTTTTATAAAAGAATGAGAAAGATAAGACAGTAGAAGTCGGGGTGGGAGGGAGTTGGGAGCTAAGGAAATCCACCTCTGAGAAGGAGCTGGGGAGGGGCCTGGGACATCAGAATGGGTAAAAGGAGGATGTGTAGTGATGGTCTGCCTCTCTCTTGACCTCTAAAGAAACCTCCAACCACACTGGGCCACGGGTAACCACTGGTCAAGGGTGCCAGTGAAGGGTGGCACATCCTCCGTTTCCAGGAAATGGCCTTGTTTAGGACTCCCTCAGACCACTTGGCTGGCCATTTGGGTAACTAGGCTGAGATGCTGTTGTGGAGGGGGGACTCATAACTTTTAAAGGGAGAAGGGTCTCTTTCAGAGACCCTAGAAAAGAGAAGTCTGTTTCTCAGTCTGATTGTGTTTAGAAAATAGCTCACAAGAGTCTTTGCGAACTGGGAAAGCAACAGTCAGATAACTGATTAAAAGACTATTCTTCCCCTTCATCAGAATTCCATTCTCAGCACAATTTATAATGGATGGAGTGTCCCATCATAAAATGATGGATGAGCCTCAGTCCAGCCACAAAGACTTTGGGACCAAAACCCTGTGAGGAGAAATTGATTCCAGTGCAGCACCATTTGCACCCTCATCTCCTTCCAATCATATATCCACAGGGTCTGGGAGAGAACAAGTAAAAGGTGGTTAGGAATGCAGCACGGGGTGAAATCCACTGAAGAATTTTAAGTACAAAACCCCTTACAGCTAAAATGACCCCAGAATTGTGCTCGTGCAGTGACATAACCCAGTAGACTCTGGGCACCAACCCTGTGAGCCAGCTGTTTTCAGGATTCCTTAATAATTGTGGTATTTGTGAAGTGTTGACTACGTGCCAAACACTGTACTAAGCGCTGGGGTAGATACAATATAATCAGGTCCCACATGGGGCTCACATTCTACGTAGGAGGGAGAACAAGTATTGAATCCCCACTTTGCAGATGTGGCAACTGAGACGCTGAGAAGTTAAATGACTTGCCCAAGGTCCTGCAGCAGACAGGTGGAGGAGTGGGGATTAGAACATAGTTCCTCTGACTCCCAGGCCCATCTCTTTCCACTAAGCCACGCTGCTTCCCATGTTGATTCCTTCTGAGATGACCTATGAGAGGAGAAGCTCTGTGTAGTTCTTCAGATAGATATTTCTTTCATCGCTGATGGCATGGCCCCTGGAATTTCCCTACTTCCATCAACTTCCCCCGCCCCGGCCACGTTGCCATGAGGGCACCACATTTAGAGCAGTAGAGTCCGACGTCACAACACAATTTGCTCTAATTCCTTCGAAGCAGGTTTTGCATCCTCATTCTTTAAAAAAATAAAACCCCTCAAACCTGGGCCTCACCCTCGAGACCCACATCATTAACTTGCACCCCTTCCTTTAGTAATAATAATAGTAATAATAATAATAATAATAATGATGGCATTTATTAAGTGCTTACTATGTGCAGGGCACTGTTCTAAGTGCTGGGAAGGTTACAAGGTGATCAGGTTTTCCCACAGTGGGGTCGCAGTCTTAATCCCCATTTTACAGATGAGGTGACTGAGGCCCAGAGAAGTTAAGTGATTTGCCCAAAGTCACACGGCTGACAGGTGGTGGAGTTGGGATTAGAACCCACGACCTCTGATTCCCAAGCCTGTGCTCTTTCCACTAAGGCATGCTGCACTCTTTCTGAATGGACCCTGCACATCTGATGTATGAAACTACTCATGTTTCTTTCTCATTGTGAATCGGAGCCAGGCTTCCCTCATCAGCTACAAAAATTATAATGGGAACATTAACCCAGTTCTCCTGCTTCCCATCACTTTCCTTGGTAGACTTCCCTCAATCAATCAATCAATCAATCGTATTTATTGAGCGCTTACTATGTGCAGAGCACTGTACTAAGCGCTTGGGAAGTACAAATTGGCATCACATAGAGACAGTCCCTACCCAACAGTGGGCTCACAGTCTAAAAGGGGGAGACAGAGAACAGAACCAAACATACCAACAAAATAAAATAAGTAGGATAGAAATGTACAAGTAAAATAAATAAATAAATAGAGTAATAAATATGTACAACCATATATACATATATACAGGTGCTGTGGGGAAGGGAAGGAGGTAAGACGGGGGGATGGAGAGGGGGACGAGGGGGAGAGGAAAGAAGGGGCTCAGTCTGGGAAGGCCTCCCGGAGGAGGTGAGCTCTCAGCAGGGCCTTGAAGGGAGGAAGAGAGCTAGCTTGGCGGATGGGCAGAGGGAGGGCATTCCACGCCCGGGGGATGACGTGGGCCGGGGGTCAATGGCGGGATAGGCGAGAGCGAGGTACGGTGAGGAAATTAGCGGTGGAGGAGCGGAGGGTGCAGGCTGGGCAGTAGAAGGAGAGAAGGGAGGTGAGGTAGGAGGGCGCGAGGTGATGGACAGCCTTGAAGCCCAGGGTGAGGAGTTTCTGCCTGATGCGCAGATTGATCGGTAGCCATTGGAGGTTTTTGAGGAGGGGAGTAATATGTCCAGAGCGTTTCTGGACAAAGATAATCCGGGCAGCAGCATGAAGTATGGATTGAAGTGGAGAGAGACACGAGGATGGGAGATCAGAGAGAAGGCTAGTGCAGTAGTCCAGACGGGATAGGATGAGAGCTTGAATGAGCAGGGTAGCAGTTTGGATGGAGAGGAAAGGGCGGATCTTGGCAATGTTGCGGAGCTGAGACCGGCAGGTTTTGGTGACGGCTTGGATGTGAGGGGTGAATGAGAGAGCGGAGTCGAGGATGACACCAAGGTTGCGGGCTTGTGAGACGGGAAGGATGGTAGTGCCGTCAACAGAGATGGGAAAGTCAGGGAGAGGACAAGGTTTGGGAGGGAAGACAAGGAGCTCAGTCTTCGACATGTTGAGCTTTAGGTGGCGGGCGGACATCCAGATGGAGATGTCCTGAAGGCAGGAGGAGATGCGAGCCTGGAGGGATGGGGAGAGAGCAGGGGCAGAGATGTAGATCTGGGTGTCATCAGCGTAGAGATGATAGTTGAAGCCGTGGGAGCGAATGAGGTCACCAAGGGAGTGAGTGTATATTGAGACCAGAAGGGGACCAAGCACTGAACCTTGGGGAACCCCCACTGTAAGAGGATGGGAGGGGGAGGAGGAGCCTGCAAAAGAGACTGAGAAAGAACGACCGGAGAGATAAGAGGAGAACCAGGAGAGAACGGAGTCTGTGAAGCCAAGGTCAGATAACGTGTGGAGGAGAAGGGGGTGGTCCACAGTGTCAAAGGCAGCTGAGAGGTCGAGGAGGATTAGGACAGGATTAGGATTAGGATTAGGATTAGGACCCTCAAACTAACTGTCATCACCACTAGAAGTATTTTCCCCCCATTATTAAATCTTAAATCGCCCTTTCCTTTCAATACACCTCATGTCTCCTAATCTCTCCCTTAAGGCTAAAAATTTCTTGTCTCCCTTTGATTATCCATGAATGTTTCTTCGCTGTGATCACATACTGCACAGGGAATTGTTCTACCCTTAATGTGCCCTTTATGGAGTCAGGACATTTGGCAGAAGCTCAATCCTCCCATTTGGAGTCAGCAGTATCTGCAGATAGAATGGTTTTGATAGAGAAGCACTGTGGCTCAGTGGAAACAGCACGTGCTTGGGAGTCAGAGGTCATGGGTTCTAATCCCGGCTCAGCCACTTGTCAGCTGTGTGACTTTGGGCGAGTCACTTAACTTCTCTGGGCTTCAGTTCCCTCATCTATAAAATGGGGATTAAGACTGTGAGCTGCACGTGGGACAACCTGATCACCTTGTATCCTTCCCAGTGCTTAGAACAGTGCTCTGCACATAGTACGTGCTTAACAAATTCCATCATTATTGTTATTATTTTGGCAAAGGAGGCTGAGAGTAGAGCTCTAGAATAAGGGCCTCCTGGAGATGCAAGTGTTGCTGCTTCATCAGAATGTCTAATCATTTCATTGTTGCTCAGACAGTTGGTACTGCTAACTGGCAAATTCAGCATAGTCACAGCCAGAGTAGACAGCTGGAAGAAACCTTAATCATGGGTCCAAGAGACATGAAAGACACATTCCAGTATTTCTGTGGTTCATTCCCTAGGTTCCAGGACAATTCTCAGGGCTTTCTGATGTCAACCCATCCAAAATTAGTTTTAGCTTACTTGAATCATTTTTTTAATGGTAACTGTTTAGCACTTCATTCATTCAGTTGTATTTATTGAGCGCTTACTGTGTGCAGAGCACTGTACTAAGCGCTAGGGAAGCACTTACTATGAGTCAGGAACTGTACTAAGTACTGGGGTAGCTACAAGTTTCTCAAGTTGGACATAGTCTGTGCCTCACATGGGCTCAGAGTTTTAATCTCTATTTTACAGATGAGGTAATTGAGGGACAGAGAATCAATCAATCAATCAATTGTATTTATTGAGCGCTTACTGTGTGCAGAGCACTGTACTAAGTGCTTGGGAAGTACAAGATGGCAACATATAGAGACAGTCCCTACCCAACAGTGGGCTCACAGTCTAAAAGGGGGAGACAGAGAACAAAACCAAACATACTAACAAAATAAAATAAATAGAATAGATATGTACAAGTAAAATAAATAGAGTAATAAATATGTACAGACATATATACATATATACAGGTGCTGTAGGGAAGGGAAGGAGGTAAAATGGGGGGATGGAGAGGAAGGAAGGGGCTCAGTCTGGGAAGGCCTCCTGGAGGAGGTGAGCTCTCAGTAGGGCTTTGAAGGGAGGAAGAGAGCTAGCTTGGTGGATGGGCAGAGGGAGGGCATTCCAGGCCCGGGGGATGACGTGGGCTGGGGGTCTATGGTGGGACAGGCGAGAACGAGGCACAGTGAGGAGATTAGTGGCAGAGGAGCGGAAGGTGCGGGCTGGGCTGTAGAAGGAGAGAAGGGAGGTGAGGTAGGAGGGGGTGAGGTGATGGAGAGCCTTGAAGCCCAGGGTGAGGAGTTTCTGCCTGATGCGCAGATTGATTGGTAGCCACTGGAGATTTTTGAGGAGGGGAGTAACATGCCCAGATCATTTCTGGACAAAGACAATCCAGACAGCAGCATGAAGTATGGATTGACGTGGGGAGAGACATGAGGATGGGAGATCAGAGAGAAGGCTGATACAGTAGTCCAGACGGGATAGGATGAGAGCTTGAATGAGCAGGGTAGCGGTTTGGATGGAGAGGAAAGGGCAGAATTTGGCAATGTTGCGGAGCTGAGACCGGCAGGTTTTGGTGACGGCTTGGATGTGAGGGGTGAATGAGAGAGCGGAGTCGAGGATGACACCAAGGTTGCGGGCTTGTGAGACGGGAAGGATGGTAGTGCCATCAACAGAGATGGGAAAGTCAGGGAGAGGGCAAGGTTTGGGAGGGAAGACAAGGAGTTCAGTCTTGGACATGTTGAGTTTTAGGTGGCGGGCAGACATCCAAATGGAGATGTCCTGAAGGCAGAAGGAGATGTGAGCCTGGAGGGAGGGGGAGAGAGCAGGGGGCAGAGATGTAGATCTGGGTGTCATCAGCGTAGAGATGATAGTTGAAGCCGTGGGAGCGAATGAGGTCACCAAGGGAGTGAGTGCAGATCGAGAACAGAAGGGGACCAAGCACTGAACCTTGGGGAGCCCCCACAGTAAGGGGATGGGAGGGGGAGGAGGAGCCTGCAAAAGAGACTGAGAATGAACGATCGGAGAGATAAGAGGAGAAGCAGGAGAGGATGGAGTCTGTGAAGCCAAGGTCAGATAGTGTGTTGAGGAGAAGGGGGTGGTCCACAGTGTCGAAGGCAGCTGAGAGGTCGAGGAGGATTAGGATAGAGTATGAGCCATTGGATTTGGCAAGCAGGAGGTCATTGGTGACCTTTGAGAGGGCAGTTTCCGTGGAATGTAGGGGACAGAAGCCAGACTGGAGGGGGTCGAGGAGAGAGTTGGTGTTGAGGAATTCGAGGTAGTGCGTGTAGACAACTCGTTCAAGGAGTTTGGAAAGGAATGGTAGGAGGGATATGGGGCGATAACTAGAAGGTGAGGTGGGGTCAAGAGAGGGTTTTTTTAGGATGGGAGAGACATGGGCATGTTTGAAGGCAGAGGGGAAGGAACCAGTGGAGAGTGAGCGGTTGAAGATGGAAGTCAAGGAGGGGAGAAGGGATGGAGCGAGAGATTTCATGAGTTGAGAGGGAATGGGGTCAGAAGCACAGGTGGCCGGAGTAGCACTTGAGAAGCGGGAAGAGAGCTCCTCTGAGGATACTGCTGGGAAGGATGGGGGACTAGCAGAGAGTGTTGAGAGCTGGGGGGCTGGAGAAAGGGGGGGAGTGACTTTGGGGAGGTCGGACCGGATAGATTTAATTTTGTTAATGAAGTAGGAGGCCAGATCGTTGGGGGTGAGGGAAGGAGGAGGGGGAGGAACCGGGGGCCTGAGAAGGGAGTTGAAAGTACGGAAGAGCTGGCCGGGAATGATGGGCATGGGTGTCAATAAGGGAAGAGAAATAGTTTTGTCTGGCAGAGGAGAGGGCTGAGTTAAGGCAGGAAAGGATAAACTTGAGGTGAACGAAGTTGGCATGGTGTTTAGACTTTCGCCAGCAGCGTTCAGCAGCTTGAGCATAAGAGCGAAGGAGGCGGACAGTGGCAGTGATCCAGCGCTGTGGTTTAGTGGTACGAGAGCGGCGAAGGGAAAGGGGAGCGAGTGAGTCTAGCTGAGTAGAAAGGGTAGAGTTGAGAGCAGTAATCTGATCATCAAGACTGGGTAGAGAGGAGAGGGAGGCGAGGTGGGGTGTGAGGTGCTCAGAAAGATGGATGGGGTCAAGAGAGCAGAGATCTCTGTGAGGAACTAATATGGATTTACAGGGGAAAGGAGTGTGAGTGAGGAGGCAGGTGAGAAGATTATGGTCAGAGAGAGGGATTTCAGAGTTGGTGAGGGTGGACACAGGGCAGCGACAGGAGATGAAGAGGTTGAGGGTATGACCAAGTTCGTGAGCGGGTGAGGTGGGGTGGAGCAAGAGGTTGGCAGCATCGAGGAGAGATAGAAGGCAAGTGGCAGAGGAGTCATCAGGGATATCCATGTGGATGTTGAAGTCTCCAAGGATCAGAGTGGGCATGGAAAAGGAGAGAAGGAAAGTGAGGAAGGGGTCAAAATTGTTAACGAAGTTGGAGGTGGGGCCGGGGGGGGGAGGGGCGGTAGATGATGGCTACAAGAATCTGGAGGGGGTGGTAGAGGTGAATAATGTGGGCTTCAAAGGAAGGGAAGGAAAGGGAAGGGGGAGGAGGGATAGTGTGAAAGTGACATTGTGGGGTGAGAAGGAAGCCGACACCTCCTCCTTTTCTGGTGAGTCTGGGGGAGTGGGAGAAGAAGAGGCCTCCACTGGAGAGAGCAGCAGAAGAGACCGTGTCGTCTGGAGACAACCATGTTTCAGTTAGGGCGAGGAGGAGTAGAGAGCTGGAAAGGAATAGGTCTAGGATGAAAGGAATCTTACTTAAAACGGAACCGGGGTTCCAGAGGCCACACTTGACAGCAGCTGTCGAGGGAGGGGAGGGAGAAGGAAGGGTGTGAGGGGTGGGGAGGGTTTGGATTGGGATGAGTTGGCGGGGGCCTGGGCGGGGAGAGTGGGAAGAGGGGTGGCGATGGGAAAGGAGAACTGGGATGGGGTGGGGGCGGGGAGAAGAGGAGGGAGGGGGCTGGGAGGGAGAAGTGGCGGACTGGCGCTGGAACAGAGGGATCCTTGGTAGGGGGTGAGTGGGAGTGGTCTTGGTGGGGGAGAGGGAGGGAAAAAGCTCGGTGGGAGAGGGGAAGGGGAGGGTGAGTAATGGGAATGGCAGTTGGGAGCAAGGAAATTGAAAGTTCATGGTGAGGTCAGCAGGGTGAGTGACAGTACAGCGGGAGGTTAAGAATTGAGATGCAGAAGCAATAAAACAGTAGCAATGATATAAGTAGGCGATGGCATCACAGGGGGTAGTTAAACAATTAACATGCTATGGCAATAATAAAATTGGAAGATAATGATTTCACAAAGAGCAGATACAAACTATTATGTGCTGGAGTAGGGTGGACCTGTTAAGGGGGTCAGGGAGCAGAGATACCTGGGGAGAGGAGTGAACAGCCATGGGAGGGCTGAGTAGGTGCGAATGAGATTGAGAAGTTAAGTAACTTGCCCAAGATGACACAGCAGACAAGTGTCAGAGTGTTTAGAATCCAGGTCCTTCTGACTTCTAGGTGCATGATCTATTCACTAGGGGATGCTGCTTCATGTCTCAGTGGAAAGAGCATGGGCTTTGGAGTCAGAGGTCATGGATTCAAATGCCAGCTCCACCAACTGTCAGTTGTGTGACTTTGGGCAAGTCACTTAACTTCTCTGTGCCTCAGTTACCTCATCTGAAAAGTGGGGATTAAAAACTGTGAGCCCCCCATGGGGCAATCTGATAACCTTATAACCTCCCCAGGGCTTAGAACAGTGCTTTGCATATAGTAAGTGCTTAACAAATACCATCATTATTATTTGAATTATTGGGTTTGAATCATCGGCAGAAGCTTCTGCCTCATCTTCTTCCAGCCTTGAGCAAGGAAGAGAAAGTCACGAAGGCTGTGTTGTAATAGAAGTAACAGCATTTATTAAATGCCCATTTGGTGCAGTACACTGTTCTAAGCACTTGGGGAGACCAGAATAACAAAATGACACATTCTTTACATTCTAATGGCCAGGGTTGGGAAGTAGAGATTACAGCAGCAGCATTGATTCCTCAGCTCATCCTTCATGTGAACCTCACTTTCTACTTTACTCTCATTTCAAAGGGAGTGGACTTGGGTAAGAATCATTACTAATATGAGTGATGATGGTATTTACTGATCACTCCATACCAACACTGTGCTAAGTGCTGGGGCAGATACAAGGTATTCACACTGGGGAAGAATAATTAATAATATGAATGATTATGGTATTTATTAATCACTCTGCACCAACACTGTGCTAAGCACTGGGGCAGATAGAAGATAATCAGACCATACACTATCCCTGTCCCACAGGGGCCTCCTTAAGAAGGAGGGTGATCAGACATTTTATCCCTATCTTATAGATGAGGAAATTGAATCCCAGAGAGGTTAAATGACTTGCCTAAGATCACACAGCAGTTCTGAGGCAGAGTCAGGACCAGAGCCCGGATTTCTTGAGTTTCAGGACCATGATTCTGTCACTAGGTCATGAGGGAGCAGAAAGCTGTCAGGCGATCGAGTGATGGTACAAATAAAGAAGATTAAGAAAGAGGGAGTGAGGAGCATGAGCATAGGCAGTGTACAAAAGGAAAACTAAACACGTTTAAGATCCCTAATCTGTGACTCCTGCCAAATGAGTCTCTCATGAACCCAGTGGTTTGACTGTGAGACGACCAATAAACAGATCCATGTAGAGATTTAGTTGAAGCTGAGAGTACAGATGAGTTCCTCAAAATAACAGGTGTAGATTGAGCATAAGTGGGGATCCAAACTGAGCCTTGAGTGACCCCCAAAGTTTAGGACAAATAATAGTAGTAATTGTGATATATGTTAAGTGCTTACTATGTGACAGACACTATACTAAGAGCTGTGATGGATACAAGCAAATTGGGGTGGACACAGCCCCTGTCTCACTTGGGGCTCAGAGTCTCAATTCCCATTTTACAGATGAGGTAACTGAGGCACGGAGAAGTTAAGTGACTTGCCCAAGGTCACACAGCAGACAAGCTGCAGAGCCGGGATTAAAACCCATAACCTCTGACTCCCAGGCCTGTGCTCTATCCACTACACCATGCTACTTTTCTAAGATGAAAGAAGAGTAAGGACATATAGGATGGAGTAGAATCCTTCAGATTTAGCAAGTAGCTGGTCATTGGTGACCGAGAGAGAAATTTCAGTTGACTGGAGTGGGCAGATGGTAGATTGTATAAAGTCAAAGAAGGGTTTGGAGTGGGGGAAGTAGACAAAGCAGATTTAAAGAACCCATTCAAGGAGTTTGTATAGGAATAATGATAGGACATGGGTTCTAATCCCAGCTCCGCCACTTGTCTGTTATATAACCTTGGGCAACTCACTTCACTTCTCTGTGCCTCAGTTACCTCATCTGTAAACTGGATTAAGACTGTGAGCCCCAGAGAAGCAGCATGGCTTAGTGGAAAGAGCACGGGCTTGGGAGTCAGAGGTCATGGGTTTTAATCCCCGCTCCGCCACTTGTCAGCTGTGTGACTTTGGGCAAGTCAGTTAACTTCTCTCTTACCTCAGTTACCTCATCTGTAAAATGGGGATTAAGACTGTGAGCCCCAGGTGGGACAACCTGATTACTCTGTATCTAACCCAGAGTTTAGAACAGTGCGTGGCACATAGTAAGCGCTTAACAAATACCATCATTATTATTATTACTGCTCAGTGTCACACAGCAGGCAAGTGGCAGAACCACTGACTCCCCTAATTCCCAGGCCTGTTTCTTTCCACTAGGCCATGCTGCTTCCCTTACTGGTAGGAGGGAGATTGAGCAATAGGTGGTGGTGCGGTGGGATTAAGTGAGTTGTTTTTTGTTGGTTTTTTTTTTTTGGATCATAGATTTGCTGGCATACATGACAGACTAAGAGAAGGAACCATAAGAGAGTGAAGAGTTGAAGGTGGTGGTCAGGGAGGGAAGAGAAGTGCATTTTTATAAAGTGTAAAACGATGGTGTCAGAGGCTCAGATATCATTTCAGCTCCCTTTCAGTACTCTTAAAAGCATTTTGTTTCTCTCCTGCAAACAAGTCACCCTTTCTTGTGTTTTTATTTAAACAGAGCGATGTGTACAGCTGGGATGTAGTAGGAGAGTAGCAAAGTGAGGTAGGAGAGGGCAAGGTGACTGAGCTTTAGAGTCAATGGTGAGGAGTTTTTGTTTGATGTGGAAGTGGATGGACAACCACTGGAGGTTCTTGAGAAGTGGGGAAACATGGCCTGAATGTTTTTTAGAACCATGTTGTCTTTATGAGAAATTTGTTCTTTCCAAATTAGTAAAATCTGAATGTTCTCATCAACTCTGTTTTACAGTCCAGAGTCCAATGACCCAGACTCATTTCCTCTTCTTCCTCCTGCCATAGTCTAGTGGCTAGTCCATGATTCTCCCTCCTGCCAACTGTGTCCCTAAGTATTACCCCCAGAAAAAGTTTCTGGGGAAAGGAAACTCAAACAATTAACCAAATATTAAGTGTTTGGATTTGTATTATCCCTTCCCTCAATCAGTGACTCAATCCACAAATGGTGTTTACAGTACTAAAGTGCTTGGGAGAGTACAATTCAATAGAGTTGGTTAGGCATGATACCCTCCCATCAGGGACTTACATTAAAAAGGGGAAGACAGGCATTGAAATAAATTGCAGATAGGGGAAATGGCAGAGTAAGGATGTGTACCCAAGTGCTGTGGGACTGTGGGAAAGAAGTCAAGTGCTTAAAGGGTAAAGATCCAAGTGCATTTGGCAACACAGAAGAGTGGGTGGGTAGGGGAAATGAGGACTTAGGGTATGCCACTTGGAGGAGCTGTGATATTAGGAAACCTTTTAAGGTAGAGAGAGTGGTGGTCTGTTGGACATAAAGAGGAAGGGAGTTCCAGACTAGAAGGAGGAAGGGAACATGGGGTCATCAGTGAGACAGACAAGATTTAGATACAATGAGTAGGTTAGCGTTAGAGGAACGAAGTGTGTGGGATGCAGAAGGAGGTCATCGAGGTAAAGTAGGAAGAGGAGAGCTGACTGAATGCCTTAAAGCCTGTGATAAGCAATTCCTGTTTGATGACGCTGTTGACCATCCCCTTCTCCTGGAAACATTATCCAACCTCAGCTTTACTGACACTATCCTCTCCTGGTTCTCCTCCTATCTCTCTGGCTGCATATTCTCAGTCTATTACACATTCTCCTCCAATGCCTCCTGCCCCCTAAATTTGGGTGACTAGTTCTGGGTCTCCTTCAATTCCCCATCTACACTCACTCCCTTGGAGAACTCTTATGGTCACATGGCTTCAAGTATCACCTCTATGCAGACGATTCTTAAATTTACATCTCCAGTCCTGATCTCTCTCCCCCTCTGCAATCTCATATTTCCTCCTGCCTTCAAGACTTCTCTACTTGGATGTCCTGCCATCACCTCAAACTTAAACTGTAAAAAACAGAACTCCTTATCTTTCCAGCCAAACCCTCCCTTTCCACAACTTTTTTAATCACTGTAGACAGCATGTCTCACAAGCCCGTAATCTTGATTGATTGATGTGGAGGTGGATGGGCAATCAGTGAAGGTTTTTGAGGAGTGGGGAGATAGAGAATGAATTTTTTTAGAAAAATAATCTGGATAGCAGAATGAAGTAAAGATGGGAGAGGGGAGTGATAGGAGGCAGGGAGGTCAGTAAGGAGGCTGATGCAGTAGTCAAGGTAAAATATGGTAAGTAGTTGGATCAGTGCAGTAGCAGTTTGGATGGAGAGGAAAGAGCAGATTTTAGAAATATTGTGAAGGAAGAACTGATAGGATTTGGTGAACAAATGAATATCTGGGTTGAATGAGAGAGATGAGTAGATGAAAATTCATTCATTCATTAATCATATTTATTGAGCGCTTACAGTGTGCCCAGCACTGTACTAAGTGCTTGAAAAGTGCAAGTTGGCAACATATAGAGAATGTCCCTAGCCAACAACGGGCTCACAGTCTAGAAGGGGGAGACAGACAACAAAAACAAAACATGTAGACAGGTGTCAAAATCATCAGAAAAAATAGAATTAAAGCTATATTCACATCATTAACAAAATAAGTAGAATAGTAAATATGTACAAGTAAAATAAATAGAGTAATAATTCTGTTCAAATATATACAAGTGCTGTGGGGAGGGGAAGGAGGTAGGGCTGGGGGGATGGGGAGTTGTAGAGGGAAAAGGACACTCAGTCTGGGAAGGCCTCTTGGAGGAGGTGAGCTCTCAGTAGGGCTTTGAAGGAAGGAAGAGAGCTAGCTTGGCGGATGGGCAGAGGGAAAGGACGTGGGCTGGGGGTCAACAGCGGGACAGGCAAGAACGAGGCCAAGTGAGGAGGTTAGCAGTGGCAGAGGAGTGGAGAGTGCGGGCTGGGCTATAGAAGGAGAGAAGGGAGGTGAGGTAGGAGGGGGCGAGGTGATGAAGAGCCTTGAAGCCGAGAATGAGGAGTTTTTGCCTGATTTGTAGGTTGACCGGCAGCCACTGGAGATTTTTGCCAACTGTACAGGCTTGAGAGAGAGGGTAGGATGATGGTGTTGTCTACAGTAATGGCAAAGTCATAGGGATGATGATTTTAGTAATAGTAATAACTTTTAGTGATAATAATTCTGGTACTTTTTAAGCACTTACTATTTTTAAGCACTTCAGACCATGTTTCCCCACTCCTCTAGAAATTCCAGTGGTTGCCCACCCACCTCAGCATCAAACAAAAATTTCTCACCCTTGGCTTTAAAGCACCCTACCACCTTGCCCCTCCTACCTCACTTTACTTCTCTCCTTCTACAACCCAGCCCACACACTTTGTTCCTCTAATGCTAACCTTCTCACTACCAATAAAGACCAGTTCATACCACTTGGCTGATTCAGTGAAGCAGTTTGCAATTTACAATGAATCAAATGTCTTAGATGTGTTCCTTTAGCATATGGTCATCAACGAATATAAACTCTGGAATGACAGGCTCTCAGGCTTCAGAATGATGTGCATAGTCTGTTGATTTGGAATAGTTTTCCAGGGGAGTGGAAGAACACCTAATGTCTGAGTCGAGGTCCCTTGTTTCATCCTCCTCCAAAGTTGTGCTGAATAAATTAAACCAACTGGGCCTACCCTGTCCAACTCTTTTATCCTACTGATGATGAGGACCAGATCAGGAGAAGCACTCCAGGTTCTGATGTGACAAGCATTCCTGAAGCAGTTTCAGAAACTTAATGAAGTTCTCAGGTAAGCCACATTTGCTGAGCCACTTCCAAAGCAGGATCGTTTGTTGATGCAGTGGTTCTGCTCCTTAAGCCCTTGGGGAATTTGGACAGTAATGGGGAAAGGGAGGTGGAATACTAGTTAGAGGGTGCAGAGGTGCAAAGTCGTATTGAAGGCACATCTCCTCCAAGAGGCCTTCCCAGACTAAGCCCCACCTTTCCTCATCTCCCATTCCCTTCTGTGTCATCCTGACTTGTTCCCTTAGCTCTACCTCGCTTTCAGCCCCATAGCACTTATGTACATATCTGCACTTTTATTTATCTGTATTGATGTCTGTCTTTCCACTTCTAGACTGTGACCTTGTTGTGGGCAGGGAATGTGTCTGTTTATTGTTGTATTGTCGTCGCCCAAGTGCTTAGTACAATGCTCTGCTCACAGTAAGCGTTCAATAAACAATAATAATAATAATAATAATAATAATAATAATAATAATGATAATGGTATTTGTTAAGCACTTACTATGTACCAAGCACTGTTACTGAATGAATGAATGAATGAATGAATAATCAGTTAGGGCACAATCCCTGTCCCGCATGGGGCTCACCATTTATGTAGGAGGGCGAACAGCAGAAACAGCATGGCCTAGTGAATAGAGTAGGGGCTTGGGCATAAGAAGGATGTGGGTTCTAATCCCAGCTCTGACACTTTTCTGCTGTGCCTCAGTTGTCTCATCTGTAAAATGAGGATTACTACTGTGATCATTCAAAGCATGTTTGAAAGCAGTGGAGTAGGAGCCAGTGGAATCCAACACTTTGTACCTGAGTGCTGTCAGTGAGCTTAGTTTTGGAAGTTTGATGTTTAGCATTAGGCTGTTATGGGCAGGGAACGTGTCCACTAATTCTGTTGTATTGTACTCTCCCAAGCTCTTAGAACAGTGGTCTGGGCATAGAGCTTGATAAATACCATTGATTGATTAATTGACTGACTGATGGTTGGGGATGGTACATTTGGCTGCCTTGGTTGTATTGATAAATATAATAATAATGATAAGAATAATAATTATGGCATTTGTTAAGCTCTGTCTCAATATTGCACCTGGAGAGTTCCCAGTACCCTACCAGTCGCTGCTACAGGAGGGAGATTCAAGCAGAGGCCTACCCATTCCATTCCTAGCTTGGGGAGTGGCTAGCAAGTGGAAGGCAATCTGCTAGAAGCCAAAACTCATCTGTGCTGGGCAGCAGCGGCATGGGAGAGAGTCAAAGTTTACAGTGCGCAAGCAGGCAATGGTAAACCACTTCTGTATTTTGACCAAGAAAACTCTGTGGATCCACTACGAGAATGATTGCAGATGGAGGTGGAGACATGCTGTGTCCATGGAGTTGCTATGGGTCAGAGATGACTCAACAGCATAAGACAAGATTTGTTAAGAGCTTACATGTTCCAAACACTATTCTAAGTGCTGGGATAGACACAAGGTAAACAGGTTGCCCTGCGTGGGGCTCACAGTCTTACTCCCCATTTTACAGATGAGGTAACTGAGTCACAGAGAAGTTAAGTGACTTGCCCAAAGTTACACATCTGACAAGGGGCGGAGAAAGGATTAGAACCCATGACCTCTGACTCACAAGCCGATGCTCTTTCCAGTAAGCCACACTGCTTTCAATCCATACTTCACGCTGCTGCCCGGATCATCTTTGTGCAGAAACGCTCTGGGCATGTTACTCCCCTCCTCAAAAATCTCCAGTGGCTACCAATAAACCTACACATCAGGCAAAAACTCCTCACTCTCGACTTCAAGGCTCTCCATCACCTCGCCCCCTCCTACCTCACCTCCCTTCTTTCCTTCTACAGACCAGCCCACACCCTCTGCTCCTCTGCTGGTAACCTCCTCACTGTGCCTCATTCTCGCCTGTCCCATCGTCTACCGCCCGCCCACGTCCTCCCCCTGGCCTGGAATGCCCTCCCTCTGCACATCCGCCAAGCTAGCTCTCTTCCTCCCTTCAAGGCCCTATTGAGAGCTCACCTCCTCCAGGAAGCCTTTCCAGACTAAGCCCCCTCCTTCCACTCCCCATCCCTCCCGCCTTACCTCCTTCCCCTCCCCACAGCACCTGTAAATATGTATATATGTTTGTACGTATTTATTACTCTATTTATTTTACTTGTACATATCTATTCTATTTATTGTATTTTGTTAATATGTTTTGTTGTCTGTCTCCCCCTTCTAGACTGTGAGCCTGCTGTTGGGTAGGGACTATCTCTATATGTTGCCAATTTGTACTTCCCAAGCACTTAGTACAGTGCTCTGCACACAGTAAGTGCTCAATAAATAAGATTGAATGAATGAATATGGAATAGTTGGAGTTTATGAGCCAATGACCAGTCCAGCATTCCCCCTCTCATGGCTTTAAGGATCTGAAAATCTCTCAAGCCTCCTAAATCAGGGCCAGCATCAGCTGATTGGCTGCTGGAGGCCAAATCTCAAATTTCCTCTTGCATATGTCTCCAGAAGCACCCCCATCTCAGCATGCACAGAGCTCAAAGGGATGATATCATACGTGAAATTTTTTGGAAGCAGCTATGGTTTTGCTGAGTCAGAATGCTGAAAATCTTAGTCCTCTCAAGGGCAGTATCCTTAGGCCTTGTCCCTGGCCACTGTCACCCTGGAGACTCTCCCGGTTTGCTCAGCAGAACTAGCAGAGCTCCAAAGTGCTCCCCTCCTCCAAAATCTCCAGTGGTACCAATCAACCTACGCATCAGGCAAAAACTCCCCACCCTTGGCTTCAATCAATCAATCATATTTATTGAGCACTTACTGTGTGCAGAGCACTGTACTAAGCGCTTGGGAAGTACAAGTTGGCAACACATAAAGACAGCCCCTACCCAACAGTGGGCTCACAGTCTAAAAGGGGGCTCACAGTCTAAAAAGTTTAAAAGCTTCAAGGCTCTCCATCACCTCACCCCCTCCTACCTCACCTCCCTTCTCTCCTTCTACAGCCCAGCCCACACCTTCCGCTCCTCTGCTGCTCACCTCCTCACTGTGCCTCGTTCTTGCCTGTCCCGCCATCGACCCCCAGCCCACGTCATCCCCCGGGCCTGGAATGCCCTCCCTCCACACATCCGCCAAGCTAGCTCTCTTCCTCCCTTCAAGGCCCTACTGAGAGCTCACCTCCTCCAGGAGGCCTTCCCAGACTGAGCCCCCTCCTTCCTCTACCCCTCCTCCCCCGCCATCCGTCCACCTTACCTCCTTCCCCTCCCCACAGCACCTGTATATATGTGTATATGTTTGTACGTATTTATTACTCTATTTATTTTACTTGTACATATTTACTATTCTATTTATTTTATTTTGTTAGTATGTTTGGTTTTGTTCTCTGTCTCCCCCTTCTAGACTGTGAGCCCGCTGTTGGGTAGGGACTGTCTCCATATGTTGCCAACTTGTACTTTCTAAGGGCTTAGTACAGTGCTCTGCACACAGTAAGTGCTCAATAAATACAATTGAATGAAAGTAGATTTGTTCTGTGTCGATTAGCAGGAGTTCTGGGATAGAACTCAAACCTTCTCCTCTCCGTTTCAGTGTGGCAGAGTGAAGGGCTCAGGAGAGCCAGAAGGCCTGGGTCTCTACTGCCTGTTAGGAACGGCAAGTGGTTGGGGCCCCAGCACCGGTAGTGGTAAGGGGCTGAGCTGAGGCAGAAAAGGAGAGAGAGGGGTTTTTTGTTTTTGTTCTTTTCGTGGTATTTAAGCACATAGTATGCGTGGCTCAGTGGAAAGAGCCCGGGCTTTGGAGTCAGAGGTTGTGGGTTCAAATCCCAACTCCCCAACTTGTCAGTCTTGTGACTTTGGGCAAGTCACTTCACTTCTCTGGGCCTCAGTTCCCTCATCGGTAAAATGGGGATTAAGACTGTGAGCCCCTCATGGAACAACCTGATCACCTTGTAACCTCCTCAGCACTTAGAACTGGGGAGTTCCTTGCACATAGTAAGTGCTTAATAAATACCATTATTATTATTATTATTATTAAAATGGGGATTAAGACTGTGAGCCCCACATGGAACAACATGATCAACTTGCAACCTTCTCAGCGTTTAGAACAGTGTTTTGCACAAAGTAAGCACTTAATAAATGCCATTATTATTATTATTATGTGGCAGGAACGGTAACAAGTGCTGTACTAAAAGTTGGGTGGTAGTCAATCATATTTATTGAGCACTTACTGAGGTCAGAGCCCGTCTTCTAGACTGTGAGCCCATCTTCTAGACTGTGAGCTCATTGTTGGGTAGGGACCGTCTCTATATGTTGCCAACTTGTACTTCCCAAGTGCTTAGTACAGTGCTCTGTACACAGTAAGCGCTCAATAAATACGATTGAATGAATGAATGAATGGGAGAGTACGATATAACAAAAAACCAGACACATTCCCTGCCTACATGGAGTTTAGAAGGCAGCAGCAGCAGCAGGGAGCATGGGGTGGCTGGAAGCCCCAACAGCCACAATTTGGGTTCAACATCTCAGGAGGCAGAGAGACCAAGTATTAAGGGTTCATGAGGCTGCCCATTGCCAGTGTACCAAGGCCAAAACAAATCACAGTGGAAATACAAAGCGATTGGCAGGTGATGCTCAGAGTCTCCCTCCCAGAGCTACCCGAAACCACCTGCCATCTGGATCTCAAGCTCCATTGCTCTACGTTGCCCAATCTTTTGTGCTGTGGCATTAACTCCCTGGAACAGAAAGCTTCCCTCATCCAACCTCACTGTATTCTTTCTCAATTCTCCCAGCGGTCTAGTCAGATCAGGGGAGAGGAGAGTGAATTTTGATGATTTTGACATGGGCTCCTGATCTGTGAATGAACATCCTGAATTGGGCTGTCCTGGGGTGTCAAGCGGTCACCTTAGCATTCCTTATTCTGCTGCAAGCAATACACCACTCAGTGGGAAATTCAAACTGACTTCAAAGTCTTTAAAAGACTGATGATTTAGGGATTAACTGGCTGCAAACCGAACTCAATTCCCTTATTCAGATGCTCACCCTTTGTCTGGCTATCACTTTATCTATCTCTGCCCTTTCTCCTTTCCTTTTCTCCTTTCTTTCATGGCCTCCTGGAAAGAGCAGAGTCCTGAGGCTCTCCGCTTGCCTGTGTGACAAAGGGGAAGTCCTTAAATTCTCTGTGCCTCAGTATACTTAACAGTTAAATGGGGAGATAACACCTGTGTTAATAATGCTAATAATAATAACGATGATATGATGGTATTTGTTAAGTGCTTACTATGTGCCAGGTATGGTACTAAGCACTGGGGTGGATACAAGCAAATCGAGTTGGACACAGTCCCTGTCCCATGTGGGGCTCCCAGTCTCAATCCCCATTTTACAGATGAGGTCACTGAGGCACAAAGAAGTGAAGTGACTTGCCCAAGGTCACACAGCAGACAAGTGGTGGAGCTGGGATTAGAACCCATGACCTTCTGACTCCCTGTCCCATGCTATAGCCACAGGTGTGGCATTTAAACACTTACTATATGCCAAGCACTGTACTGAGCACTAGGGTAGAAATAAGATACTCAAGTCCCACATGGGGCTCACATTCTAAGTAGGAGGGAGAACCAGTCATGAATCCTCATTTGGTAGGTGAGGGAACTGAGGCACAGAGAAGTTTAGTGACTCAGTCAGGTGACCAAGATGAAATTAAAACCCATGTCTTCTAACTTCCAGTCCCATGGTCTTTCAACTAGGCCCCCCCTCCTTCCCACTTGCCTGTTCTCACTACCCTTTAGATTTTGAACCCCATGTGTGATGAGGACTGTGTTTGATAAGCTTATCTTGTATCTACCTCTGCAGGATGAAATATAACATAATGATGTAATGCAATACAATATAATCCCTTCTTAACTAATCTGAGAATTAATGTAATATATTCTCCTCTATTCAGTTCTTTTCTTGTTTTTACTGACTTCGTAATTTTGCATCCAACCTCTCTTTACTTTTAGACTGTGAGCCCAGTCTTTTAGACTGTGAGCCCACTGTTGGGTAGGGACTGCATATGTTGGCAACTTGTACTTCCCAAGCGCTTAGTACAGTGCTCTGCACACAGTAAGCGCTCAATAAATACAATTGACTGATTTCCAGTTATTGGTATTTTACTGTTCCTCCTGCCTCTTAATTGTTACTGGGTTTTTTTTTCCTGGAGGTTTGCTTTGTTCTTATAACTCCATTTCCCCTCAGTGCTAACCTTGCTACTAAGCAGTTGGAGAACCCAGGAGAGCAGTGGGACTTAGAGATTCAGTAGCTTCTCTGTTTGGATTTTTTCTACAGTGCCTTTTACAACTTTTCTTCTCCTTATTTTCTATTTCTGCTTTCATTCTTTCCCCCTGCCCTGCCTCCTCTTTCTGCAGTCTATAGGCCTAGAATCACCTTGGGTTGCTATACGCTCAGCTTCTAAATTTAAATGGAAAACTTCAGTCTTAATGTAGGCAATCAAAACTGGGCAAGAAACTAGTTAGGAAGCAGCGTGACCTAATGGAAAGAGCACGGGCCTGGGAGTCAGAGGATGTGGGTTCTAATCTCGGCACTGCCAGGTGTCTGCTGTGTGACTTTGGACAAGTCACTTTTCTGTACCTCAGTGACCTCATCTGTAAAATGATAAAAAAAAACCCTCACTCAGACTATGCAAAAGAGACTGTGTCCAAAGTGATTATCTTGTATCTACCCAGTACTTAGTACAGTGCCTGGCACATAGTAACCATTTTAACAAGTACCACTGAAAAGAAAATAAAAGCCAGTACCCAGGAAGCCTATATTTACATTTTTATTCAATAGAATAAGGAAACCACTTTCAGAATGGCAGTGAGGAAGACACTTCAGAAATTAAGGCTTTTCTAAATAATTTTGCTTTTTAATTAAGACACTAGAACACGTTCATTTACAAGCTGGTGATGAACTTTCTTCTCTGATAATAATAGACTTTCTTCACTGATGATAATAATAATGGAATTTGTTAAGCACTCACTATGCACCAAACACTTTACCAAGTGCTGGGGTCGATACAAGAGACTCACAGGCTAAGTGGATAGAGCACAGGCCTAGGATTCAGAAGGATCTGAGTTCTAATACTGACTCTGCAGCTCATTGTGGGCAGGGGAAAGTGTCCGTTTATTGTTATATTTTATTCCCCCAAGCGTACAGTGATCTGCGTTCAGTAAGCGCTCAATAAATACAATCGACTGACTGACTTCTGTGGGACCTCAGGTAAGTCACTTCATTTATCTGTGCCGTAGTTACCTCATCTCTAAAATGGGGATTAAGATTGTGAGCCCCATGTAGGACAGGGACTATGTCCAACCCGACTTGCTTGTATCCACCCCAGAGCTTAGAGTAGAACATTCATTCAATCATATTTATTGAGCACTTACTGTGTGCAGAGCACTGTATTAAGCACATAGTAGGTGCCTAACATTACCACGATTATTATTATGATGATGATGGTTATTATTTAGAAGGGGAAAAAGATATGGAATCCCCATTTTACAGATGAGGATACTGAGGCACAGAGAAGTTAAATAACTTGTCCAAGGTTACACAGCAGGAAAATGGCAGAGACAGGATTAGAACCCAGGTCCAAATTATTTTCACTAGGCTTTGCTTCTTCCCTTTCACCAATGAACACTTGCTTATGCCCTTTCTCTTGCTTGGAGCTCCTTTCCCCTTTATAACCAGGAGACCACCACTCTCCCCATCTTCAAAGCCCTACTAAAAGCACATCAATCAATCAATTAATGGTATTTATTGATCACTTATTGTGGGCAGAACACTGTGCTAAGTGCTTGGGAGAGTACAATATCACAGAATTGATAGACATGTTTCCTCTCCACAAAGAGCTTACAGTCTAGAGCTTACAACTCCTTACATCTTGTTGCCGACTCGTACTTCTCAAGCGCTTAGTACATTGCTCTACACAGAATGTGTGCTCGATAAATACAATTAAATGAATGAATGAATCTCCTTCAGGAGTCCTTCCGTGACCTATCTTTCATTGCCTCGCCCTGTTGACCGCCCCCCAGACTCTTGACACTTCAACACTTCCTCCATCAACAGTATTTACTGAGAGCTTCCTATATTGCGGTCTCACCTCCGCAACGTTGCGAAGATCCGCCCTTTCCTCTCCATTCAAACCGCTACCCTGCTCGTTCAAGCTCTCATCCTACCCCGTCTGAATTACTGTACCAGCCTCCTCTCCGATCTCCCATCCTCCTGTCTCTCCCCACTTCAATCCATACTTCACGCTGCTGCCTGTATTGTCTTTGTCCAGAAACACTCTGGTCATGTTACTCCCCTCCTCAAAAATCTCCAGTGGCTACCAATAAACCTACACATCAGACAAAAACTCCTCACTCTCGACTTCAAGACTGTCCATCACCTCGCCCCCCTCCTACCTCACCTCCCTTCTTTCCTTCTCCAGCCCAGCCCGCACCCTCCATTCCTCTGCCGCTAATCTCCTCACCTTGCCTCGTTCTCGCCTGTCCCTCAGTCGACCCCCGGCCCACGTCATCCCCCTGGCCTGGAATGCCCTCCCTTCCCACATCCGCCAAGCTAGCTCTCTTCCTCCCTTCAAGGCCCTACTGGGAGCTCACCTCCTCCAGGAGGCCTTCCCAGACTGAGCCCCCTCCTTCCTCTCCCCCTCCTCCCCATCCACCCACCTTACCTCCTTCCCCTCCCCACAGCACCTGTATATATGTATATATGTTTGTACGTGTTTATTACTCTTTATTTATTTATTTTATTTGTACATATTTATTCTATTTATTTTATTTTGTTAATATGTTTTGTCTTGTTCTCTGTCTCCCCCGTCTAGACTGTGAGTCCACTGTTGGGTAGGGACCATCTCTATATGTTGCCAACTTGTACTTCCCAAGCGCTTAGTACAGTGCTCTGCACACAGTAAGCGCTCAATAAATACGATTGATTGATTGATTGATTGACTGATTAGACGGGGGAGACAGAGAACAAAACAAAACATATTAACAAAATAAAATCCCGGCGAGTCCCGCGGCTCGGCCCAGCCCTGCCCTGCCCTGCCAGGGGGACACAGAACGGGGCCCCGAGGTCCGGGGGTGTGGGAGCTGCTCTCCTCCCGCAGGCCTGGGCTCCTCTCCCAGCAGAGCGCCAGGCCAGACCCCTGCAGTCCCGGCTCTGAGCGGCGGCCCAGCACTGTACTAAGTGCTTGGGAGAGTATTAAATGACAATAAACAGACTTGTTCCCTGCTCACAACAACCTTACAGTCCAGAGGGGGAGATAGTGAGGTCACTGAGGCCCAGAGAAGGGACCCCAGTGCTTAGAACAGTGCTTGGCACATAGTAAGCGCTTCCTCCTCCCCTCCCCATCACCCCCCAGACCTACCTCCTTCCCCTCCCCATAGCACATGTATTTATTTGTACGTATTTGTTACTCTATTTATTTTACTTGTACATATTTACTACTCTATTTTATTAATGATGTACATATAGCTATAATTCTATTTATTCTGATGGTTTTAACACCTGTCTGCATGTTTAGTTTTGTTGTCTGTCTCCCCCTTCTAGACTGTGAGCCCATTGTTGGGTAGGGACAATCTCTATATGTTGCCGACTTGTACTTCCCAAGCCCTTAGTACAGTGCTCTGCACACAGTAAGTGCTCAATAAATACGATTGAATGATTGACTGAATGAATGAACAAATACCATCATTATTGTTACATTTATTGAGCACTTCCTATGTGCAGAACACTACAATAAGCCCTCAATGTGACTTCTGATCCAGTTCAAAAGCTGACAAAAAGAGGCAGAGAGAACTCCAGAGAATCACTTCTCCTGGATTTTAAAGGCTTCCCCTATGTTTGTTCACCCTCATTTGGGAAATATAGGCTTTTATTTTTTGAGATTCCTAGGCAGGTTTTCTTCTTCTTCAGTTTCTTAACCTCAAATCCATCTCTAAAAGGAGTCTGAATAATAAGGACAATTGTTTACAAACCCACTGATAATATTTCACTTGCCAAACCAAAAAGATATAGATATAGATATACATCAGTAGATATAGAGAGATGAGTATATATGTAAATATCCACTGACTAGCCATTTAGTAGCCTTGTTTCTTCATTGGTTGTTCAGAAGAACACTAATAAATTTCCTACTTCTGGGACCTCACTTTTGGAGCAGTGACACCCAGCTTCAGGTACTGGGTTAAATTTAATTAATTCTACCATAACTCCCCCAATCAGCATATATAAAAATTAATACTGGTAGCTCCACAACCCCATAACTCCTAATATAATGATGGCATGCAATGAGAATTAACATGCCTCTATGCTGCTTAGTGGGTTTTAAGGGTTTTAAAGGTGCTTACCAAGATTTAATAATATTAAATAAAACTTATTAAGGATGTATAGAAGAGAGATAGGAACCAAGAGGGGAAATACATGCAGTCTGATTGGGATGTGGGCAAGAAGCTGAGTGCCTGAAGAAATCTTAGATGCTAGAGGAGCAAGGAGTGGCTGCTTCTTCATCTACTTTGTCTTTTGAAGTCAATTATTTTCCATCAGATGGTGGCAGACATCAACAGTTTCTAGTCCGTTTGTGTCTGGAATCCCAAACTCTGATGACAATTTAACTTTTGATGCCTATGTGGAGTTTGACTTTGGATTGGGACATCTCCATGCACATAGGAAAGGGCTACATGCACATCTAGATGAGAGTATGTATATTTGAAAAAAAAAAAAGACCTGAGGGCTATTATCAAATCCTGTTTGCCATTGTCAAAAATTCTCAAAAATAAATAACAATAGCAATAATAGTAATTATAGAAATATTTGTTAAACATTATGTGTCGGGAAAGGTACCAAATGCTAGGGTAATCAATCCAGTCTTATTTATTGAGCAATTACTATGTGCAGAGTACTGAAATAAGCAATTGGGAAAGTACAGTACAGCAGAGTTGGTAGATATGTTCCCTGCCCACAACAAGTTTACAGTTTAAAGGGGGAGACAGAAATTAACAAACTACTTTATGCCATCATGCTTGATGATCCAATGAAGGATCTGTAAGCTACAGTCATAATATTCTTTATAGCCACTGGGAAGCCATAAGTGAGGAGCATAGCCTGATGCCTGGGAATCAGAGGACCTGGGTTCTTATTCTGGCTCTACCACCTACCTGCTATGCAACCTTGGGCAAGTCACCTAACTTCCCTGTGCCTCAGTTTTCTCACCTGTAAAATGGGGATTCAGTACTTGTTCTCTCTCCCCACTAGACTATACTCCCCATTGTATCTACCTCAGTTCTTGACCCATAGTAAGTGCTTAACAGATACCGTAATTATGATAATAATTACGGTATCTGTTATGCACTTACTATGTGCCCAGCACTGTACTAAGTGCTGGGGTAGATACAAGAAAATCATGTGGACACAGTCCCTGTCCCATGAGGGGCTCACAGTCTTAATCCCCATTTTACAGATGAGGGAACCAGGGCACTGAGAAGTGAAGTGAATTGCCCACAGCCACACAACAGACAAATGGCAGAGCAGGGATTAGAACCCATGACCTTCTGACTCCAAGGCTCATGTTCTATCCACTGTATCATACTGCCTTTGTCATTATTCCTTCCTCTTCCCCTCGTCCCCCTCTCCATCCCCCCATTTTACCTCCTTCCCTTCCCCATAGCACCTGTATATATGTATATATGTTTGTACATATTTATTACTCTATTTATTTATTTATCTTACTTGTACATATCTATTCTATTTATTTTATTTTGTTAGTATGTCTGGTTTTGTTCTCTGTCTCCCCCTTCTAGACTGTGAGCCCGCTGTTGGGTAGGGACTGTTCCTATGTGTTGCCGACTTGTACTTCCCAAGCGCTTAGTACAGTGCTCTGCACACAGTAAGCGCTCAATAAATATGATTGACTGATTATTAAGTCATCGGTTGCACCTAAAAAGATACATTGGAATCTACAGTAGTTTCCCCAGCAGTGCCAACTACAAATCTTACAAGATTAGTAATAATAACAATAATAATTGTGGTATTTGTCAAGCATTTACCATGTGTCAGGGACTGTACTAAGCGCTGGGGTGGATACAATCTAATCGGGTTGGTTGCAGTCCCTGTCCTACTGAGTTTCACTCTCAATCCCTGTTTTACAGGCAAAATAACTGAGGCATTGAGAAGTGAAGTGACTTGCCTAAGGTCACACAGCAGACAAGTGGCAGAGCCAGGATTAGAACCTATGACCTTCTGACTCCCAAGCCCATGTTCTATTCACTTCACCATGCTGCTTCTCAACAGCGAGGTCTAGGAATGCTGACAGATCACTGGAGAAATGTTCACAGTAGCCCACCTGTATTGGGTAGAACATGTGAGAAGAGTGAATGATCCCAAGAACATTCTCAGGTCATTTTTGATCCTAACTCTGCCTTTGTATCTGAGCGGCACTGTGGCCCAGTTTTCCTTTTTGAACTCGATAGGGCTGACTATGTGCTACCTGCCTGTCAATTGTATTTGTTCATCACCATCAATCATATTTATTGAGCACTTACTGTGTGCAGAGCACTGTACTAAGCACTTGGGAAGTACAAATTGGCAACATATAGAGACAGTCCCTACCCAACAGTGGGCTCACAGTCTAAAAGGGGGAGACAAAACCAAACATACTACAAAATAGAATAGATATGTACAAGTAAAATAAATAAATAAATAGAGTAATAAATATGTACAAACATATATACATATATACAGGTGCTATGGGGAAGGAGGTAAGATGGGGGGATGGAGAGGGGGACGAGGGGGAGAGGAAGAAAGGGGCTAAGTCTGGGAAGGCCTCCTGCAGGAGGTGAGCTCTCAGTAGGGCCTTGAAGGAAGAGAACTAGCTTGGTGGATGGGCAGAGGGAGGGCACTCCAGGCCCGGGGGATAACGTGGGCCGGGGGTCGATGGCGGGACAGGCGAGAACGAGGTACAGTGAGGAGATTAGCAGCAGAGGAGCGGAGGGTGCGGGGTGGGTTGGAGAAGGAGAGAAGGGAGGTGAGGTAGGAGGGGGCGAGGTGATGGACAGCCTTCAAGCCTAGGGTGAGGAGTTTCTGCCTGATGCGCAGATTGATTGGTAGCCACTGGAGATTTTTGAGGAGGGGAGTAATATGCCCAGAGCGGATAGCTTACCGTGTGCAGAGCACTGTTCTAAGCACTTGGGAGAGTACAATATAACAGATAAGTCAACAATCACACTTTCCCCTCCTTCAAAGCCCTACTGAAGGCTCACCTCCTTGAGGAGGCCTTCCCAGACTAAGCCCCCCTTTTCCTATGCTCCCCCTCCCCTTCCCCATCACCCCAAGTCGCTCCCTTTGCTCTACCTCCCTCCCCCCAGCACTTGTGCATATATGTACATATTTATAATTCTATTTATTCATATTAATGATGTGTATATATCTATAATTCTATTTATATTGATGTTATTGATGTCTGTCTTCCCCCTTCTTGACTGTGAGCCCACTGTGGGCAGGGATTGTTGCTATTTGTTGTTGAATTGTGCTTTCCAAGCATTTAGTACAGTGCTCTACACACTGTAAGCGCTCAATAAATATGATTGAATTGGATGAATGAATTAGTGCTGTGGAGCTGAAGTTAGGGCGAATACTAAGTGTCCAAAGGGTACAGATCCATGTACATAGATGACGCAGAAGGGAGAGGGAGCAGAAAAAAAGAGGGTTTATTCAGGGAAGGTCTCTTGAAGGAAATGTGACCTTAATAAGGTGGGAGAATGTGGTCTGGCATACGTGGAAGGGGCGGGAGTTCCAGAACAGAAGGACGACATGGGATCAGAGCACATTGAGCAAGCTGACACTATAGGAGCTAAGTGTGAAGTCTGGGCTTTAGTAGGAAATCAGTGAAGTAAGATAGGAGGGGGCTCAAAGTGATAGACTGTTTTAAAGCCGATGGAAAGGAGTTTCTGTGTGATGCAGAGGTGGTTGGGCAATCACTGGAGGTACTTGACTGGGGAGATGAGTACTGAACTTTTTTTTTTGTTTTAGAAAAATGACCTGGACAGCAGTATGGGCTGGAGTGGGGAGAGCCAGGAAGCCAGAGGGTCAGCAAGGAAGCAGATATTGTAGTCAAGGTGGGATAGGATAAGTGCTTGGATCAGCTTAGTAGTAGTTTGGATCGATAGGAAAGAGTGGATTTTAGCAATGTTGTGAAGGTAGAACTGACAGTATTTTGTGACAGATTGAATATGTGAGTTGAATGAGAGCGAAGAATCAAAGACAATGCCTTGGTTATAGGCCTGTGAGATAAGGAGGACAGTGGTTTTCATTGTCATATTTATCAAGTATTTACTGTGAGCAGGGCACTGTACTAATTGCAGTGATGGGAAAGACAAGAGCAGAACAGAGTTTGGGTGGGAAGATAAGGAGTTCTGTTTTGGAAATGTTTTGTTTGAGTTGTCAAGAGGGACATCCAAGTAGCAAGTGTGTTCTTCATGGTAGTGGATCTAGATAGAGACTAGGATGGGGCCAAGAACTGAACCTTGAGGGACCCTGTCACCCGTCGTCCGGGGATGGGTTCGTTCAGTGATCGGCGAGGCGAGAGAGAGAGAGAGAGGCCGGGGACGGAAAGCCTAAGTTTTATATAAAATTTATTCCGCGAGGTGAATTGAGTTTATGTAATTGTTTAGGCGCAATGGAGTGAGCTTCCCTTTCGGAAGGAATATAATCAATTAGCAATATTAGAGCTTCCCTACACGGGAGGAACACAATCATCCATTAATTGCGCGTGGGTGAGTTGGCTAACTCTCACCCATGTGCACTTCCCACTCGGGAAGAATCCACTTACTTTCCCACATGGGAAGAATTCATTACATTACCCGCGCACGTGGTGGGCAGCTAGCTCTCACAATGTGCTCTCCCTACATGGAAGGAATCCACTCATGATTCCCATCAGCAGCGGGGTACCTGGGTCCCACCCACGGGACACTCACCCATCCCGTGGCCCTTGCCTCAGTGTGTTGGTTCTGGTTGTAGAGCGGGCATCTGGCCTTCTGGGCAGGGAGAGACACGTGGGCGGCTGCTGCTGCTGCTGCTGCAGCGGCTGCTCCTGCTGCTGCATGTCCTGCTGTTCTGACCCCGAAGGTCAGAGGTGACAGGAATTTATTGCCTGTGCCCCTAGGCCATTCCAGCTTCCAGCCTCAGTCTATACAATCTCTGCCCTCCCCGCTCCTCTGTACCTAATTTGATTGGCACGGGGCGAGGGACACCTTCTGAATTCCCAGCTTGGGCTGTCAATCTAGCAGATTTGGTCGTGGGGGCAGTATCCCACCCTCACTTCCGAGTTCTGCCTGCTGGCTCAGGTGGTCACGAGATAGCTTTTGACCTTGAGATGGCCGGTACCCAAGGGTCACCTCGGGACATACCACCCCTTGGCCCTTGCCATCCATGCCCATCTGACCCCACCTCTTCCTGCATCCCCTCCAGGTCGCATAGTGGTGGGGTTGCACTGGAAGCCGTGCCTTCCAGTGCTGTCCCTCCCCTGATCGCATGGGCTTGCCACGGGAACCAGAAAAGCAGATCCATGGGTTGGGGCAGAGGACGTTTCCTATTCCATGGCCAGGGGCAACAGAAGGCAGCGCCCCGCCCTCAAGGCATGTGAGTAGGAGGTATGGAGGTATGGAAGGTGGTCGGTGGCCCACCATGGTTTTGAGGCACTGCACTGAGGAAAGGGGCCAGGGACGGTTGAAGTGGCCGCTATCCACAGATAGAGCAGTGTAACACTGGGACAGATAACAACCCCTTTCCTTACTAGCACAACAGTCTTAAGATAGCGCAGTGGCAAGAGCTGGGGGCGACTGTGTGTTTGTCGCACCTGTGTGAAAAGGGCCAAGCAACAGCAACTTAGTAACCACCATCCTCCCACTAAGCCCACTGCCAGGAGCAAAAGTAGCAGCAACCCCTGGAATAGTGAGCTTCCCTCCTCAAGTCTAAAGAGTCCATAGAACCAGTACAAAACTCCTCTGGTGGTGGGGACTCTTCATTAGCTACATGGTACACTGCCAGAGACATCGTGTCCAATTGTTCAGAGTCACTGGAATGAGGGGGCGAGAAGCACCAGTCATGTTGAAACAGGAACAGGTCGCCTGGTAGAAATAGGTTCCCTTCCCTGATGATGTCACACCATGGCTAAGACTGAAGGCAGGCTCTCTGGGAGGCAGTTCAGTGATGATTCCTTTGCTGGGCCTGTCTGGAAGTCAGGCAATCCTGACCATAGAATTGTGAGGCAGATAAGTACCCAGGAGCATCATATAGCCAGATATGATTGATAAAGTTTGAAATAATAGCTTTTTCCTAATAACATTAAACAATTATTCTTAACATTCTTAAAAACTACTAACAATTTTAACAAATTTTCCAATTATTCTTCTGTTGCTTTCCAAATCCTTGGGATATGATGACTAAACCTTTTCAGTCCCTTAAAAGGAAACAATCACAAAGACAAAGTAGACATCCAGATCTGTACATATGTATGATACCGAATAACATACAGCTGCTTTTTGCCCATTAGCTAGGCTATAGCAGAGACAGCATGCAGAACTTGCATTGTCAACCCTGAAAAACGGAGATTTTATATTAAAGACCATCTGAACCAATTTAACAAGCAAAGACGAACAAACCCCAGTTCTAATACATATAATTTGTAATATGCAGCAATTAAACCTGGACTTTGTGTGTTATAATATTTAACACGTTAAGTGACGAGCAGGCTAAGCAGTTTCACAGAGTGATGTGTCCTCATTCCCCCTCTCCCAGGCGTGATGTCTGCAAAAGAGAAGGCTCTAGGTCTTGGAGGATCTCCAAGCCTCTACCAAAGTTAGTGGGCAGCCCTCATTGGGATTATAGCTGCACAGGTTTGCCCAGTCAGATTCATTTATCGTTTCAAATATATCAAGATGACTTTTGTATTTGATCTGCTTTTACCGTTTACTAAATTAGAGAAATTTAAGGCAATGCCATTTCAGATATAATGATTAAATCACCACCCCTCCAGTTGTTCCTAGGCTGGGAGAACAATGGCAAGTTCACTCCCAATTAATTCCTAATTACCGCCATTGTAGTTTCTATGGGGAGGTGCCTTAGATTGAGGAAGGCAGCCATTCACTAAGAGGGAGACAACCCTTTGCTAGAGGGAGGTGCCTTCCCTCAAAGGAATTACCTTTTGATCTCCCATCTGATAGCTCTCGCCCTGAAGGCAAAGTGGTTAAGTTTCCTACCCCCATGCTTTAGCTTGCAAATCTCTTGAGTAGCTGGGTGCTCTGGTGACGGGAAGGGTCCCCCGTTTCCCAGTAACCCCAATTATGGAATTATTTCCTGTAATTGATGGTTGGCCTCCTTGCCAAGCATCCTTCCTCATCATAGATACCCGGGCCCTGGTGTCTACCGGTAAGGAGACTTTCCGACGATCATTTACTAGGACGGTCATATGCGGGGGTGGGGGGGCAGCCGGGTTGCGAGAGGGCCGCGGCCGCCGTCCAACGGCCGGGCCCGCCGGATTCCCCTGCTAATTTCCCAGCTCCGTGGTGGTTGGGGCCGTTGGTCTACCTTCCTGAGTGAGCAGCTTCAGGATATGTGTGGGCAGCCCATCCAACTCGTCCATAGGAAATCCCCGCTCCCTTAACTCCCTCCATATCATCACCCGTTCTCCTGGGCCCAACCTTCCTGAGCCGACCCGCTGAGGGGGTCGGTGGGTATCCCTTTTACTATTTGTTGGAACCGGCTTTGCCCTCCTGAACCCCAGGCCTTTCCTAACCATGGCTGCTGCACGCCGGGTAATCGGCATCTTAGGGGACTGGACTAGGGACCAGTCACTGTTGACCACGTTGGCCAAAGTGCTCCAGGTTTGTACCCCAGTGGCCCTATCCCTCAAACGGTGGGCCAGCCCGCGCTCCGGCCCTGGGGGTGCACCCATTACTATTGCAGGAAGTAGGCCCTCTTGGGCTGGGAGGGACCAGGGGCTTGGTTCCTGAGTTTTCTCCCTCTCATCCAGGAGTTGTTCAATTCCAGGCACCAGGAGATGCTGGTTTAATGTAGCTGGGTCGGTCCAGTGGAGGGTTCCGGCCCTTCCCTGTTCACGCCGGGGGACTGTCCGAGCCCAATGTACCGAGAGGGTCCAGAGGGTACGACCTTGAGTGTGAGTCACATCCACCCCTGGGCCCAAATCGAGGCGGCTGCTTTCATTTGGGCTGAGGTCCACCTGGGCTGCCGCTCCCTTCCATACCCTGGCCAACCAGCCTATCACCGGCTCCCCGGGGTCCCGGGAAAACTCCTTAGAGAGCTGCCTGAGTTCAGTGGCTGTGAAGTGAGTAGCTTGGTTGGTGACCTTTCCCTCAGGATTCCGCTTTTCCTTGATAATAGGATAGAGGGGCTTGGGCTGCCCCTCAGGGTTCTGCGGGGGCACCTCCCAATCCCAAGGGGAAGAGGCTGGTTCCAGTTGTGGTAGAGGATCGGGATCCCACTTCTCCTCCCCAGAGGGATTCTTCCCACCCAGCTCCGAGTACATCATCATCATCATCAATCGTATTTATTGAGCAATTACTGTGTGCAGAGCACTGTACTAAGCGCTTGGGAAGTACAAATTGGCAACATATAGATAGAGTCCCTACCCAACAGTGGGCTCACAGTACATGACCCGCTTGATCTCCTGCTCAGTTACGGGAAGTTTCCTCTGTGCTTCTAACTCCTTAGCCACCCTAGGTGTCAATTTCTGCTCTAAAAGTATCGCCTGCTGCATTTTTACCTCGGCCGTTGTCTGCAGTAAGAGGCATTTCGTCTCACGTTCCTTTAGTTTTGCCTCCAGGGCGGCCCTCTCCGGCAGCCACCGCCAGCGGTCCTGGGCGGGGGCCTGCAGAGTCGTTGCTAGGAGACCGAGGAGGGGGGGTCTTTCCTTTCCTTTTCCTGATTTGGGTAGCCTCCCGCCAATCACAAAATTCCCTCACCAAATTGGCCGGGCCTTCCCAGTGCTTCTCCTCCCGCGGCTGTCCCATTTTGGGGTTTTCCATCTCTGATCCGCGAGGAATTCAAAAAGCCCTCTCGCCTCTCTGTCGCCTATCGCCGATCCCACCCTCGTCGCCATTTATGTCACCCGTCGTCCGGGGACGGGTTCGTTCAGTGATCGGTGAGGCGAGAGAGAGAGGCCGGGGACGGAAAGCCTAAGTTTTATATAAAATTTATTCCGCGAGGTGAATTGAGTTTATGTATTTGTTTAGGCGCAGTGGATTGAGCTTCCCTTTCGGGAGGAATATAATCAATTAGCAATATTAGAGCTTCCCTACACGGGAGGAACACAATCATCCGTTAATCGCGCGTGGGTGAGTTGGCTAACTCTCACCCATGTGCACTTCCCACTCGGGAAGAATCCACTTACTTTCCCACATGGGAAGAATTCATTACATTACCCGCGCACGTGGTGGGCAGCTAGCTCTCACAATGTGCTCTCCCTACATGGGAAGAATCCACTCATGATTCCCATCAGAAGCGGGGTACCTGGTTCCCACCCACGAGACACTCACCCGTCCCGCGGCCCTTGCCTCAGTGTGTTGGTTCTGGTTGTAGAGCGGGCATCTGGCCTTCTGGGCAGGGAGAGACACGTGGGTGGCTGCTGCTGCTGCAGCGGCTGCTCCTGCTGCTGCATGTCCTGCTGTTCTGACCCCGAAGGTCAGAGGCGACAGGTATTTATTGCCTGTGCCCCTAGGCCATTCCAGCTTCCAGCCTCAGTCTATCCAATCTCTGCCCTCCCCCCTCCTCCATACCTAATTTGATTGGCACGGGGGCGAGGGACACCTTCTGTATTACCAGCTTGGGCTGTCAATCTAGCAGATTTGGTCGTGGGGGCAGTATCCCACCCTCACTTCCGAGTTCTGCCTGCTGGCTCAGGTGGTCACGAGATAGCTTTTGACCTTGAGATGGCTGGTACCCAAGGGCCACCTCGGGACAGACCCCTACTCTCAGAAGGTGGAAGGCAGAGGAGGAGCCTGCAAAGGGGACTAGAAAGGAGCAATCCAAAAGAAAAGAGAATCAGGAGAGGAAGCCAGTGAAGTAAAGGTTGGACAAAGTTTCCTGGAGAAGGAGGTGCTGTCTGCTGGGTGACCTTGGGTAAGTCACTTCACTTCTCCGTGTCTGTTACCTTATCTGTAAAATGGGGTTTGAGACTGTGAGAGCCAGCAAGTAGAACAGTGCTTGGCACACAGAAAGCGCTTAACAAATATCACAATTATCATCATTATTGTTATTTGGGAGAGAGAGCTGAGGAGAAGGTTGTGGTCTGATAGAAGAACTTCAGAGTTGGTGAGGGTAGAGATTGTACAATGACTAGAAGTGATGAGATAAAGTGTGTGTCCAAGTTGGTGAGTGAGTGAGGTGGAGCAGTAGATCTACTGAAGTTGAGTGAGAAGAAGTGGTCAGTGGGAGAGTCACTGGGGACAGCCAACAGATACTGAAGTCCTCAAAGAGCAATGTAAAGATGGAGAAAGAGAGAAGGGATGTGAGAAAGGGATCAAAATGATTCAAAGAGTTGGAAGAAGGGTGGGAGTGTGGTGGTAGGTGACCATTACTAGTAATTGGAGTTGATGGTAGAGCGGATGATATGGGCTTCAAAGGAAGGGAAAGAGAGGGATCAGGGAAGTGATATGGTGTGAAAGCAGCATTGGGGAGAGAGAAGGAAGTGGGCTCCTGCCCCTTGCCCAATAAGTCTTGGGGAATGGGAGAAGATGAGCCCTCCCCCCAAGTGAGAGAAGCAGGGGAGACAGTGTGCGCAGCATGGCTCAGTGGAAAGAGCATGGGCTTTGGAGTCAGTGGTCATGGTTTCAAATCCTGGCTCTGCCAGTTGTCAGCTGTGTGACTTTGGACAAGTCACTTAACTTCTCTGTGCCTGTTACCTCATCTGTAAAAAGGGGGATTAAGACTGTGAGCCCCATGTGGGACAACCTGATCACTCTGTGGCCTCCCCAGCGCTTAGAACAGTGCTTTGCACATAGTAAGTGCTTAACAAATGCTATCATTATCATTATTATTATTATTATTGTTATTATCTGGGGCAGTCCAGGTTTCAGTAATTGTGGCAAAGAGCAGTGATTGATTCAGCACCTGTCTGGAACAGGGTAAGGATGAAGAGAAGCTTTTCCCTGATGAATTGGGCTTCCACGACCACACTTGGCTGAGGCTGTTGATGGGGAGTCCTAAGCAGGAAGGATGGAACAAGGGGTAGGAAGGGGTTGGATGGGAGTCAGCTGATGGGGGCCAGTTCCAGGGGGAACGGGGATGAGGGGTGGCACCGGGAAAGGATAACAGGAATGAGACGGGAGAAGGGGATGGGGCAGTGCAAGGGGTGGGGAGGGCTTAGGTGGGAGTGAGCTGAGTTTTCCTTGCTTCCCTCTTCCTGTAGTATAGAATTTTCTTCTCTCCAAGAACTGGATTCCTGAACTAAGGTGCCAGAAAGAGTTGCCTTTCCTCCACTCAGACACCATGACTGGCCTCAAGTTCTCTGGGAATAAATGAATTCTAAAAGAGCTAAAGTAGGATCAGGGTTTAAAAACAATAACTTGTCACCATAGCACAAGCATTATCCAGCTCTTAAAATATGTCTCAAAGATTTGCCACTTCAGACATAACTATTAATTCATAAGTAGTATTATAAAATAACCATAGTCCTGGATATTATGAAATGATAAGGATTCGTAAACCTAATCCTGTAGGTTATTTAGAATGGCATCTTAGAAACTGTACATTGCATGTGTTTAAACAGAAGCTGAAAATAGATTTTTAAAAGATTTAACAGGGTCAATTTTCCTCACATAGTATATGCCTTTATTCAGTGTGAGAGCAGATAATTTCTGGGTGCCTCAGTGGCCTTAAACAGGGAGGATGGGATCAACAATGCCTGGCACATAGTAAGCGCATAATAAATCAATCAATTGTATTTAATAAATACCATTATTATTATTATTGTTCCTAACTACCTTGGAGGGATGCTGGCAGACACAATCAACAATATCTAACTCATTTGATATATTTGAGGAGAGATACTAGAGAAACAGTTTACTGTAGAAATCGGTTTCCATTGAACTGAAATAGATACACGCTGGATGAATGCAAACTTTCATTTTATTTAGATGGCTAAAGGAACAGAATGTTTGATAAAATAAATTATTTTTTTAAGATTGAAATAAACATTTACTTCATCCATGTGGGTCAGTTTCATCCACTTGGGGAATAAATAGTCAAGTAAATATTGCAATTCAAGCGACTTTGGAACATTCTATTCAGCTGGGCGTCGATGATTGGAGCAAATGTCAGAACAAGAACAGGTGGTGGTGTGTCTATATGTGTACTTCAACGTTCTGTTCTCAGGACACATAAGGTCGACCTCTCTGTTTTCGTATCTGTCTTCCCGACAGCAGTGGCACGAATTCTCTACTTGGTTGGTCTCATAGTTATACCTACAACAAGAAGAAACTAGTGTGAGTAATGATCGTGTAAACCTCTTCAAAATGAACGCACACCTGTTTGCTCCTGAGAAGAGAAGGGGCAAGTAGATGCAAACTCTATGCAAATTCATTTATGCCCACCCATTCATTCCATGTAAGTGAATGGCTCTGTGGGAAAACAAAATCTTATAAAAACGATGTAATGGGTCATACTGGATGTTTAAAATTCTAAAACGAATGCAAGGTAATTTCTGACTGATCTAGGAAACAAGCCCACCTGAAGGACATATTTAATTTATTCACATATGGAGTAGACTAGTTTGCTGGATTTGCAGTACCTGAGAGAAACCTACAGCCTTGCTTCAGTCCTCTATAAATTCCCAACCCGAAAACCAATCTTTGGTCACGTATATTGAAAACAGTGAAAGTCTTCCCAAGTAGCATTTAAAGATATTATTCAAAATATGTACAATTCTGACTCAAAACTGAACTCACCTGATATTATTTTGGCATTCTCCATGGCATCTAGCCACTTCGATCTTCTTGGAACAGCCATTGAATGTAATGGTTACATTCACAGGCGCTACTCTGCATTTTTTCGTGCCTAAATAAAAAGTCATATCAGTCAGAAAGCTTTCAACTTACATTTTAGCACAGAAGAGTGTAACCAGGTTGTAAAATTCAGTTGAAACTCCCAATAACTTATTGATTAGACTGTAGTCCTCTAGACTGGAAACTCACTGAGGGCAGGGAACGTGTGTATTACTCTGCTATACTGTACTTAAGCACTTAATAATGATGGTATCTCTTAAGCACTTACTATGTGCAAAGCACTGTTCTAAGCACTGATTAGTACAGTGCTTTGCACATTGTAAGCTCTGAAAATAACTATAATACGGTTGGTATTTATTAAGCGCTTACTATGTGCGAGGCACCATTCTAAACACAAGGAAATTGGGATGGACACAGTCCCTGTCCCACATTTTTCACAGTCTTAATCCCCATTTTACAGATAAGGTAACTGAGGCACAGAGAAGTTAAGGTCACAGAGCAGACACACAGTGGAGTAAGGATTAGAACCCAGATCCTTCTGACTCCCAGGCCCATGCTCTATCCACTAGACCATGCTGCCTCGATAAATCTCGTTGACTGACTGTCAATATGGCAGCATTTAGTGATCTTAAAAGCAGAATTTATTCAACACTAGCCTATTGGCCTAAAAGGACTGGAGTTTCTTCCAGTAATGGGAACCATAGGAAGATGAGACTCAATATATAGTCAGTGCATTAGGTCTCTGGACAGTCTTTAATAGTGGTATTTGTTAAGCGCTAACTATGTGCCAGGCACTATACTAAGGGCTGGGGTGGATACAAGCAAATCGGGTTGGACACAGTCCCCCATTTTACAGAATAATAATAATAATAATAATGGCCTTTATTAAGTGCTTACTATGTGCAAAGCACTGTTCTAAGCGCTGGGGAGGTTACAAGGTGATCAGGTTGTCCCACGGGGGGCTCACAGTCTTCATCCCCATTTTACAGATGAGGTAACTGAGGCACAGAGGAGTTAAGTGACTTGTCCAAAGTCACACAGCTGACAACTGGCAGAGAGGTAACTGGGGTTCAGAGAAGTGAGCCAGCATTTGAACCCATGACCTTCTGACTCCCAAGCTCTTGCTTTAACCACTAGACAGTGCGGCTTCTCTGCTGTTAATCAAGCAGATTTACTGAGCACTTACTGTGTGCAGAGCACTGTACAAAAGACGTGGGGGAGTGCAATATAACAGAGTTGGTAGACATGGTCCCTGCTCTCAAAGAGCTTTCAGTCTAGAAGGTCTAGACTTCAGTTTACACTTTCATCTGCTGTTTTGGCTTTATTGCTCTCCAGATGTTTCTCACATCAGAATTAATGTTTTGCTTGAGAGTCAGGCAGAAGGCTACCTAGGAAGCAGCGTGGCTTAGTGGAAAGAGCACAGGCTTGGGAGTCAGAGGTCATGGGTTCTAATCCCGGCTCTGCTACTTATCAGCTGTGTGACCTGGGGCAGGTCACTTCACTTCTCTGTGCCTCAGTTACCTCATCTGTAAACTGGGGATGAAGACTAGGAGGCCCATATGGGACTACCTGATTACCTCATATCTATCCCAGTGCTTAGAACAGTGCTTGGCACATAGTAAGCACTTAACAAATACCAACATTATTATTATTAATATTGTTCATTTGCAAATAATCAATGATACTCCTAAAATGAACTTTGACAGGCAAATCTGAAACCAAGTTCACAATAATTAGAGCCCCAGATACCTTTCTGCTCAAAGTTTGAAGGGAATTCTCCCTGAGTTTGCAAGGAATTAAATATACTTACAAGTGTAGCAGCATCCGTTGGCCTCATATACTCTGTCTTCCTGCAGGAGAAATGATACATTTTTTTAATTTTTAAAGAAGAAACTTTTGGTTGAAACCCGAGCCATTGAATTTCATATGGTCTGTTTTTCATCTGAAAAGTGGCATCTTATATAGGCTATGTATTTATTAAGGCAACCTCCTGGTCATTTAAGAAATTGAACTTACAAGACCACAGGGAAAATGAAATGTGAAAAAAATGACAAAATGTTTAGGAAGTTCCGTTTCAGGAGGGAGGAGGAACGACTAGAATTTTACAACAGGAAGGAGGATTTTGCTAGATTGAAACTTTGAGGTTGCAAAAAGGAAAAGGAAATAGCAAACTCTGGGTTTTTAACAAAGTTTGATGACTTTCCATGACCAGGTACATAAAGGACAGGAATAATACATTTGATTCTGAGGACTGATTCAGATTATAATGTTACAGTCCTACAGTCCTTGCTAAGGCCTGTACTCTTTCCTGCCTTCAAAATCAATATGCAGGGAGAGACGAGCACAGACAAGTGAACAATGAAGGGAAAAGGAAGCAGGGGCAGACTTTGTATAGATGAACTTGATTCATTTCAGTTTTTCCTTGCCCACATCCTCCCTCTGGCCTGGAACTCTTTCTCCATTGATATGTGATAGACCTCCACTCTCTCCATCTCCAAAGTCCTACTAAAATCCTATCCTCCAAGAAGACTTTCCTGATTAAGATAATAAGTCTCTTATTTGCCCTCCTTCTGCATTGATTCTGGACTTGGGTCTGAACTCTTAAGCACTTTGATTTTTACCCCATGCTTATAGTATTTATGCACATGTCTATCTGTAATTCATTTTAATCTCTGCCTAGATATGTTTGTAAGCTCCTCGAGAGCAGGAATTGTGTCTACCAATTCTATGTTAGTTCTACTCTCTCAAGCGCTTAGTCCAGCACTCCACACACAGCAAGTGCTCAATAAATAGAGAAGCAGCGTGGCCCAGTGGAAAGAGCACAGGCTTTGGAGTCAGAGGTCATGGGTTCAAATCCCGACTCCACCAATTGTCAGCTGTGTGACTTTGGGCAAGTCACTTAACTTCTCTGTGCCTCAGTTCCCTCATCTGTAAAATGGGGATTAAGACTGTGAGTCCCACGTGGGACAATCTGATCACCTTGTATCCCCCCAGTGTTTAGAACAGTGCTTTGCACATAGTAAGCACTTAACAAATACCATTATTTTCTTTATTATTATGAAATATCATTGATTGATTCTAACAATTTTGGGAGAAAGCTGCCTGTTTTCTTACTTCATGAAATAATACAAGTTCCCATACACATCCACCTCATCAAAAATGCCATATTTTCGATAAAACCTTAAAACTACTTAATACTCAAAAAATACTGAAAATATATGTGTGGGATCTGACTTGCTGTTATGACAGTTAAGACTTATATTGGTGAAACATTTTCAGCATTCAGGCAGTGGAGAGTAGTAATGAATTTTGAAATTGCTACAGAGGCTTAAATTGATTCTTGTCTGCTAGGAGGCACAAATGTTTCTACAAAAGAAAGACAACAGTTGTTTCTCTTCATGAATGACATACTTCTGCACACCACTCCTGTTTTGGACACTCTTGGATCATTGCAATAAGGCCAGTTTCAAGGCACACGTAGGAAAGACAAGGGTGGTATAGATCGCCAAATGATTCGCCAATCTGGAATAACAAGAACATAATTTTAATAGAAACTTACTACCGTTCTATAATTCACAGGCCTGGGAGTTAGAGGATGTGGGTCCCAGCTAGTCCCAGCTCCGCCACATTTCTGCTGAGTGACTGTGGGAAAGTCACTTAACTTCTCTGTGTCTCCTTTACCTCAGTTGTAAAATGAGGATTAAAACTGTGAGCACTATGTGGGGCAGGAACTCTGTCCAACCAGATTACCTTGTGTCTAAACCAGCGTTTAGAACAGTGCTTGGCACAGGGTAAGAACTTAACAAATACCATAATTATCATTGTTAGTATTACTCACATGAGAGTTTTGAGGAATGCAACTATTCTGTTGCAGCAGAATGCCTGTGTGCATATTGCACAAAGCACGCTCAATCACAATTTATTAGTGTCGGCTTGTGAAATGAGAAATTTGGGAAAAGGGAAATTATCAAATTCTAATCCCAACTCCTCCACATGTCTGCTGTGTGACCTTCTCCAAGCTTCAATTACCTCAGCTGTAAAATGGGGATTAAAACTGTGAGCCCCACTGGGGTCAACCTGATCACCTTGTATCCCCCTAGTGCTTAGAACAGTGCTTTGCACATAGTAAGCACTTAACAAATGCCAATATCATTATTATTATTATTATCAAATTCTGATTCTCAATATTCATGTCAGTGCAATCTGCCATCACTTGACCATTCTAATAGGTAATATTGTATACACATACAGATGGCTTATTTATTGAGGGTGATTTGTTTGCTCTAGGATAACTCTCAGTTTACCATTACAATTCACTCTTGAATAGAAGCACTTGGAAGATGTACCAAGATGCTAAATAGCAAAATTGATCTCCCTATTGGGTCCATGTCTATGCAGAACTCCTGCGAGCAGGGGATTTCAGTGCAACGCCTGGCCAACATCACTCCCAAGACTTCTTACTATCTACTGCTAGGAGTCAGAGGACCTGGGTTCTAATCCCAGCTCCTCCACATGTCTGCTGTGTGACCTTGAGCAAGTCACTTAACTTCTGTGGGCCTCAGTTACCTCATCTGTAAAATGGGGATTAAGGAAGTGAGCCTCATGTGGGACAGGCACTGGGTCCAACCTGATTAACTTGTATCTACCCCAGTGCTTAGAACAGTGCTTGGGACATAGCGCTTAACAAGTACCATTATTATTATTATTATATTATTATTATTGGGGCCACCTCCATATCATTACTTGCCAATAGTACTATGTCTTGCACAGTTTGGGATTATGTGCATTTTTCCCTTTTGTGTCAATTTGTGTGATTCAAGAAGTTTCCTAGGTATAGATAGCATGTAGCTGTTCTTTTCATTCATTCATTAATTCAATCATATTTATTGAGTGGTTATTTTATGCAGAGCACTGTGCTAAGCTCTTGGAAAGTATAATTAGGCAACAGATAGAGACAGTCCCTACCCAACAATGGGTTCACAGTCTAGAAGACAGGCTCACAGTTGAAATGCATGTATTTGGTAATGAAATATAATTCTTTCATAAACAGAAGGATATACATAGAAATTTATGAGGAAAGGCACTCATTACCCCAGTTCATTTATTCTAATTACATTTAAAATTAAAAAAAAAACTTGCCTTATATTCCATGTTGTCATGCAAGCAAGTCCTTGGTTCTGAAAAAGAAACATCATTTAACTCATCATTTTTCAATTGACAGTAATTATCACCTTCTGATTGAGACATCCACCCTAAAGCAGAAGCAGCATGGCTCAGTGGAAAGAGCCCGAGCTTTGGAGTCAGAGGTCACGGGTTTAAATCCCGGCTCTGCCAACTGTCAACTGGGTGACTTTGGGCAAGTCGCTTAACTTCTTTGGGCCTCAGTTCCCTCATCTGTAAAATGGGGATTAAAACTGTGAGACCCCGTGGGACAACCTGATCACCTTGTAACCTCCCCAGCACTTAGAACAGTGCTTTGCACATAGTAAGCGCTTAATAAATGTCATTATTATTATTACTAATTGCAAAAGTATCAGTTCATTCTTTGCCCAGGAATGTGCAAAATACGTACCACAGTGTGAAAATTCACAGCAAGAGTCTTTGGGTTTGTATGTTATCAATCTCTCTCCATGTGTGCATGTTGGTGGAGGAGGACATTCCAAGGTTTTGCATGAAACAGTCCTTGCATCACTGCAGGTGCATTTATGGCAATTGGAGGTCCAGGTTTCCCCAGGCTAGGGTAAAAAAGTGAACTTAGAAATGTGATCAAATCATTCTAGGTAAATTTGGCAACATGTTAAATAAAATCGAGAACTTACAGCTTTTTCTTCACCCAAGGGACCATGACAGACTGTAAATGTAGAAACATTGATAACAGTTAAGCCCAAATATATCAATTGGTAATTAATGACCATGTGATGCAAAGCTCTTTTACTTAGTACTATGTTTCAAAATAATAACAATATCAAATAATATAATCAGAGAATAAAACTAGAAGGGATCCTGGAGGTAATGTAATCTACTCCCACACCCTAAAGAAGACTGCTCCCAACTGTCCCAGCTGGATCCTACATGTAAACATTCTAAGAAGGAAGTTCCATGTAAACTTTCTAGTTTTTAATAATCCTCACTGTCAAAGCTCTTCCTTATATCTATCTCAGAGCCTTCATGTTGTCATTTATGACCATTTTCACTTGTACTACCAGTAAAACAGCTGGTTGTTATTCCCTGTAAAAGACCATTTTATATATGTGAGATGATGAAAACATATTGGTTTAATGAAGACTAAAAATATGATAGAACATTTTGTAACCATGTGAGGTCTTTCCATCATAATGAATTATTGAAGCAAACAGTTAAGATGAATGCATTCTACTTGAAAAAAAATTAAAATCTGTTACCTCCATGTCATGATAATTTCAAGATTAATTTGATTTCCTAATCATCAATAAGCTCTTAGTTTAATAACAATTAAACAGCTGATTGATCAGCCCTTAACAGCTGATTGATCTCCCAAAAGATGATTAATAAAACATATTTTCACTTTGCTAATTTCCTTAAGACTGAGAAACCAGAATGACATCATTCTTACCTGGAGGAGGTGGAGGTGGGCATTCTGCACAAAACAGAAACATCATATCAATTTCTAAACATTCTAAGAAAATGGACTAGAAAAATGGATTTTACTAGAGCCAAGCATTCTCTATCTGAAAGGGGATGGACACAAAAGGGTGCTTGTCTAATTTTTCTCTTTTGCCCCTTGAGCTACCGTTCTACTTTCCTTGCAGTCCATCTTCATTCATCCATTCAATCGTATTTATTGAGAGCTGTGTGCATAGCACTGTACCACTGTACTAAGCACTTGGGAGAGTACAATGTAACAATCAACAGACATTCCCTGCCCCCAGCATTCTAGAAGATGAACTTACAGTCTCAGAGACATTTAATCAATCAATCAATGATATTGAGTGCATAATAATAATAATAATAATAATAGTATTTGTTAAGTGCTTACTCTGTGCAAAGCACTGTTCTAAGTGCTGGTGACGTTACAAGGGAATCAAGTTGTCCAACGGGGGCGGGGGGCTCACAGTTTTAACCCCCATTTTACGGATGAGGTAACTGAGTCACAGAGAAGTGAAGTGACATGCCCAAAGTCACACAGCTGACAGTTGGCGGAGCTGGGATTTGAACCCATGACCTCTGACTCCAAAGCCCAAGCTCTTTCCACTGAGCCATGTGGCTTCTCCACTAAGGGCTTGGGAGAGTGTGATATAACAGTGTAACAGAAACGTTCCCTACTTGAGAGAGTATGATATGAACAGAGTTGGTAGACATATCCCCTGACCATGACCATGACATCACCCAGGCCTGGAATGCCCTCCCTCTGCCCATCCGCCAAGCTAGCTCTCTTCCTCCCTTCAAGGCCCTGCTGAGAGCTCACCTCCTCCAGGAGGCCTTCCCAAACTGAGGTATATATGTTTGTACATATTTATTACTCTATTTATTTATTTATTTTACTTCTACATATCTATTCTATTTATTTTATTTTGTTAGCATGTTTGGTTTTGTTCTCTGTCTCCCCCTTTTAGACTGTGAGCCCACTGTTGGGTAGGACTGTCTCTATATGTTGCCAATTTGTACTTCCCAGGCGCTTAGTACAGTGCTCTGCACATAGTAAGCGCTCAATAAATGCGATTGATGATGATGATGATGATGATGATGATGATGATGATGAGACTGACCGGGGTACAGAAGTTGTGCCCGCTGTGAAGGAGGGGTAAAATGGCACAACAGTAGCCCTGGGCTGGAGAGGAAGCGTCCTACTCCACATAACCACCACCCTGGTTGTCACCATCAGGAAGGTTTTCAACTGCAAATCTGCCCACCTTGTCAGTCCTCCCAAGTCCGAGCACAAACGTGGGGCCCCTCAACATAGTCTCCCAGACTGTTGGGACCGGCCCAGAGCCATCCCCTCTGACAGAATATTTCCAGAGGTAGAACTCACCAGATCGGGCAGTCGTGCCAGTGCCTTCAGTGCTACCTGGTACAGTTGTTGTAGCTGAAGATGCCGCACTCCCCAGTCTTACCGTAGTGCGTGCTACTGGGATGGAAGAAGATGTATATAACTCCTGTCCACATCACCCTCCAGCCGGCCCAACAGTACTAGATGGAATACTTGGGCCTGGACATTACTACCACTTTCAGCCTATGCTCACTGCACAGTTGGGAGAAATCAGTTGGGAAGACCTTTCGACAGACAAGTCCTCTGTCAGGTAAGGTTCAAAGCTGGGAGACGCAGTGAACGTGCTGTGATGGTACCACTGGCTTAGTACAGTGCTCTGCACTGTATAAGCCCTCAATAAATACGATTGATTGACTGATTGGTTCGGGGACCCGCATGCGTGGTCTGGGATGTAGGAGTGGGGCTGGCCAGGCCTCCGGCGGTAACTCCTGACCACAAGAGTTCTGAGGGAGGGAGCTGCCTATGTGTAAAGAAAGCAATGAAGGACTGCCTGGGGCTCCTGGGGCAACTGGGCCTTACGCAGGGATTCCTGAGTCCGTGAAAAGTAATTCTTCGTGCCCTAAACCTTGAGACATCGTGGCCTCTTTGGGCTGGGCAGGGACGGGGGGTGACCCTTGAGGTCCACCAATTCATCATGAGGACGTATATTTCCCGTGCCCAAACCGATTTGAAAGGTTCAGTGTTGGATCTGCGGCTGGACACTGGTCAGCCGATAAGGCGGTCAGGGCACTTTCACAAGTGGGAGCATGGATGTAGTCAACCAGGTCAACCTTGGCTCACCTGGTGGGCTTCTGGGAGCCGTAGTGCCAGCGCCCGGTGCGGCAGGGGTACTGGATGGTGCAGAGCTCCCGGTGGGTCCACTTGTAGCCCGTCCTGGGCTTGTACCTGGTACTGCCGAGCTGCCCGGTGCTGTTGTCGTAGACACTCCTGGGGCTCTGCTTGTTTCGCCTGCTGGGGCGGAACTGCCTGGGACTCCGGTGGAAGACACTACTTGGACTCTGCTGGTTTCATCTGCTGGGGCGGAACGGCCCGGGACTCCGGTGGAAGACACTCCTGGGGCTCTGCTGGTTTCACCTGCTGGGGCGGAACTGCCTGGGACTCCGCTGGAAGACACTCCTGGAGTTCTGGTCACTGTACCTGGAGCGGCAGAGCTGCCTGGTGCTCCGGTTGTGGAGGCGGAAGTCGTGCCTGCTGTGGAAGGAGTGGGAAATGGTCACAACCAGAGTCCGGGGCAGGAGGTGAAGCTTCCTGCAGTAAGGAACCACCACCCCTGTTCTCGGGTCCAGGAGCGGAGGTGCCCCCCGGGACGTCCCAGTCCTGCCACCTCTGAGTGCAAACGGGCACAAATTCCCAGCAAAAGAGTCTCCTGAGCCAAAGAAGGACTGCCTGGCGCTCCTGGGGCAACTGGGCCATACGCAGGGATTCCTGAGTCCGTGAAAAGTAATTCTTCGTGCCCTAAACCTTGAGACATCGCGGCCTCTTTGGGCTGGGCAGGGACGGGGGGTGACCCTTGAGGTCCACCAATTCATCATGAGGATGTATATTTCCCGTGCCCAAACCGATTTGAAAGGTTCAGTGTTGGATCTGCGACTGGACACTGGTCAGCCGATAAGGCGGTCAGGGCACTTTCACAAGTGGGAGCATGGATGTAGTCAACCAGGTCAACCTGGCTCACCTGGTGGGCTTCTGGGAGCCGTAGTGCCAGCGCCCGGTGCGGCAGGGGTACTGGATGGTGCAGAGCTCCCGGTGGGTCCACTTGTAGCCCGTCCTGGGCTTGTACCTGGTACTGCCGAGCTGCCCGGTGCTGTTGTCGTAGACACTCCTGGGGCTCTGCTTGTTTCGCCTGCTGGGGCGGAACTGCCTGGGACTCCGGTGGAAGACACTACTTGGACTCTGCTGGTTTCATCTGCTGGGGCGGAACGGCCCGGGACTCCGGTGGAAGACACTCCTGGGGCTCTGCTGGTTTCACCTGCTGGGGCGGAACTGCCTGGGACTCCGCTGGAAGACACTCCTGGAGTTCTGGTCACTGTACCTGGAGCGGCAGAGCTGCCTGGTGCTCCGGTTGTGGAGGCGGAAGTCGTGCCTGCTGTGGAAGGAGTGGGAAATGGTCACAACCAGAGTCCGGGGCAGGAGGTGAAGCTTCCTGCAGTAAGGAACCACCACCCCTGTTCTCGGGTCCAGGAGCGGAGGTGCCCCCCGGGACGTCCCAGTCCTGCCACCTCTGAGTGCAAACGGGCACAAATTCCCAGCAAAAGAGTCTCCTGAGCCAAAGAAGGACTGCCTGGCGCTCCTGGGGCAACTGGGCCATACGCAGGGATTCCTGAGTCCGTGAAAAGTAATTCTTCGTGCCCTAAACCTTGAGACATCGCGGCCTCTTTGGGCTGGGCAGGGACGGGGGGTGACCCTTGAGGTCCACCAATTCATCATGAGGACGTATATTTCCCGTGCCCAAACCGATTTGAAAGGTTCAGTGTTGGATCTGCGGCTGGACACTGGTCAGCCGATAAGGCGGTCAGGGCACTTTCACAAGTGGGAGCATGGATGTAGTCAACCAGGTCAACCTTGGCTCACCTGGTGGGCTTCTGGGAGCCGTAGTGCCAGCGCCCGGTGCGGCAGGGGTACTGGATGGTGCAGAGCTCCCGGTGGGTCCACTTGTAGCCCGTCCTGGGCTTGTACCTGGTACTGCCGAGCTGCCCGGTGCTGTTGTCGTAGACACTCCTGGGGCTCTGCTTGTTTCGCCTGCTGGGGCGGAACTGCCTGGGACTCCGGTGGAAGACACTACTTGGACTCTGCTGGTTTCATCTGCTGGGGCGGAACGGCCCGGGACTCCGGTGGAAGACACTCCTGGGGCTCTGCTGGTTTCACCTGCTGGGGCGGAACTGCCTGGGACTCCGCTGGAAGACACTCCTGGAGTTCTGGTCACTGTACCTGGAGCGGCAGAGCTGCCTGGTGCTCCGGTTGTGGAGGCGGAAGTCGTGCCTGCTGTGGAAGGAGTGGGAAATGGTCACAACCAGAGTCCGGGGCAGGAGGTGAAGCTTCCTGCAGTAAGGAACCACCACCCCTGTTCTCGGGTCCAGGAGCGGAGGTGCCCCCCGGGACGTCCCAGTCCTGCCACCTCTGAGTGCAAACGGGCACAAATTCCCAGCAAAAGAGTCTCCTGAGCCAAAGAAGGACTGCCTGGCGCTCCTGGGGCAACTGGGCCATACGCAGGGATTCCTGAGTCCGTGAAAAGTAATTCTTCGTGCCCTAAACCTTGAGACATCGCGGCCTCTTTGGGCTAGGCAGGGACGGGGGGTGACCCTTGAGGTCCACCAATTCATCATGAGGATGTATATTTCCCGTGCCCAAACCGATTTGAAAGGTTCAGTGTTGGATCTGCGACTGGACACTGGTCAGCCGATAAGGCGGTCAGGGCACTTTCACAAGTGGGAGCATGGATGTAGTCAACCAGGTCAACCTGGCTCACCTGGTGGGCTTCTGGGAGCCGTAGTGCCAGCGCCCGGTGCGGCAGGGGTACTGGATGGTGCAGAGCTCCCGGTGGGTCCACTTGTAGCCCGTCCTGGGCTTGTACCTGGTACTGCCGAGCTGCCCGGTGCTGTTGTCGTAGACACTCCTGGGGCTCTGCTTGTTTCGCCTGCTGGGGCGGAACTGCCTGGGACTCCGGTGGAAGACACTACTTGGACTCTGCTGGTTTCATCTGCTGGGGCGGAACGGCCCGGGACTCCGGTGGAAGACACTCCTGGGGCTCTGCTGGTTTCACCTGCTGGGGCGGAACTGCCTGGGACTCCGCTGGAAGACACTCCTGGAGTTCTGGTCACTGTACCTGGAGCGGCAGAGCTGCCTGGTGCTCCGGTTGTGGAGGCGGAAGTCGTGCCTGCTGTGGAAGGAGTGGGAAATGGTCACAACCAGAGTCCGGGGCAGGAGGTGAAGCTTCCTGCAGTAAGGAACCACCACCCCTGTTCTCGGGTCCAGGAGCGGAGGTGCCCCCCGGGACGTCCCAGTCCTGCCACCTCTGAGTGCAAACGGGCACAAATTCCCAGCAAAAGAGTCTCCTGAGCCAAAGAAGGACTGCCTGGTGCTCCTGGGGCAACTGGGCCATACGCAGGGATTCCTGAGTCCGTGAAAAGTAATTCTTCGTGCCCTAAACCTTAAGACATCGCGGCCTCTTTGGGCTGGGCAGGGACGGGGGGTGACCCTTGAGGTCCACCAATTCATCATGAGGACGTATATTTCCCGTGCCCAAACCGATTTGAAAGGTTCAGTGTTGGATCTGCGACTGGACACTGGTCAGCCGATAAGGCGGTCAGGGCACTTTCACAAGTGGGAGCATGGATGTAGTCAACCAGGTCAACTTGGCTCACCTGGTGGGCTTCTGGGAGCCGTAGTGCCAGCGCCCGGTGCGGCAGGGGTACTGGATGGTGCAGAGCTCCCGGTGGGTCCACTTGTAGCCCGTCCTGGGCTTGTACCTGGTACTGCCGAGCTGCCCGGTGCTGTTGTCGTAGACACTCCTGGGGCTCTGCTTGTTTCGCCTGCTGGGGCGGAACTGCCTGGGACTCCGGTGGAAGACACTACTTGGACTCTGCTGGTTTCATCTGCTGGGGCGGAACGGCCCGGGACTCCGGTGGAAGACACTCCTGGGGCTCTGCTGGTTTCACCTGCTGGGGCGGAACTGCCTGGGACTCCGCTGGAAGACACTCCTGGAGTTCTGGTCACTGTACCTGGAGCGGCAGAGCTGCCTGGTGCTCCGGTTGTGGAGGCGGAAGTCGTGCCTGCTGTGGAAGGAGTGGGAAATGGTCACAACCAGAGTCCGGGGCAGGAGGTGAAGCTTCCTGCAGTAAGGAACCACCACCCCTGTTCTCGGGTCCTGGAGCGGAGGTGCCCCCCGGGACGTCCCAGTCCTGCCACCTCTGAGTGCAAACGGGCACAAATTCCCAGCAAAAGAGTCTCCTGAGCCAAAGAAGGACTGCCTGGCGCTCCTGGGGCAACTGGGCCATACGCAGGGATTCCTGAGTCCGTGAAAAGTAATTCTTCGTGCCCTAAACCTTGAGACATCGCGGCCTCTTTGGGCTGGGCAGGGACGGGGGGTGACCCTTGAGGTCCACCAATTCATCATGAGGACGTATATTTCCCGTGCCCAAACCGATTTGAAAGGTTCAGTGTTGGATCTGCGACTGGACACTGGTCAGCCGATAAGGCGGTCAGGGCACTTTCACAAGTGGGAGCATGGATGTAGTCAACCAGGTCAACTTGGCTCACCTGGTGGGCTTCTGGGAGCCGTAGTGCCAGCGCCCGGTGCGGCAGGGGTACTGGATGGTGCAGAGCTCCCGGTGGGTCCACTTGTAGCCCGTCCTGGGCTTGTACCTGGTACTGCCGAGCTGCCCGGTGCTGTTGTCGTAGACACTCCTGGGGCTCTGCTTGTTTCGCCTGCTGGGGCGGAACTGCCTGGGACTCCGGTGGAAGACACTACTTGGACTCTGCTGGTTTCCTCTGCTGGGGCGGAACGGCCCGGGACTCCGGTGGAAGACACTCCTGGGGCTCTGCTGGTTTCACCTGCTGGGGCGGAACTGCCTGGGACTCCGCTGGAAGACACTCCTGGAGTTCTGGTCACTGTACCTGGAGCGGCAGAGCTGCCTGGTGCTCCGGTTGTGGAGGCGGAAGTCGTGCCTGCTGTGGAAGGAGTGGGAAATGGTCACAACCAGAGTCCGGGGCAGGAGGTGAAGCTTCCTGCAGTAAGGAACCACCACCCCTGTTCTCGGGTCCAGGAGCGGAGGTGCCCCCCGGGACGTCCCAGTCCTGCCACCTCTGAGTGCAAACGGGCACAAATTCCCAGCAAAAGAGTCTCCTGAGCCAAAGAAGGACTGCCTGGCGCTCCTGGGGCAACTGGGCCATACGCAGGGATTCCTGAGTCCGTGAAAAGTAATTCTTCGTGCCCTAAACCTTGAGACATCGCGGCCTCTTTGGGCTAGGGCAGGGACGGGGGGTGACCCTTGAGGTCCACCAATTCATCATGAGGACGTATATTTCCCGTGCCCAAACCGATTTGAAAGGTTCAGTGTTGGATCTGCGGCTGGACACTGGTCAGCCGATAAGGCGGTCAGGGCACTTTCACAAGTGGGAGCATGGATGTAGTCAACCAGGTCAACTTGGCTCACCTGGTGGGCTTCTGGGAGCCGTAGTGCCAGCGCCCGGTGCGGCAGGGGTACTGGATGGTGCAGAGCTCCCGGTGGGTCCACTTGTAGCCCGTCCTGGGCTTGTACCTGGTACTGCCGAGCTGCCCGGTGCTGTTGTCGTAGACACTCCTGGGGCTCTGCTTGTTTCGCCTGCTGGGGCGGAACTGCCTGGGACTCCGGTGGAAGACACTACTTGGACTCTGCTGGTTTCATCTGCTGGGGCGGAACGGCCCGGGACTCCGGTGGAAGACACTCCTGGGGCTCTGCTGGTTTCACCTGCTGGGGCGGAACTGCCTGGGACTCCGCTGGAAGACACTCCTGGAGTTCTGGTCACTGTACCTGGAGCGGCAGAGCTGCCTGGTGCTCCGGTTGTGGAGGCGGAAGTCGTGCCTGCTGTGGAAGGAGTGGGAAATGGTCACAACCAGAGTCCGGGGCAGGAGGTGAAGCTTCCTGCAGTAAGGAACCACCACCCCTGTTCTCGGGTCCAGGAGCCGAGGTGCCCCCGGGACGTCCCAGTCCTGCCACCTCTGAGTGCAAACGGGCACAAATTCGCAGCAAAAGAGTCTCCTGAGCCAAAGAAGGACTGCCTGGCGCTCCTGGGGCAACTGGGCCATACGCAGGGATTCCTGAGTCCGTGAAAAGTATTTCTTCGTGCCCTAAACCTTGAGACATCGCGGCCTCTTTGGGCTGGGCAGGGACGGGGGGTGACCCTTGAGGTCCACCAATTCATCATGAGGACGTATATTTCCCGTGCCCAAACCGATTTGAAAGGTTCAGTGTTGGATCTGCGGCTGGACACTGGTCAGCCGATAAGGCGGTCAGGGCACTTTCACAAGTGGGAGCATGGATGTAGTCAACCAGGTCAACTTGGCTCACCTGGTGGGCTTCTGGGAGCCGTAGTGCCAGCGCCCGGTGCGGCAGGGGTACTGGATGGTGCAGAGCTCCCGGTGGGTCCACTTGTAGCCCGTCCTGGGCTTGTACCTGGTACTGCCGAGCTGCCCGGTGCTGTTGTCGTAGACACTCCTGGGGCTCTGCTTGTTTCGCCTGCTGGGGCGGAACTGCCTGGGACTCCGGTGGAAGACACTACTTGGACTCTGCTGGTTTCATCTGCTGGGGCGGAACGGCCCGGGACTCCGGTGGAAGACACTCCTGGGGCTCTGCTGGTTTCACCTGCTGGGGCGGAACTGCCTGGGACTCCGCTGGAAGACACTCCTGGAGTTCTGGTCACTGTACCTGGAGCGGCAGAGCTGCCTGGTGCTCCGGTTGTGGAGGCGGAAGTCGTGCCTGTTGTGGAAGGAGTGGGAAATGGTCACAACCAGAGTCCGGGGCAGGAGGTGAAGCTTCCTGCAGTAAGGAACCACCACCCCTGTTCTCGGGTCCAGGAGCGGAGGTGCCCCCCGGGACATCCCAGTCCTGCCACCTCTGAGTGCAAACGGGCACAAATTCCCAGCAAAAGAGTCTCCTGAGCCAAAGAAGGACTGCCTGGCGCTCCTGGGGCAACTGGGCCATACGCAGGGATTCCTGAGTCCGTGAAAAGTAATTCTTCGTGCCCTAAACCTTGAGACATCGCGGCCTCTTTGGGCTGGGCAGGGACAGGGGGTGACCCTTGAGGTCCACCAATTCATCATGAGGACGTATATTTCCCGTGCCCAAACCGATTTGAAAGGTTCAGTGTTGGATCTGCGACTGGACACTGGTCAGCCGATAAGGCGGTCAGGGCACTTTCACAAGTGGGAGCATGGATGTAGTCAACCAGGTCAACTTGGCTCACCTGGTGGGCTTCTGGGAGCCGTAGTGCCAGCGCCCGGTGCGGCAGGGGTACTGGATGGTGCAGAGCTCCCGGTGGGTCCACTTGTAGCCCGTCCTGGGCTTGTACCTGGTACTGCCGAGCTGCCCGGTGCTGTTGTCGTAGACACTCCTGGGGCTCTGCTTGTTTCGCCTGCTGGGGCGGAACTGCCTGGGACTCCGGTGGAAGACACTACTTGGACTCTGCTGGTTTCATCTGCTGGGGCGGAACGGCCCGGGACTCCGGTGGAAGACACTCCTGGGGCTCTGCTGGTTTCACCTGCTGGGGCGGAACTGCCTGGGAGTCCGCTGGAAGACACTCCTGGAGTTCTGGTCACTGTACCTGGAGCGGCAGAGCTGCCTGGTGCTCCGGTTGTGGAGGCGGAAGTCGTGCCTGCTGTGGAAGGAGTGGGAAATGGTCACAACCAGAGTCCGGGGCAGGAGGTGAAGCTTCCTGCAGTAAGGAACCACCACCCCTGTTCTCGGGTCCAGGAGCGGAGGTGCCCCCCGGGACGTCCCAGTCCTGCCACCTCTGAGTGCAAACGGGCACAAATTCCCAGCAAAAGAGTCTCCTGAGCCAAAGAAGGACTGCCTGGTGCTCCCGGGGCAACTGGGCCATACGCAGGGATTCCTGAGTCCGTGAAAAGTAATTCTTCGTGCCCTAAACCTTGAGACATCGCGGCCTCTTTGGGCTGGGCAGGGACGGGGGGTGACCCTTGAGGTCCACCAATTCATCATGAGGACGTATATTTCCCGTGCCCAAACCGATTTGAAAGGTTCAGTGTTGGATCTGCGGCTGGACACTGGTCAGCCGATAAGGCGGTCAGGGCACTTTCACAAGTGGGAGCATGGATGTAGTCAACCAGGTCAACCTGGCTCACCTGGTGGGCTTCTGGGAGCCGTAGTGCCAGCGCCCGGTGCGGCAGGGGTACTGGATGGTGCAGAGCTCCCGGTGGGTCCACTTGTAGCCCGTCCTGGGCTTGTACCTGGTACTGCCGAGCTGCCCGGTGCTGTTGTCGTAGACACTCCTGGGGCTCTGCTTGTTTCGCCTGCTGGGGCGGAACTGCCTGGGACTCCGGTGGAAGACACTACTTGGACTCTGCTGGTTTCATCTGCTGGGGCGGAACGGCCCGGGACTCCGGTGGAAGACACTCCTGGGGCTCTGCTGGTTTCACCTGCTGGGGCGGAACTGCCTGGGACTCCGCTGGAAGACACTCCTGGAGTTCTGGTCACTGTACCTGGAGCGGCAGAGCTGCCTGGTGCTCCGGTTGTGGAGGCGGAAGTCGTGCCTGCTGTGGAAGGAGTGGGAAATGGTCACAACCAGAGTCCGGGGCAGGAGGTGAAGCTTCCTGCAGTAAGGAACCACCACCCCTGTTCTCGGGTCCAGGAGCGGAGGTGCCCCCCGGGACGTCCCAGTCCTGCCACCTCTGAGTGCAAACGGGCACAAATTCCCAGCAAAAGAGTCTCCTGAGCCAAAGAAGGACTGCCTGGCGCTCCTGGGGCAACTGGGCCATACGCAGGGATTCCTGAGTCCGTGAAAAGTAATTCTTCGTGCCCTAAACCTTGAGACATCGCGGCCTCTTTGGGCTAGACAGGGACGGGGGGTGACCCTTGAGGTCCACCAATTCATCATGAGGACGTATATTTCCCGTGCCCAAACCGATTTGAAAGGTTCAGTGTTGGATCTGCGGCTGGACACTGGTCAGCCGATAAGGCGGTCAGGGCACTTTCACAAGTGGGAGCATGGATGTAGTCAACCAGGTCAACCTTGGCTCACCTGGTGGGCTTCTGGGAGCCGTAGTGCCAGCGCCCGGTGCGGCAGGGGTACTGGATGGTGCAGAGCTCCCGGTGGGTCCACTTGTAGCCCGTCCTGGGCTTGTACCTGGTACTGCCGAGCTGCCCGGTGCTGTTGTCGTAGACACTCCTGGGGCTCTGCTTGTTTCGCCTGCTGGGGCGGAACTGCCTGGGACTCCGGTGGAAGACACTACTTGGACTCTGCTGGTTTCCTCTGCTGGGGCGGAACGGCCCGGGACTCCGGTGGAAGACACTCCTGGGGCTCTGCTGGTTTCACCTGCTGGGGCGGAACTGCCTGGGACTCCGCTGGAAGACACTCCTGGAGTTCTGGTCACTGTACCTGGAGCGGCAGAGCTGCCTGGTGCTCCGGTTGTGGAGGCGGAAGTCGTGCCTGCTGTGGAAGGAGTGGGAAATGGTCACAACCAGAGTCCGGGGCAGGAGGTGAAGCTTCCTGCAGTAAGGAACCACCACCCCTGTTCTCGGGTCCAGGAGCGGAGGTGCCCCCCGGGACGTCCCAGTCCTGCCACCTCTGAGTGCAAACGGGCACAAATTCCCAGCAAAAGAGTCTCCTGAGCCAAAGAAGGACTGCCTGGCGCTCCTGGGGCAACTGGGCCATACGCAGGGATTCCTGAGTCCGTGAAAAGTAATTCTTCGTGCCCTAAACCTTGAGACATCGCGGCCTCTTTGGGCTGGGCAGGGACGGGGGGTGACCCTTGAGGTCCACCAATTCATCATGAGGACGTATATTTCCCGTGCCCAAACCGATTTGAAAGGTTCAGTGTTGGATCTGCGGCTGGACACTGGTCAGCCGATAAGGCGGTCAGGGCACTTTCACAAGTGGGAGCATGGATGTAGTCAACCAGGTCAACTTGGCTCACCTGGTGGGCTTCTGGGAGCCGTAGTGCCAGCGCCCGGTGCGGCAGGGGTACTGGATGGTGCAGAGCTCCCGGTGGGTCCACTTGTAGCCCGTCCTGGGCTTGTACCTGGTACTGCCGAGCTGCCCGGTGCTGTTGTCGTAGACACTCCTGGGGCTCTGCTTGTTTCGCCTGCTGGGGCGGAACTGCCTGGGACTCCGGTGGAAGACACTACTTGGACTCTGCTGGTTTCATCTGCTGGGGCGGAACGGCCCGGGACTCCGGTGGAAGACACTCCTGGGGCTCTGCTGGTTTCACCTGCTGGGGCGGAACTGCCTGGGACTCCGCTGGAAGACACTCCTGGAGTTCTGGTCACTGTACCTGGAGCGGCAGAGCTGCCTGGTGCTCCGGTTGTGGAGGCGGAAGTCGTGCCTGCTGTGGAAGGAGTGGGAAATGGTCACAACCAGAGTCCGGGGCAGGAGGTGAAGCTTCCTGCAGTAAGGAACCACCACCCCTGTTCTCGGGTCCAGGAGCGGAGGTGCCCCCCGGGACGTCCCAGTCCTGCCACCTCTGAGTGCAAACGGGCACAAATTCCCAGCAAAAGAGTCTCCTGAGCCAAAGAAGGACTGCCTGGTGCTCCTGGGGCAACTGGGCCATACGCAGGGATTCCTGAGTCCGTGAAAAGTAATTCTTCGTGCCCTAAACCTTGAGACATCGCGGCCTCTTTGGGCTGGGCAGGGACGGGGGGTGACCCTTGAGGTCCACCAATTCATCATGAGGACGTATATTTCCCGTGCCCAAACCGATTTGAAAGGTTCAGTGTTGGATCTGCGGCTGGACACTGGTCAGCCGATAAGGCGGTCAGGGCACTTTCACAAGTGGGAGCATGGATGTAGTCAACCAGGTCAACTTGGCTCACCTGGTGGGCTTCTGGGAGCCGTAGTGCCAGCGCCCGGTGCGGCAGGGGTACTGGATGGTGCAGAGCTCCCGGTGGGTCCACTTGTAGCCCGTCCTGGGCTTGTACCTGGTACTGCCGAGCTGCCCGGTGCTGTTGTCGTAGACACTCCTGGGGCTCTGCTTGTTTCGCCTGCTGGGGCGGAACTGCCTGGGACTCCGGTGGAAGACACTACTTGGACTCTGCTGGTTTCATCTGCTGGGGCGGAACGGCCCGGGACTCCGGTGGAAGACACTCCTGGGGCTCTGCTGGTTTCACCTGCTGGGGCGGAACTGCCTGGGACTCCGCTGGAAGACACTCCTGGAGTTCTGGTCACTGTACCTGGAGCGGCAGAGCTGCCTGGTGCTCCGGTTGTGGAGGCGGAAGTCGTGCCTGCTGTGGAAGGAGTGGGAAATGGTCACAACCAGAGTCCGGGGCAGGAGGTGAAGCTTCCTGCAGTAAGGAACCACCACCCCTGTTCTCGGGTCCAGGAGCCGGAGGTGCCCCCCGGGACGTCCCAGTCCTGCCACCTCTGAGTGCAAACGGGCACAAATTCCCAGCAAAAGAGTCTCCTGAGCCAAAGAAGGACTGCCTGGCGCTCCTGGGGCAACTGGGCCATACGCAGGGATTCCTGAGTCCGTGAAAAGTAATTCTTCGTGCCCTAAACCTTGAGACATCGCAGCCTCTTTGGGCTGGGCAGGGACGGGGGGTGACCCTTGAGGTCCACCAATTCATCATGAGGACGTATATTTCCCGTGCCCAAACCGATTTGAAAGGTTCAGTGTTGGATCTGCGGCTGGACACTGGTCAGCCGATAAGGCGGTCAGGGCACTTTCACAAGTGGGAGCATGGATGTAGTCAACCAGGTCAACTTGGCTCACCTGGTGGGCTTCTGGGAGCCGTAGTGCCAGCGCCCGGTGCGGCAGGGGTACTGGATGGTGCAGAGCTCCCGGTGGGTCCACTTGTAGCCCGTCCTGGGCTTGTACCTGGTACTGCCGAGCTGCCCGGTGCTGTTGTCGTAGACACTCCTGGGGCTCTGCTTGTTTCGCCTGCTGGGGCGGAACTGCCTGGGACTCCGGTGGAAGACACTACTTGGACTCTGCTGGTTTCATCTGCTGGGGCGGAACGGCCCGGGACTCCGGTGGAAGACACTCCTGGGGCTCTGCTGGTTTCACCTGCTGGGGCGGAACTGCCTGGGACTCCGCTGGAAGACACTCCTGGAGTTCTGGTCACTGTACCTGGAGCGGCAGAGCTGCCTGGTGCTCCGGTTGTGGAGGCGGAAGTCGTGCCTGCTGTGGAAGGAGTGGGAAATGGTCACAACCAGAGTCCGGGGCAGGAGGTGAAGCTTCCTGCAGTAAGGAACCACCACCCCTGTTCTCGGGTCCAGGAGCCGGAGGTGCCCCCCGGGACGTCCCAGTCCTGCCACCTCTGAGTGCAAACGGGCACAAATTCCCAGCAAAAGAGTCTCCTGAGCCAAAGAAGGACTGCCTGGCGCTCCTGGGGCAACTGGGCCATACGCAGGGATTCCTGAGTCCGTGAAAAGTAATTCTTCGTGCCCTAAACCTTGAGACATCGAAGGCCTCTTTGGGCTGGGCAGGGACGGGGGGTGACCCTTGAGGTCCACCAATTCATCATGAGGACGTATATTTCCCGTGCCCAAACCGATTTGAAAGGTTCAGTGTTGGATCTGCGGCTGGACACTGGTCAGCCGATAAGGCGGTCAGGGCACTTTCACAAGTGGGAGCATGGATGTAGTCAACCAGGTCAACTTGGCTCACCTGGTGGGCTTCTGGGAGCCGTAGTGCCAGCGCCCGGTGCGGCAGGGGTACTGGATGGTGCAGAGCTCCCGGTGGGTCCACTTGTAGCCCGTCCTGGGCTTGTACCTGGTACTGCCGAGCTGCCCGGTGCTGTTGTCGTAGACACTCCTGGGGCTCTGCTTGTTTCGCCTGCTGGGGCGGAACTGCCTGGGACTCCGGTGGAAGACACTACTTGGACTCTGCTGGTTTCATCTGCTGGGGCGGAACGGCCCGGGACTCCGGTGGAAGACACTCCTGGGGCTCTGCTGGTTTCACCTGCTGGGGCGGAACTGCCTGGGACTCCGCTGGAAGACACTCCTGGAGTTCTGGTCACTGTACCTGGAGCGGCAGAGCTGCCTGGTGCTCCGGTTGTGGAGGCGGAAGTCGTGCCTGCTGTGGAAGGAGTGGGAAATGGTCACAACCAGAGTCCGGGGCAGGAGGTGAAGCTTCCTGCAGTAAGGAACCACCACCCCTGTTCTCGGGTCCAGGAGCGGAGGTGCCCCCCGGGACGTCCCAGTCCTGCCACCTCTGAGTGCAAACGGGCACAAATTCCCAGCAAAAGAGTCTCCTGAGCCAAAGAAGGACTGCCTGGCGCTCCTGGGGCAACTGGGCCATACGCAGGGATTCCTGAGTCCGTGAAAAGTAATTCGTCGTGCCCTAAACCTTGAGACATCGCAGCCTCTTTGGGCTGGGCAGGGACGGGGGGTGACCCTTGAGGTCCACCAATTCATCATGAGGACATATATTTCCCGTGCCCAAACCGATTTGAAAGGTTCAGTGTTGGATCTGCGGCTGGACACTGGTCAGCCGATAAGGCGGTCAGGGCACTTTCACAAGTGGGAGCATGGATGTAGTCAACCAGGTCAACTTGGCTCACCTGGTGGGCTTCTGGGAGCCGTAGTGCCAGCGCCCGGTGCGGCAGGGGTACTGGATGGTGCAGAGCTCCCGGTGGGTCCACTTGTAGCCCGTCCTGGGCTTGTACCTGGTACTGCCGAGCTGCCCGGTGCTGTTGTCGTAGACACTCCTGGGGCTCTGCTTGTTTCGCCTGCTGGGGCGGAGCTGCCTGGGACTCCGGTGGAAGACACTACTTGGACTCTGCTGGTTTCATCTGCTGGGGCGGAACGGCCCGGGACTCCGGTGGAAGACACTCCTGGGGCTCTGCTGGTTTCACCTGCTGGGGCGGAACTGCCTGGGACTCCGCTGGAAGACACTCCTGGAGTTCTGGTCACTGTACCTGGAGCGGCAGAGCTGCCTGGTGCTCCGGTTGTGGAGGCGGAAGTCGTGCCTGCTGTGGAAGGAGTGGGAAATGGTCACAACCAGAGTCCGGGGCAGGAGGTGAAGCTTCCTGCAGTAAGGAACCACCACCCCTGTTCTCGGGTCCAGGAGCCGAGGTGCCCCCCGGGACGTCCCAGTCCTGCCACCTCTGAGTGCAAACGGGCACAAATTCCCAGCAAAAGAGTCTCCTGAGCCAAAGAAGGACTGCCTGGCGCTCCTGGGGCAACTGGGCCATACGCAGGGATTCCTGAGTCCGTGAAAAGTAATTCTTCGTGCCCTAAACCTTGAGACATCGCGGCCTCTTTGGGCTGGGCAGGGACGGGGGGTGACCCTTGAGGTCCACCAATTCATCATGAGGACGTATATTTCCCGTGCCCAAACCGATTTGAAAGGTTCAGTGTTGGATCTGCGGCTGGACACTGGTCAGCCGATAAGGCGGTCAGGGCACTTTCACAAGTGGGAGCATGGATGTAGTCAACCAGGTCAACTTGGCTCACCTGGTGGGCTTCTGGGAGCCGTAGTGCCAGCGCCCGGTGCGGCAGGGGTACTGGATGGTGCAGAGCTCCCGGTGGGTCCACTTGTAGCCCGTCCTGGGCTTGTACCTGGTACTGCCGAGCTGCCCGGTGCTGTTGTCGTAGACACTCCTGGGGCTCTGCTTGTTTCGCCTGCTGGGGCGGAACTGCCTGGGACTCCGGTGGAAGACACTACTTGGACTCTGCTGGTTTCATCTGCTGGGGCGGAACGGCCCGGGACTCCGGTGGAAGACACTCCTGGGGCTCTGCTGGTTTCACCTGCTGGGGCGGAACTGCCTGGGACTCCGCTGGAAGACACTCCTGGAGTTCTGGTCACTGTACCTGGAGCGGCAGAGCTGCCTGGTGCTCCGGTTGTGGAGGCGGAAGTCGTGCCTGCTGTGGAAGGAGTGGGAAATGGTCACAACCAGAGTCCGGGGCAGGAGGTGAAGCTTCCTGCAGTAAGGAACCACCACCCCTGTTCTCGGGTCCAGGAGCCGAGGTGCCCCCCGGGACGTCCCAGTCCTGCCACCTCTGAGTGCAAACGGGCACAAATTCCCAGCAAAAGAGTCTCCTGAGCCAAAGAAGGACTGCCTGGCGCTCCTGGGGCAACTGGGCCATACGCAGGGATTCCTGAGTCCGTGAAAAGTACTTCTTCGTGCCCTACACCTTGAGACATCGCAGCCTCTTTGGGCTGGGCAGGGACGGGGGGTGACCCTTGAGGTCCACCAATTCATCATGAGGACGTATATTTCCCGTGCCCAAACCGATTTGAAAGGTTCAGTGTTGGATCTGCGGCTGGACACTGGTCAGCCGATAAGGCGGTCAGGGCACTTTCACAAGTGGGAGCATGGATGTAGTCAACCAGGTCAACTTGGCTCACCTGGTGGGCTTCTGGGAGCCGTAGTGCCAGCGCCCGGTGCGGCAGGGGTACTGGATGGTGCAGAGCTCCCGGTGGGTCCACTTGTAGCCCGTCCTGGGCTTGTACCTGGTACTGCCGAGCTGCCCGGTGCTGTTGTCGTAGACACTCCTGGGGCTCTGCTTGTTTCGCCTGCTGGGGCGGAACTGCCTGGGACTCCGGTGGAAGACACTACTTGGACTCTGCTGGTTTCATCTGCTGGGGCGGAACGGCCCGGGACTCCGGTGGAAGACACTCCTGGGGCTCTGCTGGTTTCACCTGCTGGGGCGGAACTGCCTGGGACTCCGCTGGAAGACACTCCTGGAGTTCTGGTCACTGTACCTGGAGCGGCAGAGCTGCCTGGTGCTCCGGTTGTGGAGGCGGAAGTCGTGCCTGCTGTGGAAGGAGTGGGAAATGGTCACAACCAGAGTCCGGGGCAGGAGGTGAAGCTTCCTGCAGTAAGGAACCACCACCCCTGTTCTCGGGTCCAGGAGCGGAGGTGCCCCCCGGGACGTCCCAGTCCTGCCACCTCTGAGTGCAAACGGGCACAAATTCCCAGCAAAAGAGTCTCCTGAGCCAAAGAAGGACTGCCTGGCGCTCCTGGGGCAACTGGGCCATACGCAGGGATTCCTGAGTCCGTGAAAAGTAATTCTTCGTGCCCTAAACCTTGAGACATCGCGGCCTCTTTGGGCTGGGCAGGGACGGGGGGTGACCCTTGAGGTCCACCAATTCATCATGAGGACGTATATTTCCCGTGCCCAAACCGATTTGAAAGGTTCAGTGTTGGATCTGCGGCTGGACACTGGTCAGCCGATAAGGCGGTCAGGGCACTTTCACAAGTGGGAGCATGGATGTAGTCAACCAGGTCAACTTGGCTCACCTGGTGGGCTTCTGGGAGCCGTAGTGCCAGCGCCCGGTGCGGCAGGGGTACTGGATGGTGCAGAGCTCCCGGTGGGTCCACTTGTAGCCCGTCCTGGGCTTGTACCTGGTACTGCCGAGCTGCCCGGTGCTGTTGTCGTAGACACTCCTGGGGCTCTGCTTGTTTCGCCTGCTGGGGCGGAGCTGCCTGGGACTCCGGTGGAAGACACTACTTGGACTCTGCTGGTTTCATCTGCTGGGGCGGAACGGCCCGGGACTCCGGTGGAAGACACTCCTGGGGCTCTGCTGGTTTCACCTGCTGGGGCGGAACTGCCTGGGACTCCGCTGGAAGACACTCCTGGAGTTCTGGTCACTGTACCTGGAGCGGCAGAGCTGCCTGGTGCTCCGGTTGTGGAGGCGGAAGTCGTGCCTGCTGTGGAAGGAGTGGGAAATGGTCACAACCAGAGTCCGGGGCAGGAGGTGAAGCTTCCTGCAGTAAGGAACCACCACCCCTGTTCTCGGGTCCAGGAGCGGAGGTGCCCCCCGGGACGTCCCAGTCCTGCCACCTCTGAGTGCAAACGGGCACAAATTCCCAGCAAAAGAGTCTCCTGAGCCAAAGAAGGACTGCCTGGCGCTCCTGGGGCAACTGGGCCATACGCAGGGATTCCTGAGTCCGTGAAAAGTAATTCTTCGTGCCCTAAACCTTGAGACATCGCGGCCTCTTTGGGCTGGGCAGGGACGGGGGGTGACCCTTGAGGTCCACCAATTCATCATGAGGACGTATATTTCCCGTGCCCAAACCGATTTGAAAGGTTCAGTGTTGGATCTGCGGCTGGACACTGGTCAGCCGATAAGGCGGTCAGGGCACTTTCACAAGTGGGAGCATGGATGTAGTCAACCAGGTCAACTTGGCTCACCTGGTGGGCTTCTGGGAGCCGTAGTGCCAGCGCCCGGTGCGGCAGGGGTACTGGATGGTGCAGAGCTCCCGGTGGGTCCACTTGTAGCCCGTCCTGGGCTTGTACCTGGTACTGCCGAGCTGCCCGGTGCTGTTGTCGTAGACACTCCTGGGGCTCTGCTTGTTTCGCCTGCTGGGGCGGAACTGCCTGGGACTCCGGTGGAAGACACTACTTGGACTCTGCTGGTTTCCTCTGCTGGGGCGGAACGGCCCGGGACTCCGGTGGAAGACACTCCTGGGGCTCTGCTGGTTTCACCTGCTGGGGCGGAACTGCCTGGGACTCCGCTGGAAGACACTCCTGGAGTTCTGGTCACTGTACCTGGAGCGGCAGAGCTGCCTGGTGCTCCGGTTGTGGAGGCGGAAGTCGTGCCTGCTGTGGAAGGAGTGGGAAATGGTCACAACCAGAGTCCGGGGCAGGAGGTGAAGCTTCCTGCAGTAAGGAACCACCACCCCTGTTCTCGGGTCCAGGAGCGGAGGTGCCCCCCGGGACGTCCCAGTCCTGCCACCTCTGAGTGCAAACGGGCACAAATTCCCAGCAAAAGAGTCTCCTGAGCCAAAGAAGGACTGCCTGGCGCTCCTGGGGCAACTGGGCCATACGCAGGGATTCCTGAGTCCGTGAAAAGTAATTCTTCGTGCCCTAAACCTTGAGACATCGCGGCCTCTTTGGGCTGGGCAGGGACGGGGGGTGACCCTTGAGGTCCACCAATTCATCATGAGGACGTATATTTCCCGTGCCCAAACCGATTTGAAAGGTTCAGTGTTGGATCTGCGGCTGGACACTGGTCAGCCGATAAGGCGGTCAGGGCACTTTCACAAGTGGGAGCATGGATGTAGTCAACCAGGTCAACTTGGCTCACCTGGTGGGCTTCTGGGAGCCGTAGTGCCAGCGCCCGGTGCGGCAGGGGTACTGGATGGTGCAGAGCTCCCGGTGGGTCCACTTGTAGCCCGTCCTGGGCTTGTACCTGGTACTGCCGAGCTGCCCGGTGCTGTTGTCGTAGACACTCCTGGGGCTCTGCTTGTTTCGCCTGCTGGGGCGGAACTGCCTGGGACTCCGGTGGAAGACACTACTTGGACTCTGCTGGTTTCATCTGCTGGGGCGGAACGGCCCGGGACTCCGGTGGAAGACACTCCTGGGGCTCTGCTGGTTTCACCTGCTGGGGCGGAACTGCCTGGGACTCCGCTGGAAGACACTCCTGGAGTTCTGGTCACTGTACCTGGAGCGGCAGAGCTGCCTGGTGCTCCGGTTGTGGAGGCGGAAGTCGTGCCTGCTGTGGAAGGAGTGGGAAATGGTCACAACCAGAGTCCGGGGCAGGAGGTGAAGCTTCCTGCAGTAAGGAACCACCACCCCTGTTCTCGGGTCCAGGAGCGGAGGTGCCCCCCGGGACGTCCCAGTCCTGCCACCTCTGAGTGCAAACGGGCACAAATTCCCAGCAAAAGAGTCTCCTGAGCCAAAGAAGGACTGCCTGGTGCTCCTGGGGCAACTGGGCCATACGCAGGGATTCCTGAGTCCGTGAAAAGTAATTCTTCGTGCCCTAAACCTTGAGACATCGCGGCCTCTTTGGGCTGGGCAGGGACGGGGGGTGACCCTTGAGGTCCACCAAATCATCATGAGGACGTATATTTCCCGTGCCCAAACCGATTTGAAAGGTTCAGTGTTGGATCTGCGGCTGGACACTGGTCAGCCGATAAGGCGGTCAGGGCACTTTCACAAGTGGGAGCATGGATGTAGTCAACCAGGTCAACTTGGCTCACCTGGTGGGCTTCTGGGAGCCGTAGTGCCAGCGCCCGGTGCGGCAGGGGTACTGGATGGTGCAGAGCTCCCGGTGGGTCCACTTGTAGCCCGTCCTGGGCTTGTACCTGGTACTGCCGAGCTGCCCGGTGCTGTTGTCGTAGACACTCCTGGGGCTCTGCTTGTTTCGCCTGCTGGGGCGGAGCTGCCTGGGACTCCGGTGGAAGACACTACTTGGACTCTGCTGGTTTCATCTGCTGGGGCGGAACGGCCCGGGACTCCGGTGGAAGACACTCCTGGGGCTCTGCTGGTTTCACCTGCTGGGGCGGAACTGCCTGGGACTCCGCTGGAAGACACTCCTGGAGTTCTGGTCACTGTACCTGGAGCGGCAGAGCTGCCTGGTGCTCCGGTTGTGGAGGCGGAAGTCGTGCCTGCTGTGGAAGGAGTGGGAAATGGTCACAACCAGAGTCCGGGGCAGGAGGTGAAGCTTCCTGCAGTAAGGAACCACCACCCCTGTTCTCGGGTCCAGGAGCGGAGGTGCCCCCCGGGACGTCCCAGTCCTGCCACCTCTGAGTGCAAACGGGCACAAATTCCCAGCAAAAGAGTCTCCTGAGCCAAAGAAGGACTGCCTGGCGCTCCTGGGGCAACTGGGCCATACGCAGGGATTCCTGAGTCCGTGAAAGGTATTTCTTCGTGCCCTAAACCTTGAGACATCGCGGCCTCTTTGGGCTGGGCAGGGACGGGGGGTGACCCTTGAGGTCCACCAATTCATCATGAGGACGTATATTTCCCGTGCCCAAACCGATTTGAAAGGTTCAGTGTTGGATCTGCGGCTGGACACTGGTCAGCCGATAAGGCGGTCAGGGCACTTTCACAAGTGGGAGCATGGATGTAGTCAACCAGGTCAACTTGGCTCACCTGGTGGGCTTCTGGGAGCCGTAGTGCCAGCGCCCGGTGCGGCAGGGGTACTGGATGGTGCAGAGCTCCCGGTGGGTCCACTTGTAGCCCGTCCTGGGCTTGTACCTGGTACTGCCGAGCTGCCCGGTGCTGTTGTCGTAGACACTCCTGGGGCTCTGCTTGTTTCGCCTGCTGGGGCGGAACTGCCTGGGACTCCGGTGGAAGACACTACTTGGACTCTGCTGGTTTCCTCTGCTGGGGCGGAACGGCCCGGGACTCCGGTGGAAGACACTCCTGGGGCTCTGCTGGTTTCACCTGCTGGGGCGGAACTGCCTGGGACTCCGCTGGAAGACACTCCTGGAGTTCTGGTCACTGTACCTGGAGCGGCAGAGCTGCCTGGTGCTCCGGTTGTGGAGGCGGAAGTCGTGCCTGCTGTGGAAGGAGTGGGAAATGGTCACAACCAGAGTCCGGGGCAGGAGGTGAAACGTCCTGCAGTCAGGACCCACCACCCCTGTTCTCGGGTCCAGGAGCCGAGGTTCCCACCGGGACTTCCCAGTCCTGCCACCTCTGAGCGCAAACGGGCAGAAACTCCCAGCAAAAGAGTCTCCTGAGCCAATGAGACTGACCGGGGTGCAGAAGTTGTGCCTGCTGTGAAGGAGGGGGAAAATGGCACAACAATAGCCCTGGGCAGGAGAGGAAGCTTCCTGCTCTACGTAACCACCACCCTGGTTGTCACCATCAGGTACGTTTTCAACTGTAAATCTGCCCACCTGGTCAGTCCTCCCAAGTCCGAGCACAAACGCGGGGCCCCTCAACATAGTCTCCCAGACTGTTGGGACTGGCCAAGAGCCATCCCCTCTGACAGAATATTTCCAGAGGTACAACTCACCAGATCGGGCAGATGTGCCAGTGCCTCCAGTGCTACCTGGTACAGTTGTTGTAGCTGAAGATGCTGCACTCCCCGGTCTTACCGTAGTGCCTGCTACTGTGATGGAAGAAGATGTTTATGCCTCCTGTCCACATCACCCTCCAACCAGCCCAACGGTAATAGATGGAATACTCGGGCCTGGACATTAGTACCACTTTCAGCCTATGCTCACTGCACAGTTGGGAGAAATCAGTTGTGAAGACCCTTCGACAGACAAGTCCTCTGCCAAGTATGGTTTAAAGCTGTGAGATGCGGTGAATGTACTGTGCTGGTTCGGGGACTCGCAGGCGTGGTCTGGGATGTAGGACTTGGGCTGGCCAGGCCTCCGGCGGCAACTCCTGACCAGAAGAGTTCTGAGGGAGGGAACTGCCTATGTGTAAAGAAAGCAATGAAGGAATGCCTGGGGCTCCTGGGGCAACTGAGTCCGTGAAAAGTATTTCTTCGTGCCCTAAGCCTTGAGACCTTGCGTCCTTGTTGGGCTGGGCAGGGGCGAGGGGTGACCCTGGAGGGCCACTAATTTATCATGTGGACATATGTTTCCCATGCCCAAACCGATTTGAAAGGTTCAATGTCGGATCTGCGGCTGGACACTGGTCAGCCGATAAGGCAGTCAGGGCACTTTCACAAGTGTGGATTTAGTCAAGCAGGTCAATTTGGCTCACCTCCCTGGCTTCTGACCAAGTGGTGGAGCCGGTAATAGAACCCATGACCTTTGACTCCCAAGTCTGTGATCTTACTACCACCTTTACACCACCCTGTCTCCAAGGTTATTTTAAACATTTTATGAAGAACCTCTTATAAAAAGGTTCTCTGCCAGCTGTGTCTTTCAATCTGCCTAACAACATAAATGTTCCCTATTAGTTGATGTTTAGTGTCTTGGGAAGTATTTAAGGTGGTGGGTTCATTCACCTAATCAGTTATGGGGTGCATAGGCACTCTTACTGGGACCTGCAGGTGTTCTCTGTGTCCTCTTAACTTGAGGCGCCTATGCTTCCTAGGCCTCCTGAAGTGACTCCAAAGAGCAAGAGAAGTCAAACTTTGCCTCGAAACCATATGTCCAAGATTCTCTAAATCCTTGAGGCATCGCGGCCCCACCCCTCAAGTTCCATGATATCATTAATTGGCTGTGTTTCTGACCTCAAAAACATTTGAAACATTCAGCATTTTGTTTGACGTTTGGTCATCGGTTGAACTACAGGAGCAGGAAGGGACCTTAGATTGGTGGGACATTCAGTGTTGCCATATAGCTCAGCTTGGCTCACCCGCTGGCGTTCCAGGAGTTGTGATTCCAGTGCCCCGTGTGCTGGTCGTACTGGATGATGCAGTCGTGGCTGATCCTGAGAATGCTGGGGTTGTACCTGATGAGGCGGAACTGCCTGGTGCTCCGGTCGTGGGTATGGAAGACGTGTCTGCTGTCAAGAAGTGGGAAAATATCACGATGATGGTCCTGGGCAGAAGGTGAGGCCTGCGGCAGTACTTAGCCAACCTGCCAACTGGTGGTTGGCTTTAGTACGGTTCTCAACCTCTGAATGTGGCCGAAAGGACAGTCCTCCAACACTGACCACCAATTTGGGGTGCCCTACAAGGACTTGTAGTCCTATGGGAACTGGCCGAGAGATATTGGCTCTGATAGAAAATTTCCAAAGATATCAACCATCTTCAAATCACCAGATCTGGCACCTGTGCTGGTTACCCCAGTGCTACTTGCAATGGATGCAGGTGAAGATGCCATTTTCCCTAGTGCTAACATCATGCCTCATGTGATTTAAGTGGTGTTATTTGGCTCCAGCCCACATGACCCTGATCAGGCTGCATGATACTAAATTAAATTCTAAGTTCTTGGACTTTACTACTCCTTCAGACCATCCTGCCTCCACAGATGGGTGCAATCAGTGTGAAAAACTTCCCGTAGAAAAGTCCTCTGCCAGGTAGTACAGTGCTCTGCACACAGTAAGCACTCAATAAATACGATTGATTGAATGAATGAATGAAAGGTTTGGTTCAAATCTGCATTATTATTATTATTATTATGGCATTTGTTAAGCATTTACTATGTGCCAAGCACTGTTCTAAGCTCTGTTGTAGATACAAGGTAATCACATTCTCCCACGTGGGGCTCACAGTCTTAATCCCCATTTTACAGGTGAGGTAACTGAGGCACAGAGCAGTTAAGTGACTTGCCCAAGGTCACACAGCAGACAAGTGGCAGAGCAGGGATTAGAGACCACGACCTCTGACTCCCAAGCCTGTATTCTTGCCACGAGGCCATACTGCTTCCTTGCTGCATGACTAAGGGAAGGTTCCCTACTAACTCAGTGTTGTCTTCCTTAGGAAGAATTTAGGCCAGTGGATTAATTCACCAAATGTATTAAGTCACTAGCCCTCTTACTAGGACCTGCAGCTGTGCTCTTTGATATCCGAATCCCTGGGGCTCCTGTGGTGAAGGTGCCTCCTGAAATGATTCCTGAGACCAAGAGAAGTCAGACTTCACCTCCCACAGGTTAGCTCAGAGAGGCCCTATATCCCTGAGGCATCATGGCTTCACTCAGCAGGAGAGGTGACAATTGTAGGTCACGGTATTCATTCATTCAGTCAGTCAGTCATATTTATTGAGCACTTACTGTGTGCAGAACTCTGTACTAAGTGCTTGGGAAGTACAAATTGGCCCTGCTTCCAACCCTAAAACCCATTTTAAAGATTCAGCATTTGGTTTATGGCTCAGGTATTAGTCAATCTGTAAGACAGAAATTGATCTTTGACTCGCAAGACATTCAGTGTGGTCAGCCAGTTCAACATGGCTCACCTGCTGGACTTCCCGGAGATGTGGGCCCAGTGCCCGGTGCACCCGTGGTAGTGGATGATGCTGAGCTGCTCAGTGCCCCTGTTGTAGACACTCCTGGGGTTCTGTTTGTTGTACCTGATGTGGGAGAGCTGCCTGGTGCTGAGGTTGCAAGTGAGGAGGTCGTGCCTGCTGTCCAATAGTGGGAAAATGTCACAGTAATACTCCTTGGTAGTAGGTAATGCTTGTTGCACCACATACCGACCCCGCCACTGGCACCTTTAGCAGTGTTCTCCCCCTAAGAATGTGTCGAAATGGACAGTCCTCCAAACATTTAATGCAAAAGTGGGGCCCCTCATCACAGGCTTACAGACCTGTGGCAGTGCAGAAGAGCCATTATCTCTGAGGGAAAATGTCCAGAAATGTTGATACAAAGCAACTCACCAGATGTGGTAGTCGTGCTGGTGATTCCAGTACTACTGATTCTGGGAGTAGGTGATGATGCCATGCTCTGTGGTCCTACCGCTGTACCTGATATTGAGATGGGAGAAATGTTATTTGGTCCATTCCACATCATCCTCCATCATGCTGAACAGTATTATATGGGATATTCGGGCCTAAACTTTCCTAACACCTTCAGCCCACACTGTCTCCACAGATGGGTGAAATCGGTTGTGAAGAGCCTCCTGCAGAAGGCCCTCTTTGACTTGTGGCTTGAAAGTGCATGGCTAAACAAATGGCCCCTACTAGCTTGCGGTATATTGCCTCAGGAAGGTCTAAGGGCAGTGAGTTCATTCACTTAAAGTGTTAAGAGGTACAGTGGGGCTCACACAGGGACCTATAGTTGTGCTCTGGGATCTAAGGACTGCCAGGGGCTCCCATGGTGACTCGGCCTCCTGAACTGATTCCTGAGACCAAGAGAAGTCAGATTTCATCTCAGAAATCCCTGCATCTCTGAGGCATCATGGCTTCACCAGGCAGGAGAGTACCCTTGTAGGCCATGACATCAACTGGCCCTGTTTCCCACACCAAATCAAATTTTAATGATTCAGTGTTTGCGCTGTAGCTTGGGCATTGATTGACTGTAAGGCAGGAAGGAATCTTTGACGGGCAGAAGAGTCAACGTAGTCATCCAGGTCGACTTGGCTCACCAGTTAGGCTTTCAGGAGATGTGTCTCCAGTGCCCGGTGTGCTGGTTGTACTGGATGATGCAGAGGTTCCTGGTGTTCTGGTCGTGGCCAGTTCTGAAGGTCTTGGGGTTGCATTTGGTGATGCTGAGCTGACTGATGATCCAGTTGTAGACACACCTGGTGTTTTATTTGTTGTACTTGGTGAGGAGAAGCTGCCTGGTGCTCCCGTCTTGGGAGTAGAAGTCGTGCCTGTTGTAAAGATGTGGGAAAATGCCATGACAAATAGCGCCAGGATGGAGGTGAAGCTTGCTAAGGTACATACCCACCTCAACTGTTGATGGACTTAACAATATTCTCAACCTGGTCTCCTGTGGTGACTGGGTCTCCACAAATGATTCCAGAGGCCAAGAGAACTCAGACTTTACCAACCAAGTAATATCTAAGGGGATCTCTACATCCCTAAGTTATCACATCCTCAGCAAGCTGGAGAAGTGACCCTTGTGGGCAATGACAGAATCAAGTGGCTGTATTTCCCATGCCAAACCGATCTTAAAGATTCGTTGTTTGGATTGTGGCTGTAGTATTAATCTTCCCATAAGGCAGAAAGGGACCTTTGACTGACGGGAGCATCATTGTGCTCATCCAACTCAATTTGGCTCACCTGCTGAACTTCCAGGAGATGTAGCTCCAGTGCCCCATGCACCAGTGGTACTGGATGATGCAGAGCTTCCTGGTGCTCTGGTCGTGACCGGTCCTGGGATTGCTCTTGTTGATGCTGAGCTGCCCGGTGTTGTGGTAGTGGATACTTCTGGGCTTCTGGTCACTGTACCTGGTGAGGCAGAGCTGCCTGGTGCTTCGGTCTTGGGTGCAGAAGTCTCTCCAGCTGTCAAAAGTGGAAAAATGTCACGACGATAGTCAAGGGCCTGAAGTGAAGCTTGGAGCCATACATAACCACCCCGTCTATTGTCGCCTTTAACAGTGTTCTCCACTTGGAAATTTGTCCACCTGGAGAGTCGTCCCAACTCGGAGAACAAAGTGGGGGCCCATCAACATGGGCTAATAGACTGGTGGGACTGGCCAAGAGCCATCAGCTCTGACAGAAAATTTCCACAAGATGTTATTCAAACTCAACTCACCTGATGTAGCAGGCATGTCTGTGGCTCCAGTGCTACCTGCTCCAGGTGTAGGTGAAGATGGCGTGCTCCCTGGTGCTACTGTCGTGCCTGTACCCTGTGAGGTGGAGCTAATTGGTGCTCTGGTTGTGACCACTCCTGAGGATCCTGGGGTTGTACTTGGTGATGCTGAACTGGCCAGTGTTCCAGTTGTAGACATTCCTGGGGTTGTACTTGGTGATGCTGAACTGGCCGGTGTTCCAGTTGTAGACACTCCAGGGGTTGTACCTGGAGAGGCAGAGCTGTCTGATAATCCAGGCGTGGGTGTAGAAGTCGTTCCTGCTGTCAAAAGTGGGAAAATGTCATAAGAATAATCTCAAGCAGGAGGAGAAGCTTGCTGCTGGACATTAGCACCCATCTGTTGTCATTTTTAGCAATGTTCCCCCCCTGTGAATACAGCCAACTAGACAGTTCTACCAATATTGAGCACAAAGGTGATGTCGTTCATCATGGGATCATAGACCATAGATCACAGATGTTAATTTAATCCCCATTTTGCAGACGGAGAAACCAAAGAACAGAGAAGTTAGGTGACTTGCCCAAGGTCACACAGCAAGCAATGGCAGATTTGGACCTCTTCCCAGGGGCTCCATATCAGGTGAAATTGCCTCTGCCATGCCAATTTCCTGCTATCCAATCTCAAACTCTCCTGATTTGCATCCAGCTGTAAAAGTTCCAGTGCCCCATGCTGTAGTTGTGGTTGATGATTTGGGGTCAGCCAGTGCTCCTGTGGTGCCAAGATGCTCAGATTGGGGTATAGCACCTGAGATCCAGAGAGGGAAAACACTACTCTCTAATTGACAATCAGTTGGATCTGTACTGCCATCGGTCAAATTGAAATTTGGTGGAGCTATTTTTTGACACCTTCATTTCTTGCCCAGTCAACATTCTGATCTAACATGGCTCCCCATAAACCACTTTAAGAATGTGATGGAGTGGATTTATTTTCATTCCATTATGCTTCAACACGCAGGAAGGAACCTATGGTGTTCTGACATTTGGTTCTGGATACCCAGAAGGAAAAGATTTATTCTCCCAGTTGTATCTCAACTGAAACTGCATCATGTTGTTTTGTTATGATCCAATACCATTTAATAATCACAATAATAATTAATGGTAAGTATGGCATTTGTTAAATGCTTTCTTTGTGCAGGCACTGCACTAAGTGCTGGGGTGAATACAAGCAAATCGGGTTCGACACTGACCCTGTCCCACATAGGACTCACAGTCTTAATCCTCATTTTACAGATGAGGGAACTGAGGAACAGAGAAGTGAAGTGAAGTGACATGCCCAAGGTCACATAGCAGATATGTAGCAGAGCTGGAATTAGAACTCAGGACCTTCTGACTCCCAGTCCCAGGCTCTATCTACTAGACCATGTTGCTTCCCTCTTAATCAATCAATGGTACTTATTGAGTGCTTACTGTAGGCAGTGCACTGTATTAAGTGCTTGGGAGAGTACGGCACAATAGAGTTGTTAGAAATGATCCCTGACCATTAGGAGCTACAACACAGATGGGGAAACAAACATTAAAATAAATTATATATAGGCAAAATGGCAGCATATAAGGAAATGTACATAAATGCTGTGGGGCTCATCTTAGGGTGAATACCAAGTGCTCAAGGGATAATAATAATAATAATAATAATGGCATTTGTTAAGCACTTACTATGTGCCAGGCACTATACTAAGCACTGGGGAGGATATGATCAAATCAGGTTGGAAACAGTCCCCATCCCATGTGGGCTTACAATTTCAAACCCCATTTTACAGATGAGTTAACTGAGGCACATAGAAGTGAAGTGACTTTCCTAAGGTCATACAGCAGATGAGTGTTGGAGCCAGGATTAGAATACATGACCTTCTGATGCCCAGGCCAGTGCTCTGTCCACTATGCCATGCTGCTTCTCTCTACCTGGGTTCAGATCCAAGTGCACAGGCAACGAAAAAGGGGGAGTGAGTCGGAGAAATGAGGGATTAGTTAGGGAATGCTTCTTGGAGATGTGATTTTAATAGGGCTTTAAATACCATTGATTGATTGATTGATTGACTGATTGATTGAGTCCTATGGGCTCAAGAGGATGGTAATGATAACTTGTAGAAAAAAAAAAGTAAAATTTGCTCAAATCCTTTCCATGCTGATTATCCAAAAAGGAACCTGAGCAAATTTGGGAGTATGAGAGGACCCAGCCCTCCCTCTGTCCTATGGCTTTTATGACATAAGACAGACCCAATCCATGAATCCCTGGGAAACCCAGTGCTTAATTCAAAGTATTTATTGTTCTACGTACTTGTTGTTGGACTTTCTGGCACTGTAGTGGTTTCTGAGAAGAAAACAAAATGATATACATTGTCTTGTAAATTCAATTGAGAATGAAGGAAATGTTCATTTTGGCGGTAGAAATAATTATACTGGGGGCAGACATGCAAATAATTCAGAACACCATGTAGCAGGAACATTTGAAAACTGAAATTCAGATTCAGTGTGAGGAGTCAGTCCTGAAATGTTTTTCACAATTGGAGGTTGACTCTTTTCAAAGAAAACCAGACAAAATAATCACTGAGCTTAATAATAATAATAATAATAATAATAATAGTGCTTTTTAAGTGCTTACTTTGTGCCAAGCACTGTTCTAATCACTAGGGTAGATACAAGCTTATAAATTTGGACACAGTCTCTGCCCCACATGGGGCTCACAATCTAGGTAGGAGGGAGTAGGATTTAATCCTCATTTTATGGACGAAGAAACTGAGGCTCAGAGAATTAAATAACTTGCCAAAGGTCACACAGCAGGGAAGTGCCGGAGCTGGGACTAGAACCCAGGTCCTGTGACACCCACACCCATGTTCTTTCCACTAGGCCATGCTGCTTCTCCTCCATTATGAAAAATAAATATTATTTTAAACCCCTTCTAGTCCAAATAGCTGTTGCATCATTTTACAAATATGATTCCAGGCCAAATCAGTGAAGAATTCACTTCTTGGGAATACAAAAGAGGCTAGAGGGAAATGTTCAACCAGTTGGATAATATTTAGTGTACTGCTTCTCCAATGGATAAAGTGACATTAGTGCAGCATTGGATATAACCTGCTTGCCCAGGGAGAAAATCAATTTATACCCATCAAAGAAATGAGAATAATAATATTTGTTCTTTACTAGATCTATTTGCTTGCAAGTAAAGTGACAAGAATATCCCAGTGAAACTAACCTGTTTCGGTGGTGGGTAATGAAGTGGATCCTGTAGTGATGGCTATCAAGTAAACACAATTTGCAAAAGGTAAATTTTTAGACATTCTAATAACACTGTCTGTATCTGAACATCTGGTATTGAATTTTGATGTTCAGGGGCAGCAACTATCCAATAAGAGGGTAAAAATGTTGAAAGCAAAAACTCTTTAATCGACTGAACCTCTTAAGGTTCAAAAGAATTAGATTAAGAAACACAAGTGCTCCTGGTAAAATCTGTTCATATGACATCCATGTGGATGTTTTGAGAGGAACACATCTTACACATCTTTATGGATGCCTACATTGACTGGCTGCTTGAAATAAACATATTCTGTCTAAAAGCACAGCTTCAGTGCTCAAAATATGTCAGGATCCAGACATCCCATCTGATATTACTTCCCAGCTTCTGAGTCCCCCAAGGGACAGGGACTATGTCTAACTCCCATCTGTGGATTCTCTCCTAGCATTTAGTGCACTGCTCTGCACCCAGTATGTGATCAATGAAATAATATGACTACTTTAGAAAATGCTTAGAATAGAGCTCTGCACACAGCAAACCCTCCATAAATGTCACTGATTGATTGAAATCATGAAAATCATGCATTAGTATTCAAATTGTAAAGTAGAAGTAGTAGTAACGGTATTAGTTAAGTGCTTACTTTGTGCCAGGCACTGGAGGGTGATCTTACTTTTAGATTAAATCTAACATTAATATTCTTGATATATTCATTTTCATATTTTTCTTGGCATTTCTCCTACAGCATCCCTTATTACACTTTAAAGGCTGCTGTGAAGATGCTTTAATGTCTGAAATGTGTATACAGTCCCAAAGAAATTTCAAAACTTCCTTTGGCTAATAACTCTAAAACTAGCTACATAATTTAAATGATTCTATGATAAACAAAAATCAAGTCATCACTTGGGGATAATAAACATCAAGATTGAGGTTTTTTACTTTTAGTCTATGGAAAAAAATTGAAAAACAAGTTTTTTAATGTAGTAGATTCGATACACAATGCTGTGTGACCTTATACAAGTCACTTAACTTCTTTGTGCCTCAGCTTCCTCATACAACTGTCTTACTTTCTGATTGTCTCCAAGAAGAATTAACAATCAGAGAACCATGGAAATAAATAGAAAATTTTAAACCTGTTAGATATTAGGTAGCCACATGAAACCGATCCATGTACTCGAGTATATTTTGCGCTTATTAAAATGTAGCAATTACAGTGTCTCTTTTTTGTTTGCTATTCAACAGACAAATTCAGAATGAAATTATTTTACCTTTACGTGTTGGATAAGTACCTGTCCCTGGAATTATATAAAAACATAAAAGTAAATTGTTACTTCATGGAAATCACTGTTAGTTCAAGAGACATAACACATTTCTAATATAAGTCTATTATATAGGTCCTCAGATACATTCATTCTTTTTCTGTTGCTATCTAACTTCCATCGCTAAACACCAGTACTTAAAAGTTACCACAGCCCCCAAAGCACTCACGTCTTAAACACACTATTACTCTCACTGTATGTAATTTATTTAAGCATCACTCTCCCTGGCTAGACTGTAAGCTCTCTGAGGGCATATCACATCCTCTAACTCATCTGTACTCTTCCAAGCATTTAGTTCAGTGCTCTGCACACAGGAAGCATTCAATAAATGCTATTAATGATGATGATAATGACGATGTGATTCTGTGAAATTCTAGGGCCTTGATACATACACCAGGTCCTTGACCAGTGCAGCAGAAGTATCTGGATATAAGATAAAGGAAGTAGTAGGGCATTTGATCATGCATCAGTAGTTTGGGGAATTTGTGGAAATTAAGTTTTTTGCTTGTTTGCTTGTTTTATGGTATTTGTCAAGTGCTTACCATGTGCCAGGCACTGTACTAATCCCTGGATTGGATACAAGCTAATTGGTTTGGATACAACTCATTTCCCACATGGGGCTCCTAAGTAGGAATCTTCTTTTTACAGATGAGATAACTGAGGCACAGAGAAGTGAAGTGACTCATCCAAGGTCACAGAGCAGACATATGGCACAGTCAGAAATAGAACCCAAGTCCTTCTGACCCTCAGGCCCGTGCTGTATACACTAGGCCAGGCTGCTTCTCACTAAGTTGGTAATGTCAAACAGAAAACAGGCTGAGGATGACAGACAGGGACAGAGGGGATAACAGACTGTTATAGCTTCTGAAGTAATCCTCCAAAGATCTGAGAAGGGGTAGTAGAGTGGCAGGAGTGTTGAATGTAAGTCAACAAAAGGGTGCTAGGTTGTATTAACCAAGGAAAATGATACAAAAATGGGGAAACAACGCTTCCCAACTCTGTCCTCATCAAAGCTTTAACAAGGGTTGCTAAGCTTTAAAAGAAATGAAGAGAAATGGGAGATAGTTCTGGACAGAGTGACAAAATCATTAAAGGAATGGAATATGGACTTTATGAGAAATAATGAAGCAAGTGGGACTGCTTAGTTTAAAGACAAAGCTAAGGAATGACAAACACATTAGTATCTTCAAGTATAGGAAGCAGTTTTTTGGTGAGGACGCTGACCAATGGTTTTTCAGATCCATTGAGAGCTGAACAAGAAAAAGTAGTCTTAAATAAAAGCCAGAGAGAGATTTTGGTGACATAGAATAGCTTGCCTGTGAAAAGAGCACAGGCCTGGGAGTCCAAAGACCTGGGTTCTAACCCCAGCTCTGCCACTTGCCTGCTGTGTGACCTTGGATAATTCACTTAACGTCTCTGTGCCTCAGTTTCCTTATTCATAAAATGGTGATTGAATACCTATCCTCTCTCCACCTTAGACTATACCTGCATGTGGGCCGGGGACTATGTTTGAACTGATTGTAGTGTATCTTCCCAAGTGCTTGTCACATAGTAATGCTAACAGAAGCCACGATTATTGTTACTGTTTTTATAAAGAAGAATGTCTTGACTAACAGAGGAATAAAACACTGAGTTAGATTCTCAGGGGAAGTTGTTGGGTTCCAATCTATGGTGATCTCTGAAATAAACAAATAATCACTTATCCTTATATTTCTTAGTCCTTCACTTTTCTGAAGACAGGAGGCTAGAACAGATGACCTTTGGAGGGCTCAAATTCAGTGATCTTATGGTTTCTTAGTAGAGGAGTTTGTGTTGGATCTTTTCACCTATGACTAACGCACATCACTTAGTTTCTCCTTGTAACCTCATTTTAGGGAAGCATTAAACATGTGAACATTCAGAAAATTCTCATTGATGAGGCACAATTTCTAAATTGACTGCAATCAAAAAGTCCAGGAATTACTCACCAGCACACTTTAACTCTCCTCCCTTGCAAGAGCTGCAAGTCAAATGCAAAACAGTATTTGAAATTTTAAGCATATTTTAACTAAGGTTTTTCCAATTAAATCAGTACATTGTATAAATAACTCTGCTCATAATGAAATTCAATTTTGGCATCAAACATGGTATACATTTCCCTGACTGGGCTTTAGCTATCATGGTTTACAGTGGAGCCTATAAACATTTCTCATGCCAGCTGAAGAAATTTGATTAGTCTTAAAATATTTGTTGACATTTTTTTTTCCAAAGTGTGTTTCTCTATTATTAAAATAATGGTAAATCATTCAAACATAAGACACTAAAATTATGCAGATTCTGAAATGAAACCTTAAGAAAACCAGCAGCTACTAAAATAATTGAGGAAAAATAAGCGGAGAATCTGGCATTGATTGCCAAAAACAATGAAAAATGAGGAATTTTGATGATCTCAGTGAAATTTCAGGAAAAACGGTATGCACTATCATAAAGACTCATCATGTAGATGAGAGCAAGAGAGAGAAATAGACACCAACAAGGGGTAAGGGACAATAGAATAGGAAGCTGAAAAAAAGAGGACTCAGAAACACAGAAGATGGATGGGGACCCAGAAGTGAAAAGAGACACTGAGAAGGTTTAAGACATAGAAGACCCTCGCTAGACCCTGCTATTGCTGCTCAACTTAGCACTGGGTATCCCAATGCTTCTACCACCAAGGCTGCAGCAGCCAAAAGTAGAACTTTTGGGTATCCCTTAGTGCCTGGCCAGCATCGCAGCATCAATGGCCATTACCCCGCTTCAGTACGCAGGGCTAGAACTGTCGACTGCCATATCCTGGTGGTAGAAGAGAATGGAAAGGTTAGGAACTGCCCTATGCCCATGGGATTTAACCTGCTCGACCACTTCCGCACGCTCACACAACTACTTCAGATACTGGTAGGCAGGTGGCCAGGTGGGCAAGAAGGGAAGTAGATAGCTACTGAGTGACTAACCCTTGCTTATTTTCACTACAGCTCCACTACTCCATGACGCAGGTGGAAAGGGGTTAGTCCTTCCCAACTGATTATCATATGGGAAAGTCTCTCTGGGACAGTCAGAGCTCTTGAAATGGATGTTTCAGAGGAAAACAATTTCAATTTGAGAGAAGAATGAGAGGAATAGAAAGACGAAGGGAAAGTGAGACCCAGAAAGGAGACGAGCAGGGAGAGAAGAAAGGAGGGGTGGGGTGGAAGAGAGAGGAAGAGATAGAGAAAGGATGGAAGGAAGATAGAGAGAGAAACCATACCATGTTCTTCCACAATCATCTTGAATCACTCCTCCTGCTGGTATTACATCATTGTAGAAACAACTACATTCTGATAAACTGACACACTTCATGGTATTTTCATCCAGATATGGGGCATTATCAGGACATTTAGCATAGCAACCTATGTGTGAAAGAACAAAGATTTCACTTTAGCTCCATGGACATATACTGGATGGAAAGCAAACTCTGGGGAAAGAGTATTATAATAACGACATGACCAAATAAAGAAATCTCCAAAGCAACATTGTACATTTACAAAGAAACAAATTAATGCTGGATTCAGACAGATCCATCTATGTTGCTGTTTGATGTAGGACTCGCACCAATGGAGACAAAACTATGTATATGACATGTCCATCCTTTAGAAATAGAGGCTGTCCATTCGTCCCATTCTCTCCTCCCTCAACTGACACTTAGACATTTCTGTGTCACCTTCAACACCTACTCTCCCCAAAGAGCTTATATACGTACCTCTATACTCTCCTTTTTCTTCCTATCTGTAATTGTTCTTAGTGTCTGAATCCTTCTCTAGATTGTAAGTTTCTTAAAGGCCGGGATCATATCTAACTCGATTGTACTCTTTCTAAGCATTTAGTGTCTGCTAATTCTGTTGTACTGCACTCTCCCAAGTGCTCTGCGCACAGTAAGCATTCAATAAATACAACTGAATGAATAGTTCAGTGCTCTGTACAGTGTCACTCGATAAATATTGACTGACAGATGCATTTCAATGACTGGTTCAGAAAGACTGACTTGTGCGCAGAGCATGTGTCTATCAGTTCTGTTGTGTTAAACTTTCCCAATTGTTTAGTACAGTGCTCGCTCAGTAACTACCACTGACTGACTGATTAACATCTTCAGGTCAGCAAGATGCCTTGGTAGCTTCCCACCTTTCCTACTTGTAATTTTATTAAGTCCCTCAGAGTTTTGCAAACAAAGCATTTACCTTCCAAAAGAGCTGAAAATTTCTGGCCAATAACTTGATCTTTGCAGGTTTTTGCTGTAACAGTTCCACAAGGTTCATAATGCCAGCTGCATTCACCAGGTGCATTGTAATAATCACAATAGACGGCTGTAATTAGATTGTTGTAAATCACTTTCATTTGTCATGAAATAATTTTCACCTTTCATTTTGCAAAAACAAGGAAAGCCTTTCAAGTGAGATAACGAGGTAAGAGCACTAACTCAAACTTTTTGGTCCATCCCTTTGGTTTCCATTTCAAAATTATGGTGATGACAATAATAATAATAATAATAATAATAATGATGGCATTAAGCGCCTACTATGTGCAAAGCACTGTTCTAAGCACTGGGGGGGATACAAGGTGATTAGTTTGTCCCACATGGGGCTCACAGTCTTAATCCCCATTTTACAGATGAGGGAACTGAGGCACAGAATAGTTAAGTGGCTTGCCCAAGGTCACACAGCTGACAAGTGGCAGAGCAGGATTTGAACCCATGACCTCTGACTCCCAAGCCCGCGCTCTTTCCACTGAGTCATGCTGCTTCCCTGTGTGAACTGACAATCACAGTTCAAGTCAATGTAGCGCAAGGAGTCAGAAATTGTATCCTTAACTTATAGAAATGTCAAAGTAGGAGAACATAAAAACATGACTATGGTCGTACATTAAGATATTGTGCAGTCTTCTTTAATAATCAGTAAACGTAATCCTGGCTTCCTTTATACTGCAGCCCAATGTGGCTGCAGTTTCACTTCAAATTACTCACTAAAATGTACTTTACTGGTAACCGAGAAAATGTAGCCTTTGGCTTTTTCAGGTTCCTCATATCAGTAATCAGGCTTCTTTTCAAATTATATGCTAGATCTGTACCATGAAGCAGTTGTTACCATTGCAATTTGTACCTCTTGTGAGCATCCTTTAAGTAATTTACCAGGCACTGGTCTCAAATTAAGGAGAAAAAGAGCACCAGCAAAAATATAGCTATGGGAAAAACATTTAGAAGGGAGAAAGCACCATGCCTCCATCAGCAAGAATCCAATACAGTCATATGTATATGGAGAGATATGAAATATATTTGCCATGATGGTTGTTTGCTTGTTTTTCCCTAATGATAAAGGGCCAATAAATATTAAATTCAAAGCTTGTTTCTTTAAAGTTCACTTTTGTTATCCAAAAATCAATTGTCCATCAAAACCCATAGAAATCTCTTACCAGTAGCATGCATTGTGGAGAAAATATGACATGAGCTTCGGTGTCCTGACTAAGCTATGCCCTTAAAGTGGAAGACTTTTACTTACGGCAAAGATCTGGCGTTCTCCAAGGGACACAGACACCCACTGCACTACAAGCCTCTGCATACATAGCCACAGCAGTACAGAAGCCAAGGTATTTTCCTTCCATGTCACATGCACATGCTTCTTCAACACAAGCATCGTAATAAGAATTAGGATCAACCTAAACAGAACACATGGACATAAATTGTGTAAACCCTTTTGACTCTAGGTGGAGGTATATAATTGCTAATAACTGATTAGGAAGTAAGGACTACCTTGCTGTGGCAATCTTTGAAAGTGGTATCTCTTATGATCTCGCATTTCCTTAAAGCCCACGTTTTGCAGTATGGATTAGAGTCACAAGGGAAAGATTGGACAACTGTGTCTGTGCATTTTTGGCTAGTTTTCCAACTATTTCCAAATTCCAGTGCTCCAGAGGCTACTGAGGCATGTCTCGTGGTGAAGTCATCCTTTAGGTCTCCGTTGTTGTTGCCACAAAGACCACATACTTTGCCCTGCAGGGACATCAAGTGCAATTGGAAAAAGTTATTATAAATAATAATTATTTTAACTTACTCTGAGTTCCAGCAGTCATAATTTCTGGTCCAAAGCAGTCAGCTAATTGGTAACTAACCAATTGAAGGTTCCCCATGCACCTAAATGATCTAGAAAAATTCAAGAATTTCAAACTGAGGGAAACATTTTACATGGATAAAGAAATTGTTCCAAATTTTCTATTTTAATATATCTGATTTTCAATTCCTTCAGTCACAAACTTCTCCAGAGAAATACACATATGATCACTCTTACACATTCCTGTTCTCTCACTCTTTTTCTCTCACAGACTCTCTACTCTCTCATATGTGCTCACACTGCTTTTGTAGAGAGCAGAAATTTTCCATGTCTCAAAACCATCTCGAATATAATAATAATAATAATGGCATTTGTTAAGCACTTCCTATATGCCAAGCACTGTTCTAAGTGCTGGGTTAGGTACAAGGTAATCAGGTTGTCCTACATGGGGCTCACAGTCTTAATCCCCATTTTACAGATGAGGGAACTGAGGCCCAGAGAAGTTAAGTGACTTGCCCAAGGTCACAAAGCAGACATGTGGCATAGCCAGGATTAGAACCCATGACCTCTGACTCCCAAGCCCAGGCTCTTTCCAATGAGCCATGCTGCTTCTCTATATGATGTCTAATATGGTCATCATCCTGAAGGTTAATTTGGCCTATCATTAAAAGGTAGCTTTTTTTTTTTCCATTTCACGTTCCCCTGATCCAAAAGCAAACAGAATGAAACACTCCTTCACAAAGCAGGCTATGAAATAAAGGATGCTTGGGAGAAAAGTTGGGGTGTATTTGGTACATTCCCGAACATCATTATTAAAGAGAGAAATGAGAATAGGATTCTTTCAAACTTGTTAAAGGTATCAGAATACTGGCTGAATGCACCATTGATCTGGCCTAGTAATGGCTTTTCTTATGTTCTGGGCTTCTCACTATACGTTGGAGCTGAAGAATGTGCAGAGGTGAAGTGTCTATTTTAAAAAGAGAGAAAAGTACCCATTCTACCTCTTCTAATTCTCTTAACATCAGGTGTGCAGCCACAGTATGTCTATATAGCACCACACTTAATCCCATTAGTGAGGCCTGGAGATTGCCAGCTCTTTGCTTTAGGGGCCCTCCTAATCTACCAAGAACAACTCTCAGAATATCATAGATTCTGCAAGAACATGTTTCAAATCCATACGTACGTTCCAGGTTGGATCCAGGATAGCAGAAACTCTTGTATTTTTGTCCCAAATCAAGGTCAATCCATTTGAAAATTTCAGAATCAAATACAGACCAACTGTATGCATAGAGTATACTTTTGTGTCAAGTTCACATCCCTTGCTTTCTGAAGTTTTAACTGCAGTGACTTTCCCATCATGCAGCACAATGTTCTGATCCTGTATAGTAAAGAAATTGGAAATCAGGCTATGCACATTCACTAGAGACTGGATAAAAAGAAAGAAAAAACTAAATAATTATTTTACTGTACCGAGAGAGCAACTATGATTTTTCTTGAGCATGTAAGTCCATCTTCACAGCAAGGAACACTCTCAGTTAAAATTCTGAATGTGCCTTGTTCTCGACCACAGTAATCCTGAAATGATAAGATGGAGGCAGTTCATTATGCATAGAACCAGGACAGGGCAAGTCGGGTGATAACCTCAGGGCTCAGCCATAGTGGAAGTGTGGAATGAGAAATGTCTTCTCCACAGGGTCTCCCACCAATGTGTAAATTTCTGTAAATCAATCAATCAATCAATCAATCGTATTTATTGAGCGCTTACTGTGTGCAGAGCACTGTACTAAGCGCTTGGGAAGTACAAGCTGTCAGTGATGTAACCTTCAAATGTAGCTTTCACGCTAAAATTACCTCAGGGTGTATTTCCAAGATAATAACAAATATGGAAGGCTGTCGGCATTTGAACCAAAAACAGCCTTTCTTACCTCAACAAAGGAATACTGGCAAAGTCCATCATAGCTGTAGCTTCTTCCATCAAAGGTCTTGACATGACCATCCCCATAGATATGGCAAGATGTTTGGCACTCATTTTGGGTACAACTCCATGATCCTTTTATGCAAGTACTAAATGATGGGAGATATGAATTCAGATGCAATTTCATCATTCTTTTAAGAGAATGGTAACAGAGAAATGATCATAATGATTCATTACTTCATTTTCCCCTTTATATTGTAAGCGCCTTGTGGCTAGGGAGTTGTGTCTGTTTTATTCTCCTGAGCACTTTGTTCAGTATTTGTGATTCAGAAAGCACTCATTGATTGGTTTATGGATTGTCAAAAAAATCAAAATATCCATATTTGGAAACCACTTTTGAAGCAAAATTCACCACCGTTCTTCTTTAACGATGAACTGGGAAAATCCTATATCTCCTTGACTCATACTTTGAAGTTAAAAATAAACTCATTTGGTATTCCCCATACCATTCATTGCAGCCAACCGACGTATTGCTTCCTTGGTTGTATTCTCGACCACCAAAAGAACAAGGGCAGTCATCGGGAAGGATACACTTTCCTTTAGAGTTTCGAACCATCCCTAAGGGACAGAAGCATCCACGTTTGCAGGGCGCGTCCTCCTGTATTAAGATGGACAAATATTTATCGTAAAGCTGAGCCACAAGATATGTCTCAACAGCAAACAGTACTTATTGGTTCAAGGACATGGCACAGAGCCGGGGGCTATTTAAATCAAGTTAAATAGATTCAAACTCTGTCTCTAGACTCCTGGATAATCTCATTGTTTTTTAAAGTTTGTCTGTCATATGGCTATGCATTTCAAACAGCACAAAGACAACTGGATTAAAAGGAATTTAAGATGATGAAAAATAGTGTCGAGTGTATCATTCAGAAGCCAAATCCTACTCTGTTGTTTATCTAATGAGTAAATGAATAGCCAAGCTATTTTATTCTCCAGGAAGTGTATTGCAAATTTAGTAAACACCAGGCATATATTGGATGCAGGGGACAAACATTTCCTCCTAAGTGATTTAGTAATGACTTAATCTCTGACCTCTCTGATTCCTAAGTAAACCTATGGATTCTTGAGCAATTGTCCCCATGGGAAAGGGGACCAAACATCCCCAACATCCTTGATCGGCAGAAAACTCAGGAGTGGGAGGTGGGACAGATGTTTTCTGTAACTTATTTAAACATTTTATATGAACTCCCTGGGCTTTTCCTCATGAAAGTACTGCCTATAATTTCCAGGAATTAATTTAAGTTAAAAATAAAAAAAGTGAAATGCAACTCCCTTCAGGTGTGAATCCCTGCTCCTCAAGGGTGACGGATTCAAGATCAATTTCCCACCAGCATCAAAGTAACATTACTCACAGCAAGAGAAGGTATATTCCGTGTACTACATGTCCTGTCCTGCCTTTTTTGTGTTTTTGGATTACTGCAGTCAATGTATTCTGCTCCGCCTTTACAGTTAACTGAGGCAGAAAGAAAGCTTCTGTTAGACTATCATTAGTTACTTTACTGAAAGGTAGACTTTTACCTTCTTCCATAATTCAAATACTTACTTGGGGTATTGTCAACTGATTTCTGGCAAAAGATATTTCCATTTTGGCAAACACTGAAAACAAAATGAAACGATATCATTTAAATGGCAGTCCTTGGGAAAACAAGAACCCACAGAGTTTTCTTTAAAATCTGCTTTCTGATGCGTTGTTTCCTCTCTAATCTTGACTTAATCTTGTGAGCAGAGAAAATTCAAATGCTCTGAGTGATTTGAAAGAATAAGGCTAGGTAAATCCAACATATCATTTTATTTTATTCAATGGCATAGAAAAATAAGCCTAAAAAATTACTGATTCAGTGAATTTGAGGAGAAAAACTCCTGATCAGCCATTTAGAGATGCTTCACCGGTTGATTCCATCTGCTCTCTCCTGCCACTACACACCAGTTTATGGTCTTCACTCCTCCAAAGAAAACCTTCAGCTTTTCTCACTCTCAGTTCTCCTGCTAGAAACTGATCAATCAGGCCCTTTGTCACCCCTGGAAAACCCCCGGCTCAGCTTCACCAAAACTCCTAAAAGGTCACTTCCTCTGGAATGAGTCCCTTCCCACTACCAATTCCATTCCTTAAGTTCTCTTTCACACTAGTTTGTTTATTTGCTGGTCTCAAGATTATAGGCTATACACTATAATAATAATAACGATATCATTTATAAAGCGCTTACTATGTGCAAAGCACTGTTCTAAGCCCTGGGGAGGTTACAAGGTTATCAGGTTGTCCCACAGGGGGCTCACAGTCTTAATCCCCATTTTACAGATGAGGTCACTGAGGCCCAGAGAAGTGAAGTGACTTGCCCAAAGTCACACAGCTGACAGCTGACAATTGGTGGAGCAAGGATTTGAACCCCTGACCTCTGACTCCAAAGCCTGGGCTCTTTCCACTGAGCCACGCTGCTTCTCAATAATAATGATGGCATTTGTTAAGCACTTACTATGTGCAGAGCACTGTTCTCAGCACTGGGGGGGATACAAGCTGATCAGGTTGTCCCACGTGGGGCTCACAGTCTTAATCCCCATTTTACAGATGAGGTAACTGAAGCTCAGAGAAGTTAAGTGACTTGCCCAAGGTCACACAGCAGATGTGGTGGAGTAGGGATTCGAACCCATGACCTCTGACTCCAAAGCCCGTGCTCTTTCCATTGAGCCACGCTGCTTCTCTTCTCTCTGTTCTCCGTATCACTATAAACTGATGATGATGTTATTGCTTTGTTTACCCACTTGGCTTTGTAGATCTACTCTCACATGCTGTCACCTTTTCTAAATTCATAGATCTACATGTTCTTTTAAATGTCCCCTATCACAGTACACGCCTCCGCAGACAGTGGATGCCATAAATGCTCTTGATATGGAATTGGATATAGGATCTGCAGAATATAAAGGTGTGGTCTAGGGAATTGACAAGCCTAATTCCACCATCTTATCATTGGGCATTTTAAAACATTTCACTGACATCTTGTGTGTGTGTGTGTGTGTGTGTGTATGAATATATACTTATTTATATTCATTCATTCATTCATTCAATCATATTTATTGAGCACTTACTATGTGCAGAGCCCTGTACTAAGCGCTTGGGAAATACAAGTTGGCAACATATAGAGATGGTTCCTACCCAACAGTGGGCTCATTATACTACACTAAATTATACTACAATTTTTGTATAAATATATAATTATTATAATAATAATGATGGTATTTGTTAAATGCTTACTATGTGCCAAACACTGTTCTAAGCACTGGGGTAGATACAAGGTTTTCGGGTTGTCCCATGTGGGGCTCACAGTCTTAATCCCCATTTTAATAATAATAATGATGGTGATGAGGTAACTGAGGCATAGAGAAGTTAAGTGACTTGCCCAAAGTCACACAGCTGGCAAGTGGCAGAGCCGGGATTAGAACACACAACCTCAGACTCCCAAGCCCGAGCTCTTTCCACTAAGCTATGCTGCTTCTCTAAATATATATGAATATATATATATATATATGCATACACATATACACACAAGATAACGATAATATTTTTTAAATACCCAGTGAAAAGATGGGCATTGGAATTAGGATGGTATGTATATATATATATATTACATTTATGGAATTTGTTAAGCACTAACTATGGGTCAATCACTGGTCTAGGTGCTGATAGAAATAAAGTTAATCAGGTCAGACCCAGTCCCTGTCCCACATGGGTTTACAGTCTATAGTCTCTATAAGAGGGAGAATGTGTGCATATGTGTACATATATATGTATGTACACATATATACACTATATATATAGTTGTGGGCAGGGAATGTGTCTGTTTAGTGTTGTATTGTACTCTTCCAAGCACTTAGTACAGTGATCTGCACACAGTAAGTGCTCAATAAATATGATTGATTGAATAAATATGTATATATATATACACACACACATACGCATGTACATACATATACGTAAGTATATATGTAACATAGTGATTTACTTATAGTTATAGACCATGTAACTGTAACACGTGTGTGTGTGTGTGTGTGTGTGTGTGTGTGTGTGTGTGTAAAACCTAGTGATTTACTTACCACTGATTGCCATCAATTTGAATACTGTTTCCGGGACTCAAGATCTTATCACCGATGTAGCAGTCACACATAGCACTTGTAACACAAGCTCCTTCGCTATTTAGAAACTTTCCAACAGGGCAGACACAGCCATCAACTGGAATATCTTGCACATCACAACTCCTGTCCCTCTCTGATAAGGAGCGGCACGTGCTGTTGCAGGCTTTGGCATTGTACGAGAAGATCTGACCATTTTCACAAATTAGTTCTGTTCACGGGAGGAGGAGGAACAAGAGGCAGAGTGAGTTTTTGAACAAAATACACTTATTTATTTCAACAGGGATAACTATTTTTTATGGTATTTGCTAATCATTTGCTATGTGCCAAGGCACTGTACTACCACTGTACTAACCACAAGCTAATCAGGTGGGACACAGTCCATGTCCCTCTTGGGATTTACAGCCTTAATCCCCATTTTGCAGTTGAGGTAACTGAGGTATGAGAGAAGCTAAGTGACTTGCCAAGTCACATAGAAGACAAATGGCAGAGCCGGGATTAGAACCCAAGTCCTATTGACTCCAAGGCCCATGCTCTATCCATTAGACTATGCTGCTTCTACATCCAAATATTTACATGCACTGCTTGGCTCAGAGTAAATTCTGGACAGACATATGTTAGACATTGAGACAAGCGGCACAATTTCTTGGTATGTAATGTTCACTTGGGACACAAAGGTGCATTAGCTTCAAAGTAATGACAATGCCCACCCCCCTCTCTCCACCTTGTCAAATAAGGGTGGACAGGGTTAGTACAAATGCAGCATGGCTCAATGGAAAGAGCCCGGGCTTTGGAGTCAGAAGTCATGGGTTCAAATCCTGGCTCTGCCACTTGTCAGCTGTGTGACTTTGGGCAAGTCATTTCGCTTCTCTGGGCCTCAGTTACCTCATCTGTAAAATGGGGATTAAGACTGTGAGCCCCACGTGGGACAACCTGGTCACCTTGTAACCTCCCCAGCACTTATAACAGAGCTTTGCGCATAGTAAGTGCTTAATAAATGCCATTATCATCATTATTAATATTATATTCAAAATCCCCTACTCTGTATTTTGAACTTCTGACATGTCATGCTTTCAGAGCTTCTGCAACAATATATACTTTCAGGGGCTGAAGCAACGATAAAAATTCCACAACTGAATAGTGTTAGAAGTACAAACTTCAAATACTTCATTCAATTTCAAAGTTAGTTAAATCACCAAAGGATGGAATTCATTTGTCATCGCTATGAGGAGGGTAAATACACTACATCTCAGTATAATGACTGTGGTATTTGTTAAGTGCTTACTATGTACCAAGCACTGCACTAAGCACTCGGGAAGATACAAAATAATCCAGTTAGACTCTGTTCCTGGCCCACATGGGACTCATCTATGCAGAAGGTAATTAAAGCCAAGTGCAGCAAGATGTAAATTAAATTGAAAGGGGGAAGTTCTTACAGGGAACCTGGAATTCAGAGGCTTTTTTCTGGTTCTAAAGTTGGAGTTAAATATACCGTTTCAGCTCCTCTTTCCCAAACTTAAAACAAAACATCATCTCACTACATGTTCTAAGATTAAGAAATGCCTACAAGTACTGAACATTGATGTGAAACATCAAAATGTAATGATAGAGAGCTACACCTACAAATAGGTCTGATTTTATTGAATTGATGTTTGAAATCAAAGTCAAACTTACCACATCTCCCTCTTCTCCACCTGTTTAGGAACGTCCCTTTCTCAGCGCAGGCCTTTACATAGTTGCCTAATGCTGTACACAAGCAGTCCTGGCTCTTTTCACAAGTGCAGGTGAATTTTTTGCATTCCTGCCAAACGATAATAACCATCTCATATTAGGAACACATTCATAGTGAACATGGAAGCAGCGAATATTCATTTAACAGTTTTGAACCTTACATTCTGAGAAATGCTTTGAAAAATATAATCTTAGATTTTGAGTAGACAAAATTTTAGCTGTTTTTCTCTTAAAATTAATTTATCTTTTGGGAATCACTATCTCTATGAATGTCTGAACATGTTATAAAATGAACATTTTTCATAAATACACATTGATGGGAATGTTCAAAGGTATCCTTCACATACTTCTTGGTAACGATGGGGATTCACAGTGGAATGGCAGGAAGAAAAGGGCCCACTTGGATCCGATAGAACTGCACAATGACTTTCAGCAAACTTTTCTGGAAGAAAATAAATGGACACAGCTATTAGACTCTCTCCCACAAAACGTTTTAGCCATCAACCACAATTTTTTTCAGAAAGCCAATCAGCGGTGATAATTCTTATTTGAATTTATTCATTCTCAAATCAGCTTTCCAAGTAAAAATTCCAAAGGAAAAATACTTTTTCATCTATACATAAATACATGATGACTAGATATAAAACAACAAAATATTACTCTCTTGAAAATGGCGAGCTAGGGATTAGAACTAAAGATCTTAGCATCAGACTTTCTCTTCGGTTATTTCATGGAATTATCTCTCAACACAAGAAAATGTCACTCTGGTATTTCTTTTTCATTCTTTACTGCTTGGCCTTTTCAATCAACATGAAAAATGCTAAAAAGTGACTGAGATACTTTTAAAATCACATTTTATCGCTTAGAAAAATTTGGGAGGTCCCAGGAAGATTATGTAAATAATAACTGGAGACTTTCCCGCAGGTTTTTCTAATCAGCCACTAGATGTCACTCCCCTACCGTAAACTTCTGGTTGATGGATTATATGGGAATTATGCTAAGGATGAAGGCAAAACCTGTGGACAGCCGTCTAACACTAATGTGATTTCTTATTATGTTTTCTTTTCACTTAATCTGCATTATGTATATGTATATACACACAGATTTGAACATTTCACCTTATTTTATATGCCTATATGTAGTATATTTTTCAAACATGTTCACTATTACCACTTCCCTCCTCCCATTCCTATCCAAGCTCCTTGAGTGGATCACATATATCCTCAGCCTTAACATCGCTTCCACCAACTCTCTTCTTGACCATCTACAATCTGGCTTCCAGCCCCTTCACTCCCTTCAAAACTGCCCTCTACAAGTTCTGAGCCAAGTGTTGAGGTAGATACAAGACAAACTGGTTGGACACAGTTGTCATCTGGCCTCACCCCACCTATATGCTCTCTTCTCCTATTACTCTCCAATTCTCTGTCTTCATTTCTCCCACGCCCACCTTTCAGCCGTGGCTCACATTCAATCCTCCCATCTCTGTTCCCTTGCTCATGCTTTTCACCAGATTTGGAACCCCCTCCCTACTCATATGAGACATATCACAGCTCCCCTCATACTCAAATCCCTCTTAAAATCCCACCAATTCCAGCAGGCTTTCTCCAGTTTATTTCCCAGGTCCTTGATTCATCATATCACTTTAGGAAAGTCTAACAATTATGAATTTACACTTTCCTTAAAACTCATGTACATATGTCCATTTAACTTATTCATTTTTCACCTCTCAAGTTGTTAGATCTTTTTATGTTCATTTTCCCGAATAGACTGTAAGCTGTTTGTGAAGAGGGAACTGGTCCTTTCATTATTCTGTATTACCATGCACTGCACTTCATAACCTCTACTACTATGACTGGGCCCAATCATCAAACTTCCCAAAGTCCTCTTCTTTCAAATCAAATCACCACCCTTTTACCTTTAATTTGTATGTTTATCTGTTTTTAAGTGGAATTAATTGAATTTCAATTGAATGAATTCATTCCTTTCCATTCCTGCAACCTAAATTCTGTCCTTGTCACTCCAGAAGTGACTAAGAGACCAAAATCACCTGGGCCAGGAGATGGGAATGTGTGCCAGTCAGTGGCTGAAATCAAGAGTCTGAAGTAAATTTATAAAATTTACATGGCTCCAGGACTCAAGGCATGAGAATCTCATGTGTGGACCCTTCCTCTTGAAAGGTGGTGCTTCAGAGACTCAAAATTCCCAATTTATTCTCTCAAACCAATAATAAGTTGCATCTAGGTCAGAGATATAGATGCCCTCAGTGACTTTCCTGAGAGTGGTAGCACATGGCAGCCTCATTTCATTATTGAGAAAGGAGATCATTTTCTCATAAAGATGTTTTTCAACTTGAAAGTCATTTTAATGTCTTATACACTATTACCAGTTTCTATGCTGATGCAAGATGCAGGATGTCCTTTAGGGCAAGACATCATTTGCCAGGAGGTAGCAAAAGCTTGAGTCGCCTTCTCCAATATGTTCTGGCTCGACATGAAGTCATCTTCAGCTTTGTTATTGTAGGATCCACAGAGTCCTAGAGATGAAGACATTGGAAATTTTTAAAATCTGGATTGCACAACTAGATTTTCAGCTTCAGATTGCCACCATATATATCAGTTGTGAAAAGTTAGTTGTAAAAGTTGCCAACTAAAGATAATCCTTCCAAATACCTTAGAAAATATTGTACGTGGTCAAAATTTAGAATATCTGGACTCTGCTCTGCTTCCTCAACAGTATGATTTCTTTCCATTTACCAGCCTGCCTAGCCTTGTGGTTGGAGCACGGGCCTTGGAATCAAAAGTACCTTGGTTCTAATCCCAGCTCTACCACTTCTCTGCTGTGTGACCTTGGGCAAGTCACCTCCTTTCTCTGTGCTTCAGTTACCTCATCTGTAAAATGGAGTTTAAGATTATGAGGCCCTGTGGGACTTGGACTCTGTCTTAGCTGATTAGCTTGTATCTATCCAAGGACTTATCCCTTCTAGACTGTGAGCCCATTGTTGGGTAGGGACCATCTCTATATGTTGCCAACTTGTACTTCCCAAGCGCTTAGTACAGTGCTCTGCACACAGTAAGCGCTCAACAAATACGATTAAATGAATGAATGAATGCTCAGTACAGTGCCTGGCACATAGTAAGTGCTTGCAAATACCATTTTAAAAAATATTGAATAAGTCTAATTTTTTAGACAAAAGCATTGAAAGATAACTAAAAACCTTGTGAAAGGGCACTCATTTTAGCTACTCCAGAATACTCCCATTTTAGGATAGATGCACTTGTGTCCTTTGAGAATGAATTGCTTTGAAATGAATTTTTTAAATCTTCATTTTTAATATGCAAATATTAAATTCTGCACTGGGAACAGCCATTGAAACACAAAAATATATTAAGAACCCTTGGGCTTTTTTTCAAAACTTTCATCTAATTACTTCTCCTTAAGCCATGTATTGTCTCCTTTCATCCCCAAAAAGCATACAAAAATCCTGTTGAGTAACATATCAATGTAAAAAAATTAACTGCAAAAAGACTACTAAACCCAAATTAAAAAAAAATAAAACTCACATCTCACCTCTTACTTTTCTTTAGAATAAGTAAATTTATTGACAACCTTGAGCTATAGGAGATTTGTAAGCATCTAATAATATTTCCAGTAATTAGTTTTGTATGCATTCTTCTGAATTCATTTGTGCTTATCTTAGATCTTAATTATAGATAAACTTGCATTTGGCGAGGACTCACCCACTGTTTCTGTGAATTTGTTTGGGGGCATAGAAATATACAGTTGCATCACAGGAATAATCTGTATTTGCATTTTCAGGCCAAAGGATGTCTTAACTTGTAGGTATGAAGATGATGCCCGGAAGATCTGAACTCCATCTGTTAAAAGATATTTGACATACTTGAACTGTTAAATCCAGAGGAAACTTAATTTTGTAAGTTCTTTTAGTTGAAAATATTGAATTTACCTGATGAATGGTAGCCTTGGGTTTTGATCTTATCATTTGAAACAGTGCCATTCTTGTTGAATACATATTTATCTGCTGAAACAGACTAAGATTCAGGAAGCATTGTTAATATACACACATTTTGACACAGGCTGGATCAGAACACATGTTTAAAAATCATTAACAACTTCCGCACTTTTTTTGATGACTAATTACTTACCGCGTCTAAGACGAGGGTGACACTATCCAAACACGTTCCTGTCTGACCACTTGGGCATGGACGAAGTTCAACGCTGACAAACCAATCTTTACTCTACGAAACAAAAATTGAATAGACATTACTCAAAATGTGTGGCATAGAGTCGGGATCTCTGGTTTGCCATCCCCAGGGACTCAGAAACACTCCTGAACTCCGAACGTGACTGTACCTTGTATCCACTCCCTCCAAGATTCTCCAACTGAAGGAAAGTAATCGATCAATGATACATACTGAGCACTTTCTGTGTGCAGAGCATTGTACTAAATGCTTGGGAGAGTGCAATACAACAGAGTCGTTGAACACTTTGCAACTATCATCTCTTAAGAGTAATTAAATTTTATTGTTTTAGGATAATAATAATAATAATGATGGCATTTGTTAAGCGCTTACTATGTGCAAAGCACTGTTCTAAGCGCTGGGGGGGGATACAAGGTGATCAGGTCATCCCACGTAGGGCTCAAGGTCTTCATCCAAATTTTACAGATGACGTAACTGAGGTTCCGAGAAGCTAAGTGACTTGCCCAAGGTCACACAGCAGACATGTGGTGGAGCCGGGATTCAAACCCATGACCCCTGACTCCAAAGCCCGTGCTCTTTCCACTGAGCGACGCTGCTTCCCTCAATTACTTTTTCAGAGCTTGTGATTTGCTTTTTTCTAAGGATAACTAGGAGCCAAGACTGGAGGAAGGAGCCACAATTAAAAAGAGAGTAGCAGCATGGCCTAGTGGCACAGAGCATGGGCTTGGGAGTCAGAGGACGTGGGTTCTAATCCCAGCTCCACCACTTGTCTGTTGTGTGACCTTGGGCAAGTCACTTAACTTCTCTATGCCTCAGTTACCTCATCTATAAAATGGGGATTAAGACTGTGAGCCCCATGTGGGACAACCTGATTACCTTGTTTCTACCCCAGCGCTTAGAACAGTGTTTGGCACATAGGAAGTGCTTAACAGCCCGTTGTTGGGTAGGGACCATCTCTATATGTTGCCATCTTGTACTTCTCAAATGCTTAGTACAGTGCTCTGCACACAGTGAGCGCTCAGTAAATATGATTGAATGAATGAATGAACAAAGACATTATTATTATTGTTATTATCATTATTAAATCCCATAAGATATAAGTACACTACATACATTGACAGTTAAGAAGTGACAGTTTCCAGGATGGTTAAATGAAACCCCATCGAATGTGGTAAATGAACTTCCTTCCACTTTGCATCTTCCAGGACATAACGCTTCTGTGCAAGACCATTTTGCTTCTTGGCAAGTGCTATGAAAGTACAAGAGTTAAAACAACAGTTATCCATCTATATTAATAAAAGTGTCAAAAACACCATCACCATTTAAACCCTTGATGATACAATCCCTTAGTTGCAACTCACGTATTCTCTACTAATATGAAAGTTAATGATGATGAAGTCTCCCATCATAAATAATGATAAAATGAATGACTAATTTTTTTTTATTATTCAACAAATTAGATATTTAATTATTTCACCCACATTTAATTAATTAAACTCTAGGGGGATTTTAATCCCACTAACTTCCACATATTAAAGAGATATTTTATCTGATGTACTCAAATTCTATCTTTTGACTTTCTTCTTCCTGAGTGCTAGAAGACTCAGTTGTTTAGAATGTCATTTTCATTATCTTCACTGTAACCACTGGGCCTCAGTTTTCCTAGACAAGACTAAAGACATGCAAACAAAAATTCACCCTAATTTCCATTCTAGTAAGAGTAGATGTCTGGAAAGCCAAAACGATTTTATTTAAACAGGGATCTATTTCTCACCACAGGAGTGCTGGTTTTAATTAAACACTTAAAAAGATCAAAAATTGAATACACTCACCACTTGGAGCCACAAGGACCTTCTCTCTCTTCTCCCGGGCTGTACACTTTCCCATTGGATTCACAGGGACAATTGGTCTTTAAAATACATTCTTCTTTTCCTCCAATATCATCAATTAGGTAGCCTAGAATGGATTCCGTATAATAAGCTTTAGTGTGAAATTCTACCAAGAGGTTATGATTCATTGCCCAGATCATTTTTCCATAATATTGTTCCGAACATGTGTCCCCACCTCTTTAAGCTCCCAAGAGTTTCTCATTCCTCTCCGCATCAAGCAGAAATGACTGATCATTGGCTTTAAGGCACTCCATCAGCTCTCTCCCTCTGGCTTCAACACTCTCTTCTCCCATTTCAACCCAGCCCACACTATTCGCTTCTCTCATACTCACCTACACTCTCTATTTTGTGCTCCACTCTCTGGTCTCTGACCTCCGTCTCATCTCCCAGCACCTCCTTGAAACTTTTTCTCATTCAAATCAACCAGGCTACTGCTCCTCCATCTACAGAGCCCTTCTGATATCACATCTTACCCAGGAACGTCCTGGAGTAATTGTTAATTTACCAGTTTATATGTACCTAGGTTCATTTCAGTACTTATGCACTTCCTAAACATGCGTTTGTTTACGACTGCCTGTAGTTAGTATGTGTGTGTAAGCACACATGTATAAACTTTACATGTCCCACCCATGTACATATGCCCTTTTCTGTCTTTCTTTAGCAGCAGCGTGGCTTAGTGGATATCACCAGCCTCAGAGTCAAAAGGACCTGGGTTCTAATCCTGGCTCTGCCACACCACCTCTGTGTGACCTTGGGCAAGTCGCTTTACTTCTCTGTGCCTCAGCTACCTCATCTGTAAACGGGGATATGAGTGTGAGCCCCAAGTGGGACAGGAACTGTGTCCAACCTGATCAACTTGTATCTATCCCAGCTCTTAGAATAAATAGTGCATGGCACATAGTAAATACTTAACAAGTACCATAATTGTCATTATTTTTCTCCCATCTATAAAATTATTTTAGTCTCTGCCTACCCAGAAATCTCCTTGAAAGTAGAGATAGACTAACCTACAGATCCTATTTTATTTCCCCAAGTGCTAAATACAGTGACCTGCACCCCAGAGAAACACACTGAATACTACCTACAGGCCTACAGATTGGTTAATTTTCAAGCAGAGATTGCATCAAATGAACTAATAATAATAATAATAATAACAATAATCATTGTTATTATTGTGGTAGTTGGTAAATGTTTACTATGTGCCAAGCACTGTTCTAAGTGCTGGGGTAGATACAAGGTAATCAGGATGTCCCACGTGGGACTCACAGTCTTAATCCCCATTTTACAGATGAGGTAACTGAGGCACAGAGAAGTTAAGTGACTTGCCCAAGGTCACACAGCAGACAAGTGGTGGAGGTGGGATTAGAACCCACATCTTCTGACTCCCAAGCCTGTGCTCTCTCCACTAAGCCAAGTGTGCTCATCACAAACCATTAATATATTTATATATATTATATATATATATATGTATATATATATATATATATATATATATATATGACCTAAAACTAAACTTTGAAGCATGATTCTAACTCACGTTTGCGAAGTGCAAAGTGGTTTTGTGATTAAACAAAGTCAAGAAATACCTCCTTGTTTACAGATTAAAACCCATTCGTTTTAATTTTCAGTCTTTCATATGTATGGTATATTATTCTTGGCATACTGTATAGGAATTCATTCTGTAAATGACATGGTGCAATATATAAAGAGAATATATTACCTTCAGGGCACACACAACCACTCACACACTCATTGTTTTGGAACGGTGCCACGTTGGAACATGTTGCTGGGTTTGAGGGTCCACATTCTTTGTAGATCTGTGTACTTGGACATGTGTGTGTTCCTGGAGCAAGTTCAAAAAATGACAAATATATTGTTAGCTGGAGGCTGAGGTTTTATACAAAAGACACTTGTTACAGGAAACAAACTCCACATCAAAAGTTACGAACCCTACCAGATTTTTCTAGAAACTGCACGGGTTAGCAGACCTTACGATACACTTGGTAATCAATCAATCAATGGTAATTATTACATTACAAATATTTTCAGTTCCAAAATTGAAAGATTAGGCATATTTATTTTGGCACTGTGCAGCAATTCACACCATTAAAGATTAATGAATCCTAATGATCAAAACAGTTTACATGCCTACTGTCAGTGGTGACTTCTAGATAGGTATATTTAGGCATTCTCTCAGTAATAAGCTCCTCTCTAGACTGTAGGCTCCTTGTTGGTGGGGAACATGTCTACAGACTTTGGAATATGATAGTCTCCCAAGATTTTAGTACAGTGCTTTGCACAGTGTGCACAGATTGATTGATTGTTAATCAGATTGCTTTTTCCCCTACAAAATTGTTCTTCCCAAAATGGTCTCAGACTTCTGGCTCTGAGACTCATTTGAGAGTAAGGGAGAAGAAAGAGTGTGCGTCAAAGTGATCAGAATCCTGGTCTTTAGAAACCCTCTACTTTCCACTTACCCCTTTCACATCTAGTCTTCACTTTCCTGCCCTTCCTGGTGGAATGTTATTGAATACCTGTTTCATACTTATTAGTACTAACTCTGTTGAATTGAACTCTTCCTAGCTCTTATTGCAGTACTCTGTACACAGCAAGCATTCAATCAATACCACTGATTGATTGACTGCTTCCTGAATTCCATGTGGCATGTTCTTTCCAAAAAAGAAGGCCTTCACATCAGAATATTGCTGGCATATTTTCCTTGTTGCCTTTATAGTGTGGTAATTTTCCTTTTATTTTAGTAAGAAATATACTCAAACATAGGATTATTAAAGAGAGTTGCCAAGTGAAATCATTTTCCTTACATTCTACTTAAAATACCACATTAGGACTATAAGCTTTTCTCTAGACTATAAGCTCATTGTGGGCAGTGAACACGTCTACCAACTCTGCTGGTTTGTACTCTCCCAAGAGCTTAGAACAGTGCTCTGCTCACAGTTAAGTGTTCAATAAATACTCTTGATTGATTAGAAATGTGATCATTTAAAACATAGTGAAAAATGTAATACATACCACACTCTATACTAGAATCTGTTCTCCACAATTCATAGGCACCAGGGCCATTTGAGGCACAGAGACGGGATAGTTCGGAAAATATATCACAGGTATGTTCAATTCCAGCCCTGCAGTACTCATCAATGCAGATAGTTTTGTATTCACTTGATAGGGTGCCAATTTTTTCACATTTTTCAAAGTATGTCCCAATGATTTTACTACAATACTGAAATTAAACAAGTGTAATAATTTAGTAAAAATGCCTGAAACAAGATAATTAAAAAATAATTGAAATGGGTGCCTACGTGTCCAGGGTTGGAGATAAACATGAGCACCCATTTCATTTATTTCAAGTATTTCATCCTTTTGTATCTTCACCTTGTATCAACCCCAATTTTTAGGATATAGTAAATGCTTAATAAATGCTAGAGTTGTTACATTGGACTCAAGCTGATGCAGAACTGTCTGAGCAGTGAAGCCATTGCAAGGACCATAAATGCAAATGCTTTTAGCCTTTTTTTCCAAAATCATTTCTCTGAATGCTGTATCTGAATTATGGACCCAATTAGTGGAACCTAATCAGAGAAGGTGACAAAAGTATTTACAAGATGAAGAATAAACGATTAGGCAGCCAGGACAGAATTTAACAAGCCCAAATTGTGGTTGAAAGAAACTCTGAGATCATTCAGAGAAAAGACAGATATTTCAAATAACCCAGCAAGAAAATATTTCCAGACAGCAAATTATTTCTGATATAATTTAACGAAAAAATTTAAAAATAATTTTTACTATATCCAGGGCACAACTCTTGGAATGAAGAGCCATGCCTAACTTTAATTGCTGTCAATTATGTTAGCCTTATATTTTCCAGGTTTTCAAAGGCTATAAACCATATCACATTTATTAAGTTTACATAGATAAGTTTTGAAATGTTAACTTATGTTCTCCAAAATGCCATCAGCTTTTATAATCCATGAATAGGGTGGTAAGATGCTAGATTCAAAAGTCAAGTAAACTTTGTCTCACCTCTATTCCATCATCACAGTTTTCATAGGGTTCAGGTGCAGCCCTGGAGCAATCATTTTGGATTTTGCTGTAGTCAATGTGTTCATGAATATTTCTTCCTATAAAACAAACGAAATTTCCTTTTACTCTGGCATGACAGTGATATTCTAATTTCCCTTAGAAGAGAAACATACTTCCTATTGATAACTAAATTCCTTATTCCTTTGGTACTTGTTTTCTTTCCCATTCTTTTTCCTCCATCAGCATCATTTCCTTCAAACAAGAACAAATACTAAGAATCTGGGGGATAATAATAAATGGAGAAGCCCAACACTATTTTAAAACGTCTAGTGTAGTGGGACATCATCCCCCGTATTTAGGCTATCACACATTCATGTTCTTAGGGGCTTAACAAAATACCATTTTTTTTAAAGCCAGTATTGAGCAGACTCTGACTCTTCATAAAGCGGTTATTCTCAGTGGCTGCTTTCCTCTTTTTTTTCTGAAATTCAGAAGCCTCTAGAAAGATTTACTGTGACATTGAACACAGTAGTAGCATATTCTAAATTCAAAAAGATCTGTGGAGTTTAACCCTTGAAAATTCTTCACTTTCAAACTACAGCTTTCATAGAAACCAGGGCTGGCCATAGTGCATGGTGAAGTAAGAGATTGATAATCCTGGACTCTGAAAAGGAAAGCTGTGCTGGGTTTTGATGCAACTAGAAAGGCAACTCTAAATTTCTTTGCAGCATAGACTAACGGAAAGAGACTTGGGCTGGAGTCAGGAGACCTGGGTTCCAGTTGCGGCACTGCCACTTGCCTGCACTGTGACCACGTGCAACTCATTTGGTTTCTCAATGTCTTAGTTTCTTCATCTTCCAAATGGGATTAAGATACCTGTCCTCGCTCTCTCTTGGACTTTGAGTGTCATTTGATACAGGGACTGTGACTGATCTGATTGCATTATATCCACTCCTCACTTAGCACTTGGGATGTATTAAGCTCTTTACCACAATTACCAGTATCATTATTATTGAAAACAACAAAGTCTTTAGGTCTCTAATGTTTCTTTCAATTAGCTTCATTATAGATAGCAATTGAAGCAATTTTCCCATCAGAAGAAAATCGATGAATCAAATTAAACGGGCATTCTTACCTGGGATAGCGTTGAAATCCCCACAGAGACCACAGGTGGCATATTGTTTATGAAGAATGAGCTTGAAAAGAATAGCACATTTATCAGTCAATCACCCAGGCAATCACATTTATTGAGCACTTACTCTGTGCAAACCGCTTGAGTACAATATAACAATATGACAGATTCCCTACCCACAGTGAGCATACATTCTAGAAGGGGAAATGAACATTAACTAATTAAATAATTATTTAATTATTATAAGTATAATAATTATAATTTAATAATTGAATAAAATCACAGATATGTACATAAGTGCATATTGACATCAGTAATTCATTTCTCGCACATTTAATTCTGTGCTGTAAATACCATGGGCTCTTTTTCATGTCTGCCTTTTGGAGCAGAGGCAGGTCTGGTTATTATGGGAGTTTATGGGACTTTATAGGGGGTTAACAGGTGCACACTCCAGGCTGTGAAGAATAAATTATGTAACCTAGGGGTAGGGGGAATCGTCTAATAGTGGAGGTCTGGCTATGAATTCCTTCCTTCTCTGGACTCTAAGCTCATCTCTGGACTGCAAGCTCATCTGAAAGCAATGACATGTAAACTAAGGAGAATCATATAGAAAAATGTCTTTGGTTGATTTTTTTCACAGCTGGATTCACGGTAATGAGCAGAATGGAACTTTCCCTTTGGGTTGGTGGCATGGTGTGAGGGAAGAAGCCGAGGATGCATTTGCTTGAGTTGAGGCAATCTGAAAGCATTTCTGCATCATAAATAAAAACCCGGAACTAGATGAAAATTAAATATGGACTTACCGACAGTTTATCCTTGTTGTTCCACACTAAAGACAGGATTCCTCTCCTACTTTCCAGCTTAATATAGTGTCCTAAGTGCTTAATATGGATTAATTTGTTGTCAAATGGCACCCGCACCCTGGAAATCAGTAAGACTATATTTTAACCAGAGGAAATCATAGTTGTACTAGATAGCTTTAACATATGACAAGCGTTTTAATATAACATCATTTTGCTTCTTGGTATGTTTGCTTTGTTCATGCAATATATCCAGAAATAATGAGCTCAATTCTCCAAAATGGTGAAAGCATTAAAGGTCATCAAACTGAATACACACATCTCTTCCAAAGAACGGGGAAATTAGACTCAATGAGTTTTGTTCATCCATTCTTATTCTCTCTCCCCAGTTAGTAAACTCATCTGGAGGGGGAATAATAATAATAATAATGGTATTTGTTAAGCACTTACTATGTGCTGAACACTGTTCTAAGCACTGGGTTAGATACAAGGTTATCAGAGTGTCCCATGTGGGTCTCACAGTCTTAATCCCCATTTTACAGATGAGGTAATTGAGGCACAGAGATGTTAAGTGACGTGCCCAAGGTCCCACAGCTGACAAGTGGCAGAACCGGGATTAGAACCCATGACAATGGATTCCCAAGCCCGTGCTCTTTCCACTAAGCCATGCTGCTTCTTAGGGAATGTGGATTGGGTTTTTGTTGTACTTTCCCAAGTACTTATTACAGTGCATTGCACCAGGTGGGTGCTTAATAAATACCGTAATAATAATAATGATGGCATTTGTTAAGCGCTTACTATGTGTGAAGCACTGGGGAGCATACAAGGTGATCATGTTGCCCCACGTGGGGCTCACACTCTTAATCCCCATTTTATAGATGAGGTAACTGAGGCACAGAGAAGTTAAGTGATTTGCCCAAAGTTACACAGCTGACAAGTGGCAGAGCTGGGATTAGAACTCATGACCTCTGGCTCCCAAGCTCGTGCTCTTTCCACTGAGCCACCACTAGAACTACTGTTGCTACTACTACCACTCAGCATCTTCCCATTGGTAAAATGGAGGGAAAGACACTCTCCTTCCATTTCCTCCTTCTTATGTATGCTTTAAGCTTCACTCTCTATTAATGCTTTATCCACACAAATAGTCAGGGAAGACTACTAAAGAGAATGGGGCAACACTCATCCCAGCTCTAGCCCAGGTTTCTGTATGTTCGTTTTTTGGGGGGAGTTGGGTTTTTTATGGTATTTGTTAAGTATTTACTATGTGCCAGGCAGTGTAATAAATGCTGGGATAGATAGAAGTTAATTTGGTTGGACACAGTTCATGTCCCTCGTGGGACTCACAGTATTAATCCCCATCCTACAGATGAAACTGAGGCTCAAAGAAGTGATTTGCCCAGGGTCAAGTGGCGGATCTGGGATTAGAAGGCAGGTCCTTCTGACTGCCAGGTTTGTGTTCTAGCCACTAAGCCATGCTGCTTCTCAGTGCTGTTGTTCACATGCCATTATGAAGAGGTTAGACTTCCTCACCATTCACTGAGGTCCTGTTTGGCACCCTTGAGAGGGTTTAACACAGCCCATCCTTCCCATTCAAAGGAGGCAAAATCAGTAGCAGTTTTATTTTGTCTTTTCCCATCATTAACTGTTCAAGGTCAAATTTAGTCAAGTGAATGTCAAGCAGAAAGAATTCCCTTTAAGACATGTAGGAGCAATAACTTAAGTATTTAATATACTTTACTGTCCTAAATGGTATGAAATGTTTGTTACTGAAAACATATGAATCCCATTTGGGACGGGGACTGTGTCCAACCTGATTACCTTTTACCTACCCCAGAACTTAGAACAGTGATTAGCGCACAGTAAGTGCTTAACAAATACTACAACTATGATTATTATTATTTTCCACATTGTTACCTAAAAATGGTCACTGTAGAGAACTAAGCCTAAGTAAGACCCTGTTTAATTCACACCTATGGAATACCTATCTAACATCAGTCTAGTGGAAAGAATACAGGTCAGGGATTGAGAGGAGTTCTAATCCTGGCTCTGCCACAGACCTCTGTTTGATCTTGGGGAAATTACTAAATTCTCTGGGCCTCAATTCCCTCATCTGCCAAATGGGAATTCAATACCTATTCTACATCCTGTTTAGATTGTGAACCCCGTGTGGGACCTGATAATCTTGGATATATCTGAGCATGGGCCTGGGTGTCAGAAGGACCTGGGTTCTAGTCCTGCCTCTGTCACTTTTCTGCTGTGTGACCTTGGGCAAGTCACTTAATTTCTCTGGGCCTCAGGACCTCACCTGTAAAATGGGGATTAAGACTCTAAGCCCCATGTGGGACAGGGACTGTGACCACCCCAATTTGCTTGTATCTACCCCAGTGCTTAATAGACTGCCTGGCACATAGTAAGTGCTTAAGAAGTATCACAATTATCATTATTACTATCAATTCCATCTGCATGATGCACTGGAGTAGCTTTTGGAATGACATTTATTATGATATTGCACAAATACTGAAACAAATCATGTTTTGAAATGTTTACATACCTTCCTCCATTGACCAAAATGTTTCTTTCACTAATTGAGATGTCATTGCCATCTATGAGAACAGATATTTTCTCGATATGCCCTCTGTGGTTCCGTTTGACCTCAATATTAAAATCTCCCCCAGAGTCGATGCAGTGACGACTGAACGTGTATGTGCAAGCGGACTTGAAGGAAAAGATGCGGCCGTTGAATGCTTTGTATCCTCCTTTGCCCCATGTGGAACATTCCCCTATAAATAATTTGGAATAGGAGCAAATTAGTGATCTTGATCCAAATAAGCACACCAAATCTCCATTTGGATGAAATTAATTTACTCACAGAAATCACACAACCAATAAAAAACAACTTTCTCTAGGAACAAATCCCAATTATCATTTTTAGAAAATGAGATTTACAAGGCAGACATTAGAAACACCAGTCTTTTGGGGTTAGGGAAAGTGACCTCCTAGCCCACCCATCTTCGGCCTCTCTGTCTAGCAGAATCTGAGAACTGGAATCAAATTCTGGTCATCCGATAGAAAACAAAGTAGTTCCTGTTGCATGTGTTGTGTGCCAATTTATAGGTAATGTGTCCTCTAAGATGGAGAAGCAGCGTGGCTCAGTGGAAAAAGCACAGGCTTTGGAGTCCGAGGTCATGGGTTCAAATCCCTGCTCCTCCAATTGCCAGCTGTGTGACTTCGGGCAAGTCACTTAACTTCTCTGTGCCTCAGTTACCTCATCTGTAAAATGGGGATTAAGACTGTGAGCCCCTCATGGGACAACCTGATCACCTCGTAACCTCCCCAGCGCTTAGAACAGTGCTTTGCACATAGTAAGCACTTAATAAAATGCTATCATTATTATTATGGAGAACAGCATTTCCCTAATTAGAAATGGGTGCCGATGACAAAAACTACAACAGGTAGGGGTTTAAGGAGACCTGAATTCTAATCCTGATTCCTCCCCTTGCCCACTGGCTAACCTAGGTTAGCTTACTTAACTTGTCTGTTGCCTCAGTTTGCCCATCTGTAATGGTTACTAGGTGGTGACATCGGCTTTAATGGACCATAGAGAAACAAGGTGAGTCAATCTTCAACTGTCTTATCTCGCCTTGCCTAGCAAGGCTTCCAAACCTGACCTCTAAGGCTGCAGTTCTACAAAGGCTTTGAGGATTAAAAAAAAAAAAGTTAGAGGGATTAGTTTACAACAGTCTTGCTAGTAGCCATTTGTATGCTCACTAGGCAGGAAGAAAAATCATTCTTATTTTCACTCTTGGAATTAAGGGGGTATTTCCTGTGGCAATGATAATAATAATTGATAATGAGATGAAGCATGGCCTATTGTAAAAAGCACAGGCCTGGAAATCAAGAGTACCTGGACTTTAATCCTGGCTCTACCTATTGCTTGCTGTGTGACCTTGGGCAAATCACTTAACTTCTCTGTGCCTCAGTTTCCACAACTGTAAAATGGAAATAAATACCTGTTCTCCCTCCTACTTAGACTGTGGGCCCCTATGGAGGTAGAGGAACTGTGTCAAACCCAATTAATGTGTATCTAACCTCAGCGGTTAGAACAGTGCTTAACACACAGGAAGCATTTATATGTGTAAGTATTTGTTAAAAACATGATTAATCAACAGTATTTATTGAGCATCTATTGTGTGCAGGGCACTGAACTAAGCATTTGGGCAAGGAGCATACAGTATAAATACAATACTAATAATAGTAATAATAATAATAACATCAATTGCCTTTATGGTGTTAAGTGCTCACTATGTGTTAAATATTATACTAAGCACCTGGGGAGATACAAATTTAATCAGGTTGGACACAGTCTCTGTCATATGTAGTGCTCAAAAGATGCATAGGAGAGAGAATAGGTTTTGAAACTCCATTCTACAGATGGAGAAACTGAGGAACAGAAAAATTAAATGACTTGCTGAAAGTCACATAACAGGCAAGTTGCAGAGCTAGGATTAGAAGCCAGGTCATCTGACTCCCAGGCCTGTGCTCTTTCCACTAGGCCATGCTGGATAAAATTATGGACTGATTAATTTGGAATTTAATCCCACACACTTCGCTCCTCTAATGCTAACCTTTTCACTGTGCCTCGATCTCGCCTATCTCGGCGCTGACCCCTAGCCCACATTCTGCCTCTGGCTGGAATGCCCTCCCTCCTCAAATCCAACAGACAATTACTCTCCTTGGCTTCAAAGCTTCAAAGCTTTATTGAAGGCACACCTCCTCCAGGACATCTCCTTTCCACACTACGCACCCCCTTTCCTCTTCTCCCACTCCCTTCTGTGTTGCCCTGACTTGCTCCCTTTGTGGACGATGATTTATTTATTTATTTATTTTACTTGTACATATCTATTCTATTTATTTTATTTTGTTAGTATGTTTGGTTTTGTTCTCTGTCTCCCCCTTTTAGACTGTGAGCCCACTGTTGGGTAGGGACTGTCTCTATATGTTGCCAACTTGTACCTCCCAAGCGCTTAGTACAGTGCTCTGCACACAGTAAGCGCTCAATAAATATGATTGATTGATTGGTGTTTGTTACGCAATTACTCTGTGCCAAGCACTGTTCTAAGCGCTAGATACAAGGTTATCAGGTTGTCCCACATGGGGCTCACTGTCCTAATCCCCATTTTACAGATGAGGTAACTGAGGCACTGAGAAGTTAAGTGACTTGCCCAAAGTCACCCAGCTGATGAGTGGCGGAGCGAGGATTAGAACCCATGACCTCTGACTCCCTAGCCCATGCTCTTTCCACTAAGCCTCACTGCTTCTAAGTTCTTCCCTGCTCCCAGGCCCACAGCACTTATGTACTTATCTGAAATTTATTTATTTATATTAATGTCTGTCTCCTCATCTCTGGACTGTAAGCTTGTTGTGGGCAGGGAATTTTGTCTGATTATTATTGTATTGTACTCTCCCAAGCACTTAGTACAGTGCTCTGCACACAGTAAGCGCTCAAAAAATATGATTGACTGAATGTATGAAAACTGATTTCCAATGGAATAATTCTATTCTAGCAGAAAAAGAAGCAACATACTGATATGAAAGTGTCTTGGATTTGTACAGATTCTCATTTGTGTACTCTGTACAGAAATTTTGACTTTACCATTTGAATTTGAATGAAAGGAAAACAATGAAATTCTTAAGCCGCATGTCCCTAATGTTTCCAGTGGTTTCCAGATGACTTCTGGGGTTGGTGGCCCAATCCTTTCCATTTCATTACTTGTATATAACCTATACCTATTAAGCATCTTCTAGACTGTGAGCCCACTGTTGGGTAGGGATGGTCTCTATATGTCGCCAACTTGTACTTCCGAAGTGCTTAGTACAGTACTCTGCACACAGTAAGAGCTCAATAAATACAATTGATTGATTGATTGATTGATCTCATCACTCCAGAAAATTGAAGAGCCCGCCTGAAGGAGATGCATCCTTACCGATATCAGTGCTGGTTTCGGAATAATTTGGAGTCGCTTCAGGGATATGTGATCCTTTATCTGTGCAAAGAAAAGCATATTTAATTTTCAAAATTATATTTTTCTTCAAAATGAGAGGCAAACTTAACTAGGAGTAGTTTCAGGACAGTGGTAGTTAAGGACACAAAATCTTCCCTTCATTCTTAAAAAAAAGAATCTGATTCCAGCTCGCTTGGAAATGTACCAGCCTTGGGCATGGCTGCTAAGGTTAAAGTGAAGAACTGTAACCTCCCGATGGAACATAACCAACCAAACTCTACTCGACCTGGCATATTTCCAGCCACAGAAAATATATACATGCCAGTAACAATGATCCCTCTATAGCACTTATTTATCTCTCTTTTAACTCTATTGCTTCCGTCCACCTGTCATTTACTCTAGGGTCTGTCCTGCCACTAGACTGCAAGCTTTTTGAAGACAGGGATCATGTCTGCTAATTCTAGTGTCTTCGCACAGACTCTTAGCACAGTGGTCACCAATCAATCAATCATATTTATTGAGGGCTTACTGTGGTCAGAGCACTGCACTAAACGCTTGGGAGAGTACAATGTAACTGAGTTGGAAGACAGGTTCCCTGCTCTCAATAAACTTAAATACTATTGATCGACTGATTTCCTCCCCTGCCATATCTTGGGGTAGACAATTATTCTTCCATTCAAAAACGGTGTGCATGATTTTACAAAGCTCACTCCCATAATAATAATAATAATAATAGCATTTGTTAAGTGCTTACTATGTGCAAAGCACTGTTCTAAGCACTAGGGAGGATACAAGGTGATTAGGTTGCCCCACGGGGGGCTCACAGTCTTAATCCCCATTTTGCAGATGAGGGAACTGAGGCACAGAGAAGTTAAGTGACTTGCCCAAAGTCACACAGCTGACAAGTGGTGGACCCGGGATTAGAACCCATGACCTCTGACTCCCAAGCCTGTGTTCTTTCCACTAAGAGATCCTCTGACTCCTGCTCTTTCTACCAGACAACACTGCTTATAAATAATTATGTTCCTCATGAATCTGTTGCCATCTGTGCAACTAGTGAGGACCAGAGGAATAAAACTACGATGGTGATGATTTTTTCAAAAGGGAATAAAGCTTAGATCACAATACCTGGATTTAATTTATTTTTCTTGGCCTCTGCAAAAAGAAATAAGAAAAGTTTAATGTCATGCTGCTAAACAAAACAGGCTTATCTATTTCTTTGACAGTCTTTGGGATGGAATTTTATTTTGTAGTCAAAACATTACTGCATTTTTATACTTCTGCCAAATGTATTCTTGCGATTACAGCTGTCTCCTGAATGTTTAATAGCTTAAGAAAATTTAACTATTAAAAGAGGACTCGACATATGTATTCTTATGTTGAAAATATCCAGGAAATTCAGTAAACTGGATACGTTTTAATAAAGGTGACAAGGGAAGGTTTTGCAAAGGATTTGCTATTTGAGGTGAAATGAAAAGCCCCTCTCAGCCTTAATGCAAAAGGGGTTTAATAATAATATAATGATGATGGTATCTGTTAAGCGCTTACTATGTGCCAAGCACTGTTCTAAGAACCGGGGGAGATAAAGGGTAATGAGGTTGTCCCACGTGGGGCCCCCAGTCTTAATCCCCATTTTACAGAGGAGGTAACTGAGGCACAGAGAAGCTAAGCCCAAGGTCACACAGCAGACAAGTGGCAGAGCTGGCATTAGAACCTATGACCTTCTGACTCCCAAGCCTGCGCTCTATCCACTACACCATGCTGCTTCTTTGACAAGGAACCTTTCATTTTAAAGAGAGTCATTTGGAGTCAGAGGTCATGGGTTCGAATCCCGGCTCCACCACAAGTCTGCTGTGTGACCTTGGGCAAGTCACTTAACTTCTCTGAGCCTCAGTTACCTCATCTGTAAAAATGGGGATTAAGACTGTGAGCCCCACGTGGGACAACTTGATCACATTGAATCCCCCCCCCAGCGCTTAGAACAGTGCTTTGCACATAGTAAGAGCTTAACAAACACCATCATCATTATTATTATTATTATTTGAAATTCAACTGGCTGCCAGGTTCTTCCCAGCTCCCCTGAGTCCTTTGCTCTTTCCTACAGGCCACTGCCTCCTTATGGTAATTTATCACCTCTGACCTGGAATCTATTAGTAATGCATTTGCTCAGATCACGCCAATGTGCAGAAAAGTGTGCAGTAAATTTTTTCATGATAATTGATGGCATTGCAGATGATGAAATAAAGTCATCATGATGTGTATATAAGCTATAATTCTGTTTATTCTGATGTTATTGACACCTATCTACTTGTTTTGTTTTGTTGTGTGCCTCCCCCATCTAGACTGTGAGCCCAGTGTTGGGTAGGGACCATCTCTATATGTTGCCAACTTGTACTTTCCAAGTGCTTAGTACAGTGCTCTGCACACAGTAAGCACTCAATAAATATGATTGATTGAATGAATGAATGAAGTCAAACTAATACCTAATATAGGTCTAAAATTGGAAAGTAAAAAGATCTTCCTCATATCCAAAAACTACTCACCCTCTCTTCAAAGCCTTATTGAAGGCACATCTCCTCCAAGAGGCTTTCCCTGACTAAGCCCCCCTTTCCTCTTTTCCCACTCCCTTCTACGTCACCCTAACTTAACTCCGTCTATTCATCCCCCCTCTCTGCCTCACAGCACTTATGTACATATCTGTAATTTATTAATTTCTATTAATATCTGTCTTCCTCTCTAAATACAAACTCGTTGTGAGCAGGGAATGTACCTGCTTATTGTTATATTGTACTCTCCCAAGCGCTTAGTACAGTGCCTTGCCCACAGTAAATACTCAATAAATATGAATGAATGAATCAGGTTTCAATCCCTTCTTACTGATTTAACCAATTAACTGTAATCCATGAGTTTATGATTTATTATTGTTGATCCTTTTTCTGGGTTCTGGATTTTTTTGGCTTTTATTGAGCACTTACTATGTGCAGAACCTTGTACTAAGTGCTGAGAATACAGTACAACAAAGTTCATTCATTCATTCATTCGATCGTATTTATTGAGTGCTTCCTTTGTGCAGAGCACTGTTCTAAGCACTTGGAAAGTACAATTCGGCAACAAGGACAGGCAATCCCTACCCAACAATGGGCTCACAGTCTAGTGATAAATGAAATCCCTGCCCACAGAGGTTTACAGTCTACAGGGGATAGTAGATTATGGATCGGGGAAATAGTAGAGTATAAAAATATTTACATAAGTATTGTGGGGCTGGCGTGAGTACCCCACCCCATCCACGTAAATTTTATTTTTGAGAAGCAGCATGGCCTAGTGGCAAGAGCACAAGCTCGGGAGCCAGAGGACATGGGTTCTAATCCTGGCTCTGCCACTTGTCTGCTGTGTGACCTTGGGTAAGTCACTGCACTTCTCTGTGCCTCAGTTCCTTCATCTGAAAAATGGGGATGAAGACTGTAAGCCCCACATGGGACAATCTGATTACCTTGTATCCACCCCAGCACTTAGAACAGTGCTTGGCAAAGCGCTTAACAAATGCCATTATTATTATTATTATCATGAAAGTGTTTAAGGAGTACACAGCCAAGTTCACAGTTGACCCCTGAGGGGAGGGTGGATCGGAAATAAAGGGCTTAGTCTGGGCAGGCCTCTTGAAGGAGAGCTGATTTTAAGAGGGTTTAGAAGTTGGGAAGAGTGGTGGACTTCCAGATAAGAAATGAGAAGGAGAACGTGGGTAAGGGCCGGTGGTGGGATAGCAATTTATTCCCGGAACAAGTAAAACAAGTTGTTTCCATAGTTACTCTGGTAGAACCAACAGCCAGTTGTAATCCAAACCCTAAACCTGGTGCTGGTCTTAGCTATGGAGGGGAAACAGTCTTGGAGAGTTTCCTGTTGTTCTGAAATCCTCAGGCTGCCCAGACCAAAGAACATGTTGAATTCTAGCTGTGCATTCTTTCCCAGCACTTAGCTCAGTTCTCTGAACACAGTAAGCATTCAATAAATATTATTACTCCTACTCCCAATGAAGACATGTGGTGGCAGGGGACTGCTGTAAAATGATGTGCTAGGAAAACCACAGCACATCCCCACTGCTGTACTAAAATCTCATCTCCAGGATGCCCTCTCCCCACCGTATTTTCTCTTCCTAGTCCTGTGTACTTGAATGCATATCCCCTAAACACTTAAGTACTCCTTTCACCTTCCACACCAATTATGGATAATAACTGTGGCATTTGTTAAGCACCTACTATGTGCCAGGCACTGTACTAAGCACTGGAGTGGACAGAAGCAAGTCAGATTGGACATGGTCCATGTCCCATGTGGGGCTCACAGTCTCATTCCCCATTTTATAAATGAAGTAACTGAGGCACAGAAAAGTAAAATGTCTCACCCAAGGTCACACAGCAGATAAGTGTGTGAGCCCCTGTTGGGTAGGGATCATCTCTATATGTTGCCAACTTGTACTTCCCAAGCGCTTAGTACAATGCTCTGAACACAGTAAGCGTTCAATAAATACGATTGAATGAATGAATGAATAAGTGGTGGAGCCAGGATATATCCTTATATCAGGATATAAGGAGATAACAGGATATAAGGATTTGTAAGGATGTATCCTTATATTCAGTTGCCTCCCTTATCTGTAATTTATTTTAATGTTTGTCTGCACACTAGATTTTAAGCTTCTTGGTTATGTCTCTACTATAACAAACTCTCCTTAGCCATAATACAATTCTCTGCATATAGTAGGAACCAAATTAATCCAATTGATGATTGACTTTCTGCCGAACCTTATTTGTCTTTTTGGTCAACCACCTGGTTACGGTTTATATTATCACAAGGTCATGTGAATCTGAGTTATAAATATTCTAATGCAGTTGATTGCTGACTCTAGTTATTTATATATTCTCATTGTGGGTCATTTCTCATCACATCACTTTCTAAACAAATGACTCCTGGAATGTTAATCTTGTAAAAAGCTCTTTGGTATTTTGAATTCAGGCATCCTAAAATGCATATAGAGACATGAAAATTCAGATTATTGAATACTAAAATGAAAAATTCATGATATTTTACTCAAAGAGAGCTTAGCATCAATATACAGCTATGGAAATGAATCTTTTCAAATTTATTACAACAGCGATCTCCACTAAGATTTTTCTAAATAAGAAATGTGAAATATTTCAAAGAGCTACAGTATAATTTATTATTAACATTATTATTATGGTAATTGTTAAGCACTTACTATGTGTCAGGCACTGTTCTAAGCACTCGGGTAAATACAAGCTAATTAAATTGGAAACAGTCCCCATCCCAAATGGGACTGTCTGAATAGGAGGAAGAACAGGCACTGAATCCCCATTTTACAGGTGTGGTAACTGAGGCACAGAGAAGTTAAGTGACTTGCCCAAGGTCACACTACAGACAACTGGCAGAGTCAGAATTAGACCGCAGGTCCTCTGATCTCCAGGTACGTGCTTGCTCATTATTGCATCTGTAGACTGGGCTAAAAATGTCCCTGGCAGTGTTACTGATGGAAAGTCTCACAAAAAAATCAATCAATGGTATTTACTGTGTGCAGAACACTTTATTAAGTGCTTTGCAGAGCACAATATAAAAGGAGATTGTATTATACTCTCCCAAGTGCTTTAGTACAGTGCTCTGCATACAGTAAGCGCTCAATAATTATGACTGACTGAATGAGAGACCATATAAAATACAATACAAAAAAGAACAGATGTTGTCCAAGTGGATATAGGAGCAATGAACTCTGTCCTGAATTCACGCACTTAGTGACTAAATCTGGCCCTGAACATAAAGTGCACAGTCTAGTTCAGTTTTCTCACAGCAGAAAAATTCCTGCTCTCTCCAGGGGACATGAACTGAATACATTTCTACAGTCAGAAGGCACCAACCTGATTTTCTTTTGTCCCGTTTGGCTTCAGCATCTGCACAAATAAAAAAAGAGTAATGAGCACTAGGAAAAGCAGTTTTTCCAATAAAGTTTACCTTTGTTTAGTGAAACCATGAGAAAATACAAGTTTTTCTTGTTTTCTTATCCAGGTCCTACAAGAGTACAATGAATAATTCTAAAATTTAGGGATTGAACACAAAAAACAATCATCTTACTGTGACACTGCAAGAAAATAGTGCTCGATTATTGACACAAGCTCACTGTGCATAACTTTGATGAACCGTAATTTATTCAAGACAAACATTTCTCTATCAAAGTCTTCAATGCAATCTACTAAAAAAATTCTCCAATTCATCCAGTGTCACATTCAACTGTATATGCTAAGCATGTACTTTGTCAGGCCTTCTCCCAGGCAGTTGTTTAAACCTGTGTTCACATAAACAGCAACAATTCTAGCTATGGAAGAAAGTGGCAAAATGTATTGGCTGTAATTTTGCTGTCTTTACTTTCCATCTTCTCTCTGGTGGATGTACAATGAAACGGAAAGTAGCCGAAGGGAGAGAGAGGGACACTTGGACAGCTTATAGTTAATTCACCTCCTTCAACACCTTCTGCTAAGGGGTCTTTAATCTCTCTTCTTGCCACCCTATAAAATGTCCTGTGACACCCCATCTCAGTTCCCCTTACTAAACCATGAGAGACTCTTGGGCCATTAACCCGATTGACATGAATTTTTACTTTTTTAATGGTATTTTTAGGCATTTACTATGTGCCAGACACTGTACTATGAGCAGGGGTAGATATAAGCTAATCAGATTGGCTATCATTTATGTCCCACAAGGGGCTCAGAGTTTTAATCCCCATTTGACAGATGAGGTAACTAAGGTACAGAGGAATTATGTGACTCGTCCAAGGTCACACATCAGACAAGTGGAGGGGCGCTTAGTAAGTGCCTGGCACATAGTAGGCACTTAACAAATACCATCATCATTATCATCGTTATTATTAGAACCCCGGTCCTCTGACTCCCAGGTTGGACTCTTTCCACTAGGCCGCAATGTTTCCAATCTGATTATCTGCACAAGCAGATAATCAAATTGCTAACTCAGGTTTGCTTTTTAATTTGGTTTCTGTACTCTGAATAAATTGAATAATAGAGAAGCATAAACTTTCATTTCAGATGTGGGATATTCTATTTTCATAATTAATAAATGTTATATTTTTCTTTGTTTTTCTTAGGTTCATGCTAAGTGAGAATTCATGAGGAAACAATTACATTTATTTTACACTAAAATGTCTGCATGTTCCAACTCTTAAATTCCAGAGGAAGAATTAAACAGAAATCCTTGACTACATCGATTTTAAACTTAGGTAGATCTACATTCAGCAGGAGAGTCATAATTGCAAGAAACTTTTAAAATAGGAGAAGTACCTATTCTATCCATTTTTCCTAGAGTGTTTTCTGGTAAGTCATTTTGTCTTTATGCAAGGACTATTCACTCAATGGAAACCTCACAATATGACCAATTCTCGTCTTAATTGGGACTTGATTTCAAGAGAATCTGAGGGTTTAAGGAACCACATTGAAAAGGAAAGACAAATTAGAGAAGAAAAGTAAGAAAGAAGCTGCCATTTGCCCCGTGTGGGAAGACTAAAAAAGAAAATGCAAGGTGTCTCATTTTCCAACAATAATACCTCTGAAGAAAATACACCTAGGCCCGTGGGAGCTGCTTTGTTATTCGTCAGTTGGAAGCACCCTGTTCTCTCTATTACTATGTGGAGAGACCTAAAATCATGGTGAAAACTCCTGTAAAAGCAGAATACCCAGTAAGTGAATTAAGACACGAATCCAATCCAACCTAGAATCAAAAAACCAAAGCCAGCTCCAAAGCCAAGTCCCTTACCTTTGCAGAAGATACAGAGCGCCACAACTAAGAACAAAAATGTCAACTTCATTGTAGTGATTTGGAGGGCCTAGAAATGGAGAGCGGTCATCTTGGAGAATCAGATTCAGAGAGGGAACTGCACTCCTGAGCTTTTATACCCGCATGTTGCCCAGCCACCGTATACACTGGGCAAGAGGAAGCCAGTGATGACAGGCTTTGTCAAATAAACCCACTTGCCAAAAACAAAATCCGCTTCCAGGCAGGTCAGTGTCTCTGATTACTGTACCATCTCCTCTCTTGCATCAACTCCAGCCTGTGCCAAACCCGGACCATACCTTAAGCAAACAAAAAAGCCAGGAAGTGAAAATTCTGGAATTCAAAATGAAACACGTATCTACCTATGCTTTAGTAATCATCGCCGACATCCTCTAAACCATATGAAACTGTCAGAAATATTAACAGCTCAAAATTAGTGTTCAGGCATTTAATTTATTCTGCTGCAAAATGAATCAACCAAATTTATTCATTCATTCAATTCTATTTATTGAGCGCTTACTGTGTGCAAAGCACTGTACGAAGCACTTGGGAGAGTACAATAATAACAACAAAAAGACATGTTCCTGCCCACACCAACTCTGTGCCTGCCTTTTCCTTGTAAAATGGTATAGCGACTATTAGATTTTTATATTTTTACGAATGTATAGACAAAGATAATGTTAAGGGGAAATCTAGACATTTCTTCTTGCTCAGTAGAGAAGAGCTTTTTTTAAAAAAAAATGTGTTTACTCAATGTCGGGCACTGTATTAAGAGCTGGGGTTGATACAAGTGTGGCTCAGTGGAAAGAGCCTGGGCTTGGGAGTCAGAGGTCATGGGTTCTAATTCCGGCTCCGCCACTTGTCAGCTGTGTGACTTTGGACAAGTCACTTCATTTCTCTGTGCCTCAGTTACCTCATCTGTAAAATGGGGATTAAGACTGTGAGCCCCATGTGGGACAACCTGATTACTTTGTGCCCCTCAACGCTTATAACAGTGCTCGGCACAAAGTATGCACTTAACAAATGTCATTATCATTATGAGTACTATAAAATATAGTCAGGTTGGACATAGCCCATGTCCACATGGGGCTCACAGTCTTAGTCCCCATTTTAGAGATGAGGTAACTGAGGCACAGAGAAGTTAAGTGACTTTCCCGAAGCCACACAGCAGACAAGTGGCTGAGCCAGTTTTACAATCCAAATCCTCTGATTCCTGGGCCCATACTTTTTCTGCTAGGCCAAGCTGCTTCTCTATCAGGGCCCAGGCTCTTCCTACTAGGCTCAGTACTTAGAAGTGGTCATGAAAGTCAGGAAGATGTGTTTACAACTGCCACTAATATTCTTGCTAACACCAATGGTGACCTCCAATCAATCAAGGGTACTTATTGAGTGCCTACTGTGTACAGTACACTGTCTAAGCACTTGGGAGAGTACAATATGACAGAGTTGGTAGGCTCCTCCTCTGCCCACAATGATTTGACAGTCCATAGAAGGAGATAAAATTAATATCAATCAATAAATTAATCAAATAAAACACTTCTGGACCAACCTATATAAGGACTACTACCAGGGATTGGTAAATTGTTCTCAAATGCAGATATAAAGGATGTTTGCAAAAATTATATAACTCCCTTCAGGAACTTGAAATAATCCCAGGCTCTTTCCTCCAAAATGGGCGTTCAGTACAACTGCATAATCTGTAAATTTCCTCTTTGGCCTCTTTGTGGTGAAGCACTGTGAAGACACCATCTCTGTAACCAAGCAAATAGAACCTCCAAATTGTTCAACCCCCTGCTCTCTTTTCTTTGATTGTTTTAGCCTCTTAGAGTTTTAGCAGAAGAAAGAGTGTTGACTTTAAAGTAAGTAGCATTAAAACTAAGCTTTCAGATTTGTTACAACTTGCATCACTGTGGAGCTGCAACCCTAAGTGTACTTGAGAGTACTCAATATGGGAGCTGAAAAAGTGGTATTAATGTAATCAATCAATCAATCAATCGTATTTATTGAGCGCTTACTATGTGCAGAGCACTGTACTAAGTGCTTGGGAAGTACAAATTGGCAACACATAGAGACAGTTCCTACCCAACAGTGGGCTCACAGTCTACAAGGGGGAGACAGAGAACAGAACCAAACATACCAACAAAATAAAATAAATAGGATAGAAATGTACAAGTAAAATAAATAAATAAATAAATAAATAGAGTAATAAATACGTACAACCATATATACATATATACAGGTGCTGTGGGGAAGGGAAGGAGGTAAGATGGGGGGATGGAGAGGGGGAGAGGGAGACAAGGGGGAGAGGAAGGAAGGGGAATGTAATTATATGTGTATCAATAAATAGCAGTAATTGAGCCCTAATTCTGGGAAGAGCATTATAGTAATACTTAGGAGTTAGAAGACCTTACAATCAAGCAGGAGAGACAGACTAAAATAATTTACAGGTAGGTCAAGCAATCCAAATAAAGGTAAGTGTCTAAGTGTTGTGGGGAGAGGGAGTGGGGTAAATGCTTGAGTACCTAATGGGTAAGGATTTAAGTGCATAGATGATACAGTAGGGAACAAAATATGGTAGTGAGATAAGAATTCCTGCAAGAGATGTGAATTTAGTGAATTTAGTTGGACTTTGACAATGGTCTGTCTGACATTGTGGCTTAGTGGAAAGACCACTGACTTTGTTCTAATCCCCACTCTGCCGCTTGTCAGCTGCGTGACTTTGGGCAAGTCACTTCACTTCTCTGGGCCTTAGTGACCTCATCTGTAAAATGGGGATTAAGACTGTGAGCCCCACATAGGACAGCCTGATTACCTTGTATCTCCCCCAGAGTTTAGAACAGTGTTTGGCACATAGTAAGCATGTAACAAATACCATCATCATCATCATCATTATTATTATTATTATGGAGAAAGGAGTTTGACGATCAAGGGAGGGCTGTGAGGGATCAGGCGTGACAGAGATGAGACTGAGGATAGTGAATAGGTTCGCCTGAGAGAAGCAAAGTGTGTGGGCTAGGTTGCAGTGGGAGAGTAGCAAAGATAAGCAGGCTATTGTGCAAAAACAGAATGCATTTTGTGATTAATGTGATTGTGCTTAGATCTGGGCCTGAAAAAGGACTGAGCACATCAATTAGAAAGCAACACCAATTGTTAGGGGCAAATAATAATAATAATAATAATAAAAACAATAATAAAAATTGTAGTATTTGTTAAATGCTTACTATGTGCTATGCACTTTTAGAACAGTACTTTAGCAGTTAGAACTGTGCTTAGCACTTAGAACAATGCTTGGCACATAGTAAGCGCTTAACAAATGCCATCATTATTCTAATAATAATAATAATAATTGGCATTTGTTAAGTACTTACTATGTGCAAAGCACTGTTCTAAGCGCTGGGGAGGATACAGGGTGATCAGGTTGTCCCACATGGGGCTCACAGTCTTCATCCCCATTTTACAGATGAGGTAACTGAGGCCCAGAGAAGTTAAGTGACTTGCCCAAGATCACACAGCAGACATGTGGCAGAGTCGGGATTCGAACCCATGACCTCTGACTCCAAAGCCCGTGCTCTTTCCACTGAGCCATGCTGCATCTCCCTGGAGGAGAGGAGGACTGTCATAATAATAATAATAATGGTATTTGTTAAGCGCTTACTATGCTCCAAGCACTGTTCTAAGCGCTGGGGTAGATACAAGGTAATCAGGTAAGACACTGTCCCTGTCCCACATGGGGCTCAGAATCCTAATTCCCGTTTTACAGAAGAGGGAACTGAGGCACAGAGGAATTCAGTAACTGGCTCCAGGTCGCACAGCAGACACGTGGCAGAGCAGGCATTAGAACCCACATCCTCTGACTTCTGGGCCCGTGCTCTTTCCACTAGGTCACGCTGCTTCTCTATGAATAAAAAAACTGCCTCATCTTGCTTGGAAGGGGAGTGAAAAATGGAAATGTGCCAGGCTACTGAGGACCTCTTGCAATCCTGTTGTCATATGTACTAAGCCCACTCTTTTCCAATTATGTCTGAAGCTTAGCCCTTATCAAGCATAAGCTCCAGAGGGAGAAGCCTGGGAGACTGATGCAGGGCTCACGATGACAGGAACATAATAAAGGAGATTGGCAACTCAAAAGACCGGGTATACGCTGATGGCCGTCATCAAGACTAAATGTTCTTTCGGCAAGAGGAGGAGCTTGCAGACACGGAACTGATTTAGAATATCCTGAATCAAAATTAAAAGTAAATTTTAGTCACCATTAAAGATGTGTGTGTTTGCTCACAGAGCTCATTTTAACGAAATCCCTCATCAAAGGTTAAAAGGCCACAGGAAAGACTGAGCCCAATGATGCGCTGTTCAAAGGAGGAGGCTGACAGAGAAAAGGCATCCAAGCACCCATCCATCTCCCTGGAGGAGAGGAGGACTGTCATAATAATAATAATAATGGTATTTGTTAAGCGCTTACTATGTGCCAAGCACTGTCCTAAGTGCTAGGGTAGATACAAGGTAATCAGGTTATCCCACGTGTGGCTCGTAGTCTTAATCCCCATTTTGTAGATGAGGTAACTGAGGCACAGAAAAGTGAAATGACTTGCCCAAGGTCACACAGCAGACAATGGTGGAGCTGGGATTAGAACCTACGACCTCTGACTCCGAAGCCCGGGCTCTTTCCACTAAGCCACACTGCTTCTGTAGTAGAGAAGCTGGGTACTAACAGGGATGAGATTTTCTACACTTCTCACCTGTCCACATCAAATGTGATGTGGATATGGCTTAACTGGATAAAACAATGGAAATGGATCTCATACGTTTTAGCCGTAACAGGAGTGGAAGATTGTTAAATTTAAGAGGGCTAGCTCTTGTTCATTTTTCAAATGATAAAATTTATCATTTTCAAATGATAAAATGATTTCTTAAAACAGTCATTTCCCTTCTTCAGAAACAGGATGATGCCTTCTTGGTTCTTATCAGGTGACAAAATCCAGGCTTGGTCTGCTTAGCCCAGACCTATTTTTGGGAAAGGATTTCTGAGTGGAAAACTTCTCCTTGGACATGAATCTAAATAAGACCTACAACAAACTAACATTATACCAACAAGAGTAATGTTTTTGAGCCACGTATAATTAGCCTGCCTTCAGAATCCATCCTGAGAATTTAAGAAAATGAATTCTGAGCCAGCCATGAGCCTGGTGCCAGAAAGGTCCCTGGAGAACCATGAGGGGCAGGGAAAGAGTTTGTTCGGCCTTTCCCTCGTATGCATCACACGTCCATATTCACCTACCTAGCTTCCACTGCTACCCATGTGTCTCTCAGGGTTCCACATCAGCTGGGGAGAAAGCACTTCCATTTGAATTCACGGGAGATTAAATCACTGGTTTAAGCGAATTCACCTACAGAGTGTTCCTAATCAGTCCTTCCTAGCCCAGTTGCCCCATCTAACCCATTTTCCATTGCAAGTGGGTAAAACCTTGCTCAATATATTTCGTGCAGCAGGGAAAGTCATCAAAGGTTATTCTTCGAGAGTTGTTCTCGCTGAATGACAGAATCCCAAAGAGAATCAATCGATGGTATTTATGAGCACTTACTGTGTGCAGAGCACTGTACTCAACTCCTGGAAAAATATAAAGCAATAGAGTTGCACATGCTCCCTATGCACAAGGAGCTTACAGACTAGCGGGGGTACAGACATTAAAACAGATTACAGAGGGGGAAACAGGAGAATATAGGGATACATACATAACTTCTATGGGGGTGAGTGAATATCAAGTGCTCAAAAGGTATATAACTGTGGTATTTGTTAAGCGCTTACTGTGTGCCAAGTATTGTTCTAAGCACTGGGGTAGATACAAGGTTGTCCCACATGGGACTAACAGTCTTAATCCCCATTTTACAGATGAGGTAACTGAGGCCCAGAGAAGTGAAGTGGCTTGCCTTAGGTTACACAGCAGACAAGTGGCAGAGCCGGAATTAGAACCCACGTCCTCTGACTCCCAAACCCATGCTCTTGTCACTGAGCCACACTGCTTCTCTAGGGCTTCGTTAGGGAAGGCCTCTTGGAAGAGATGTGATTTGTTAGGGAGATTTATCTAGTTGAACTTCTGTTTCAATCTATGCCAAATAACAAACTTTCCTATGTTAAGAACATTTTTTAAAAAGTGTGTTTGTCCTACTTTCCAATGGCTCTTTCCCCACTACTTTCTAACATGCCATCTATCCCTTAGAAAGATTTTGAAGGTGGGGAGAGTGGTGGTCTGTTGGATATGACTGTAAGTTCGTTATGGACTGGGAATGTGGTTGTTACATTGTATTCATTCATTCATTCAATTGTATTTATTGAGCGCTTACTGTGTGCAGAGCACTGTACTAAGCACTTGGGAAGTACAAGTTGGCAACATATAGAGATGGTCCCTACCCAACAACGGGCTCACAGTCTAGAAGGGGGAGACAGACAACAAAACAAAACATATTAACAAAATAAAATAAATAGAATAGTAAACGTACAAGTAAAATAAATAGAGTAATAAATCTGTACAAACATATATACAGGTGATGTGGGGAGGGGAAAGAGGTAGGGCGGGGGGGATGGGAAGGGAGAGAAAGGAGGGGGCTCAGCCTGGGAAGACCTCTTGGAGGAGATGAGCTCTCAGTAGGGCTTTGAAGGGAGGAAGAGAGCTAGCTTGGTGGATGTGCGGAGGGAGGGCATTCCAGACCAGGGGGAGGACGTTGGCCGGAGGTTGATGGTGGGACAGGCGAGAACGAGGCACATTGAGAAGGTTAGCGGCAGAGGAGTGGAGGCTGCGGGCTGGGCTGTAGAAGGAAAGAAGGGAGGTGAGGTAGGAGGGGGTGAGGTGATGGAGAGTCTTGAAGCTGAGAGTGAGGAGTTTTTGCTTGATGCGTAGGTTGACTAGTAGCCACTGGAGATTTTTGAGGAGGGGAGTAACATGCCCAAAGTGTTTCTGCACAAAGATGATCTGGGCAGCAGCATGAAGTATAGTCGGAAGTGGGGAGAGACAGGAGGATGAGAGATCAGAAAGGAGGCTGATGCAGTAATCCAGTCGGGATAGGATGAGAGATTGAACCAGCAGGGTAGTGGTTTGGATGGAAAGGAAAGGGCTGATCTTGGTGATGTTGCGGAGGTGAGACCGGCACGTTTTACATTGTACTCCCCCAAGGGCTTAGTAAAGTGGTCAGCACACAGTAAACACTCTATAAATATGATTCATTGATTGACAAGGAAGGAGTACAGTGCTCTGCACACAGTAAGCACTCAATAAATACGATTGAATGAATGAATGAATGAAGTTCCAGGCCAGAGAAGATACAGCCCAGCCTGCACACTCCACTCCTCTGCTGCTAACCTCCTCACTGTGCCTCGTTCTTGCCTATCCCCCCGTTGAACCCCAGCCCATGTCCTACCTCTGGCCTGGAATGCCCTCCCGCTACACATCCACCAAACTAGTTCTCTTCCTCCCTTCAAAGCCCTACTGAGAGCTCACCTCCTCCAGGTGGCCTTCCCAGACTGAGCCCCCCTTTTTCCTCTCCTCCGCCTCTTCCCCCATCCATTGCCCCCTGTCCTACTGCCTTCCCCTCCCCACAGCACTTGTATATATTTGCACATATTTATTATTCTATTTATTTTATTAATGATGTATATATAGCTATAATTTCATTTATTCTGATGGTATTGACACCTGTTTACTCGTTTTGTTTTCTTGTCTGTCTCCCCCTTCTAGATTGTGAGCCCGTTGTTGGGTAGGGACCGTCTCTATATGTTGCCAATTTGTACTTCCCAAGTGCTTAGTACAGTGCTCCATGCACAGTAAGTGCTCAATAAATACGATTGAATGAATGAATGAATATGGATAAGAACTGACAGCAAGACAGATGAGATTGAGGTACTGAGAGCAGGTTGGAATTACAGGAAGAAAATATGAGGGGTGTACTGTACTAGGAAATCAGAGAGGTAATAGGGAGAGCTGATTGAGGTCTTAAAGCCAATGGTAATGAGTCTCTGATATGTAGATGGAAGTTTACAGGTGGTCAGGGAGAGAATTGGAGGAGAGAAAGTGGAGGCAGCAGGTGTAGACAACTCATGGGATCCAGAGATTTTTTTAAGCTAGGAGATAGATGGGCATGTTAGAAAGTAGTGAGGACGGAGCCATTAGAAAATAGGACAAACACACTTTTAAAAAAAGTTCTTAACATAGAAAAGTTTGTTATTTGGCTTAGGTTGAAACAAGAGTTGAGCTAGATAAATCTCCCTAACAAATGAGCTAATAGAAAATATGTGGATTTAACAACTTGATTTTCAGTGACATTTATTTTGTCCCATTCAGACTTAGATCCTGCTAACCACATTAAACCCCTTAATATGCAGCTACTCTAACCAGTTCAAAAACATTTCCAACAAACAGAATGTCAGTCAGATGTTTCTTCTGTTTAAAAGGATGTGGATGAATTACCTGTACATTAGGGAGAAATTTACAATGATGGATTGTCAAAGGATGAGCCAAGAACAAAAAGCACGCCCAATGTGCATGCTTTATGACACTGGAAAAAAGTTTTAAAAAATTATGTTATGAAAACATCTTTTTATAATTATATATTGAAACAATGATATAAAACAAATGTATTGTTTTCATTATTCATTATATATTAGCACCCAATGCAGATGAAAATGGAGGCTTGAAAAAGGTTCTGAAGGCAGTCTGGATTACCAACCTAGCCAGGTTCTTGAGAGATGGGTTACTCCCTAAGTAGTACAGGTTGATTTCTGCAATTTTGACCAAGAGCTGTTCTCCAAACCGAGGCAAGTAAAAAAATACCTGAGCAAAGATCAGTAGCTGGTCAATGTCATGTATTGAACCCCAACTGAATTTCCAGAATAATTGTGGTATTTGTTAAGCACTTACTGTGTGCCAGGCACTGTACTGAGCGCTGGGGTGGATGCAAGATCATCAGGTTGGACTCAGTCCCTGTCCCAGGTGGGGAGGACAGTCTCAATCTCCATTTTACAGATGAGGTAACTGAGGCTCAGTGAAGTGAAGTGGCTGGCCCAAGGTCACACAGTAGGCAAGTGGCAAAGCTGGGATTAGAATGCATGACTTTCTGACTGCTAGGCCCACACTCTATTCAGTATGCCATGCTGCTTCCCAGAAGTGTACTAATACCTGGTGGACAGGGAACTTGCCTTCCAGCTCTGTTGTACTATACTCTTCCAAGTGGTTAGTATAGATCTCTGCACACAGTAAGTGCTCAATAAAGTAAGTGCTCAATAAATACAACTGGTTGACTGAGAGGAGAAGAGAAGTAGGCTAAACATTCCCTGCCCTCAAAGAGTTGACAATCTAATGGTTGTGAGGAGGGGAAGAAAAGGTGAAAGCACAAGAAAGATAATGGAAGTCAGGATATAATAGGAACTGTCTGTCTCCCCCTTCTAGACTGTGAGCCTGCTGTCGGGTAGGGACCGTCTCTATATGTTGCCAACTTGTACTTCCCAAGTGCTTAGTACAGTGCTCTGCACACAGTAAGTGCTCAATAAATACTATTGAATGAATGAATGAACTATAGTTATATATTATCTATATAATTCTTTATTATCCTATATATTATATGACTACACAATATATATAGTCTATATATATAATATATGATAATAATGGTATTTGTTAAGCACTTACTATGTGCCAAGCACTGTTCTAAGCACTGGGGTAGATACAGGTAATCAGGTTGTCCCACGTGGGGCTCACAGTCTCAATCCCCATTTCACAGATGAGGTGACTGAGGCTCAGAGAAGTGAAGTGGCTTGCCCAAGGTCACACAGCAGATAAGTGGTGGGGTCAGGATTAGAACCCACATCCTCTGACTCCCAAGCCCATGCTTGCATGTGTGTATTTTATAGGATCATTCCATAGAACAGAATAATGTAATAAAACAGTCTAACATTTTGTAGTTTCACGCTGCCAAAGAAAAATGAACAGAACAAAACACCTAAAGCAGCAGAATCAACCAATCATCAATCAATTTCATTTATAGAGTGCTTACAGTGTAGAGAGCACTGAACTAAGCGCTTGGGGGAGTGCAAGAGAACAGAGTTGGTAGACACGATCCCTGCTCTCAAGGAGCTGATGTGACGCAGCATGGCCAAGTGGACAGAGCACAGTCCCAGGAGTCAGAAGGATCTGGGTTCTAATCCCGGCTCTGCCACCTGACTGCTGTGTGACCTTGGGCAAGTCACTTAACTTCTCTGTGCCTCAATTCTCTCATCTGTAAAATCGGGATTCAGACTGCAAGTCCTATTGTGGGGCAGGGACTGTGTCCAACCCTATTATCTTGCATCTACCCCAGCACTTATAACAGTGCCAAGCACAGAGTAGACGCTTAACAAATGCCACAATTATTATTATCATTTGACAACTCTCAGCCATTCTAACCTGAATGGAAATATTTGCTCAAGATACCCCAGAGTTATGATAGGTTTCATTTTGTTGTATGCAAACACATAAATAGCACACGAGGAGGTAAGCCATTCCTAGTTACAAGAGCTCTCTACTGGGGCTGAGGGCCTGCTAGAGGAAGATGGAAGGCCCCAGGATGGCAGCAGGGTGAGAGCAGGGCCAATGAGTGAAGAATCCTCCTTTTACGGTACTGGGACTACAGACAGTCCAATCTGACGTGCAGTTACGTGTCCTACAATCAGTCAATCAATCAATGAATCGTATTTAATGAGCACTTACTGTGTGCAGAGCACTGTACTAAGCGCTTGGGAAGTACAAGCCAGCAACATATAGAGATGGTCCCTACCCAACAGTGGGCTCACAGTCTAGAAGGGGGAGACAGAGAACAAAACAAAACGTATTAACAAAATGAAATAAATAGAATAGATATGTACAAGTAAAATAAATAAATAAATAGAGTAATAAATATGTACAAACATATATACATATATACAGGTGCTGTGGGGAAGGGAAGGAAGTATGGCGGGGGGATGGAGTGGGGGAGGAGGGGGAGAGGAAGGAGGGGGCTCAGTCTGGGAAGGCCTCCTGGAGGATGTATAAAATTGGACCGAAACCAAGACCCCACTCAGCCTGACCCAACTAACCCAAGCATTGTCAAATGGGTTGGGCTGGCAATTTCTCAGCTTGGTCAGAGGTCTCCTTATTTAACGCCAAAGCGATATCGACTCCTGACAATGGCTCATTCTCCCTGGTCTGTTCCATGTGAGCCCATTGTTGGGTAGGGATCGTCTCCATATGTTGTCTACTTGTAATTCCCAAGTGCTTAGTACAGTGCTTAGCACACAGTAAGCACTCAAAATATTCGATTGAATGAATGAAAGCCATCCATATACAGAGACAGTTTGGGCAATGAGTGGATTATTTTGCCAATGTCCTGTCTCTGGCCTGGAACACCCTCCCAGTTCATATCAAACAGTAACTCTCGCCACCTTCAAAGCTTTACTCAAGGCACATCTCCTTCCAGAGGCCTTCCCCGATTGAACCCTCATTTCCTCTTCTCTCTCACCTCTCTGCATCACCCTTGCCCTTGGATTTACACATTTTATTCACTCCTTACTCAACCCCACAACACTCATATGCATATCCATAATTTATTTATTTATACTAATGTCTGTCTCTCCCTCTAGACTGTAAGTCACTGTGGGCAGGGAACATACCTACCAACTCTGTTATATTGCACTCTCCTAAGCCCTTACTTCAGTGCTCTGCATGCAGTAAGTGCTCAATAAATACCACTGATTGATTGATTGATTGATTGATTCTGCTGCTTTGGCTGCTTTGTTCCCTTTTTCTGGAACAGCTTGAAGCTAGAAAATGTTAGACTGTTTTGTAAATTATTCTGTTCTGTGGAGTGATCTTTAGCCAATAGCAAGATGAAGCAAGATATGTGCTCTGCACACAGTAAATGCTCAATAAATATGATTGATTGATTGATTTAATACCAGAGCTACTCTATGAACAACTTTCTCAAACATCTTCCCTTTTTTCAGAGGATCAATTCAAGGAAATAACTAGACATGAGATCAGATAGTCCAACCACCAGCCTCTAGATGAACTATGCCTGTATCAATGCATGAGATCAAAAACAGTGCTTGGCACATAGTAAGCGCTTAACAAATATCATCATTATTATTGATTATACTTTAAAATCAAATACTATTTTCCAGATGGAGCCTGTCCACGGTGCAAATAATTTACTTGAAATGACTCAGCAGACACTTTAAAATTGAAACTTGGAATTCTGGTTATCACCAGTGGATCAGAGAACGGGCTGTAACCTGAAGAGGACCCAGAAATGTAGGTGGACACGGGTGATAATTCGATGGTCAATACTTTTGACCAGAGAATCCCTTTCTACGTATTCAGGCATATAGAAGGCCGAATGTTAAGTCTTTTCAGTGGGGGAGGAAGAGGAAAGGATCTTATATTGTAGCTTGGCAGCTCGTTCCATCTATGAAAGCTCTCACCTGACTTCATGTCAGTTAGCACAGCACTGTACTAAGCACTTGGGAAGATTCATTCATTCAATTCATTGTCGTATTTATTAAGCGCTTACTGTGTGTACAGCACTGTACTAAGCATTTGGGAGAGTACAATATAACAAACTGCTACCCTGCTGGTTCAATCTCTCATCCCATCCCGACTGGATTACTGCATCAGCCTCCTCTCTGATCTCCCATCCTCCTGTCTCTCCCCACTTCAGTCTATACTTCACGCTGCTGCCCGGATCATCTTTCTGCAGAAACGCTCTGGGCATGTTACTCCCCTCCTCAAAAATCTCCAGTGGCTACCAGTCAACTTACGCATCAAGCAAAAACTCCTCACTCTCGGCTTCAAGGCTTTCCATCTCCTCGCCCCCTCCTACCTCACCTCCCTTCTCTCCTTCTAAAGCCCAGCCCGCACCCTCCACTCCTCTGCCGCTAACCTCCTCACTGTACCTTGTTCTCGCCTGTCCCACCGTCAACCCCTGGCCCACATCCTCCCGATGGCCTGGAATGCCCTTCTTCCACACATCCGCCAAGCTAGCTCTCTTCCTCCCTTCAAAGCCTTACTGAGAGCTCACCTCCTCCAGGAGGCCTTCCCAGATGGAGCCCTTTTTTCCTCTCCTCCTCCCCATCACCGTCGCCCTACCTTCTTCCCCTCCCCACAGCACCTGTATATATGTTTGTACAGATTTATAAGTTTATTTATTTATTATTTACTGATGTACATATTTACTATTCTATTTATTTTGTTCATGATGTGCATCTAGCTTTATTTCTACTTATTCTGATGACTTGACACCTGTCCACATGTTTTGTTTTGTTGTCTGTCTCCCCCTTCTAGACTGTGAGCCCATTGTTGGGTAGGGACCATCTCTATATGTCGCTGACTTGTACTTCCCAAGCGCTTAGTACAGTGCTCTGCACACAGTAAGCGCTCAATAAATATGATTGAATGAATGAATGAACAATAAACAGTGACATTCCCTGCCCACAACAAGCTCACGTACAATACAGTTGCAGTAGAAAAACCCTGGCACATTACCATCCTGAAGGCATAGGCCATGTGGAGCTTATTGACTGCGTCCATAGTAAGCTTAGATGGTGAGTCAGTCAGTCATATTTATTGAGCACTACATAACCATAATTCATTTATTTGTAATAATGTCTGTCTCCCCCTCGAGACTGTGAGCTCCTTGCCGGCAGGGTACATGTTTACCAGTTCTGTCATACTGTACTCTCCATGCACTTAAAACAATGCTCACCACACAGTAAGTGAGTGATCAATAAATATGATTGATTGATTGGTCTTACCTTCGTGACCTACAACCCACCCCACACACTTCAATCCTCTAGTGCTAACCTACTCAATTTTACCTATCATACCACTGACCTCTTGCTTATCCTGGCAGAAGTTACTGGCCGATAGTTTCAGAATTGAGTTCCTTTATACGCCAACCTCACTAGACAAAGAAAGGAGAAAAATGATATACTTTTCTGCAACTCAGAAACAAAACTCCCCAAGGTAGCTCAAATAATTTTACCAGAAAGATATAGGTAAGCATGCACATATTAATCATCTGCTAAAATTTCAATAATAATAATAATAATAATGGCATCTGTTAAGTGCTTACTATGTGCCAGGCACCGTTCTAAGCACTGGGGGTAGATACAAAGTAGTCAGGTTGTCCCAGGTGGGGCTCACAGTCTTCATCCCCATTTTACAAATGAGGTCACTGAGGCACAGAGAAGTTAAGTGACTTGCCCAGAGTCACATATATACATACTCATCAACCATAGGGAAGAGAAAACACTGACAAAAATCTTCGGGTTTTTTTTTTAACAATAACCAGACATTCTCAGAAAGCATGGTAGGAAGTCCATTGCTGGGTTATATATTTAAGAAAAAGAAAAATCATGGGAAAGGCAAAACAGAGCTGAAATCAACCCCATGCTGAAGATGTGCTGTGAGTTAATCTTCACTAGCCTTTCATCTTTGAGAGATTCACTTTCTCTTGTTATTTTGAAGATCTGTGCTTAGTTTTAGAAGAAAATAGTAAATCCTACTGTTTTTTCTTAGAGTACTCCAGTCTATAGGGTCATGGAAGGATATGCTTAACATATTTCAATGCTTCCAGCTAACAGATACGTCACCCTATAATTTAGTCCGAAGTAAATAAAGTCACTACGTAGATCAAGTTAATGACAAGCATCCTTCTTCCGGTTCTAACATTGCTAAGTAAATACAATCTGTACTGTACACAGCATAGAATATCAATAGCTTTAGAAGTTGACAAAACTAGGAGAATTTTCACATTAATGACTTCATATTTTCCAAGGAATTACATCACTGCAGCAAACGTTGTTAAATTAAGGTCGCCCTTTCCCTGCTGTGCCTCCGCTTTAACAATGCAATATTTCAATAAACGTAATTATTACCATTCAGAGGACTAGAAGTACTATGGACCAAAAAATCTGAAAGAGCACACCATTCTTAGCTACTTAAAATAAAAAGTTAATAGAAGTCACAACTGTTATGGCTGCAATTTATTTGGTTGGTGTTGTCTCAATCTGATTTTTGAAAGAAGATTATGGAGGCAAACAATTCTAATGATGTGATAACTGAACAGGCTCATGCAGATTACCAAAACAATGTTGACACCTCAGAGACAAAGAAAAAATCTTGTCAATTTGGGAAGAACACAGCAGAGGTAGAAAATGGGCCAAAATGTGAACCATGTCTTGAAGGTGTCATTTACTCTAGTGAAGACAAGAAACATAGTAAAGACCTTGATCGGAGGAGGTCCTACAAAAATCTATTAGGGATAGTTGTAATAACTGGTATTAAGAGCTTACTGTGTTCCAAGTACTGTACTAAGCCAGGGAACCATTGCTTCAAAATTTGTCCTAGCTCTTCTGCAATATATAATGTCCTAAAAAAATGCCACAGGACTTAAATAATCACCAAGACACCTGTATTCCAGCACCTGCCTGGAGCATACTCTGTCTTTGAGGCAGCTATTGAGGAACTGTTGCATGATGATGACTGCCTTTTAGTGATAATCAAAACCTTTTAATATTTCCCATCGGATTCTAAGGTGCCTGAGAACCCCAGGCACTTTATATTTGCATCAATGAATTTTAACATTTTCTTAAGTCCGTTTCCTTAATTTCCTTTCAGCAAATTGCTATGATTATGAGTTAGTATTTTAATGACATTTATACTACCATTTTATAATAATAATTGCAGAATTTGTTAAGCACTTACTAGGTGCCAACCACTGTACTTAGTGCTGGGGTGGATACAAGCCCATCGGGTTGGACACAGTCCCTGTCCCACATGGCGCTCACAGTCTCAATGCCCATTTTACAGATGAGGTAACTGAAGCACTGGGAAGTGAAGTGACTTGCCACGGGTCACACAGCAGACATGTGGCAGAGCTGGGATTAGAACCAAGACCTTCTGACTCCCAGGCTCTATCCACTATGCCATACAGCTAACTTTCCCCTCTTAGTAGAGAAACACCTTTTGGGTTGGGAACCCATTAAGGGAAGCAGCATGGCTCAGTGGAAAGAGCACGGGCTTGGGAGTCAGAGGTCATGGGTTCTAATTCTGACTTCACCACTTGTCAGCTCTGTGACTTTGGGCAAGTCACTTAGCTTCTCTGTGCCTCAGTTGCCTCATCTGTAAAATGGAGATTAAGACTGTGAGTCCCACATGTAACAACATGATCACCTCGTATCCTCCCAGAGCTTAGAACAGTGTGTTGCACATAGTAAGCGCTTAACAAAAGCCGTTATTATAATTATTATTATTATTATTATTATTATTATTATTATTATTTCATGCTTCTGTTTTACTTTTACAAGTGCTTAGTACAATACATTGCACCCAATGGGTGTTCAATGAATATCTTTACTAATAGTAGTAGTAGTAGTAGTAGTAGTAGCAGTAGCAGTAGCAGTAGTAGTAGTAGTAAAATTCATCAAGTGCTTGCTGTGTGCCATTCATTTTCCCAAATGCTGGAATAGAATACATGGGTGGGAATTAGGGTTCCTGGTTCTCAAGGCGTTTACAATCTAAAAATTAAGGGAGAGAGGAGACTGGCAGCAGACACACAAGGAAAAAACTAAAACAACAGAAAAGAGAAGGATGGAGATAAAGGGACAAATGCAAAAACAAAGTGAAAGTACTATGGCTACAGGAATAGAGCTTCAGGATGCTCAAGGTGCAGCCGAATAGCCAGTTGCAATCACATAGCAAGAGCAGCAACTCTGGTCTGACCAACATTCCACATTTTGTGGGGCAGTAGGCTCTCCCCAATTATGGTGCATTGCTTTTATCCTTTATCTGATAAAGCACTGATGTAGGTGTGGGGTGGAATGTGAGCTCTTTCCAGATAAACCAATGTTCTGGTTTCTGTTTGTCTACTATTCCCCAGTTTGTACTCTTCATTCTTCTCCACCACCTTCCTCCAGTATCTCACTCTAAATTCATTTCTCTGGCCTCTTGGAGTTTCTGATCTGGATCCCCATGCCACAAATCCACCAAACTTAAGCTCTTCCCATCTTCAAAGCCTGCCTAAGAGCTAACTTCCTTCAGGCAACCTTCCTTGATTAATCCACAACACGTTAGTAATCAATCAATCAATCAATCGTATTTATTGAGTGCTTACTGTGTGCAGAGCACTGTACTAAGTGCTTGGGAAGTACAAATTGGCAACATATAGAGACAGTCCCTACAACCATGGGCTCACAGTCTAGAAGGGGGAGACAGAGAACAAAACTAAACATACTAACAAAATAAAATAAATAGAATAGATATGTACAAGTAAAATAAATAAATAAATAGAGTAATAAATATGTACAAACATATATACATATACACAGGTGGTAATATTAAACTAGTAGTAGTAGTCATATTAACAGTAGTAACAGGTAGTAATATTAAACTAATAGCCACCTTTAGCACCTATGTATTTTATACCTAGTCTCAGTACTTATGTACGTGTATGTGTGTGTGTGTTTATTTAGTTACTGAATACTGAATCATTTATTGAGCTAGTTCATGCTGATATATTTGTATTACTACCTGTTTTGACTATCTTGTTTTCTTCTGGTCCCACTATTTTCAGACAATTTTGTCTATCTCTCTCATTAGGGTGTAAGCTTCTTGAGGTCAGGGTTCTGTGCCTTGCTCCTGTTGTTCTTTACTAAGTACAAGAGCAGTGCTCAATAAATACCACTGGTTGATGAATAATGGGCAAAATTCAAATTGGTTTGCAATAATTAATGGGATTTATTGGCATTCATGTAAATCTGTCACACAAAACCTCTACTTTTGAACTAATATATTAATTCACCTTTGAATGACACTACTAAGGCTGAGATCCTAACTTGGCCCAAGGATGTACCTTAAAAGCTTTACATATGAGGGACAATACTTTCCACATTTCCAAATTCCTCTAGACTGTAAGGTCCTGGAAGGCAGGGAATGAATCTACTAACTCTTTTGTATTGTACTTTCCCAAGTGCCTAAAACAGTGCTCTGAACATGTAAGTGCTCAGTAAATACCATTGATATGAATGAAAACCAATAGTCATTGCTTGAAAAACTGTATGATCCCTTTTGGTGGCAAGTCTGTCTCTCAGAGCCACATAGAAGGATGGATACTCCTAAACCTCTGTAGCTCATTTTTTGATATTAAATATGACTCCTATTTTAACCACAGTCTCTCACTGTTACAGAAAACATAATTTGGTTTTGATTCCCTGGCCATATCAATTAGATGGTACCCTCACTGCCTAGGAAGCAGAATTGGATTATAACATCAATTTATGTGGCTGAAAAATATTTGGTTATGAATAGGGCATTTCTAATAATGGCTGTTGAGTAGCCAGCTTTTTTCAGGTTTTTTTTTTCAGCCTGTAACTCTTTGAAATGTTTTACGGTCTTCTACACGTCTAAATGTATAGCTGCCTCCAAAAGCACAATCGGAAGCATACAAAAGTCCTAAAGGACTGTATGAAAGATTGTCAATGACGCTAATAAGACTGTGAGCTCAATGTGGGCAGGGATTGTCTCTCTTTATTGCTGTACTGTACTTTCCAAAGTACTTAGTACAGTGCTCTGCACACAGTTAGTACTCACTGAATATGATTGATTTTTGATTTGTAGAGCTTTTCCACTGTTGCGTATGTCGTGAAATCCTCTTGAATCTTCTGCTCAAAAATAATGGCTCCTTTCTCTTTGAAATGTGACATTCTGGTCTGTCAGGTGCTAACTAGTTTTCTTCCCTTCACTTTACTTCATTCCCATAACATCCTTTTGGCCAAATTAAATGACCCCACCCTGTTTAATCCTCCTTGACCTCTTGGCTCCTTTCAGTATTGTTGACACTCCCTTCTCCCAAACTCTTTTTCCTACTTTGGTTTCACTGGCATGATACTCTCTGCCTGCTTCTCCTTTATACTTTCAATTGGCATCCCAAAGGACTCTGATAGGAATTATTTCCTCTTTGCACTCATTCATTCATTCGTATTTATTAAGCGCTTACTGTGTGCAGAGCATTGTATTAAGCACTTGGGAAATTACAATACAAAAATAAACAATGACATTCCCTGCCCACACTGAGCTCACAGTCTGCGGGGTTGGCGGGGGAAGGGGAGGCAGACATCAATATTATATATAAGTGCTGGGGGTGGTGGGAGGAGGAAAGGGAGCAAGTCGGGGTGACACAGAAGGGAGTGAGAGTTGAAGAAAAGTAGGGCATAGTCTAGGAAGGCCTGTTGGAGGAGATATGTCCTTCAGTAAGGCTTTGAATGGGGGGAGAGTAAGTGTCTGTCAGATTTGAGGAGGGAGGGCGTTCCAGACCAGAGATAGTGATAGGCCAGGGATCGGCAGTGAGACAGGTGAGCTGGGGGCATAGGGAGAAGGTTAGCCCCCTTTTAGACTGTGAGCCCACTGTTGGGTAGGGACTGTCTCTATATGTTGCCAATTTGTACTTCCCAAGCGCTTAGTACAGTGCTCTGCACATAGTAAGCGCTCAATAAATACGATTGATTGATTGATTGATTGATAGTAAGCGCTCAATAAATACGATTGATGATGATGATGATGAAGAGTGAAGTATGCGGGCTGGGTTGTAGAAGGAAAGAAACAGGGTGAGGTAGGAGGGGGCAAGGTGATAGAGTGCTTTAAAGCCAATGGTAAGGAGTTTTTGTTTGATACAGAGGTGCAAGGGCAACCACTGGAGATTTTTTGAGAGGGGTGACATACCCTGAGTGTTTTTGTAGAAAGATGATCCAGGAAGCGGAGTGAAGTCTGGACTGGAGTGGGGAGAGATGGGAGGTTGGGAAGTCAGCAAGCAGGCTGATTCAGAAATCTAGGTGGGATAGGATGAGCGATTGTATCAACGTGTAGGCAGTTTTGGATGGAGAGGAAAGGGTGGATTCTAGCTATGTTGTAAAGGTGAGACCAACAGGATTTGGTGACGGATTGAATATGTGGGTTGAATGAGAGAGAGGAACCAGGGATAATGCCACAATTACGGGCTTGTGAGATGGGAAGGATGGTGGTGCCATCTACATTGATGGGAATGACAGGGAGAGGACAGGGTTTGGGTGGAAGGATAAGGAGCTCTACACTCATCCTCTTGGGAAGCTCAAATAACTTGACATATCACTTCTGTATGGATGCCTCTGAAATCTACCAAATTTACCCCAGCGTCTCACAGCCCTACAGTCTTGCATTGTCTTCTGCATTTAACTTCTCCCACTGCACATCCCTGTTGCTCTCCTGCCCTTTCTCAAAACCTCCTTCCCGATAAACACCTTCTGAAAACAGCTCATGAGAAAATGGGTTCCCTTCTCCTTGATCCTTAATGTTGCTCTTGTTCTCTCTCCCTTTTTCTCTTTCTTTCAATTCCACATTGTGCATTTCTATGACCTTATACAGCTACTAGCTGCTGTTATTTACTGTTCTCTGCATTTTTTCTGTTGATGATTTTGTCACTTTCTTGCTCTCCCTCCTTTCTCCCACTCTAATTCCTGTGACGATGGTATTTGTTACTAAGGATCAAGCACTGTTCTAAGCACTGGGGTAGATACAAGGTAATCAGACTGGATACAGTCCCTGTCCCACATGGGGCTCACAGTCTTCTTCATCCCCATTTCACAGACGAGTTACTGAGGTACAGAGCAGAGAAGTGACTTGCTCATGGTCATCCAGCAGGCAAGGGGGTAGAGCCAGGATCAGAACCCAAGGGCCTTCTGATTGCCAGGCCCATTCTCTATCCACTAAGATATACTACTTTTCTGTGGATTTCAAGCTCCACATTAATGACCACTGCCCCCACCCCCCAGTGACTCCCCAGTCACCTACATCTTCTCCTCTGCTGACCTGTTCCTACACCCAACATCAGCCAATCACCAGCTTGGGAATATTGATCTAATCATCTCCAAACAATGCCTCACTTTTATCCTCACCAACTCTGTCCTGCCACTTGCCGATCATAACCTTCTAACCCACCACCTCTCCCACACCCCCTTTCCCTCAAATTCAGACCTCACCCCCTGTTGCAACCTTCCAGACTCTGCTTATCCGTGGCCATCGAAGTGACCTGAACCCTTACCTACTCTCCATATCCATAGATTCACAACCCTCAACTCCAACCTCCCCACCAACTGCGATTTACCCCAACCTCTCTTTGTCATTCTCACCCTCTCACTGCCACATTCCATTTCCTCCACTCCTGCATCCATGCAGCTCATGTTAATCCAGGCTCTGGGTCGACTTCAATTACAACTTTACATGATTTAGGCTCATGTCACCGCTGACCTCTTGCCCACATCTTGCCTCTGCCCTGGAACACCCTGCCCCTTCATATCTGACAGTCTCCCCACCTTCAAAGGCTTATTGATGGCGCATCTCCTCCAAGAAGCCTTCACTGACTAAGCCTCTCATTTCCTCTTCTCCCACTTCCTTCTGCATCGCCCTTGCACCTGGATTTGCTCCCTTAACTCACTCCTCCTCAGTCCCACAATACTTACGTATATATCCGTAATTTATATTAATGTCTGTCTCCCCCCTCTAGACTGTAAGCCTTTTGTGGGCAGGGACTGTGTCTACCACCTCTGTGGTACTCTCCCAAGCTCTTAGTACAGTGCACCACACACAGTAATCACTGAATACGATTGAATGATTAACTCTGGCTTTTGCTTGACACATCTTCTGTTCTTCACTCACTGACTCATACACCCGCAATCCCAACCAGATCTTCCAAACTTTCAACTCTCTCTTGAAGTTTCCAATCCCCTCACCACTGCCTTCCCAATCCTTGGTAACCTCACCAAAAACTTTGTTGGAAAGATCGAATCTATCTGGTATAAACTTTCCCATCTCTCCACATCACCTGTTAAATTCCACTGCTGCTTCCTGTTTTTTTTTAATAGCATTTGTTGCATGCTTACTATGTGCCAGGCACTGTAATAAGTGTTGGGGTAGATACGAGCTACAGGTTGGACGTGATCCAGGTCCTGTGACTCACGTCTTAATCCCCATTTTACACATGAGGTAGCTGAGGTTCAGAGAAGTGAAGTGACTTGCCCAAGGATATACAGCAGACAACTGGTAGAGCTAGGATTAGAACCCAGGTCCTTCTGACACGCAGGCCCATGTCCTATCTACTAGTCCATGTGGCTTCTTCTTTATCCTTCTCCTGCATCCACTCTGTATGCTAAAATCTGTCTGCTCCTTAAATTCAATCCTACACCTACCTGACTCTGACCCTATCTTCTCTCACCTCATAAAATCACTTACCTCTACTTTCATTCTTTCCCTCACCTCTAATGGCTCCCTCTCTTCTGCCTTCAAACATGGGCAAGTCTTCCCCATTTTAAGAAAAGTACTCTCTCCATCTCCAGCTACAGCACCAACTCCTTCCCTTGTGGGCAGCGAATGTGTCTGCCAACTCTGTTGTATTGGACTCTTCCAAGCACTTATTATGGTGCATTGCACATAGTAAGTGCTCAATAAATACCACTGATTCTTATCCAAGCTGCTAAAACAGGCTGTATACACCCTCTGCCTTAATTTCCTCCCTCCCGCCACCCATTCTATTCTCAACCCTTTTGATTCCTCCACTCCAAGACTGCTCTCTCCAAGGTCACCAATGACCTATTTATAGCTAACTCCAAAGGACTATAGCCACCCTGATTCTCCTCACTCTCTCCATTATACTGACACCATAAACCCTTTCTTTGAAACATCATCAGCCTTCAGTTTTACTAAAACCGTAACACTGGGAAGCAACGTGGCCTTCTGGAAAGAGCAAGGGCCAGGGAGGCAGAGAACCTGGATTCTAATCCCAGCTCAGCCACTCATCTGCTGTGTGACCTTGGCCAAGTCCCTCTCATCTCATGAAATCTCTCGCTCCATCCCTTCTCCCCTCCTTAACTTCCATCCTCAACCGCTCACTCTTCACTTGTTCCTTCCCCTCTGCCTTCAAACATGCCCATGTCTCTCCCGTCCTAAAAAAAACCCTCTCTTGGCCCCACCTCACCTTCTAGTTATTGCCCCATATCTCTCCTACCATTCCTTTCCAAACTCCTTGAACGAGTTGTCTACACTCGCTGCCTAGAATTCCTCAACACCAACTCTCTCCTCGACCCCCTCCAGTCTGGCTTCCGTCCCCTACATTCCACGGAAACTGCCCTCTCAAAGGTCACCAATGACCTCCTGCTTGACAAATCCAACGGCTCCTACTCTGTCCTAATCCTCCTCGACCTCTCAGCTGCCTTCGACACCATGACCACCCCCTTCTCCTCAACACGCTATCTGACCTTGGCTCCACAGACTCCGTCCTCTCCTGGTTCTCCTCTTATCTCTCCGGTCGTTCTTTCTCAGTCTCTTTTGCAGGCTCCTCCTCCCCGTCCCATCCTCTTACCGTGGGGGTTCCCCAAGGTTCAGTGCTTGGCCCTCCTGTTCTCGATCTACACGCACTCCCTTGGTGACCTCATTCACTCCCACGGCTTCCACTATCATCTCTACGCTGATGACACCCAGATCTACATCTCTGCCCCTGCTCTCTCCCCCTCTCTCCAGGCTCACATCTCCTCCTGCCTTCAGGACATCTCCATCTGGATGTCTGCCCGCCACCTAAAGCTCAACATGTTGAAGACTGAACTCCTTGTCTTCCCTCCCAAACCTGGCCCTCTCCCTGACTTTCCCATCTCCGTTGACGGCACTACCATCCTTCCCGTCTCACAAGCCCGCAAACTTGGTGTCATCCTCGACTCTGCTCTCTCATTCACCCCTCACATCCAAGCCGTCACCAAAACCTGCCGGTCTCAGCTCCGCAACATTGCCAAGATCCGCCCTTTCCTCTCCATCCATACCGCTACCCTGCTCATTCAAGCTCTCATCCTATCCCGTCTGGACTACTGCATCAGCCTTCTCTCGGATCTCCCATCCTCGTGTCTCTCCCCACTTCAATCCATACTTCATGCTACTGCCCAGATTATTTTTGTCCAGAAACATTCTGGGCATATTACTCCCCTCCTCAAAAATCTCCAGTGGCTACCAATCAAACTGCGCATCAGGCAAAAACTCCTCACCCTGGGCTTCAAGGCTGTCCATTACCTCGCCCCCTCCTACCTCACCTCCCTTCTCTCCTTCTACAGCCCAGCCCACACCCTCCGCTCCTCTGCCGCTAATCTCCTCATCGTACCTCGTTCTCACCTGTCCCGCCATCGACCCCCGGCCCACGTCATACCCCGGGCCTGGAATGCCCTCCCTCTGCCCATCCGCCAAGCTAGCTCTCTTCCTCCCTTCAAGGCCCTACTGAGAGCTCACCTCCTCCAGGAGGCCTTCCCAGACTGAGCCCCTTCCTTCCTCTCCCCCTCGTCCCCCTCTCCATCCCCCCCATCTTACCTCCTTCCCTTCCCCACAGCACCTGTATATATGTATATATGTTTTATACATATTTATTACTCTATTTATTTATTTTACTTGTACATATCTATTCTATTTATTTTATTTTGTTAGTACGTTTGGTTTTGTTCTCTGTCTCCCCCTTTTAGACTGTGAGCCTACTGCTGGGTAGGGACTGTCTCTATATGTTGCCAACTTGTACTTCCCAAGTGCTTAGTACAGTGCTCTGCACACAGTTAGCGCTCAATAAATACGATTGATGATGATGATGATGACAACCTCTCTGTGATTCAGTTACCTCATTTGTGAAATGGGAACTAAGACTGTGAGCCCCATGTGGGACATGGACTGTGTCTAACTTGATTAGCTTGTATCTACCCCAGCACTTAGTACGGTGTTTGGCGCAAAGTAAGTGCTTAACACATAGCACAGTTATTATTGTTAGCATTATTATTACTATCCTGTTTCTCTCCTTATATCTGACTACTCCTCAGTTTGTTTTCCTGGCTCCTCTGTCTCTCATCCTTTTATCAAGGACACCACCAAAAGCTTTGTTCTAGGTATCTACTCTCTTAAAATAAAAGAGAGTGGAGTGTAAACCCACTCTCTTGGCCAGCTCATCTGCTCACATGGTTTCAGCTACCCTCTCTATGAGAATGACTACCAAATCTCTCTCTCTAGCTCTAACTTCTTAACTCGACTGGTAACACCATTTCTTCTTATAACTCCAGGACATCTCCGCTTGATGTCCCACCAGCATCTCAAACTCATGTGAAAACTGAACTCATCTTTATTTCCTAAAACCGCATTCCAATCCTGTCTTTCCCTGTCCTCCCCATGACTTCCCATTATTCTAGACAGCACCGCCATCCTCCCTGTCTCACAAGCCTGTAATCTTTGACTCATCTCTTTTGGTCCTCCTATCTCTCTGGCTGCACCTTCTGAATCTCTTTCATGGGCTCCTCTTCTATCTCTCATACTCTATGGGAGTCCCTGAAGGCTCAGTTCAGGGTTCTCTTCCAGTCTCCATCTCCACCAACTCACTTGGAAAACTCATATTTACTTGAGGTTTCAACTACCATCTCTATGGGGATGATTCCCAGGTCTACCTTTCTAGCCTCCACCTCTCTTCTTCTCCACAGTCTCATATTTTCTCCTGCCATCAGGACATCTCTTCTTGGATGTCCCACTGACACCACCAATTTAACATAGCCAAAACAGACCTCATCTTCCCACCCAGGTCCTGTCCTCCCCGTCTTTACCTTCACTGTAGACAACACTACAAAGGACCATAGCCTTAGCATTACCCTCGACTCATCCCTTTTCTTTTAAACCCACATATTCAATCTGTTACCAAATCCTGCCAGGCTTATCTTCACAAATTGCTAAAATCCTCCCTTTCCTCTCCAATCAAACTGCCAAAATCCACTTCTTTTCCCTACCTAAACCTGCAGGACCACCACTCACAGCCCACCCTGGTGTCCTTGAGCCCGAAGTAGCAGCCATCCAGAAAGTGGAGGTGGAGTGGTAGGGAGGCAGGTTGATGTGGCCACAGTGCATTTTACCGAAGACAATACAGAGGTCTGCTGGCAGTTGGGCCCTTGTGGCCGGTGGTAGTACAAGATGGACATACAGGATGATCCTGGGAGGAAGGACAGATGGGGGATGTATGGTCAGGGGAAAGGATCTTAAAGACAGTCTCTTCTCTGGAGAAAGGATTTCAGTGTTCCCAGTGGCACTGCCTTTCAGCCTGAATCTGAAACAGGCTCACTTTGGGGAGGGAATGTTTCTATTATATTGATTCTAATAATAATAATAATAGTAATAATAATGACATTCAGTATGTGCTTACTATGTGCAAAGCATTGTTCTAAGCACGGGGGAGGTTACAAGGTGATCAGGTTGTCCCACAGGGGCTCATAGTCTTAATCCCCATTTTACAGATGAGGGAACTGAGGCACTGAGAAGTTAAGTGACTTGCCCAGAGTCACACAGCTGACAATTAGCAGAGCCAGGATTTGAACCCATGAACTCTGACTCCAAAGCCCGGGCTCTTTCCACTGAGCCACACTGCTTCTACTCACCCGAGGGCTTAGTACAATTCTCTGCCCGTAGTAAGTGCCCAATAAATACGATTGACTGACTAGATAAAGGTCTGCAAGCCTTTCCATGCAGTGGTCACTGTTGAAATGTGGGTCCTGAAAGTACAGGCCAAGAGGCAGATGAAGGTCTACTTTAATGGACAATCTGCCCTCCTCAAGTGCTTACATCAGTCACAGAGAGGCTGGCGAAGGGACCCATCAGAATTGTATGTTGAGCATTCATTCATCTTACCAACAGCTCCACATTACTCATGCAAATATTCTCATTTCCAATCTAATTATACTTACACTCTTCTACTCCCCTATCCCTAATCCATTTTAATGTCTTGTCTTATGCTGTCTGGTCATCTCCAACCTCCCTGCGATTCAGATGCCCTCTAGGTTACTGAACTGAAGCAATAATGTACTAAAACTATTCCAGTAAGTAGCCCATCTTTAATCAGACTCTGAGGAAAGATGAAAAGACTTAGGCTGATTAAGGAGGAGCGACAATTCCAGAATATAAATTGGTTTTTGAGGAAGATGTTGAGCTGTTTGTTTTTGTTTAAATAATTTTAATCCCTTATTATGTGCCAGGTACCCTCCTAAGCGCTGGTGTATATACAAATTGTTCCCATTGTCAAAGGATAACCAAAACATAAGGGATGGGTGAAATTGCGGAGGACAGTTAAACTGAAAATTAATGACTGATGTTTTAAGACCATCCGGACAATAAAATGCTGCACTGAAATAGACTGCTCAGATAAATTACGAAGTTGTACTCCCGAGATCTTTGAAAAAATAAATATAAGACATGAATACAGGACTAGATCACAAGATGACAAGATATCCGTCCTAGCCCTATCATTCTAGAAAAGGGTACTATAATTTTCAAAGACCTACCTTCCTTCCTCCTGCCTAGGCATGGGGAGAATTTTCATTTAATCCTTATATAAATGTTCTACTAGAGCTTCATTGTCCTTTTAGTTGCTCCTAATGAGCCTTCCAAAGATCCAATTATGCCATTGTACTCTCCCCAGCCCTTAAGTGCTCAATCAATATCGCTGATTGATTGATTTTCTTTTCATTTGCCATCAACCTAGAACTGTTGCGATGAACTGTGACAACACTTCAATGAATATAGAGATCAACATGTTCCATGACATTTAAAATGCAAAACTTAGAACATACCATTTAATGTAAAGTCAATAGCCTAAGGGTTAAAGGAATAAAGCTAAAGTCAATTTTCAGATGATGGTTGCTTATTCATATTTGTAACTGACACAAGTTAATTCCCTTTTCTGGAACATCTTAAAGTAATCAAAAACAATTAGCAGGTCATTTTTTGAAAAATCAAGTCGATTTAAAAGCTTACATGTACAAATCTAAAAGTATGGAAATAGAAGATCACATCTTACTAGTACATTTTGAAATAAATATTTTAATAGAAATGTAATAACCCATATTGACTCCATTGTGGAATCGAAAATAAAGACTTTGATGTTTCTCAACATCAGGAGTCATTTTCTGCAACTTTATCATTTCCATTAGCAACCTGGCAGTGAGAGAATGTCATCTGCTTTCTATCGTAGCTTCCGATTGAAAGAAGACAATGCATTTGAGAGAAGTAAAAGTCACGTGACTTAGTGGAACAAGCAAAGACCGAGGTTTAAAGGTCTGGTTTCTAAGTCAATCAATCAATCAATCATATTTATTGAGCACTTACTGTGTGCAGAGCACTGTACTAAGTGCTTGGGAAGTACAAGTTGGCAACATATAGAGACAGTCCCTACCCAACAGTGGGCTCACAGTCTAAAAGGGTGAGACAGAGAACAAAACCAAATATACTAACAAAATAAAATAAATAGAATAGATATGTACAAGTAAAATAAATAAATAGAGTAATATGTACAAACATATATACATATATACAGGTGCTGTGGGGAAGGGAAGTTGGTAAGATGGGGGGATGGAGGGGGGACAAGGGGGAGAGGAAGGAAGGGGCTCAGTCTGGGAAGGCCTCCTGGAGGAGGTGAGCTCTCAGTAGGGCCTTGAAGGGAGGAAGAGAGCTAGCTTGGTGGAGGGGCAGAGGGAGGGCATTTCAGGCCCCGGGGAGGACGTGGGCCGGGGGTCGATGGCGGGACAGGCGAGAGCGAGGCCTAACGGTGAGGAGATTAGCGGCGGAGGAGCGGAGGGTGCGGGCTGGGCTGGAGTAGGAGAGAAGGGAGGTGAGGTAGGAGGGGGTGAGGTGATGGACAGTCTTGAAGCCCAGGGTGAGGAGTTTCTGCCTGATGCACAGATTGATTGGTAGTCATTGGAGATTTTTGAGGAGGGGAGTAACATGCCCAGAGCGTTTCTGCACAAAGACAATCCGGGCAGCAGCATGAAGTGTGGATTGAAGTGGGGAGAGACACGAGGATGGGAGATCCGAGAGAAGGCTGATGCAGTAGTCCAGACGGGATAGGATGAGAGCTTGAACGAGCAGGGTAGCGGTTTGGATGGAGAGGAAAGGGCGGATCTTGGCAATGCTGCGGAGCTGAGACCAGCAGGTTTTGGTGACGGCTTGGATGTGAGGGGTGAATGAGAGAGCGGAGTCGAGGATGACACCAAGGTTGCGGGCTTGTGAGACGGGAAGGATGGTAGTGCCGTCAATAGAGTTGGGAAAGTCAGGGAGAGGGCAGGGTTTGGGAGGGAAGACAAGGAGTTCAGTCTTGGACATGTTGAGTTTTAGGTGGCGGGCAGACATCCAGATGGAGATGTCCTGAAGGCAGGAGGAGATGAGAGCCTGGAGAGAGGGGGAGAGAGCAGGGGCAGAGATGTAGATCTGGGTGTCATCAGCGTAGAGATGATAGTTGAAGCCGTGAGAGTGAATGAGGTCACCAAAGGAGTGCGTGTAGATCGAGAACAGAAGGGGACCAAGCACTGAACCTTGGGGAACCCCCACAGTAAGGAGATGGGAGGGGGAGGAGGAGCCTGCAAAAGAGACTGAGAATGAATGACTGGAGAGATAAGAGGAGAACCAGGAGAGGACGGAGTCTGTGAAGCCAAGGTCAGATAGCGTGTTGAGGAGAAGGGGGTGGTCCACAGTGTCAAAGGCAGCTGAGAGGTCGAGGAGGATTAGGATAGAGTAGGAGCCATTGGATTTGGCAAGCAGGACGTCATTGGTGACCTTTGAGAGGGCAGTTTCCGTGGAATGTAGGGGACGGAAGCCAGACTGGAGGGGGTCGAGGAGAGAGTTGGTGTTGAGGAATTCAAGGCAGCGTGTGTAGACAACTCGTTCAAGGAGTTTGGAAAGGAATGGTAGGAGGGATATGGGGTGATAACTAGAAGTCCAGCTCCGGCACTTCCCTGATTTGTAACTTTGGGTAAATTACTTAACTTTCCTGTGCCTGTTTTCTCAACTGTAAAATGGGGATTCAATACCTGCTCTACTTCTCCATCAGTCTCTGAGACCCATGTGTGACAGGGACTATGTTTGATCTGATTAACCTGTGTCTTACCCCAGTGCTTAGATACAATTAATTGTATCTTTTTAATGGTACTTATTAAGTGCTTACTACGTGCCATGCACTGTATTAATTGCTGGGGGACATACAAGAAAATGAGGCTGGAACACCCCCTGTCTTTCATGGGGCTCACCGTCTAGTAGGATGGAGGGGGATTTAATTTCCATTTTACAGATGAGAAAACTGCGAGCCCGTTGTTGGGTAGGAACCGTCTCTATATGTTGCCAACTTGTACTTCCCAAGCGCTTAGTAGAGTGCTCTGCACACAGTAAGCGCTCAATAAATACGATTGAATGAATGAAACAGAAGCACAGAAAAGTTCAGTGACTTGCCCAAGGTCACACAGCAGACACGTTGCTGAGCTGGGATTAAAACCCCAGTCCCAAATTTATGGGATTGACTATTCACTCCCAGAATTTGTCTGAGATTGACTTTTGGTGCATTTCTATTCGCAATACGATGCCTACAAAGTAACGGAAGAAATATTTGCACCATAAGCCGTAGTTTTTAACTGCAACCATCAAAATAGTCTTAGTTGAGGCCAGGAAAAATCCCTCCATTTTCACAACTTAACTTTCAACTGGACATTATTTCATTGCAGAACTGATTCAAGTTTGAGGGCTAACTCTTTTTTTCTGCCTGCTTACAATTGCATGATTTAAAAACATTTTATTTTCCTCTTCTAGTCTTTCCAAACAATAAGGGTTCACATCTGCTTTCTCAAGCCTAAAAATGGGGAATCAGGGAGCGGAACTAAAAGAACTCTTACAGGCCAGAGCTCGGAATTACCTGTCAAATTTCAAAGCGGTTTTTGATCATTTACGTTTGTGGGTGCGTTTGTGCACTTTTCCAAGGCAGAGGAATCAGCAGATAGTATTTCCTGGATAAATTAATTGAGGTTTTAATGACGCTCATGATCAGTTGAACTGAAATTTCCCAAACCCTTTTTCATTAATATAATTTCCTTGACCTAAATTATTGGACAAATTATCACAATGCTTCAGGCTTACACAAAAAAGTGTAATAATAATAATAGCATTTGTTAAGCACTTACTGTGTGCTGAGCACTGTTCTAAGCGCTGGGGTAGATACAAGGTAATCAGGTTGTCCCACGTGGGGCTCAGTCAATCCCCATTTTCCAGATAACGGAGGCCCAGAGAAGTGAAGTGACTTGCCCAAAGTTACACAAATGACAAGTGACAGAGTAGGGATTAGAACCCATGACCCCGACTCCCAAACCTGGGCTCTTTCATTCATTCATTCATTCAATCATATTTATTGAGCACTTACTGTGTGCAGAGCACTGTATTAAGCACTTTCCAATAAGCGACGCTGTTTCTCAATAATAATGGCATTTGTTAAGTGCTTACTATGTGCCAAGCACTGTTCTAAGCGCTGGGGGGATACAAAGTAATCAGGTTGTCCCATGTGGGGCTCACAGTCTTAGTCACCATTTTACAGATGAGGTAACTGAGGCACAGAGAAGTAGCAAGTTTACAAAGTGAGGATCGGCGCTGATGTATTTTTTTAACCTAATTCCAGGGAAAAAAAAAAACCTCTTTTGCCTCAGTCGACGTATTTTCAAGAAAACACATTTTTTTAGCTTTAATTACATGAACAAGTATCTTATTGCTGTGCTGGTGCCCAACTGAACTCTGTAGGCACCACCTTATGGGGGAAACATTTGTTATCAAACAGTACCGGATTTCCAATCAAGCTACCGGTAACGGTGGCGGCAAAAGCAGTTGTAGCCTCTGTCCCACTTACCTTCTACAGCATGGCTCAGTGGAAAGAGCAGGGGCTTTGGAGTCAGAGGTAATGGGTTCAAATCCCGACTCTGCCAATTGTCAGCTGACTTTGGACAAGTCACTTAACTTCTCTGTGCCTCAGTTACCTCATCTGTAAAATGGGGATGAAGACTGTAAGCCCCCCGTGGGACAACCTGATCACCTTGTATCGTCCCCAGCGCTTAGAACAGTGCTTTGCATATAGTAAGCGCTTAACAAATGCCATCATTATTATTATTATATTATTATTACTGTCACAAGAGCTGCTCCAGTCCTCTCCATGCCATGGACAACCAGGTAGGTCCATCTGCCAGACTACTTCTGGGGGTTTACGTCTGCATATGTTGGTGTTGAGCTTGAACTCGGGGCAAAAGGAGGTGGTTCAAGCGCTTAGTACAGTGCTCTGCACACAGTAAGCGCTCAATAAATACGATTGATTGATTGATTGATTGGTTGGGCAAGGAGGGGGAAGGTTGTAATAATAAATAATTGTGGTATTTGTTAAGAGCTTACTATGTGCCAAGCACTGTTCTAAGCGCTGAGGGAGATACAAGGTATTCAGGTTGTCCCGCATGGGGCTCACAGTCTTAATCCCCATTTTCCAGATGAGGTAACTGAGGCACAGAGAAGTTTAGTTACTTGCCCAAAGTCACACAGCTGATAAGGGGCGGGGCCGGGATTAGAAGCCACGACCTCTGAGTCCCAAGCCTGCGCTCTTTCCACTGAGCCACACTGCTTCTCTAAGCAGCGTGCTTCTCTGCTTCTCAGGTTGTGATCTGAGCACTGGAATAAGGCAGGGGGTATTGAGCATTTTCAGGAAGTCAGTGAAGAAGCGGGACAGATGGCTGTGTTTTTGAAGACCATACTTACTACCCAGCATGGAATAGTGGGTAGAGCATGGGTCTGGGCGTCAGAAGGTCATGAGTTCTAATCCTGGTTCTGCCACTTGTCTGCTGTGTGACCTTGGGCATGTCACTTCAATCAATCAATCAATCAATTCTATTTATTGAGCACTTACTATGTGCAGAGCACTGTACTAAGCGCTTGGGAAGTACAAATTGGCAACATATAGAGACAGTCCCTACCCAACAGTCACTCACAGTCTAAAAGGGGGAGACAGAGAACAAAACCAAACATACTAACAAAATAAAATAAATAGAATAGATATGTACAAATAAAATAAATAAATAAATAAATAGAGTAAAAATATGTACAAACATATATACATATATACAGGTGCTGTGGGGAAGGGAAGGAGGTAAGATGGGGGGGTGGAGAGTGGGACGAGGGGGAGAGGAAGGGGCTCAGTCTGGGAAGGCCTCCTGGAGGAGGTGAGCTCTCAGCAGGGCCTTCAAGGGAGGAAGAGAGCTAGCTTGGCGGATGGGCAGAGGGAGGGCATTCCAGGCCCGGGGGATGACGTGGGCCAGGGGTCGATGGCGGGACAGGCGAGAGCGAGGTACGGTGAGGAGATCAGCGGTGGAGGAGCGGAGGGTGCGGACTGGGCTGGAGAAGGAGAGAAGGGAGGTGAGGTAGGAGGGGGCAAGGTGATGGACAGCCTTGAAGCCCAGGGTGAGGAGTTTCTGCCTGATGCGCAGATTGATTGGTAGCCACTGGAGATTTTTGAGGAGGGGAGTGATATGCCCAGAGCGTTTCTGGACAAAGATAATCCGGGCAGCAGCATGAAGTATGGATTGAAGTGGGGAGAGACTCGAGGATGGGAGATCAGAGAGAAGGCTGATGCAGTAGTCCAGACGGTATAGAATGAGAGCTTGAATGAGCAGGGTAGCGGTTGGGATGGAGAGGAAAGGGCGGATCTTGGCAATGTTGTGGAGCTGAGACCGGCAGGTTTTGGTCACGGCTCGGATGTGAGGGGTGAATGAGAGAGCGGAGTCGAGGATGACACCAAGGTTGCGGGCTTGTGAGACGGGAAGGATGGTAGTGCCGTCAACAGAGATGGGAAAGTCAGGGAGAGGGCAAGGTTTGGGAGGGAAGACAAGGAGTTCAGTCTTCGACATGTTGAGCTTTAGGTGGCGGGCAGACATCCAAATGGAGATGTCCTGAAGGCAGGAGGAGATGCGAGCCTGGAGAGAGGGGGAGAGAGCAGGGGCAGAGATGTAGATCTGGGTGTCATCAGCGTAGAGATGATAGTTGAAGCCGTGGGAGCGAATGAGGTCACCAAGGGAGTGCGTGTAGATCGAGAACAGAAGGGGACCAAGCACTGAACCTTGGGGAACCCCCACAGTAAGAGGATGGGAGGGGGAGGAGGAGCCTGCAAAAGAGACTGAGAAAGAATGACCCGAGAGGTAAGAGGAGAACCAGGAGAGGACGGAGTCTGTGAAGCCAAGGTTAGATAGCGTGTTGAGAAGAAGGGGCTGGTCCACAGTGTCGAAGGCAGCTGAGAGGTCGAGAAGGATTAGGACAGACTATGAGCTGTTGGATTTGGCAAGCAGGAGGTCATTGGTGACCTTTGAGAGGGCAGTTTCCGTGGAATGTAGGGTACGGAAGCCAGACTGGAGGGGGTCGAGGAGAGAGTTGTTGTTGAGGAATTCTAGGCAGTGCGTGTAGACAACTCGTTCAAGGAGTTTGGAAAGGAATGGTAGGAGGGATATGGGACGATAACTAGAAGGTGAGGTGGGGCCAAGAGAGGGTTTTTTTAGGATGGGAGAGACATGGGCATGTTTGAAGGCAGAGGGGAAGGAATCAGTGGAGAGTGAGCGGTTGAAGATGGAAGTTAAGGAGGGGAGAAGGGATGGAGCGAGAGATTTCATGAGATGAGAGGGAATGGGGTCAGAAGCACAGGTGGCCGGAGTAGCACTTGAGAGGAGGGAGGAGAGCTCCTCTGAGGACACTGCTGGGAAGGATGGGAGAGTAGCAGAGAGTGTTGAGAGCCAGGGGGATGGAGAAAGGGGGGAAGAGACTTTGGGGAGGTCGGACCTGATGGATTTAATTTTGTTAATGAAGTAGGAGGCCAGATCGTTGGGGGTGAGGGAAGGGGGAGGGGGAGGAACCAGGGGCCTGAGAAGGGAGTTGAGTGTACGGAAGAGCTGGCAGGGGTGATGGGCATGGGTGTCAATAAGGGAGGAGAAATAGTTTTGTCTGGCAGAGGAGAGGGCTGAGTTAAGGCAGGAAAGGATAAACTTGAAGTGAACGAGGTTGGCATGGTGTTTAGACTTTCGCCAGCAGCATTCGGCAGCTCGAGCATAAGAGCGAAGGAGGCGGACAGTGGCAGTGATCCAGGGCTGTGGGTTAGTGGTGCGAGAGCGGCGAAGGGAAAGGGGAGCGAGCGAGTCTAGCTGAGTAGAAAGGGTAGAGTTGAGAGCAGTAATCTGATCATCAAGACTGGGTAGAGAGGAGAGGGCGGCGAGGTGGGGTGTGAGGCGCTCCGAAAGATGGGTGGGGTCCAGAGAGCGGAGATCTCTGTGAGGGAGTAATACGGATTTACAGGGGAAAGGAGTGTGAGTGAGGAGGCAGGTGAGAAGATTATGATCAGAGAGGGATTTCCGAGTTGGTGAGGGTGGACACAGTGCAGCGGTAGGAGATGATGAGGTTGAGGGTGTGACCAAGTTGGTGAGTGGGTGAGGTGGGGTGGAGGAAGAGGTTGGCAGCGTCAAGGAGAGAGAGAAGGCGGGCGGCAGAGGAGTCGTTAGGGATATCCATGTGCATATTGAAGTCTCCGAGGATCAGAGTGGGCATGGAGAAGGAGAGAAGGAAGGTGAGGAATGGGTCAAAGTCGTTAAAGAAGTTGGAAGTGGGGCCGGGAGGGCGGTAGATGACGGCTACAAGAAACTTCACTTCTCTTTGCCTCAGTTACCTCATATGTAAAATGGGGATGAAGACTGTGAGCCCCCCGTGGGACAACCTGATCACCTTGTAACCTTCCCAGCGCTTAGAACAGTGCTTGGCACATAGTAAGCACTTAATAAATGCCATCATTATTATTATTATTATTCTCTGTGCCTCAGTTACCTCACTTGTAAAATGGGGATTGAGACTGTGAGCTCCACCTGGGATAGGGACTGTGTCCAACTTGATTTGCTTGTATCTACCCCTGTGCTTGGAATAGTTCCTGGCACATAGTAAGCGCCTATTTTATTATCATTAATAACAATATCAATAATATAATAATTAATGATTATTGTTATAATAAATAATGCTAATAATAAATTAAATAAATAATAAAATATAATAGTATATGTAAAATAATATATTATATATAATAGAAATGATATAAATTAAATAATTGATAATATTAATAATGATAATATAATATTTACCATTATCATCTCTGCGTGGCAGAGAAGGTTCTGATAGACCTTGCACCTTTGCAAGCCTAAAGATTCATTTTTTCAAAAAAGCAGTGTGTCAAGTTGGAAATCCTTAATTACAAGCAAGATGGTCTAGTGGATGGAGCACAGGCCTGGGAGTGAGAAGGACTTGGGATCTAGTCCTGGCTCCACCATTTGTCTGCTGTGTGACCTTGGGCAAGTCGCTTAACTTCTCTGTGCCTCAGTTACTCATCAGTAAAATGGGGATCTCTACTGTGAGCCCCACCAGGGACATGGACTGTGTCCAACCTGATTAACTTATATCTACCCCAGAACTTAGAACAGTGACTGGTACATAGTAAGCATTTAACAATACCATAAAAATATCTTTTTTTTTCCTCATGTGATAATCCACCTCTTGTGTGTACAATAAACAGAACAATGTACTTTAATATTCTTATAAAAGTTTATTCTTCCATTACAAAGATAATGTGCCTTTACATCTTTTTTTGTCTGGTTTTAAGTTTGAAACTGTACATAAATAGAAAGGACACAATAAATCCAAAAGAACACTATGATTACGCATTATGAACAGGAGTCCATCTCCTCTCTCTCTCCATCATCCCTATAAAAATTTAGAGTTATTTTGAAATATAAGTAATCCAGAGAATGAAATACTAAAATGCTTCACAAATATCTTATGAAACATTCTCCCTGTCCTACATATTATTTAAAATGGCACAACACAGAAAAAGCAAGGTTTTGGCATAAATGTTTTGCACTATGACAGCGGAAGTAAAATGAAGAATAATAACATGATTTGTTATATCTGGGATACTGGCACCGAGATATGATGTGGCAAGAGAATGAAAGGAATCATTGATTGGTTATATAAATAACCAAATAATAGCTATATATTAATAATATTACAATAAATATATATTAATGCATAGGTATTCTTTGGATATATACATATATGTAAAACATTGGTATGCTATATACGCAATTGAAGAATACTGGACCTCCAAGTCACTAGGATGCTGCTAACCACCCAGACCATGAAGAGAAGCAGTTTGGCCTAGTGGCTAAAGCCTTGCCCCGGGAGTCAGAAGGACCTGAGTTCCAGTCCCAGCTCTGCCACTTATCTGCTGTGTGATCCTGGGCAAGTCACTTCATGTCTCTGGGCCTCAGTTATCTCACCTGTAAAACGGGGATTAAGACTCTGAGCCCTATGAGGGACACAGAGTGTGTCTATCCCGATTATGGCCTGTGAGCCCGCTGTTGGGTAGGGACCGTCTCTATATGTTGCCAACTTGTACTTCCCAAGCGCTTAGTACAGTGCTCTGCACACAGTAAGTGCTCAATAAATACGATTGATTGATTTTTTTTATCTTGTATTAATCCCAGCACCGAGAACAGTGTCTGACACGTAGTAAGTGCTTAACAAATTCCACAATTATTATGCAGAGATGGTGAGAGAGTGAAGGTGTGACATATCCACACTGACATCAATACCTTCTTCTTTACAGTGCTCTGCACAAAGTAAGCACAGAATAAACCCAAGTGATTGAATCATCATCAATCGTATTTATTGAGCGCTTACTGTGTGCAGAGCACTGTACTAAGCGCTTGGGAAGTACAAATTGGCAACATATAGAGACGGTCCCTACCCAACAGTGGGCTCACAGTCCATAATCGGGATAGACACACTCTCTGTCCCTGATTGAATGACAGTAGGCCAGCTGGGAAGCATAGAAGAGTGTTTGCCAAGAATGCAGGCACTGTTCGGAGTGTGAAAGCATCAATGCTATAATAAGCACAGAAAAGTCTTTGGCTTGGTCAATGATTTATCACATGACAGGACTCCTGGTCCTCAGACTGGGGGGACGTACTTATTTTTCCTTTCAGGAAGTACCGTCCCCAAAATAATTTTCCAGATCCCTGCAATTTACTATGGCTCCAACCCAAATACGGTCAAAAAACATTCGTGCAATGTTCAAGTCTATCGGTGATGTAGCAAGTAGAAAACTACCCAAAAGTATGCCCTCCTGGGGAGGCCTGGGAAGAGCCCACAACCCTGTTGTGAAATAATAATAGTAGTTATTTTTAAACACTTAACTAGGTGTCAAACACTGTACTAAGCACCTGGTGTAGATACCAAGCTCATCCTCTAGACTGTGAACTCCTTATGGGCAGGGAATGTGTCTGCTAATTCTGTTGTACTGTTCTCTCCCAAGTGATTAGGACAGTGCTCTGCACATAGTAAGCGCACAATAAATATCACTGATTGATTGATACTGGATAATTGGATAGGACACTGCCTCTGTCCCCCATGGGGCTCCCAGTCTAAAATGGACGGAGAGAAGGTATTTAATGCCCAAATGTGAAAAGGATTTCTGGATGAGTCATACTCATTCATTTTCTCTCTCTCTCTTTCTCTCTCTCCCTGCCTCCCCCTGCCCCTCAACAGGGTAGAAGTGACTCAAAGTGCTGAGTAGGATTAAATTCAGGAGGGTCAATACAGGTGTAAAGAGAAAGGAGGGTCAGATACAGGTGTAAAGAGAATACACAGAAGACTATCGGACGTTTCAACAGATGTGGAAGGGTTAGTGTAGATAAAGGAAACAGTGGTCTTGTGACTACCCTCTGCAGAAATATTAATAAACAGGAAATCAGATTTGCAACAAGACTGAACGGCTGTGAGAGAATAAATATCAATCAAGCAATTGGATCTGAGTGCTTACTAGGTGCAGAGCATTTTACTAAACGCTTGGGAGAGTACAATAAAAGTTGGTAGATGCATTCTCTGCCCATAAGGAGCTTAGAGTCTAGAGGGTGAGACAGACTATAAAATCAAGTGCTTAAGGGTACATATTCAAGTGAATAGGTGACTTAGAAGGGCAAAGGAGAAGGGGAAAAGATGGCTTAGTTGGGAAGACCTCTTGGAGAAGATGTGATTTTAATAGGCTTTTGAAGGTGGGGAAAGTGGTGGGCTGTCGCATACGAAGGGGGACAGAGTTTCAGGGCAGAGGGTGAGAGAGTTGGCAGTGAGACAGATGAGCTCAGGGTACTGTGAGCAGGTTGGCATTAATAAAGTGAAGCCAAGAGCTTAATACAGTGCTCTGCACACAGTAATCGTTCAATAAATGAATGAATGAATGAAGCGTGTAGGCTGGGTTGCAGTAGGAAATCAGCAAGATAAAATAGGAGGGGAAGAACTGATTGGGTGTATTAAAGCCAACGATGGGAACTTTTCTGTGGAAAAATGATCTGGGCAGCAGAATGACATATGGACTGGAGTAGGGAGATATAAGAGGCAGGGTGGTCAGCAAAAAGGCTGATGCAATAATCAAGGCAGGATAAGATAAGTGCTTGGATCAGTGTAGTAGCAGTTTGGATGGAGAGGAATGAGTTGATTTTAGTGATGTGAAGATAGACTGACAGGATTTTCTGACAGATTTAAATATATGGGTTGAATGAGAGAGGTACTTGTACAAATTGGACTAATACGCCCATAGGATATTATGAACCCCTTGGCTCAAATTTTCATTTAAAACTATATTAAGCTCAATCTTCTATATTTTGAAGACGTAAATTAAAAGATACATGGTTGTGAAGGGTATGTATGGGGATACATATATTTTATAAAACTCTGTTCTATTATATCACAGAATGAATTTTCATAGCCTTCATTTCAACAACCGTACAATCATGCAATTTGGTTTGTACTAATATTGCAGATATTCCCAAAAAGGTGCTTTATAAGAGCAAACCCCTTTCTACAGATATTCCCAGCTAGAGGAATACAAGGATTTGGGTCACAGACACAGATAGGCTAACCTCTAGAGCAGGAAAAGATCATCTGAGCTGTACCACACATGATGCTACTGCAAGTAATGTCCATTCAAATGTACAATACTATTACTGTGTAAAAACTAGGTCTACTCTGAATACAAGGTGAGAAGCAATGTTGCAAGAATGAGTGCAATCAATCAACAGAAAGAGCAATATCCTGATGATGTGCTGACTTACTATACAATTCATTAGAGCCTTCATATTGCTCCAAATAACATGGATACATGTAAGTCTTTTCATAAACCAATCAAAACATATAATTACACTAAGAACCAAGAAGAATATTGGCATAATTAACTTCTTAAATTATACTTTGCACTGTATACAAAAATAAAATATATTTTTTCATTTGTAAATATATTTTCAAATGGAAGCACACTTTTTTCTTTTACATTAAAAAAAATATGAAACCCAGTAAGGGGACATAGCAAAATTTTTTTAAAAAGTCTCTTAGCAGAAGACACATCATTTCAAGGGTACTATTATTCCAAAGAAACACTCCTCATTTTTTCAGCTAATTCTTTTCTCACTTCAATGTGTTTCTCCAGGTTTTGCACCTCATGTGGTAGGTTAATATCCCACACAGACAAGCACGATTGCACTTCTGAAGAAAGAAAAAATTTGCACAACTTTAAAACAAAACAAATTGCATTTTAGTCCTTTTGCTATTTTATTTAAAAGTTAACAGAATGAACAGCTGGAAAATATCAAGTCAATAGTACTTTTATGAAATGTGTTACTACTTTAAGAAGATTTCATTTGAAGAAAACATTGTGCAAACTTGGCAGCATAAAAGAACAAAAACTACAAATGCTAAATTCTAAAATGTTCTCAGATAAAGGAAGGTCCTGCCATCTGCGAATGAGATCATGTATTATATTTCTTCATCTGTGATTTCTAAATCTCGCATGGGGATTAAAGACATGGTCATCATTATCCAAGGCGGGGAGGTTGGCAGGTTCACAAAGAAATATTCAGATTAACATTAAGGCAGAGGTAGCCTCAAAATCATTGCAGCAGATTTCCTCACCATTTTTAGTATACAAATGAACTCCAACAGATTACTGAAGAATTAACTGAGACTGGAGATAGTCATTTAGATTACTTTGGAACATTAGAAATCAATCATTCCCATGCCAAGAAGACACTTGACACCTGTAATATTTCCTATTAAATGAGGCACATCAGTAGTCTTCTATGGAGACTTACCCTTTTGATGATGAGGATCTTTATTTCTTTTATGGAAGTAACCCAAAACCAGCATAACATTTTTTAGGCTCCCTTTATGTACAAAATAAAATGAAAATTATTTCTTTAAAATTGGAATTAAACAACAGAAAAGAGAGAACAGAAAGACAGTTTTTCATATATGAACCAGCTGCATATTAATGGCTACACCCAAGTGAGGTTAATTCCTGCTGAGATAAAAGAAAAGGTCTGTCTGAATAAGAATAATTGCATTAAATGAGAAAAGAAATGAAAACCCACCATTTTCAGGTCTCTCTGAATAAGAATAATTGCATTAAATGAGAAAAAAAATGAAAACCTCATCCAACCTCTCTATGTAAACTGGGAATTGAATTTACAAACAAAGCTGCATAATGATGACAATTTTCAGAACTCCCAACTCACTCTCCGGCTGTATTTTTTTTCCCTGCACTAACCTCACTTTTGATCATCCTTCCCTCTAACCAATGCCTTCATCTCTACAGAATGGTAGGAGAATGACTGAAGAGGGGTGAATGGGGTGGTCAACCTGCCTCTTGTTCCTCAAGGATTCAGGTATTCACAACCTCCCATATCACTTTTTTTTAGCCTACTTTGCATCCCCTTAACCATCAACTCCCCTTTGTCTTCTTTCTCCTACCTGCAATTCATTTTAATGTCTGCCTTAGACTGAAAACTCCTTGAGGGCAAGACACTATGTCTATTTGGACCCCCAGTAAATACAACAGACCAACTGATTCTATGGTTCCCATTCTCTGTGCCCATTCTCTGTGCTTGTATGTGCTTTAAAATGCACTCGATGGAGGTTGGGACCCAAAAGACTAGACTACTTTAATTCTTTCAGTCGTATTACTGAGTTTTTACTGTATGCAAAGCATGAGATAGTTTGTCTTATGCCATTGCGTCGTCTCCAACCTATAGCAACGCCATGGACCCAACTCTCCCAGAATGTCCCATTTCCATCTGCAATCGTTCCGGTAGTGTTTTCATGGAGTATTCTTGGTAAAAATATGGAAGTGGCTTAACATTGTCAACTTGAGTCTCCGCCCTCAATTCTCTCCCATGTCACTGCTGCCCAGCACAGGTGAGTTTTGACTTGTAGCAGGTTACCTTCCACTCGCTAGCCACTGGCCAAGCTAGAAATGGAATAGGTATGCCTCTGCTTGACTCTCTCTCCTATCGTTGAGACTATTAGAGTACGAGGAACTCTCCAGGTGTGACCCTGAGAAGGGGACAGGGATCGTGCCGACGTTTCCATTACTCCTTCAGCACATTATCAATTAAGTAGAAGGGGCCCAACGACATTGAACAGGTAGTAGAAGGAAGAGAGGCTGGAAGATAGAAATTAATTGAAAAAATAATTGAGAAGTTAGAAATTAATTTTGTAGAAGAGAAATGATTTTTGTTTGGGTTTGTAAGTGTGGAGAGCTATGGTCTGTCAGATTAGATGAAGGAGGAAACTCTAGGCAGGAGGAATGGCATGAGCAAGAAATCAGCTGCAGGAGAGAAGCAGTGTTGCCCAAAGGATAGAGCAATGGCCTGAGACAAACCAGAGGACCTGGCTCCACCACTTGTCTGCTGTGTGACCTTGGGCAAGTCACAACGTCTCTAAGCCCCAGTATCCTCATTTACCAAATGGGGATTACAACTGTGAGCACAATGTGGGACGTGGACTTGTCCCACCTGATGACCCTGTATCTACCCCAGCGCTTAGAACACTGACTGGCAAATAGTAAGCACTTAATAAATACCAAAAAAAAAAAAGAGAGAACATGGACCACAATGAGAAGGTTTGCTTGAGAAGAATGAAGAGTACAATCTGGGATGTAGTGGGAGAAAAGTATAGAAAAGTAGGAGGGAATCCATCAATCTATCAAGCACTTGGGAGAGTACAATTTAACAGCACTGGTAGATATGTTCCCAGCCTTCCACAAGCTTATGGTCTAGAGAAGGAAAGAGGAAAAGACCAGATTGACGACCTTAAAGTTAAAGAGAAGAGGTAGAAAAAGAGAAGCTCAAGAAATGAGATAACACTAAGCATTAATTATCTCCTAGAATAGCATATCAAAAAGGAAATTTCTATACTGAAAAGTTACGTTTTGCAATGTCAGTCCCCTAAGTGCACCCAACTCCGCAAATATCTATTTGTCCATTGGCTGGCACTGAATACTAATCCTAAGTGATTTGGACTCTTAAAGGAAAAGAAGTGGATATAAAATCAACCGACTTGCCTAACTGGGCTGTCATCATGAATCGGACAGAATCACAGAAGTTGTGAATGATTCGGATGGTGCGGCGTGTTGAGAGATCAAGAAGCAAGATGTGGCCACCTCCAGTACCTATCCAGAGAGCTGTGTTTTTCTGAAGACAGAGTGTTTTCACTCTTCCAGAATAGGCCATTTTCTGTTTTGATTCCTTATTTAGTGAATCCATTTCCTCTCTGGAACCATGAATATAAATATATTGTATTACTAGGTTTATCTGAGTTAGCTGGTAGTACACAGGCAACCTTCTACAAACACACACACACACACACACACACACATGATCTAATTATTACAATTTGTGGAACAGCCTTGAAAGCATAAAATTTCTGCATAGACATAGGTTTTGCTCATGAGAGATATAGTATCCAAGCAAACTCCAAAATATTGAACTGAATATAACTGAGTTACTCTGGCACCTATGATTGCCCCTAGAGTAACAGATAAACTGTGCTAAATTGGGCAATATCCAACCCTCAATAACTATGAGTCTACAAAATCATCACACAGGAGAACAATTTTTTTCTTCATGGAAACAGTGACAAAAAATAAAGGTAGATCACTGAATTATTTCCCTGGGTTATAATTCTGCTCAAAATCGGTGAAAGAAACACATTAGGGAATAAAATAAAATGTTGAGATTAACCAATAGCCAGTGAGAATTAGAAAAACAGCATTACTGACAAAGAGAATATCCTAGATGTGCCAATAAACGTATTTCTAATCAACACTTATGAAGGCAAATGAAAAAAAACTAATTTAAAATGAAATGGTTTGAAAAATGTAAAAAAACCTCTACATGGTGCTGCTTATCAGGAAAGGAAAGACATTTCCTCGACATTTTCCTACATCAGTTTGGCATGTAATAGTGCTTAACAAATACAATTATTATTATTATTAGTGTTGTTGTTGTTATTATTATTACCAGGCAAGCATTCATTCAAAATCCAAAGTATAAGATATGGAAATAAAGTCTCTGTGGGATAATCCCTCTGACATACAATTAAAAACACAAAAGAAGAAACTTACTTTAGAAAGTGTACACAGTCTATTAGTTCACAACGTTTTTCGGTCTTTTTGTCCCAAACTTCCACAAAATGGCTATTTTTCTTAGCCACATAAACAGCTTTGTCAACCACAATTGAAATGATGTTTGCATCACTGAATGCAGCGTGAGACAATCTATAAAAAACAAAATAATTTATCATTGCAGATGTGTCACATCTTTTCTTGAGCTATAAAGATGTATCAATCAATCAACTTCATTAATTGAGCTCTTACAGTGTTTAGAAGGCCACATAAATGTTTGGGAGAATTGATTGGAAGAAAAAGACCCAATACCTATCCCCAATGACCTTCACTCTACAATCTAAAAGAATGAATTTGTAATGAACATTGTCCTTTCATATATACCTCCCTTTTCATTTTTGATGAAATTTCTGCGAAATAATCAATAATTTTCTACTTGCGATCCATTTCAATTAGAAAAATTTTTTCTATCTTTTAAATAGATAACGAATGAATCTGTCATAAATATTGATTATGCTTCACAGTAGAGCTGCATGTTGAAAATGTGTTCAAATTATATGCAGTTTGAAACAAAATACCTGGCAGTCTAAAGTGTGTTATTTTGTATTATGGTAATTGCATTTGATTCTATTTATAGAGAATATATGTACTGTAAGATGGACTAATGAAGATGAAGATTTTCTACAATTTACGAGGTCAGAAGCAATCTTAAATTTTGGGAGTCTAGCAGATTAGGGATCAAACGTAGCCCTCCATATCACATGGGCACATCGATCCTTTGAGGTGGTCCTTGATCTAGTTCAGCTGCTTTTTGAGTCCTGGGAAGGGACACATACACACAAATATCCTCCCCTCACACCCACAGTTCCACTAAAATCATTTCTGAATTGGCTTTTTGCATCAAAAAACACATCAGCACGGGAAGGGGGTGAACAGTGGAAGCAGGGGAAGGGGATCTCTGGAGGTCCTTTTCCCTCAGACCCAAAGAGAGAAAAACAATGGGAGGTGTAGCTTCCAAAGTCAGTCAGTCAACTGTATTTATTGAGCACAGACTGTGTGCAGAGCTCAATACTAAGCACTTGGGAGAGTAGCTTGTCTCTATCAATCAATCAATCGTATTTATTGAGCGCTTACTGTGTGCAGAGCCCTGTACTAAGCACTTGGGAAGTACAAGTTGGCAATATATATAGAGACAGTCCCTACCCAACAGTGGGCTCACAGAATAGAAGGGGGAGAAAGAGAACAAAACAAAACATATTAACAAAATAAAACAGAATAGATATGTACAAGTAAAATAAATAAATAGAGTAATAAATATGTACAAACATATATACAGGTGCTGTAGGGAAGGGAAGGAGGTAAGACTGGGGGGATGGAGAGGAGGGTGAGGGGGAGAGGAAGGAGGGGGCTCAGTCTGGGAAGGCCTCCTGGAGGAGGTGAGCTCTCAGTAGGGCCTTGAAGGAAGGAAGAGAGCTAGCTTGGCGGATGGGCAGAGGGTGGACATTCCAGGCCCGGGGGATGACGTGGGCCGGGGGTCGATGGCGGGACAGGCGAGAATGAGGCACTGTGAGGAGATTAGCGGCAGAGGAGCGGAGGGTGCGGGCTGGGCTGGAGAAGGAGAGAAGGGAAGTGAGGTAGGAGGGGGCGAGGTAATGGACAGCCTTGAAGCCAAGGGTGAGGAGTTTCTGCCTGATGCGCAGATTGATTGGTAGCCACTGGAAATTTTTGAGGAGGGGAGTAACATGCCCAGAGCGTTTCTGGGCAAAGACAATCCGGGCAGCGGCATGAAGTAGGGATTGAACTGGGGAGAGACACGAGGATGGGAGATCAGAGAGAAGGCTGATGCAGTAGTCCAGACGGGATAGGATGAGAGCTTGAATGAGCACGGTAGCGGTTTGGATGGAGAGGAAAGGGCGGATCTGGGCAACGTTGCGGAGCTGAGACCGGCAGGTTTTGGTGACGGCTTGGATGTGAGGCGTGAATGAGCGAGCGGAGTCGAAGATGACACCAAGGTTGCGGGCTTGTGAGACGGGAAGGATGGTAGTGCCGTCAACAGAGATGGGAAAGTCAGGGAGAGGGCAGGGTTTGGGAAGGAAGACAAGGAGTTCAGTCTTGGACATGTTGAGTTTGAGGTGGCGGGCAGACATCCAGATGGAGATGTCCTGAAGGCAGGAGGAGATGCGAGCCTGGAGGGAGGGGGAGAGAGCAGGGGCAGAGATGTAGATTTGTCTCTAGACTGGAAGTTTGTTGTGGGCAGGGAATGTCACTGTTTACTGTTGTACTGTACTTCCCAAGCACTTAGTACAGTGCTCGGCACACAGTAAGCGCTCAATAAATACGATTGAATCATTCAATCGTATTTATTGAGCGCTTTCTGAGTGCCGAGCACTGTATTAAGTGCTTGGGAAAGTATTTCGAGTGCCATTTTTCTGCTGTGTAACCTTGGGTAAGTCACTTCACTTCTCTGGGCCTCAGTTTTCTTGTCTGTAAAACGGATATTAAGACTGTGAGCCCTATGTGAACCGGGACTGTGTCCAACCTGATTATCTTGTATCTACACCTTAGATACAAGGGGTATCGCTACCCGGCTTAGAACAGTGCCTGGAACTTAGTAAGCACTAAACAAATACTAAAATTATTATTATTATTCTCCAAGTGTCCAGCAGATTTGTTAATTAGCAAACAACCAGCTAAAACACAGCCTAGAAGAGGAAAGGAGTTGAAACAAATGACTTTGATAAGCCACCAATCATTGTCAGTCTGTCAATGGCATTTACTGAACACTTACTGTGTGTACAACACTGAACTAAGTGCCTGGGAGAATACAAGATGATAGAGGTGGTAGACATGTTCCCTGCCCACAAGGAACTTACAGTCTAGAGGGGAGCTCACCAACTAAAACATTGGCTTTCCAATAAGGAAAATACATTTCTATATAAGGAACTTTTATTCTCAGAAATAAATAAGGTCCTCTGAGAAAGTCTGGGCCTAGCTGTGTGCCCTGGGTCAGAGGGTAAAGAAGGGGCACGGGGGTCTCAATAATATGCATGGAGGAATGAAGCTGAGTGACTCTCAACTGCTCCTGTTGTTGGCAAAGATACTTACTGGCTCTTTAAATCCTCCTTCCACCACCACTCAGGTTTTCGTTACCTAGGTGTTCTCTCTCTTGTTGGTAACATTCATTATTACTAATAATAATATTAATAATGATAATAGTGGTATTTGTTAAGCGCTTTCTATGTGCCAAGCACTGTTCTAAGCGCTGGGGTAGATACAACGTAATCAGGTTGTCCCACGTGGGGCTCACAGTCTTAATCCCCATTTTACAGATGAGGTAACAAGCACAGAAAAGTCAAGTGTCTTGCCCAAAGTCACACAGATGATAAGTGGCAGAGCCGGGATTAGAACCCACGACCTCTGACTCCCAAACCCGGGCTCTTTCCGCTAAGCCATGCTGCTTCTCTATTAAACAACCAGTGTGCATTTTCAATTACTCAATCGATCATATTTACTTAGTGCTTATTGTCCATCAGTCAATTGAATTTATGGAGTGCTTACTGTGTGCAGAGCACTGTACTAAATGCTTGGGAAAGTATAATAAAACACTTTCCCTGCCCACAATGAGTGGAGCACTGTTCTAAGCACTGGGGAAGTAGAGTCTAACAGAGTTGGTAATAATAATAATAATGATGATGGTATTTGTTAAGCGCTTACTATGTGCAAAACACTGTTCTAAGCACTGGGGGGTTACAAGGTAATCAGGTTGTCCCACATGGGGCTCACAGTCTTAATCCCCATTTTACAGATGAGGGAACTGAGGCACAGAGAAGTGAAGTGACTTGCCCAAAGTCACACAGCTGACAATTGGCGGAGCCGGGATTTGAACCCATGACCTCTGACTCCAAAGCCCGGGCTCTTTCCACTGAGCCACGCTGTGTGGAAGACACATTCCCTGTCTAGAGTCTAGTGTAGTCTGTAAGCTCCTTGCGGGCATGGTTCGTGATTACAAACTCTATTGTACTGTGCTCTCCCAAGCATTTAAACAGTGCTCTGCATACAATAAGTGCTCAATAAATTACACAGATTAATTGATTATTCAGGGCCCCTTTCATCATAGGTACTGGAATGTTAGTTTGTATATTGCAGTATTTATGGATAAGAAACCTGCACATATAGAATATAAGACCAGAGATATAGAGAAATGAAGCTTCATTGTATTTGAAACTAATTATTTTTAGAACAAAAATACACTGTCTAATTCAACTTGATAGATAATAATAATAATAATAATAATAATAATAATGGCATTTGTTAAGCACTTACTACGTGCCAAGCACTGTTCTAAGTGCTAGGGTAGATACAAGGGAATCAGGTTGTCCCACATGGGGGCTCACAGTCTTAATCCCCATTTTACAGATGAGGTAACTGAGGCACAAATAAGTTAAATGGCTTGCCCAAAGTCACACAGTAGACAAGTGGCAAAGCAGAGATAGTAGAGTGCCCTTCACACAGTACATGCTCAATAAACAAAATTGATTCATTGATAGTCTTGAAAACAATGACAATAACATGAAATGTTCTGGGACAGTCTCCACAGTATAGATATGAAATTATTAAGCTAATAAAATAAACTTGCCCTAAGTTTTTTATTTTAACTAAAATAAATTTACTGTGAAAAGACCTGAATTTCTCCTCACATGATGAAAGGAGTCACTAAATACTATGCTGATTAGTTGATTGTATGTTGATAAAATGCTAGCTTCAACTACTGGGAATAAATATGGGCAGAAAACATCAGGCAATATATTGATGAATCAAACTACAGAGAATAATTTAATTATGGGAGAAACTCACGACTGACTAGTCTTCGTCTCAATAAGTTTCTGAACAGAAAAATCGCTGGAAAGTGAGACAATATTTGTGCCACATCCTCCCCAGATTGCATTCTTTTCCGACGAGCTATTGGATTCACTTAAACACATCAGTGGAGTGCTGACATTTCCTATACTGAGTATCTTCAGAGGAGCTGCACCTTTGCACTTCACCAAAAAACAGGAGAGAAGATAACTCAGTTTGAAGACAGACAATGCATTATCTCAGTTTGTAAGCACATATCTAAATAACGAAACTCCTTAAGTAGAAATACAATTCTCTACTATCAACTTTGTTTACAAAATGGTTGCAAATACTGATTTGAGATAGTTAAAACGAGAAAAAAATGTAACCAATCAATTGTATTTATTGAGCACTTACTGTAGGCAGAGCAATGTACTAAATGCTTGGTCAAAAATATAACAGACACATTCCCCGCCCGTAATCAAACCAAAAGGTTCAATCATGCTCAACATTTCAGCTTGCACACTGTATGGTTTTTATAAATGTTTATTAGCTCTAGGTTAACATCTCTCTATACCTCAGTTTCCTCATCTATTAAATGAGGATTTTATACTTGCATGTTTGTTCTCTCTCTTTTTCCAACCCTTCCACCTCCGCTCCATCTCTTGTCCCTGCAGTGTGGGATAATATAATCATAACAATAATTATGGTATTTGTTAAGTGCATTCTATGTGCCAGGCACTATACTAAGTGCTGGGGTAGATACAACCAAATCGGGTTGGACACAGTCCCTGTCCCGCATGGGGCTCACAGTCTTAATTCCCATTTTACAGATGAGGTAACAGGCTCAGAGAAGCAAGTGACTTGCCCAAGGTCACACAGCAGATGAGTGGTGGAGTTGGGGTTAGAACCCACTTTATTACTCTTCAAGAAATAAAGAGTACTTAATGATCTTAAGTAGTAGTAAAGGATGCAGAGAGCTAAAAATAAAAACCCCAAACCTGTCAACCTGTAATGGGCTCATCAGAACCCTCATGTTTTTATATAAAATGTATTTAACATTTACCTTAATACTTTTGTCCTCAAAAATGGCTAGCTTGCCATCAGCTGTCCCCACCAGAACAAAATGTGTCTGTTTGCTAAAGAGGGGAAAAAAAGATGAGATAAAACTTATCACTCTCAAAGATTATTCTGTTTAGAAAATTTCAGAGGCCAATTATTTGTTCTCCAAAATTATCAATAGCCAAAAATGTCGATACATCCTAAGATACATCTGCTAAATCTGTAGGTGCACGTGATACACCCAGAAAAAGGACAAATGCAGTCCTTTCCTTTGTTCTAGCAGATGTAAGCTAGCTGCCGCATGTTTACAGAGCTGGAGTTTTTTTTTCCCCTCAAATGTTCATTTTCTTTACTATACCTTTGCTTGGAAAAAGAACTGCAGTATAAGCAAGTAACAGAGTCTGTCATCCTCTGAAGCATGTGTCTCCTTTTTCCATCTTCAGCGTTAATTGCCAAAATAGTGCCAATCTGCGTTCCTGCCACAATCCAACTTTCCTTTTCCATAGGAAGGTACACCCGGGCAAGGCATAATATTCTACCATCAGCGATATCCTGTGACAATGCATTTCAATCAAAGTCTCAACAAGGTCATTGAAGTGTATAATAAATGCATTTAGAAATCCTTCAAGATGGTATGAACATACACGTTTATTTTTAAATTCATTTACCTGTATACATTTCACTCCACCCTCATCCCCACAGCATTCAGTGCATACCTGCAATTTATTTATATTAATGTTTGCCTTCCCTTCTAAAATAAAATCGTGGAATTTGTTAAGCAGCATGGTGTAGTGGATGGACCACAAGCCTGGGAGTCAGAAGGTCATAGGTTCTAATCCTGGCTCTGCCATTTGTCTGCTGTGTGACCCTGGGCAAGTCACTTCACTTCTCCGTGCCTCAGTTACCTCATCTGTAAAATGGGGATTGAGACTGTGAGCCCCATGTGGGACACTGACTGCGTCCAACTTGATTTGCTTGCATCCACCCCAGCGCTTAGTACACTGCCTGGCATATAGTAAGTGCTTAACAAATGTCGTCATTATCGTTACTGCTATTATTCTAGACTATAAGTTTCTTGGGGGCAAGGAACATTTCTACCAACTCTGTTGTACTGTTCTCTCCCAAGTGTATACTGTTCTGAGCACAGTAAGAATTCAATAAATACCATTAATTGCAATACCATTGCTTGATTTCATACACTTAAAAATTACATGCATTTCTTTCTACTAATTGATAACAGTAATCTACTATGCAGCAACTTCTGGTTTAACAATATGTCAGAGGAAACACAAGCTCTTGGAGAAAAGAGGGCCAAAAGTCAAAGTCAACTGAATTCTGACCATCTTCAAGAAAATAACGAGGTTGGAGTTGTTTTGACTTGGACTTTAAAAAACACACAGGGATAATCTCTCATAGACTGCGATCTTCATGAAGGAGAGGAATGGTGTCCCATCTGATTACTTTGTATCTATCCCAGTGCTTAGAACAGTGCTTGACACATAGTAAGCTCAATAAGAAGTATTATTATTATCTAGAGTAGGTGGGGAACATGTCTATCAACTATTACACTGTACTCTCCCAAGCGCTTAGTACAACGCTCTGCACACAGTAAGTGCTCAGTGATACAACTGACTAAAAAACACTGTTTTGATTGATTATGCCTGTTGCATTCATTCACTGCATTTATTGAGCGCTTACTGTATGCAAAGCACTGTACTAAGTGATTGGAAAGTACAATACAGCAATAGAGACAGATAGTCCCTGCCCACGCTGGGCTCACAGTCTACAATGGGGAAGACAAACAGGAATACAAGTAAACAGGCATCAGTATAAATAAACAGAAGTATAGATATACACCTATATACATAAATGCTGTAGGGGGGCAAAGGGGAAAGAGCAAAGGGAGAAAGTCGTGATGATATGGAAGGGAGGGGGAGCTAAGGAAAAGTGGGGCTTAGTCTGGGAAGGCCTCTTGGAGGAGGTGCACCTTCAGTAGGGATCGGAAGAGGGGAAGAGAGCTGGTCTGGCGGATGTGAGGAGGGAGTGCATTCGAGAAGCAGCATGGCTCAGTGGAAAGAGCACGGGCTTTGGAGTCAGAGGTCATGGGTTCGAACCCCGGCTCCACCATGTGTCTGCTGTGTGACCTTGGGCAAGTCACTTAACTTCTCGGAGCTTCAGTTACCTCATCTGTAAAATGGGGATGACGCCTGTGAGCCCCATGCGGGACAACCTGATCACCTTGTATCCCCCCCAGCGCTTAGAACAGTGCTTTGCACACAGTAAGCATTTAACAAATGCCACCATCATCATCACTCGAGGCTAGAGGTAGGACATGGGCCAGGGGTCGGCGGCGAAACAGGCGAGATCGAGGCACAGTGAAAAGATTACCACCAGACGAGTGGAGTGTGTGGGCTGGGATGTAGGAGAGAAGGGAGGTGAGGTAGGACGGGGCTAGGTGATGGAGAGCTTTAAAGCCAATAAAGCCAATGTTTCTTGTTTCTATATGTGGTGAGATGCTGCAGAAAGTATTGCTCCAAAACCAGTGACGATATATTAAATGCTGACCTAAAATTTAATGTTCATCATATCAAATTAATTTCACAAAATAGATTACATTTAACTACACATACACCGTCTCATTGTCAATCTTATTTTTTGTGCACTTACTGTGTACAAAGCATTGTACTACGTGCTTCGGAGAGTACAATATAACAGGCACATTCCCTGCCCAGGAGCTTACAGTCCAGAGGGGGAGACAGACTTTAGTATAAATAAATAAATTACGGATATATACATAAGTGTTGTGGGGCTGGGAGGGGGGAGATGAATAAAAGGAGCAAGTTAGGGTAACACAGAAGGGTACTGAAGAAAAAGAAAAGAGGGCTTTAGTCTTGGAGGAGCTGTGCCTTCAGTAAGGCTTTGAAGGGGGAGAGACTCTCACTCTCTCATTCTCACATTTGCCCAAATCCACTTACACTTTGGGATTTTATTCCCTTGCAACTCACACCCACTCTCACATACCCACACAGTCTAACCCAGAGATACAATTTTCAGTAAACTCTGGGAATCCCCTAGAGCTGGGAGGGCCGTGGGAAAGGAAATTCCTTCAGCTCAGTGCATTTGGAGGTTCAAAAATGTCCGTTGGAGTTTTGTGGCTGAGTGCAGTTTTCTCTATCCCATTGCTGAACTGTTCTGGGAGGCCATATTCTGAAGGATCAGAAGTGATTATAAGTAATTGAAGCAGCATGGTTTATTGGAGAGACCACTGGCCTAGGAGTGAGAAGGACCTGGGTTCTAATCCTGGCTCTGTTGCTTTTCTGCTGCGTGACTCTAAGCAAGTCACTTCCCTTCCCTGTGCCTCAGTTATCCCATATGTAAAATGGGGATTAAGACTGTGAGCCCCATGTGGGACATGGACTGTGTACAACCTGACTAACTTGTGTCTACTTCAGTGCTTAGTACAGAGCCTGGCACACAGTAAGTGCTCAACAAATACCAGAAAAAAATGACTTCTAAAGGTGATTCTTCATTGGAGTGACCTAAAAATAGTATCAAAACCTAGTTTCAAAGCTATACATCAAATAACTACTGTGCTCTAAAACTAATGTACATCTTTTTCTGTATTAATACGGTTCTTCTACCAAAGAATCCGTGAATAACTACTTCAAGCCATTTTTAAGATAAAGAGAGGTTCTTAAATCTAAGAGTTTCCCAGTTAATATACCAAGCGATCAGATAAAAGCACTTAAATGTCAAGGGTCTGAAGAGATTAAATTCAAATAGTTTTCAACCTACCTCACAGGTGTGACTTTCAGTGTTTACGTCGAGAAAGGATAACTGTGCTACATCAGTGTTCCCACTACCTAGCCAGACTCCAGCTTTATGGCAGCTTTGATTGGAAGCAATCATGCATTCTGCAACAAAGGTCGTGGGTATTGTAATGTTTCTCATCAGACAGATTAATTCCGCTGAGTTCAAAATTTCATACATCTGAAAGGAAAACATGACAAATTAAAATCAAAAGCGATGGCATCAGAGGGGCAGAACAATAGTCCATCCAGTCTAGTAGTTTGGGTCCCTCCGTCACTGAGAAGAACCATGTGATAACTTCCCTCCAGAACATTCATCCTAATGGTGAAAGAGGTGTTACACTAAACATGGATTCTTATGGACCTGCTCCCCTTCCATTTAGAGCAGGGGTTTGGAGTCAGTAGTCACGGATTCAAATCCCGGCTCCGCCAATTGTCAGCTGTGTGACTTTGGGCAAGTCACTTAACTTTTCTGTGCCTCAGTTACCTCATCTGTAAAATGGGGATTGACTGTGAGCCCTCCGTGGGACAACCTGATCACTCTATAGCCTCTTCCGTGCTTAGAACAGTGCCTTGCACATAGCAAGCACTTAATAAATGCCTTCATTATTATTATTTATACAAACTTCCTTGAAAAGACCAACTTCAGGCTGCACATGTTCTACAGCTCTCCATATCATGTTTATCACCCAGTGAGTGAAGAAGTGTTTCCTTAATACCAACCATCTTCAGGTTTCAGAGATGAAACCTTGCTCTAAAACTGGGTTGGGTGAATAAGTACTCTGTGTTTGCTGCCCCTTTCCTTCTACTGAGTCCCTTTCTGACAGTCTTTCTAAACTCAAGAGTATTAACACTGCCCTGACCTTTTCAGTTTACCATCATACACAAGCTACTGCAGCCTCTGGGTCATTTTGGTTGCCCTTCTCTGTACTAATTTCACCCAGAATTAGTAGGTCTAAAACTGCACATCAACCTAATTCATTTTGCACTTCTTACTTCAAGTGAACTTGAAGAGCTTTCAAACACTTTTCTAAAGGACCATGAGACGGCAAAGACCTTTCAACCAAATCTAATTAACCAAGTTGTAATTTCATTCATTCAACTGTATTTACCGAGAGCTTACTGTGTGCAGAGCATTGCGCTAAGTGCTTGGAAGAGTACAATACAAAAATAAACAGGCACATTCCCTGCCCACAAACAGGGCAGTTTGGCCAGATCACACTACTGCACCATAAATCACAAGGTAAAGAATTAGAATAATGTTATGATTTGTGCATAGTACAATACTCTGCACACAGTAAGTGCTCAATAAATACTATTGACTGATTGATTGCCTAGCCCTGGTAATAATAATGATGATGACATTTGTTAAGCTCTTACTATGTGTCAAGCACTGTTCTAAGCACTGGGGTAGATACAGGGTAATCAGTATGTCCCACGTGGGGCTCACAGGCTTAATCCCATTTTACAGATGAGGTAACTGAGGCACAGAGCAGTTAAGTGACTTGTCCAAGGTCACACAGCAGACAAGTGGCAGAGGCAGGATTACTGTGCCAATGTGTGCATTCAGGGTCTGCGTAGTTCCTCACACTCATGACAGGTTGGGGATATTCAATGACACTCAGAAGTTTGGGGCAGCCTAAAGTAAGTGATTTGAGGATCCTGTAGCCACACTCTAGAGGGAAAGGGGAAAGAAGGCTCCAACTCAGACCCAAATGACTCCCACAGAATCTTTCAGGCTCTGATCAATCATATTTACTGAGTGCTTACTGTGTGCAGAGCTCTGTACTAAGCACTTGGAAGAGTATAATATAAAAATATAACAGACACATTCCCGGCACACAACAAGCTTACAGTCTAGATGGGCTCTGGAAGACACCCAAGTGTTCCAGTTCTGTGCAGGCCCCGATATAATCATCCTTCCTCTGCCTGCGTCACCAAATCATTCAGAAACCACCCGAACAAATTTCCCCAAACCAGGAACAGTTCCATGCCAACTATGCCCTAATTTCTTCTTCTCCCACTCCCTTCTGTGTTGCCCTTGCACTTGGATTGACATCCTTCATTTACCCTTCCCTGTGCCCCCGGCACGTTTAAACATACCCATAATTTATTAAATTATAGTAATGTCTGTCTCTCCCACCACAGACCGTAAGCTCATTGTTTGCAGGGAACAGGTCTACCAACTGTTATACTGCTATACTGTACTCCCCCAAGCGCTTAGTACAATGCACCGCCCACAGTAAGTGCTCAAAAAATATGACTGATTGACTGTATTCTCCCAAGTACATAGTACAGTGCTCTGCACACAGTAAGAACTCAATAAATAAATAAATAAATAAAAAGCAGCATGGCTCAGTGGAAAGAACACGGGCTTTGGAGTCAGAGATCATGGGTTCAAATCCCGGCTCCACCAATTGCCAGCTGTGTGACTTTGGGCAAGTCACTTAACTTCTCTGTGCCTCAGTTACCTCATCTGTAAAATGGGGATGAAGACTGTGAGCCCCCCGTGGGACAACCTGATCACCATGTAACCTCCCCAGTGCTTAGAACAGTGCTTCACACATAGTAAGCACTTAATAAATGCTATCATTAATATATACAATTGATTGACTGATAGTTCGATATCTGGACCAGAGCCCGTGCAGCGTTGGCTCAGTGGAAAGAGCATGGGCTTGGGAGTCAGAGGTCATGGGTTCTAATCTCGCCTCCGCCACTTGTCAGCTGGGTGACTTTGGGCAAGTCACTTTACTTCTCTGTTCCTCAGTTATCTCACCTGTAAAATGGGGATGAAGACTGTGAGCCCCATGTGGGACAACCTGATGACCCTGTATCTCCCACAGCGCTTAGAACAGTGCTTGGCACATAGTAAGCGCTTAACAAGTGCCATCATTATTCTCTGGACCAGATCTCCTGGTACACTGACATCCGGTAGTAAGTTACCCAAAATTTTCCTAAGGTTAAAATTTCAAAAAAGCTGGGAAAAAAAATCTGCTTCACTCAGAACGTCAACAGCTTCTTCAAGTATTTTTATATTTTTATCTAATAAAAAATTACAAAGTAAATTTTTTTTACAGTTACACATTTCATTACCAAACTGGAGTAGTCAGCCAATGAACAAATGGTTAATTTTCATAACGGTAACTAGACATATGCATTTGCTTTTTATTCCTACCATTATTTATGACTTATTGAGAAGTTACCTTGTGCAAAGCTCTGAACCAAGGACTATGGGAAGGTTCAAGGGTATTCACTCATGCCACGGATCACACGAGACTCACAAACTGATAGGGTAGGAGAAGATAGCAAACACAGGGAAAGAAATAACCAGGAAAAAGTTTAAGCAAAAATAACCATTCAACTAACAGGAACGGAAGAGCTGCAGGACACAGAGTCTTCCTCAGATGCTCAATGCTCCTTGGTTTAAGTAGCCACAATTTTCCCAACATTCTTAAAGTTGGAAACTCAGTCTTCTACTGCACCGTTCTTGTGGAAAATAGATTCTCCTCACAGTAGCCGAAAGGGGAGGGAAGTGCTATTCCAAAAACTCTGGAATTACTAAGGAAGGAGTGCTTGAGCCATTTACCTACAGCCTCGGTTTCCACCTACAGCCTCGTTCGTGCGGAACGGGATTTATCCTTAGTGAAAGAAGGAAAATAAAAATTCTTTCTTCCCCATAATCAATGAGATTTTGAAGCCAAATCGGGCAGGGGGTGGAAGGAGGTAACTGTCCCAAAAGACTTCAGGGTCTCGGGCCACTGAGCTGTGTGGTTGCAGCATCGGCTCACTACTATTTCTATTGTAGAAGCATTGTCTTGTGGATAGACCACAAGACAAAGTCAGGAGACTTGCCTTCAAATCCCAGCTCTTCCATTTGCCCATTTGGTGACCTTGGGCAAGTCAGTTCATTTCTCTGTGCCTCAATTTCCTCACCTAACAAGGCTCCTGATTATATGATAGATAATAGTATCTCACTATCACATATGAATGAATAAATCTACCCCAGCTGTAGAGTGCTTGGCAATACCACAATTATTACTATTATCATCCCTACAATGCCTTTTTTTCTCTCCTTTAGACTGCGAGCCTTATGTGGGACAAAGGCTGTTATTATCCTGAATCAAATCAAGCACTTTGCCCAGTGTTTGGCATATAAGTGCTTAATAAATACATCATCATTATTGTTATTATTATTATTATTAATAAATGCCAGAACTCAAATGTGAATGGATAAATATGAAGCAATAATGACTGTAATATAACTGATCAAATACCTGGGCAGACGTTGGTCTCTCCTGAGGATTTTCTTTCAAACACTTTTTAATTAATTTTTCAACTTCAGGCCATGGAGCACAACCATACTCTTTGACTGGGTCTAAAGTAGTTTAAAACAAAAATACATTCTGTTAAACTGGGGGACAAATCAGATTTTTGAGCCCCATCCACCCTCTAGACCGTAAGGTCGATGAGGGCTGGAAACATATACCCCAACTGTGTTGTACTGTAATCTCCCAAGTGCTTAGTACAGTGTGCTGCACACAGTATGCACTCAATAAATACAATTGAATTAATGAATAAATACCACTGACTGAGTGATGTGATCTGAAAACCATATTGAATGTATGTAATGAAAGATTCATAAGGTCACCAAAAACATTTATAGCTCTCCGGAAATAGTTAAGTACTATAGCTTTTTTGAATCTCTTTACAGAAAGACTCCTCAAAGTTAGAAGACCGCACTTCAGTACATACTGAAATGGCTTACCAGGTAATCTTCCCTGCAGGGCAATCTCATCAAATTCATTTGGAAATTTCAAGCCTTCCACTATTCTACCTCCTGCTGTCAAAATGTCATAAAGTAATAAACCAAATGAATAAACATCGGCCTGTTGGTTGTAAATTACATTTCCTCTGGACACTTCTGGCGCCCGAAATCCTGAAAACAAAAAAATCATTAAGAATTATAAACCAATCAATTCAGACCCAAAAAGGAAAATGAACCAAAAGATGAAGGGAATCAAAGATACTGAGGTATGGTCAATTCTAATTCTTTCTATGACAAGCAAAGTCTGTACCTCTGTTAATAAAAAACACACAAAAACCATTCACAAAAATACTGAGGATTTTGCCCCCAGCATGAATGCAGTTATAGCTTAAAAACAATGTTTTCAAGGAGGTAGAATGCTATTAAATTTTCTAATTGAGGTTGTGGACTGAGAGCTTAGATTATGCCATGATTTTGGGGGAGACAACTATGCAAACTCTTAAAGGGTCCACTTTTTAAGGACTGCCCCAAGTAGAGTTTTGACACACCAAATTTTCAAGTCCAATTTGGACTTAGCCCAGGCCTCCCAGACTCAAACCAAGGAAGCATTAAAAAAAATTCAAGGACTGGCTTTTCCAAACACAGAATATTTTAATTATCTTCCACATAGGTCAATATGTCAAAGTGGGAGATTCCCCCTGTAATAACTACTTTTAACCCTAAATTTGTCATGGTATTTGAATGCTTACTGTGTGCAAAGAACTGTACTAAGTGCTCAAATTGGTACTCTAACAGCAAACATGCAATCCCAATTCTAAAAGCAGGAACATTCAGTGATAAGGCAAGTGCAGTTTGAAAGTTGTTTTATTTTTGGCTTTACCTCCTCTGATGTGAAAATGAAGGAAGAATATTTAAACATGTCCTGATTAATTGATAATTACAAAGTTAACACGGTAACAGAAATATGAATGATAGCTGCTCATGTTTCAAGTGGTCAAAACAATTTCTCGTGAGCTAGTTTTCCTCTCTGAAAGGACAAAATGCCCAGAAAACAGAAGCTGGAGGTGGACACCTTATCATCAGCTTTAAAGCACTCAACACAACTTGCCCCCTCATACCTCACTTTGCTACTCTCCTAGTACAACCCAGCCTGCACACTTTGCTTCTTTAATGCCAAACTACTTGGAAGGAGCATGGCTTAGAGGGTAGAGCACATACCTGGGAGTCAGAAGGACTTGGGTTCTAACCTTGGCTCCGCCACATGTCTGCTATGTGACTTTGGGCAAGTCACAACTTCATGTGCCTCAGTTCCCTCATCCTCATCTGTGGGGATTAGAACTGTGAGCCCCATGTGGGACAGGGACTGTGTCCAACCTGATTAACTTGTATCTACCCCAGTGCTTAGAATAATGCTTAGCATATTGTAACTGCTTAACAAGTACCGTTATTACTATTAACCTACTCACTGTACCTCGATCTCGACTATCTTGCCACTCACCTCTCGTCCTCTGGCCTGAAACACCCTCCCTTTTCATATCCGACAAACAGTTACTCTCCCCACCTTCAAAGCCTTGTTGAAGGCACATCTCCTCCAAGAGGCCTTCCCTGACCTTCTTCTCCCACTCCCTTCTGTTTCACCCTGATTTGCTTTCTTTATTCACCTCCCTGCCCCAGCCCTACAGCACTTACGTACATATCCATAATTTGTGTATTTACATTCATGGCTGTCTCCCACTCTAGACAGTAAGCTCGTTCTGGGCAGGGAACATGTCTACAACTCTGTTATACTGTACTCTCCCAAGTCCTTAACAGGGCTCCACACACAGTAAGTACTCAATAAATAAGATTGACTGATTGACACAAAGCCAAAAGAAGAGTCTTGAGAGGTCATAAATTGTACAACTAAGAGTAGTATCTCAACTTTTAAATGCAAAGTAAAAACATTTTGGAGCCCAAAGAAGCGTGAAATTCATGGGATGAGGGAGAAGAAAGCTTAGAGTGCCACCATTTTGGGGGGGCAAGTGCAGGAGAAGCAATCCATTCCTGCTCTCCTCCTCCTTGCCAACTGACTGGCCAGCCCAATAAAAACAACTGACTCGGGTTTTTTCCTTCTTTTGAACACTTTCATTTTTAACTTAGTGGTCTCTGCTGCTGCCCTTTTCTCTTCCCCAGCCTGTAGGACTCCTACCCAAGCCTGGCCAAAAGCATGTTGATGGGGCAGGGTGAGGGCTGGTTGGGGGAGGAGAGGGGTGGGGAGTTAGCAGAGGCTTGGGAATCAACTACCGCCTCCTGCCCTCCTCGGTTCAGGAGAAGCAAAGTAGCACTGAAGCAAATGCATTTGATAATAATAATGATGGTATTTATTAAGCACTTACTATGTGCCAGGCACTGTACTAAGGGCTGGGGTGGATACAAGAAATTGGGTTGGACATGGTCCCTTTTCCACGTGGGGCTCACAGTCTCGATCCCCATTTTACAGGTGAGGTAACAGGCACAGAGAAGTGAAGTGACTTGTCCAAGGTCACACAGCAGACAAGTGGCAGAGTGAGGATTAGAATCCATGACCTTCTGACTCTCAGGCCCTTGCTCTATTCACTATGCCATGCTGCTCAAGAATTTGAGTGAGCTTGATGAAAATGGATGATGAACAAAAATTGGGAGTCTGAAATACTGTACCTATTAAGCCAGGTATGGGCTTGTCAAATAAAATGCTTCTTTAATAATTCCGGAAACCTGGGCTATGGCATTTGGGATCAACCCACTTTTAATTGTCTAAACAGTGAAGTGCCGTGTCCTGTTACCTTCACCAATCCTTGATTAGAGTCTTCCTTAAATGGACTTCATGATCATATCTTAGTAGAAAATACTTTTAAATCAACTATTTCTTGTTTCACTTGGGGTTCATGTTCCGCATTGCTTTTATGAGGACACATTTTGAGGGTGAATTCTGAGGCCTAAAAAATTAATTATTCAGTTGTATTTGTTGAGTGCTTACTGTGTGAAGAGCACTGCACCAAGGACTTGGGAGATTCACTCATTCATTCAATCGCATTTATTGAGTGCTTACTGAGCGCAGAGTACTGTACTAAGCACCTGGGAAGTACAAGTTGGCAACATATAGAGACGGTCCCTACCCAACAACGGGCTCACAGTCTAGAAGGGGGACACAGACAACAAAACAAAACATGTGGACAGGTGTCAAGTCATCAGAATAAACAGAAATAAAGCTAGATGCACATCATTAACAAAATAAATAGAAAATATGTACAAGTGAAATAGATAGAGTAATAAATCTGTACAAACATATATACAGGTGCTGCGGGGAGGGGAAGGAGGTAGGGCGGGGGGATGGGGAGGAGGAGAGGAAAAAGGGGGCTCAGTCTGGGAAGGCCTCCTGGAGGAGGTGAGCTCTCAGTAGGGCTTTGAAGGGAGGAAGAGAGTGGTATTGAAGCTCTGAGATACAGGCTAAAGCCTTGCTTTACTATTGCAAGAGACAAGATCAACAGCGACAGAGTACATTCTTTTAAGAACTGAACAATAAACCAACACCTATTTTTATCTCTTACCTGGTGTTCCTTCCGATGTTTTTATCCCCATTCTACAGCAGTACTGAGCAATGCCATAATCGGCAATCTTGGCAATGACTGCAGCATTTGGGTAAAGGGTAAAGAGTAGGACATTGTGAGGCTTCAGGTCACGGTATATAATCATTGCAGAGTGGAGATATCTGTCACAGAAAGCATATGTGATGAATTCTTTAGAGAACTAAAAGAGAAAATATCCTTGGATTTCAAAACATACTAAGCACCAATAAATAATAATAATGGCATTTATTATTAGTAGTAGTAATAATAATAATAATAATGGCATTTATTAAGCGCTTACTACGTGTAAAGCACTGTTCTAAGCTCTGGGGAGGTTACAAGGTGATCAGATTGTCCCACAGGCAGCTCACAGTCTTAATCCCCATTTTACAGATGAGGGAACTGAGGCACAGAGAAGTTAAGTGACTTGCCCGAAGTCACACAGCCGACGAGTGGCAGAGCCGGGATTTGAACCCCTGACCTCTGACTCCAAAGCCCGGGCTCTTTCCAATGAGCCACGCTGTGCAAAGCACTGCTCATTCAATTGCATTTATTGAGCACTTACTGTGTGCAGAGCACTGTTCTAAGCACTTGGGAAGTACAAATCAGGAACATATAGAGATGGTCCCTGTTCTAAGCGCTGGGGAGGTTACAAGGTGATCAGTTGTCCCATGGGGGGCTCACAGTCTTAATCCCCATTTTACAGATGAGGTAACTGAAGCACAGAGAAGTTAAGTGACTTGCCCAAAGTCACACAGCTGAGAAGTGGCGGAGTCAGGATTGCAAAAATTGCAAGCACAAAAATAATGGTGTTTGTTAAGTGCTTACTATGTGCCAAGTACTATACTAAGCTCAGGGGAAGATACAAGCTAATTATTCATTCATTCATTCATTCATGCAATCGTATTTATTGAGCGCTTACTGTGTGCAGAGCACTGTACGAAGCGCTTGGGAAGTACAAGTTGGCAGCATATAATTAGGTCGGACACAGTCCCAGTCCCACATAGGTCTCACTGTCTTAACTCCCATTTTACAGATGAGGTAACTGAGGCACAGAAGGGTGAAGTGACTTGCCCTAAGTCACACAGCGGACAAATGGCAGAGTCGGGATTAGAACCCAGGTCCTACTGACTCTCAGGCCTGTACTCTGTTCACTAGGCCATGATGTTTCCCTTACATGCCACCTACGTGAGGAATCTGATTTTTAAGGCTCAGTGATTTTAACCGCGGCCATCTACTTCAAAAAGAATAATAAATGATGGCATTTAAGTGCTTACTATGTGCGAAGCTCTGTTTTAAGTGCTTTATTTTCCTATTCAAACCAATTATTTAAATATCTCTTCAAATTAAAACAATTACTGCTCTAACAAATGTTTTAATACTTTTGAATGCTGAGTATCAATATCCACTGCATTAATAATAATGGACGGACAGTCTTAACTGTGAGAAGGATTCAATCTCCTAGTCAAAGGACAAGGACTGTGTCTAACTCTCACCTGTGAGTTCTCCCCCGGTGCTCAGTACAGTGCTCCGCATATAGTGTTTCATAAATACTATTACTACAGTTACAGAGAAGCAGAATGGCGTAGTGGATAGAGCACAGGGCTGGGAGTCAGAAAGTCATGGGTTCTAATCCCGACTCTGCCACTTGTCTGCTGTGTGGCTTTGGGTATGCCGCTTTACTGCTCTGTGCCTCAGTTACCTCCTCTGGAAAATGGGGTTGAGATTAGAGAAGCAGCGTGGCTCAGTGGAAAGAGCACGGGCTTTCGAGTAAGGTCACGGGTTCAAATTTCGGCTTTGCCAATTGTCAGCTGTGTGGCTTTGGGCAAGTCACTTAGTGCAAGTGCTTAGTACAGTGCTCTGCACACAGTAAGTGCTCAATAAATAAGATTGAATGAATGAACTTAACTTCTCTGTGCCTCAGTTCTCTCATCTGTCAAATGGGGATTAAGACTGTGAGCCCCACATGGGACAACCTGATCACCTTGTATCCCCCCAGCGCTTAGAACAGTGCTTTGAACATGGTGCCTAACAAATATCATAATTATTATTATTATTAAGAGCCCCACATGGATCAGAGACTGTGTCCAACCTGATAAGCTTAATAAAGAACCTACCAGCTAGTAAGTGCTTAACAAATACCATTTTAAAAAAGAAAAACGTGGCTCCCTACATGCTTTTGGAAGGAATTTCACACTGGGTTGAATTCTGTAGTGAGCAGGAAATGCTCTCGGGATAATGGGTCCCAGAAATGTGAAAAAAAATTAAAAAATCCCAGGAAACAGCTGAACTACATTTTCCCGCAGCGCCTGTGCCCGGTGATGGATCCATCCATGGGACCATGCCTCCATCAAACCCAATGCAGGACAAATGGCAGACCCTAAAAGCTGGGAGGAAGCCAAGATATGCTACTGCAGTTTTGATTTTTAGATGTTGCCCTAATAATAACAATAAGTAATCATAATAACAATGATGGTATTTGTTAAGTGCTTTACTACGTGTCAAGCACAGTTCTAAGTTCCGGGGGAGATAAAAACTAATCAGGTTGAACAAAGTCCATGTCCCACATGGGGCTCACGGTCTTAATCCCCATTTTACGGATGAGGTTACTGAGGCCCAGAGAAGTCAAGTGACTTGTCCAGGTCACACAGCTGACAAGACCCCAGATCCTTCTGCCTCCCAAACCCATGGATAGAGTTCCACTAGGCCATACTGCTTCTCAAGCCTCTCAGATACTTTCCCTTTTTATACCCCTATGCCTACAGCATATGCTGTTCTCCACAGAGGCAAGATACTAAAAATGTATTATCCATGGAGCTAATTTTAAGTATAAAATAAGTGTATCTAATTTTGTGGCCTATGATCTCTTCAGGAGACTAAAATCACGTTAAAGAACAGCATGGTGTAATGGACAGAGAACGGGTCTGGGAGTTAGAAGGTCATGGGTTCTAATCTCAGCTCCACCACTTCTCTGCTGTGTGACCTTGGGCAAATCACTTCACTTCTCTGTGCCTTAGTGACCTCATCTGTAAAATGGGAATTGAGACTGTGAGCCCCGCGTGGGACAGGGACTGTGTCCAATCTTATTTGCTTGTATTCACCTTAATGATTGGCACAGTGCCTGGCACATAGTAAGCGCTTAACAAATACCACAATCATTATTATTATATTCAATTAAATGCAATTTCTTGCAATAAGTTTCCAGCATTCTAAAATCGGGACCTTTTGTTATTTTCACTAGCGAAGCTAGTTGGTGAATACGAGCAGAGTGGCAGAGTTTCATGAAACTTTCCATTCCAATCCCAATACCCCAGAGCAGCAGGGCATAGGTCATTTACTTGGGAATGTGTCGCTGTGATTTCCTAAAAGAAGACTCTGTTCCAGAAGGTAGCTAAAACAATATTCTGGTATTATGTAAAGCACTTCTAGCCAAGGCAGTACATATCTTTTGTTAGTCGATGGATGTGCTAGTGCAACTGACCTCATGAGCAAGTAAAAGACTTAAAGAGAAAATTTACTAAGGGCTTAGGAAAGGGTCATTAGCCAGCTACACTGCTGAAGAGGAAGGCAGGAGATTAAGAATAAAAAGGTTAAAAGCCAAGTCACACATCACTGGGCAGTTCTCAAATCCCTCATAAGGCGAAATGTTCTCTGAAGAACAATATATCTACTCCCGTGCGCTGAAAAGCAGGACACTGTGCCCCTGCTGCTTAAGGTAACTCACGGCCATGCCAGATCCATCTTCCTAGAAAAGGCTGTGTCGGGGAACACGCACTTTATTTTTAAAGTGAATTCCAAGCTCAGGGAAGATTGAGAGGTCTCAAACCACAAATCCTCTATTTATCCAACAGGAAAGCTTCCTCCAATTGTACTCTACCATTATGCGAGAAACCACAGGATCAATCCAAGGGATAGGAAACTCTGATTCTAAGTTTACTCAGGCTGTTTTCTACAGTTGAATCAACTTAGGGAATTTTTATTCACATATAAAACCTTATGGTTAGGAAACAGACGGGATGAGGTGACTGAAAAACAACTATAATAATAACAATAATAACTGCCTAAGTGTTTACTATGTACCATGCACTGTAATAATAATAATAATAATAATGATAATAACGGTATTTGTTAAGCACTTACTACGTGCAAAGCACTGTTCTAAGTGCTGGGGAGGTTACAAGGTGATCAGGTTGTCCCACGGGGGGCTCACAGTTTTAATCCCCATTTTACAGATGTGGTAACTGAGGCACAGAGAAGTTAAGTGACTTGCCCAAAGCCACACAGCTGACAGTTGGCAGAGCCAGGATTTGAACCCATGACCTCAGACTCTAAAGCCCATGCTCTTTCCACTGAGCCACGCTGCTTCTCGTGGCACGAGGAAATTAAGTGACTTGTCCACAGACACACAGCAGAGAAGTGGCAGAGCTGGAACTCCCAGGCCTGTGCTCTTTCCCATAGGTCAAGCTGCTTAGTGGAATTTGTTGGAGAGACTGTTTTAGAAATAATAATAATAATAATGGTATCTGTTAAGCACTTACTATGTGCCAGGCACTATACTAAGTACAAGCAAATAGGGTTGGACAAAGTCCCTGTCTGCAAACGGCTCACAGTCTTAATCCCCATTTTACGGAAGAGGTAACTGAGGCCCAGAAAAGTGAAGTGGCTTGCTCAAGGCCACACTGCCTGTTTACTTGTTTTGATGTCTGTCTCCCCTCTTCTAGACTGTGAGCCCGTTGTGGGCAGGGATTGTCTCTATTTGTTGCTGAACTGTACTTTCCAAGTGCTTAATACAGTGCCTCTGCACACAGGAAGCCCTCAATAAATACAACAATGAATGAAAGTGTGGAAAAGGAGCGTGGAGGAGGAGCGTGGTTTAGTGGAAAGAGCACGGGCTTGGGAGTCAGAGGACGTGGGTTCTAATCCCAGCTCTGCCACTTGTCTGCTGTGTGACCTTGGGCAAGCCACTTAACTTCTCCGTGCCTTAATTACTTCATCTGTAAAAATGGGGGTTAAAACTGTGAGCCCCAAGTGGGACAACCTGATTACCTGGTATCTATTCCAGTGTTTAGAACAGTGCTAGGCACATTGTAAGCGCTTACCAAATACTATTATTATCATTTTTTTATTACTATTGTTATTATTATGTGGCAGAGCTGGGATTAGAACCCATGACCCTCTGATTCCAAGGCCCGTGCTCTATCTACTATGCCATGCTGCTTCCCTAAGCAGAAAGGTACCCAAAATGGCTGTCATTTGGGAATGACAAAGAGATTCCTTAAGAATCCCCTGACTTCTCGGCACAAGGGGAGAGCAATATGTAGACAGTAGGGATAGAGGACCTCTCAGAGGGCACTGCAGATGGGCAGGTTCCATTCAGTAGAATTTAATAGTTTTGTTTCTCAATCAATCAAGTATTTGCATTTACACTTACTATGTACTTAGTACTAACCACTTACATTATGTGCAGAGCACTGTGCTAAGTCCTTGGGAGAGTACAATTCAACAAATTTAGCAGACACATTCCCTGCCCAAGCAAGCTTACAGAGGGGGAGTCAGACATTAATATGAGTAAGTAATTTATAATATCTAATTTAAAGATACATACGTAAATGTTGTGGGTTTGGGGATGGGGAAAATATCAGGTGTCCTAAGGTCACAGATTGAAGTGTATGGATGATGCAGAACAGAGAGCGGGTTTATGGAGTTAAAGTGGCAAATGACAAATGGGGTGGCAGGAACTGCTGGAATTGAAAATACCACGTGTTTTTAGGAATGATTCTATGTGACTCCTAGAAGCTCACTGTGGGCAGGGAATGTATCTGTTTATTGTCATACTGTACGCCTCCAAGTGCTTAGTACAGGGCTTTGCGCACAGTAAGGTCCCAATAAATGATTGAATGAATGAAAGTCATGAACTTTCATGAAAGCAGGGGAAGCAGCATGGCTCAGTGGAAAGAGCACAGGCTTTGGAGTCAGAGGCCATGGGTTCAAATCCCAGCTCCACCACTTGTCAGCTGTGTGACTTTGGGCAAGTCACTTCACTTCTCTGGGCCTCAGTTCCCTCATCTGTAAAATGGGGATGAAGACTGTGAGCCCCTCGTGGGACAACCTGATTACCTTATATCTATCCCAGCACTTAGAACAGTGCTTTGCACATAGTAAGCACTTAATACCAATATTATTATGAACCATATTCTGAAAGTCATGAACCTTCAACGATATTCTGATCCCATTCACAAGGAAAAAGCAGGAGCACTGTTGTTGTTGTCTTATGCTGTCGAGCTGTGTCCAACCCATTGCGATGTCATAGGCACATCTCTCCCAGAACACCCCACCTCCATCTGCAATCATTCTGGTGGTGGATCCATAGAGTTTTCTTGGTAAAAATACAAAACTGGTTTACCATTGCCTCCTTCCGTGCAGTAAACGAGTCTCTGCCCTTGAATCTCTCCCATGCTGTTGCTGCCCAGCACAGGGGAGTTTTGACTGGTAGCAGATGGCCTTCCACTCGCTAGCCACTGCCCAAGCTAAGAATGGAATGGAATGGACAGGCCTCTGCTTGACTCTCCCTCCTCCAGTCATGACTGGTGGAGTCCTGGAAACTCTCCAGGTGCAACCCTGAGAGTAGGAGCATTAAAGGGGCTCATAAAAACCATCCATGAAGGAAGCTGTAGAAGTTTCTTTAACATAGGTCTGGGTAGAAGCAATAGCAATTTCCTCCTCGCAACTGTGTCCAAATGTTCACAGTTTAGCAAAGTCGCAAATGTGAATACATTAGGGCTTCACGGTGAACTGAAATGTCTGAAGTCATATTTGGGGTAAAGAGGTGAGTTTTGAACACCGTAATCAGACTTAGAACGAACACTTCCTCCATAGTAACAGATCAACTCCTCGCATAGACAATAAAAACTGTCTAACAGTGTTACCTTAAGCCATCAGCAACATGCAAGGCTATCCTGTGCTGGAGTGTTCTCGTTAAGCTCGATTTGTCTTGTTGAAGCAATCGATCCAGTGACCCTTTGGACGCTAATTCCATTACCAACATTCGAGGACGAATCCCAGCAGCCAGCAGAGATATTAAGCTAGGGTGATGAAGGTGGCAAAGTACCACTAGTTCCTGAAAAAGCGGAAAAATTTCAAAAATTAAAGTGATGTGGAGGAAGTCAATTTGCCATCTTTAATGAAGGTGCTTCACCACACATTTAAGACAGAGGTTTTCAATTGTTTTTATAAATTGTATCCCAACAGTCTCAGGAGGTCACCTGAAATATTCCCCAACTTACTTACAGACCTCTACCCCTGGTAGATCCATCCCTTAGCTTTTTATTTTGTTTTGTTTTACAGTATTTAAGGGCTTACTATGTCCCAAGCACTGCTCTGAGCCCTGGGATAGATACTCGATAATCAGGTAGGGCAGTCCACGTCCCACCTGGGCTCACAGTCTTAATTCCCATTTTACAGATGACATAACTGAGGCACAGAAAGGTTCAAGGACTTGCCCCAGGTCCCACAGCAGACAAATGGCGAAGTCAGGATTAGAATCCAGGTCCTCCGACTCCCAGGCCTGTGCTCTTTCCACGAGGCCACGCTCCTTCTATCACGTCCTCTAGACTGTTGTTGGGTAGAGACCATCTCTATATGTTGCCGATTTGTACTTTCCAAGTGCTTAGTACAGTGCTCTGCACACAGTAAGCGCTCAATAAATACGAGTGAATGAATGAACGAATGAATGTCAGACTGTATCTCATATTATTATCTTTTATCTACCCCAGCACTTAGTAAGTGCTTCACAAATACCACAATTATTAACACTGGTCTCTCTCCGCTCCTCACCCAACACACACCCAGAGAAACAGAACAGTGCTTGGCACATAGTAAGAGCTTAACAAATACCATAATGATTAAATAGTCAACAGAGATTTCTTCTGCTGGGACAGAGAGCAGCATCATGTAAACGGAGAGCACTAACCAAGGGACTCTCAATAATTATGGCATTTTTTAAGTGCTTACTATGTGCCAGGCACTGTTCTAAGCACTGAGGTAGAAACAAGATAATCAGGTTGGACAAGGTCCCTGACCCACAGAGGGCTCTCAGTCTTAATCCCCATTTTCCAGAAGAGGGAACCGAGGCACAGGGAAGTGAAGTGACTTGCCCAAGGTCACACGGCAGACAAGTGGCAGAGCCGGGATTAGAACGCATAACCTTCTGACTCTCAGGACTGTGCTCTATCCACTAGGCCATACTGCTCTCTTGTCACTTGCAGTTGCTTCTGATTTCTGAGCTCCCATGGCCTTACTCTGTGGGGCTAAAAGGCAACTAGTTAAGTGACACACCAAGCACTCAGTCACCTTGCCCCCTCCTACGTCATCTCGCTACTCTCCTACTACAAGCCATCCCACACATGTCGTTCCTCTAATGCTAATCTTCTCACTGTACCTCTATCTCGTCCATCTCATTGCCAACCTCTCGCCCACATCCTGCCTCTGGCCTGGAACATTCTCCCTCCTCATATCTGACAGACAATTATGCTCTCCTCCTTCAAAGCCTTACTGATCTCCTCCAAGAGGCTTTCCCTAACTAAGCCCTCCTTTCATCATCTCCCTCTCCCTTCTGCACTGCCCCGACTTGCTCCCTCTATTCATCCCTCATCCCAGCCTCACAGCACTTATGTACATATCTGTAATATTTTATCTGCATTTTATTTTTATTTGACATATCTTACTTAGATATCTTATGTATCTCACATATTTTACGTAGAAGCAGCATAGCTTACTGGAATGAGCACGGGCTTGGGAGTCAGAGGTCACGGCTTCTACTCCCGGCTCCGCCACTTGTCAGCTTTGTGACCTTGGGCAAGTCACTTAATTTTTCTGTGCCTCAGTTACCTCATCTCTAAAATGGGGATGAAGACTTTGAGCCCTACGTGGGACAACCTGATCACCTCGTATCTACCCCAGTGCTTGGAAAAATGCTTGGCACATTGTAAGTGCTTAACAAATACCAACGCTATTATTATTATATCTGCAATAATTTATTTATATTAATGTCTAGACTGTAAGCTCATTGTGCGCAGGGAATGTGTCTATTGCTATATTGTACTCTCCCAAGTGCTTAGTACAGTGCTCTGCAAACAGTAAGTGCTCAATAAATATGATGCAATGAATTGAATTAACCTCTAACGGCTTTGAACCCATAGGCCATCATTTAAGTAGGTTTCCTCGAGCGTTTAATTGGCCCGGCTTTTTATTGTTGAAATTATTTCCTTAAGAAATACTTTGAGATTTATGTATCAGGCTAACTTTAATGCATCCATCCTCACACTGTCGGAGTAACTCCGGAGGCATTTCTGAATTGATGCAGTTCCCTAAGTCCCCAAAGCCCACCCTAATCTGATTCATGGGGGACTGTAGGATTGCCTTGACTCAGGAAGGGTATGCTGGGGACACCCAAAGTCCTGGATTACAACCAAATGGTCCACAGACACCACGTAACCATGTTACATAACCATTTTACATAACCATGTTATGTTACTACGTTATGTAACCCTAGTTTGGAAATTCCTTATTTTCTCTTAAAAAAAAAGATCACGAGGAACACTTCAGTAAACCCTCAAAGGTGTGAAATATACAAGATCTTAGCTGGGAGGATAAACCACTTCTTCATTCTGTAAAATCTTTCTGTGTGCTTCCACAATTTTGCTCTGGGCAAGAGAGATGGAAGTATGGTATCTTTCTTTAAAGATACCAAGTCAGAGACATGAAAGTAAATGACTAATCCAGAATTACAAAGTGACAGATAGGGGATTAAGCCTAATTCCCACTATCTCTCTACTAGACCATTAGTTCATGTGCGTGCCTCATAGGCTTAGCGATGACTGTTTTTTCAAAGTTTCTAAGTAATTTTTCTCTAAAATGGTGCTTTAAAGAAGTTCACTTTTTAAAGTTATAGTTTTTGGACTGACATGAGGTGAATAGCTGCAACAATCTAGTTAGAGAACCAGAGGCACTGATAAATGGAGACGTAACTGTATTACGTTGCATGTCTCTGAGGAAAAAAATCAATCGTATTTATTGAGTGCTTACTGTGTGCAGAGCACTGTACTAGGTGCTTGGTAGAATACAACACAACAATAAAACAGACACATTCCCTGCCCACAACCATCTTACAGTCTAGAGAGGGAGACAGACATTGATATAAATAAATTACAGATACGCACAGAAGTGCTGTGGGGCTGGGGTGGGGGTGAACAAAGGGAGCAAGTCAGAGCAATACTCTTTGAATATGTACAATTTCCCAGAAACAGGCTGATAAACAGCTTCAGCTTTCTTCAGATTTAGCCCATAGCACTTCATCAACTCTGCAGAGAGTTTCCCGAGTGCTTAGTACAGTGCTCTGCACATAGTAAGCATGTAATATGACTGAATGAATCAGTGATTTGTAATCATCTGCATGTCTCTAATCAATCAACGGTATTCATTGAGTGCTTATTGTGTGCAGAGCACTGTACTAAGCACTGGGGAGAATAAAATGAAACGGAGTTGTTAGGCATATTCCCTGCTCTTTGTGACTGTTCCTCAGGAAAAGTGAGAATGCAGTGGATCCTGATGCTGTCTCAAAGATTTGGAAGGGCTGAATGAGTTTCCCCACTGAAGTAGACCTGAATTTGATCCCCCTACCTGTGGGATTCCCCCAAGGTTTGGTTCTGAGTCCCCTTCTATTCTCCATCTACTCCTATTCCTTTGGGGAATGAGAGGCAGCATGGCCTAGGGAATAGAGCACAGGCTTGGGAATCAGGAAGACCTGGATTCTAATCCTGGCTCCACCACTCATCTGCTGTGTGACCTTGGGAATGTCATTTCACTTTGCTCTGCCTTCTGCATCACCTATGCACTTGGATATGTACCCCTTAATCAACCAGTCGATTATTTCCTTGAGTGCTTACTATGTGCAGAACACTATACTAAGTGCTTGGGAGAGTACGATACAACAGAATTAACAGACATGTTCCCTGCCCATAACTACCTTACAGTCTAGAGGGGGAAACACCTCTTAAGCACGTGATATTCATCCCATCCCCATAGCACTGACATCCTTGTACTCTTCCATTTCTCCTACCAGTAATTTATTTTAATGTCTGTTTTCCCCCATAGATTGTCAGCCCCCTGAGGGCAGGAATCATATAATAACTGTGGTATTTGTCAAGCATTTGATATTTTACCCCATAGACTGTCAGCCCCCTGAGGGCAGGAGTCATATAATAACTGTGGTATTTTTCAAGCATTTGATATATGCCAAGCACCATATTAAGCGCTAGAGTAGATACAAGATAATCAGGTCCCACATGGTACTCATACTCTAGATAGGAGGGAGCAGGTGAGGGAACTGAGGCACAGAGAAGTTAAATGACTTGCCCTAGGTTATGCAGCAAATAAGTGTTGAAGCCTAGACTAGAACCCAGATCTTCTGATTCCCAGTCCCCTGTTCTTTCCACTAAGCCGCATCACTTGACAACTACCTACCAACTGCATTGTATTATATTCTCCCAAGTGCTTATTCCAGTGCATTGCACACAGTAAGCCCTCAGTAAACCTGACTGATTTTAGGAATGTCTATCATTTATTGTGAAATCATTCCTGAAAACATACAACCGTAAGTAAAAGAAAACTTACAATTCAACAAATTAACAAGCAAATGAAAAGTTTATGTTTAAACTGCCAAGTGATTATACAGAAGTGCTTGAAGGACAAAGAGCAGCGATTCTTACTTGTCTTAACAATCTGAGGGATGTGTGCTTGTTAAAAATCTTTACAGCCACTTCTTCGCCTCCATAGGACGCACGGTAAACTGAGCCAAAGCCACCATCTCCTGTTTTTAAAAAGATATGCCATATGTGAACTTCCAAAATTCACTAATACATGCCATTTACAATATAAGCAAGTACATTGGAGAATCAAGTGGAAAAACCAAATACCCAGTTCCAGGGAAATCTGTTTAAGGAGTCCATCTGTTATTTCAAAGAAAGCAAACTATTTTTACAGTTGTTTTAAATACAGGCCCATTAGAACATGAGAATTTCTACAATTACCGACCTGCAGTTGTAAGCAATACTTTTGAGTCTGTTAATGTTTATTCTAATCATAAGTAATATTTTATTTAAACCTTGCCCAATCACTCCATCTTCCAAAGGCATGTTAACCACACACACATCACATTATTTTCCAGAGCTGTTTACACACAATGTGAACAATATTTCACTAATGATGTTGGTACTCATTAAGTGCATACTATGTGTCAAACACTCTTAGCACTAAGGTAGATACAAAATATCTACAGTGCTTTTCCCACCTGGGGACCACAGTCTAAAGGGGAAGGAGTACAGCTACTGAATCCCTGTTTTACAGAAGAAGGAATTGAGACATTGAGAAATTAAATGACTTCTTTTGGACATGTCTATATCTTTAATGAAACTGATTTACTTTTGCAGTAAATCAGAAAAACATTAGTGATTGAGCATTCACCAGTAATAGACCGTTATTTGGGAAAGTGAAATTGAATTGAAAAAATAAACTTCTTTTAATCCCTTTCAGTTTATATGTTTGTATACTGATAAGTGACAGCATCAGCAATCTTAATCAGTGAAATACTGGATCAGATATTTCCTGGAGTCTATTGCTAATGCCATTCTATGTTAACTGTTAAGTGCTTATTATGTGTCAAACCCTGTTCTAAGCACTGGGTGAGATACAAGTTAATTACATCAGACGCAGTCCCTGTCCCTCATGGGGCTCACAGTCTGAGTAGGAGGGAGAACTTGCTTTTAATACCTATTTTACCGCTGAGGAAACTGAGGCACAGACAAGTTAAGTGACTTGTCCAAGGTCATGGTGCAAGCAACTCTTCTGATGGTTCACTGCAAAGCCTCAGGTATATTATTTCCTAGGCTTTAGTTTGATTTGTACAGTGACCATTATAAAACCTCATCCATGAAGAGGCAGGCTGATTATATAATAATAACAATAATAATGGCATTTATTAAGCACCTACTACGTGCAAAGCACTGTTCTAAGTGTTGGGGAAGTTACAAGGTGATCAGGTTGTCCCATGGGGGCCTCACAGTCTTAATCCCCATTTTACAGATGAGGGAACTGAGGAACAGAGAAGTGAAGTGACTTGCCCGAAGTCACATAGCTGACAAGTGGTGGAGCCGGAATTTGAACCCATGACCTCTGACTCCAAAGCCCGTGCTCTTTTCACTGAGCCACGCTGCTTCTCTGAACCTCTCAGTGCCCAGAGTGTTTCAAATTTTCTCAGCCAACCTGGATATCTAACTGGTATTAAGAAGGGCTTCATACTTCCAGATATTCTCCACTCAAATCCAATCTGAGTCTCGACAGGGGACGCCGGGTCCTAGACATTGAATATGCGGCTCAGGGTCTCCCAAAGCCAGGGGTTCCAGATTCAGGCAATGTCACTCAGCCCAGCTTCCCTCAGTGTTGGTGGTGCTGGGAGAACCATTACCTGCCTGGCAGATGGTGGGTTCCGTGTATCGGGGTCTCCTTCAGTCAGTCAGTGTCAATGAGAACTTACTGTGTATCTCTGGACTGTAAGCTCGTTTAGGGCAGGGAATTTGTCTGGTTCTTGTTGTATAATAATGATGGTATTTGTTAAGCGCTTACTATGTGCCATGCACTGTTCTAAGCACTGATTTTATGCTCCCAGTCACTTAGTTCAGTGCTCTGCACAAACAAAGCACTCAATCAATACAATTCATTCATTCAATCGTATTTATTGAGCGCTTACTGAGTGCAGAGCACTTTACTAAGCGCTTGGGAAGTACAAGTGGGCAACATATAGAGACAGTCCCTACCCAACAATGGCCTCACAGTCTAGAGGGGGGAGAATTGACTGAACAGTACTGTACTAAGTGCTCGGGAGAATACGGTATACAATAAACAGATACACTCACGGCCCACAACAAACTTACAGCCCCACAACACACCTTAACACTCTTTAGAGAATCAGCATGGCCTACTGGACAGGACACGGGCCTCGGAGTCAGAGCACCTAGTTCTAATCGCAGCTTTGCCAATTACTTGTTGTCACTTAACTTCTCAGTGCCTCAGTCTGTCCATTTGTAAAATGGGGATTGAATACCTAGTCTCTCTCCTTCCTAGACTGTGAGCCCCATGTGTCCAACCTGATTAATCTGTATCTACCCCAGGTCTTAGAACTATGCTTTCCACATAGTAAGTCCTTAATAAATGCCACTGTTATATTATTATTATTATTATTATTATTATTATTAGAATAATGAGGAGACTGCAATGGTTTGTAACAAAGAATGGCTAATTGGCAGCAGTGAAATGTCTGAGGGCACCCATTCTTTAACTTCTCTTGACCTTGTCCTCTTGGCTTGCAAACAGTGCTACTCTTTGTTGTTGGAATCCACTGTTACCATTTTCTGTCTGTCTACCCTCACCTAGATTGTGAGCCCCATTGTTACCTTTGAATCGACATCAGACACGTAATAAAGAACTTGGAACAAAGTAAATCCTTAATAAATACCGCAACTAAAGAAAATAAAGGTATAGTCAGAGTACAGTGAGAGGAATAAATGGATTTATATTAATCAATCAATGGTATTTATCGAGTGCTTACTGTGCAAAGCACTGTACTAAGCACTTGGGAGAGTACAATAGACTGATATTGTACAGTGCTCTGCACACAGTAAGCGCTCAATAAATACGATTGATGATGATATACACATTCCATGCCCAACAGGAGCTTACCTGTCCAAGAGGAGACAGACAAAATAAATTACAGATATGTACGTAAGTGTTATGTGGCTGTGGGAGAGGTGAATTATCAAGTGCTTAAAGGACACAGATTCAAGTATATAGGTGACGCCGAATGGAGAAGGAGGGGAAATGAGGGCTTAGTTGAGGAAGACCTCTTGGAGAAGGTTTGATTTAAATAAGGCTCTGAAGGTGGGGAAAGAGATCACCTTTCCTATGTGAAGGGGAGGAGAACAGGCCAAAAGGAGAACGTGGGCAAGGGCTTGGCGTTAAGATAGATGAGATGGACGTCAGTAAGTGTAGGTTGGCACTGGAGGAGTGAAGCATGAGCGCTGGGTTGTAGTGGGAAATCAGCGAGGGGATGCGCTACTTGAATGCTTGAAAGCTGATGGTAAGGATTTTCTGTTGGATGCAGAGATGGATGAGCAACCACTGGAGGTTTCTGAGGAGTGGAAATATGTAAACTGAACTATTTTTTTAATAAAAATGATCCAGTCAGCAGAGTGAAGTTTGGACTGGAATGGAGAGAAACAGGAGGCTGATGCAGGAGTCAAGGCAGAAAAGGGTGAGTGGTTGGTTCAGTAAGGCAGCAGTTTGTATAGAGTTTGTCCCCCTCTCCATCCCCTGCATCTTACCTCCTTCCCTTCCCCACAGCACCTGTATATACGTATATATGTATATGTTTGTACATATTTATTACTCTGTACATATTTATTTTATTTTGTTAGTATGTTTGGTTTTTTTCTCTGTCTCCCCCTTCTAGACTGTGAGCCCACTGTTGGGTAGGGACTGTCTCTATATGTTGCCAGCTTGTACTTCCCAAGTGCTTAGTACAGTGCTCTGCACACAGTAAGCGCTCAATAAATACGATTGATTGATTGACTGATTGATTGAAAAGGCAGATTCTGGTGATGTCAAAGCAGGACCAGCAGGATTTGGTGACAAATTGAATAAGTGGACTGAATGAGAGAGATGATTCGAGGATAATGCCAAGGGAGGATAGTGGTGTCCCTTCTAGACTGTGAGCCCGTTGTCAGATAGGGATTGTCTCTATCTGCTGCCTAATTGGACTTTCCAAGTGCTTAGTACAGTGCTCCTCATACAATAAGCACTCAATAAATTCGACCGAATGAATGAATACATGAACGGTGTGGTCTACAGCGCTGGGAAAAGCAGGTGGAGGACAGGGGAGTTTCATTTTGGACATGCTTAATTTGAGGTGCCATCCAAGTGGAGATATCCTGAAGGCAGGAGGAAATGCTAGATTGCATAGAAGGCGATAGGTTGGGGTTGGAGAGGTAGATTTGGAAATCATCAGTGTGGAAGTGATAACTCAAGGCCCTACTGAGAGCTCACCTCCTCCAGGAGGCCTTCCCAGACTGAGCCCCCTCCTTCCTCTCCCCCTCCTCCTCCTCTCCATCCCCCTGTCTTACCTCCTTCCCTCCCCCACAGCACCTGTACATATGTATATTTGTTTGTACATATTTATTACTCTATGTATTTATTTATTTTACTTGTACATATTCTATTTTGTTAGTATGTTTTGTTTTGTTCTCTGTCTCCCCCTTCTAGACTGTGAGCCCACTGTTGGGTAGGGACTGTCTCTATATGTTGCCGACTTGTACTTCCCAAGCGCTTAGTAAAGTGCTCTGCATACAGTAAACGCTCAATAAATATGATTGAATGAATGAATTGTATTGATTGAGTGCTTTGTTGTGTCTCTATATGTTGCCAACTTGTACTTCCCAAGCGCTTAGTACAGTGCTCTGCACACAGTAAGCGCTCAATAAATACGATTGAATGAATGAATGAATGAACTGGAGCTGTGAGAGTGAATGAGTTCTCCAAGGGAGTGGGTGCAGATGGAGAATAGAAGGGGACACAGAATTGATCCTTGAGGGACTTCCATAGTTAGGGGGTGGGAGAAGCTGGCAAAAGACAGTAAGGAGCAGCCACGTGGATAAGAGAAGAACCAGAATAGAACAATGACAGTGATGCCAAGAAGGACAGGGGAGAACAGGGCAGTTGAGAACAGGGCTCAAACAGAAAAAGAAGAAATATGTTGGGGGTGGGAACCATGATAAAAGGGAAGAAAATAAGAAGTGGGGCAGATGGTGAGAGAGAAACACTAAAATGCCATGAACATGGGCAACACTGGAGACAGTTATTTACGAAATCAAAGTCTAAGCAGTATAATAATGGGAAAACAACAATGTGAAGATATAACTGCTTTAACATCCTTATGCGTTAAAAGCTGGCACAGTATTTACCCAGAAGAAATTCGGGTGCCTGGTCAAACTCCAGCTCATCATTGTTTAACATGATGTTTCTAGGCAAGTCAGCCAAAATTAAATCAGGAGCAATCTGGGCTATTGGAATGGTGAATCTTGGTTGATCTGGATTTACTAAGAGGTCCCCTGTATTGGAAGAAAAATGTTTTGAGAAAGAAGGTTAAGCAGCAAATAAAAATGATAAGCAGCATTACCATGTATTAAGAGCTTAGAATAGTATTTGCTCAATAGTAAACGCTAGGTAGATTATACTGACATAAATATCACATGTAACATTGACTTGGCATAGCAGGGACATGTGATAAAAGAGGATTAAAGAAAAACTCCTGGAGGAAAAAGTGGCAGGATAAATTTAACAATTTAGGAAAAAATATCAGTGCATTTCTGGTTCCTGTCTGGACCACCCTGTTCAAACTGATACCATCTTCCAGACTGGGTGGGAAAATGGCCAGTATTTATAATTCCCTTAATAGTAATAATAATAATAACTATAACAATAATGATGGTATTTGTTAAGCACTTATTATGTGCCAAGCAGTGTTCTAAAAGCTGGGGTAGATACAAGGTAATCAGGTTGTCCTATGTGGGGCTCACAGTCTTAATCCCCATTTTACAGATGAGGTAACTGAAGCCCAGAGAAGTTAAGTGACTTGCCCAAGTTCACACGACAAGTGGTGGAGTCAGGATTAGAACACATGCCCTCTGATTCCCAAACCCGTGCTCTTTCCACTAAGCCACCCTTCTCCCCAATCCTCTTCCGCCCCTTATCCACCACTGAAGAAGATCTGAATTGCATGTCAGTGGACTTCCCTGAGCTTTTATTTTATTCTGGAAGTTATTTGACTTCTTTCTTCAACGTGCAAACTTTTCTAATGCCCTAATTCTTCCCTCTTTCCATCTCCTTTTCTTTCACTGCTACTCTCTCGCATATTTCAAAAACTTTTCCCGATATCCTATCTTAACTTTTCCCTTTCCCCTCATTCCCCAATTTCTCTTTTTCCAAACCTAATCCTGTTGTTTTCCTCGATTTTTGTCAGGGTAACATCTATGGATTTTTTTTAATATAGACCAATCTTTCTAATTCAATAAGCTATTTGGTTATTGTCAAAACTCACTTCTCTTGGAAAGTCAATACTGAACCCATTTCTAACTCTGCCTGTAATGGCCTCAAAAGCTGACAGTTCTATACCATGTTGTCATCTATCATTTTCCCAGACAGAATTTTTCATAAGGTTTGGCATTTTTGACTCATCCACCTAAATTCAGTGCTCAGAACAGTGTTTGGCACATAGTAAGCACTTAACAAATACCATTATTATTATTATAATTATTACATTTCTCATAAGGTCTTAGGGGCTTTGAAATCTTCTACTTCACTTGTTCAGTACTGTTAGCATTTTCCTCAAAACAGGTTAAATGTTAAATGAAAAAGTATCCACCATTGGGGTTCACAGCTGTAAACTATTAATATACAGTGATGCCAAACTATATACCTTCTTCAGCTTTCTTCATCAGATCATCAAGTAATATTTTTTGATGTTCTTCACCATCGTTAAAACTATACAAAGCCCATTTCTTCAGGAGTGTTTCTCCTTCACCACAGACATCTATCTCTAGTAAACCTGGAAACCATTCTTCCATGAGTGAATCAATGTGATCCACAACTTGTCCCAAAAGAATACAACCTGGGCAATTCCAAAAAGAATACATTACGACTGTGGTTTCCTCCCTAAGAGCAGTAGATCTAGACTAAAACAAACCAAAGCAAAGTCTTTCCCCAAAGCCAGTGAATGTTTGCATTTACCTTTTCTGCAAGAAGGAGCAGTAATTTTCAAGAAACTTTCTGGGCTGTTGTCTAATATTGCAGACTCCACCAGACAGTAGGCTTCAGGAGACCAATTTAAGTAAATACCCTGTCTCCAATACATTCTATTTGGACGAAGAACTCGTTCTAAGGAAGGAAAAAAAAAATAGAAAGGTCACAGTCAAGAGCTCAGTATGAACTAACTAAATTTCCAACTGCACACAATGTTCCAAACACAAGTGGATCCAAAAGGACAAATGTTCTGCTGCAAATGTTTCATATGCTGCACATCGTTTTAATACCTGAAATGATAATCCAGTTCCAAAATATTTATTCAAGAACCTTAAAATGTACAAACAGTAGATATCGTATTAAAATAATAAAAAAATGAATTTAATGTACAATATGAATGTTCTTCAATTTACTACTTTTTTTCCTAAATATAATGTATTTAGCTGTCCTGGTATTACTGGCACACTACTTTGCCCACATTAAATCAGTAATTATCCAATCAACCAATGGCATTTGAATGCTTACTGTGTGCAGACTATGTTTTTCAGAGAATACGACAGCATTAGCAGACAGATCCCTGCCCTCAAGATCTTACAACCTAGCTGGGGAAGCAGACATTAAAATAAATTACAGGTTGGGAAGACAACCAAGGATAAGTATATGGATATAAGTATTGTGAGCACTGTACTAAGCACTGCGGTGGATATAAGCAAATCGGATTGGACACAGTCCCTTGTCCCATGTGGGGCTCACAGCCTCTAACCCCATTTTACAGATGAGGTAACTAAGCCACACAGAAGTGAAGAGAAGCAGCATGGCTCAGTGGAAAGAGCACGGGCTTGGAAGTCAGAGGTATGGGTTCTAATTTCTCCTCTGCCGCTTGTCAGCTGTGTGACTTTGGGCAAGTCACTTAACTTCTCTGTGCCTCAGTTACCTCATCTGTAAAATGGGGATGAAGACTGTGGGCCCCATGTGGGACAAACTGATTACCTTGTATCCCCCCAGCACTTAGAACAATGCTTAGCACCTTCATTCATTCATTCAATCGTATTTATTGAGCACTTACTGTGTGCAGAGCACTGTACTAAGCACTTGGGAAGTACAAGTCGGCAACATATAGAGACGGCCCACATCCTCCTAGCCTGGAATTCCTTCCCCCTTTATATACTCTTGTTATTATTATTATTATTCACCCTCCTTGCATCACATCTCCAAGAGGCTTTCCTTAACCAAGCCCTCATTTTTCACTCTTCCTTCTACGTCGCTTCTGCACTTGGATCTTTACCTCATTAGAAATCTATCCATATCACTTGTCACTTCTTTCTTCCCATTCCTCTAAACTCCCCAAAAGTGTACCTGAAAGCACTTTAAATAGTTAAAATGTAGTTGTGATGTGTCATCCTTGAATACATACCTCGTCCTGAAAGCATATAAGGAGAAATTTCGAGTAACCTATTGATCAGTCTGGACCAAAATCCCATTGGAAAATATGGCATTTCATACAGTCTAACAATGATTTCAGAATTTTCACAGTGAGGAAGCTCTATCACAGGTCTATGATCAGATAAGCTGAGGAGAAAAGGAAATTTCATTAAAACTTGACAGGAAAATATGGCACACTCTAATTCTGATTAGACACAAAAAATATGCAACTTCTGACAGTTTGTTCATTTTCACACTAAATTAATTTTATCTCCAGAGCCGATTTTAACACTGCAAAGCTATTTAAAAGAACTTTTTAAATATAGGCAAAATGCTTCATGGAAGGCTATTTTAATTTAATTTTATTAAAACATGACTTTAGACAAATTTTGCTCTGAAGTACTTTACAGTGAGTGATTTTTAAAGATAATTTCTGTTCACACTCAATTCTGCACTTCCACTGGGATGTTGCTAAGACAGCAGGTAACATTTGTATATATTTGTACATATTTATTACTCTATTTTATTTGTACATATTTACTACTCTATTTTATTAATGATACATTTATAGCTGTAATTCGATTTATTCTGATGGCATTGACACCTGTCTACTTTTGTTTTGTTGCCTGTCTCCCCCTTCTAGACTATGAGCCCGTTGTTGGGTAGGGACCATCTATATGTGCCAATTTGTACTTCCCAAGTGCTTAGTATGGTGCTCTGCACACAGTAAGCGCTCAAAATATATGATTGAATGAATTAATTTGCCAGACAGTGTGAGCCTGTTTGGGTAGAGTATATGATGGTGTCAGAAGAAATGGTTGTGGGAATAAATGTGATGTGAAAACGGCGGGTGGGGGGGGAATACTGCTCGAGTTTTATGTAATGTGGAGTTTGGTAAGACTGTGATGCCTGCATTGCAGGAGAACCAGATGTATATGGATGCCCTTAATGGCTACAGGAATTCCAACAGCTATTCCCCTAGCTCACAAAATCAGACGGATCCCAGAATCTGCAAAACCCTCGGTGGACTAGATCTAAAAGCCACCTCTCTCTATGAACCTCCCTTTATATTCACAAACCCTATATACTTTTATTTATTAATATAAGACCTATTGTTAGAATTTACATGGTTTTGAACAGTCAATAAATCAATAGTACTTATTGGGCACCTAACTCTAAAAATGTTACTGAAAATCTGTCAAAACACTCTACTGGACCATCTATTTTCCAACTCCTACTATTTCTCAAGTCATTTTACAAGCTATGTTCATTCATTCATTCAATCGTATTTATTGAGCGCTTACTGTGTGCAAAGCACTGTACTAAGCACTTGGGAAGTACAAGTTGGCAACATATAGAGCCGGTCCCTACCCAACAGTGGGCTCACACTAACTGTCACCTTACTAGGTTTTTTTAGAAATTGATTTCTGCCAATCAATGGACTCAGATTTTTGCATTAACAAGATTTCTGTTAAGGCTACTAACATAGTAGTGTTAGAATTTTCACCCTCCTTGCCACATAGTATGCCTTTTCACATAGTAGTGGCCTCAACAGAAATCTTGTTAATGCAAAAATCTGAGTCCACTGATCGGCAGAAATCAATTTCTAAAAAAACCTAGTAAGGTTACAGTTAGTGTAGGAACTTGGTTGGTCCGCAGATTTACATAGATTTATCCAGCCCCCAGGCCCTGAGCCCCTAAAAATGGGTTTGGGTTAGAATCCGATGGCTTTGCAGACCTGAAAGGGGCACGGCACAGTGGATAAGCACAGGCTTGGGAGTCAAAAGGTCGTGGGTTCTAATCCAGGCTCCACCACTTGTCTTGTCGACCCCTGGCCCACATCCTACCTCTGGCCTGGAATGCCCTCCCTCCACACAACCGCCAAACTAGCTCTCTTCCTCCCTTCAAAGCCCTCCTGAGAGCTCACCTCCTCCAGACTGAGCCCCCTTTTCCTCTGCTCCTTCTTCCCCTCCCTCCCCATTGCCTCCATTCCCCCTCTCTGCCCTCCCCACTTCCCCTCCCCACAGCACTTGTGTATATTTGTATATATTTATTACTCTATTTTATCAATGATTTGTATAGAGCTATAATTCTATTTATCTATTCTGATGGTATCGATAGCTGTCTACTTTTTTTGTTGTCTGCCTCCCCCTTCTAGACTGTGAGCCCATTGTTGGGTAGGGACCATCTCTATATGTTGCTGATTTGTACTTTCCAACCACTTAGTACAGTGCTCTGCACACAGTAAGTGCTCAATAAATACGACTGCATGAGTGAACAAGTTTACAGCAGTGTTCCTTCTCTCAATCCCTTGAAACAAATCCTATATTTGTGTGGCTCAGTGGAAAGAACCAAGGCTTGAGAGTCAGAGATCAGGGGTTCTAATCCCAGCTCCGCCACTTGTCAGCTGTGTGACTTTGGACAAGTCATTTCACTTCTCTGGGCCTCAGTGACCTCATCTGGAAAATGGGGATTGAGACTGTTAGCCCCACATGGGACAACCTGATAACCTTGTATCTCTCCCAGCGCTTAGCACATAGTAAGCACTTAACAAATACCATTATTATTATTATCATTGTTATCACTCCAGGTTTGGCCAACACTTCCTTCGGGATTAGCAGATTCCTATCTCCCTCTAGACTGCACAGTCATTTTGGGCAGTGAATGTTTCTGCTAATTCTGTTGTATTGTACTCTCCAAAGAGCTTCGAACAGTGGACTGCACAGAGTAAGCGCTCAATAAATACCACTGATTGACTGATTGATTGCCTTTTGCTGGCTGGAACAAGGCTATTTCAGTTGGATACAGGAAAGGGTATGACACAACACTGGCCACACTGGGCAATTGTCTAGAGAGAGCTAAATCAGGACTAGATGTTAGCTAAGAAGCATGGGCTGCATTTCTGATCCCCGCTATTGTCAGGGAGAAGCCTTGTCCTTCAGTACAAGACTGGCTGAACAAACAATGGCAGAACACAAGCAAAAAATGTTAAAGTTTTGGGAAAGCTGGGGCTGTTGAATGTGGAAAAGCCATATAGAGGAGGAGCCTGAAAACTGTTCCTTCAGCCATAATAATGGACCAGATAAGACCTGTCACCAGTGAATTACTGTGGCCTTTAAGCATTTACTAAGTGTTTACCACGTGCCAAATACTGTACTTAGCACTAGTTGTAGACCCAATATAAGCGGATCAAAGTTCCCATCCCGCATGAGACTAAAAGTTTAAGAACTGGTATCTCATCCCCATTTTTATAGATGAGGAAAATGCACAGACACAGGTTAAATGACCTAATCAAGGTCATATATTAGACAAGTGGTAGAATTGGTATTGGACCTAGGGAATCCTCTCAGGCCTATATTGTATCCAATGGGCCATGCTGTTTCTTTAAATTCTTCCCGATTTTAGTTTTGAAAGCCTCGCTTGGGCCATGGACGATGTCTGAAGTGTCACCCTTGTCCTTTTTCCAGGGTTTAGTATGGTGTTTTGCACCAAGTCCTTAACAATTTTATTTTTCTAATGCTATTTATCAAGAACTTACTATGTGTCAAGCACTGATCTAAACACTAGAGTAGGTGCAAGCTAATTAGGTCAGACACAGTCCTGCCCCACATGGGGACAGTCTAAGTATGAGGGAAAACGGGCTTTTAATCTCCATTTTACAACTGAGGGAAACCAAGGCACCGAGAAATTAAGTGACTTGCCTAAGGTCACACAGGAAACAAATGACAGAATGTCAGCTTTAAAACCCAAGTCCTATGTCTCACAGGCTCATGCTTTATGCACTAAATAATAATGATGGTATTCATTAAGAGCTTATTATGTGCCAAACACTGTTCTAAGCGCTGGGGCAGATACAAGGTAATCAGGTTGTCGCACGTGGGGCTCACAGTCTTAATCCTCATTTACAGATGAGGTAACAGATACAGAGAAGTTAAGTGACTTGCCCAAAGTCACAGCTGACAAGTGGCGGAGCCGGGATTAGAACCAAATGCAATCAATATATAGAAATGTGTTTATGATCATGAAAATCAGGGTTATGGTTGGGGAAAAAAAATTGTAATTATGATTTAAGGATTATGTTTGATGGTTGATTTGCTTGACTCTTGGAATGTTGAATGTTGCTTAAACTTTAGATGATTGGATGTGTCGATACTTAATCTGTTTAGCCTTTTTTTGTGAGTGGTTTGTTACAGTGCCTTTTCACAGTACTGGAGCATATTTAGTTTTATTTTATTTACCTGCTTGGAACAAGTAGATGTTCTTCTCCTATTGGCAAGGCAATTTGGAACTTTTCCAAGAGTTTAAAATACTGTGACATGTAGTTCTTGGGAAATCTGCTCTTCTTTGAAAGGAACTTTTCCACATCTGAACGCTGAATAATTCCCTTGGGATATTTAGAGAAGCCTTCCACTTTCACTGTCAAAATCTGAAATGAAAAAGATCCCTGCTCAGCAATTACTAGAACTAGAATGTATCTTCTGAATATCTCTGACAACAGCATGTTATATCCTATCAAGCAGGGAAAATGGTCATAATCATCATTAAATTGTACCACTCAGCTGCCCTAGGCATGGTGAAGCGGTTTAGATACCTATCATTTTCTATGCTGCTACCAGATGTACTCTTATCCATTCCAAATTCACGTTCTTCTAGTTCACATCTTGGTGGTATTGGCAAAACTGGTAAATTATTCCTCAGGCTATTGATTTTCAGTTCTCTAAAGGCACAAACCTAAATGTCTTTTTCCCTTTTATAAAAGGTTGTAATGGGAGTAAAAGGTTTCAGATCCCCCACAAGTATACTAAGACTATACCATTATCACTTTGTGTTATGACAACTCCAAGTAAGCCATAGCAGATTTTTGTGCTCTTTTCAGTACATACCATATCAATCTAAGGAATTATTACAATTATTGTGTAAGATGCTCAATTAGTAGTATTTACTGTGTACAGGGTACTATACTAAGTCTTTGGGAGAATACAATCGTACTAGAGGTTTGCAATCCAGCAGAGGAAATAGTCACTAAAATAAATTATACATAGGAGGGAGAAGGAAAGGAGGAATGAGTTAGAACTGATAATGATAGACATGTAGGCTACGTACACAAGTGATACTAGAGAAAATGTAAGTAATTAGATGGTACACAGGTGACCAAGTGGCAGTTGGGAAGGGTTGCAAATTGGGGAAATTAGAAATTAATAGGGGAAGGTCTCCTGAAGGCCTTGTGCCTTCAGCAAGGCTTTGAAGAAATGCAGACCTGTAGACTGTCAGAAATAAATGCAGAGGAAGTTTGGCCAAGTGGGGAGGATTAAGAAGTCAGCAGTGTGAGAAGCAAGAACTGGAACAATTTTTACTCTCTTCACCGTGCAGAATTATTACCTCCCCAGTAATATCGCAGCCTCAGTCTTTTAAAAATATGTGCTCTGGAACTTTCCCATAGAATTAATTGTTGTATCTATTAAGTGCTTATTATATGCCAAGCACTGTACTGAGCACTGGGGTAGACATGATAAGCAGGTTGGACACAATCCCGATCCCAAAAGTCTAAGGGTTCAGAGTCTAAGGAGGAGGGACTATGACGTAATTCCCGTTACGGATGAGGAAACACAGGCACAGAGAAGTTAAGTGACTTGTCCAAGTTCACACAGCACAGAAATGGCAGAATGAGGTCCGTTGATTCCTAGACCCCTGCTCTTTCAGGCACAGTGGATAGAGAGCGTGGGCCTGGGAGTTAGAAGGTCATGGATTCTAATTCCGGCTCCACTAAACGTCTGTTGTGTGACCTCAGATAAGTCACTTTACTTCTCGGTGCCTCCGTTACCTCATCTGTAAAATAATAATAATGATGGCGTTTATTAAGCACTATGTGCAAAGTACAGTTCTAAGCGCTGGAGAGGTTACAAGGTGATCAGGTTGTCCCACGGGGGGCGGTCCCAGTCAATCCCCATTTTACAGATGAGGTAACTGAGGCACAGTGAAGTGACTTGCCCGAAGTCACACAGCTGACAATTGGAGGAGCCGGGATTTGAACCCATGACCACTGACTCCAAAGCCTGAGCTCTTTCCACAAAGCCACACTGCTTGGATTGAGACTGTGAGCCTCACGTGGGACAGGGACTGTGTCCAACCTGATTTGCTTGTATCCACCCCATTGCTTAGTACACTGCTTGGCACAGAGTAAGTGCTTAAATCATCATCATCATCATCAATCGTATTTATTGAGCGCTTACTGTGTGCAGAGCACTGTACTAAGCACTTGGGAAGTACAAGTTGGCAACATATAGAGACAGTCCCTACCCAACAGTGGGCTCACAGTCTAAAATACCACAATTATTACTTTTATTATTATCATTAATAGGCCATGTTACCTGTTCTGAGATCTTAATTCTATTTCTACCCTGCAGTCAAACAAAAAAGTGAGCAGTAGTAACAGTATGAAGCACGCACTGGCTTCAGTGAACCTTATTAAATGCTTGGGAGAGCCCATTGTTGGGTAGGGACTGTCTCTAGCTGTTGCTGAACTGTACTTTCCAAGTGCTTAGTACAGTGGTCTGCACACAGTAAGCGCTCAAATGTGACTGAATACTCCTCCAAGAGGCCTTTTCTTTTCCCCGGCTCCCTCTCCCATCTGTGCAACCTACGCAATGGGGTCTCTGACATTTGGGCATTTGGCATTTGCTTCACCCTCAGCCCCACAGCACTTATATACGTATCTATAAGTTATAGGCTTTAAACTATTAATCTATATTAATGTCAGTCTCCCCCTCTATACTGTAAGCTTTTAGTGGGCAGGGAAGTTATCTATCAACTCTGCTGTACTGTTCTCTCCCACGTGGTTAGTACCGTGCTCTGCACACAGTAAGCGCTCAATAAATACCACTGACGGATACAAGACACATTCCCTGCCCACGAGGAATGCTACCTAAAACTAGGTCGTAGGCTGGCCTTTTAAAGCTTAAATGAATACCAAAACATAAAATGTGCTTTGAATGCCATGTACTTGATGATTTAATGACGATCTCCTTGATGCATGTCAATTTTTTGCTTTTCATTTTAGAAGCTTTCCAGCCTAACTTGAATTTGTGTGGCTACATATGACGATCTCCTTGATGCATATCAATTTTTTGCTTTTCATTTTAGAAGCTTTCCAGCCTAACTTGAATTTGTGTGGCTACATAGTATCCTTCTCTCACAAGTTTTTTTAAAAAAATATTTCCCTAATTCCTCTGTGGGTTTTGCACAGATGTTTATTTTTTGTACTGGGTTTCTGGCTGCCATTTAATTATTTTTCACACTTTAGTTCTCTACACAGGCCTTCTCACACATAGCAAATGAATGAGCCGATAGATTTGTCCCTTAAAATCAATCAATCAATCAATCGTATTTATTGAGCGCTTACTATGTGCAGAGCACTGTACTAAGCGCTTGGGAAGTACAAATTGGCATCACATAGAGACAGTCCCTACCCAACAGTGGGCTCACAGTCTAAATGTCCTGCTTTAATAGGTTTGATGACCCCAATCCCTTGCAGTGCTTTAACCCGAGCTCATTAGAGCTATATACCATGAAATTGTGATTGTATTATATCTATAATTCTATTTATCTATTTTGATGGTAATGACGCCTGTCTACTTGTTTTGTTTTGTTGTCTGTCTCCTCCTTCTGAGACAGTGGACTGTGAGCCCGTTGTTGGGTAAGGGATTGTCTCTATCTGTTGCCGAATTGTACTTTCCAAGTGCTTAGTACAGTGCTCTGCCCACAATAAGCCCTCAATAAATAAGACTGAATAAATGAATGAATTGTCCTCAACTCAGTGTTGTTTTCCATTTAAAACTGAGCACCTCATTGGTTTTCTGGATGGACGGGAGTCAGCTTTCCTGTGTCTATATCTCTCAAGCCACTCCTAAAAGCTTCATTCAAAAAGGGTAGATAGCTTGGTGCATCAATAGAAAACGCAAATGCCAGTTTTAAAAGTATGGCTTTGCGCATGGTATTACACAGTAAGCGCTCAAGTAAGTGCTTAACAAATGCCATAAAAAAAATATGATTGAATGAATGAATGAATGGTCATTCTACTGGCATTTCAGAATATGAAGCTTTCAAAATAATTTTGAATCTGACAAAATCTTTAGGCATAGCATCATTTTCACTAAAATTTACATGAATATGTTCCGCACAAAATGCCGAAGTGTTTGCTATTCTGTCAAAAATGAGAACTAAATACAATAAGTGAGATTCCAGAGCAAGAAGCGCACATTAAAATCAACAAATATGCATATTGCTCCTAGGCCTGAAGTTCGGCATTTGGGGAATTCTGCCACAAAGGACCAGGGAACTGTTGGAATAGTCCAATGAAAATAGAACTTGGGAACTATCAGTCGGCGCTCTTGGCTGTCCTTAATGGTTAGGATAATGCACGACAGAGACAACTACTCTTCCCCCCTAAAACCCTTATTGAAGGCATATCTCCTCCAAAAGGCCTTCTCTAACTAGGCCCTCCTGTCCTCTTCTCCCACTCCCTTCTATATCACCCTGACTTTATTCATCCCCGCCACCCAGCCCCACAGCATTTATGTACATATATGTAATTTATTTATTTATATTAATGTATCTCTCTCCCTCTAGGCTGTAAACCTGTTGTGGGCATGGAATGTGTCTGTTGATTGTTATATTGTACTCTCCCAAGTGTTGAGTACAGTGCTTTGCACACAGTATGCACTCAATAAATATAATTGAATGAATGAATGTAAGGGTATTGGGAGTACATATGTTCCCTACCAAACTTTCATTTTTTTACTCTCCCCAGCATTTAGTACAGTGTTCTGCACACAGTAGGTGCCCAATAAATACCACTGATTGATGATTTCTGAGGTTGGAAGAGCCCAGATTGTTTGGGGCCACTACAGTCTACCGCTAGAATTGCTCTCGGAAACCAAAGAGCAATCAGATCAGAATGGACAGCACAGGCATACCACGCTTTCTGGGGCTCACATACTTTCAAGTTGACATTCTTAGCAGCAACTAGGATAGCTTCCTAGGATAGGGTCTACAGTTAGTCAAATATGATGGGAGCATATGAACTTAATGGCCCCAATATAAAGATCACAAGACACACCCGCCTCTGTTCAATCCCATATTACTAAAAGGCTAATTCCAATACACCAGATACTTTTCAAGTGCTTTCATAAAAACAGAGAAGTAAAATACTACTCATATTAAGTTGCATTTCATCCTAGTCTCACCTACTCCACAAACAAACTTCAGGATAGCCATATGTTTCTTTTTCTACATCACCTATGATGAATTTTTGATCATTTAAAGTTAAACTAGAGCAGTTTAATTTCCAGCTTAATGCATCAATTTGCTTTTTCCAAACAAACCTCAAAAATTCCCCTTCCTTGAAGGATTTTCTGGAAGTTCACCTACTAGACTTATCATGAATCCATATTAGGAGAAATCCATCCTCTTCCTTTGCTTTTAACTGACTCGCTTCATTCAATATTTAAATTTCAATCAATCAATTGGTATTTATCGGACACTTACTGTGTGCAGAACAGCGCATTAAGTGCTTGGGAAAGTACAGTGAAACAGAGCTGGAACACATGCTCTCTGGACTATAAGCTCATTGTGGGCAGGGAATGTGTCTGTTATATTGTACTCTCCCAAGTGCTCAGTACAGTGCCCAGCACATAATAAGAGCTCAATAAATATAACTGATTGATTGAAAGGTGCTAAGGTCTAACCTATAGCTCATATCTGATTAGCACTCAGGCAACCAACGATTAAACCCAGACTTTATAAGTGTGCTCTAAGACACTTTACCTGTGCCATGATTTTGCATAGCCATCTAGGTTCCACGAAATACAGATCGCTTAACTGCAATGCTGGATCCTGAAAATGTAGTAACACACCTGCAAAACAAAAACATAACGCTTTGTACACCTGCCCCACAAGGTGTTATTACAATACTTCAAAATTACCACACAGTAGCCATAAACTATAGAAAAACTCCATAAACGGTACTAGCAAATCAATCCACTATATTGCTGCAGAACAAAACAGAAGTCCTTTTTTTATGTTTCCTAAAGCACAATTAGAGGGGGGAAATCTTACAATGTTGTGATTGGCATTTACTCAACATCTTTTACTACAAGCCCTGAGATATTGCACTACTGTTATTTTACCGGTCAAAGAATGTTTTACACTAATAATTGGCACCTAGAACAGTGGATGTGTCCGATTTGAGTTCCCCCAGGGGAAATGGCACAGTATGTGCCACGTTCCCACTTCTGGGTTCACGGTGGGGTAGCTGTCTATGTTGACACTTGGGGCATCAAACAATAGCTGAGCCAGTCCCAAAGGACATGAGGAAGGCCGAACGGGAGTCCCATGGCTTTCCAAGGCAACCATTCCAAACAAGAAACAGCACCGGAGCTCCAGAAAGGTGAACGAGAAATCAGCATCGAAGATCTTGGGAGGAAGAGCTGTGGTTCGGAGCTTTTATCTTGCCTCTCAACAGACTTACAGCGAGGTTCTCTAAAGAATAATGATGATGATGATAATAATAATTGTGGAATGTGTTAAGAGCTTACTATGTGCCAGTCACTGTTATAAGTGCTGGGGTAGATAAAAGATAATCAAGTTGGATACAGTCCCTGTCCCTCATAGGGCTCACGGTTTTAATCCCCATTTTACAGATAACAGAACTGAGGCGCAGAGAATCAATCAATCAATCGTATTTATTGAGTGCTTACTATGTGCAGAGCACTGTACTAAGTGCTTGGGAAGTACAAATTGGCAACATATAGAGACAGTCCCTACCCAACAGTGGGCTCACAGTCTAAAAGGGGGAGACAGAGAACAAAACCAAACATACTAACAAAATAAAATAAATAGAATAGACATGCACAAGTAAAATAGAGTAATAAATATGTACAAACATATATACATATATACAGGTGCTGTGGGGAAGGGAAGGAGGTAAGATGGGGGGATGGAGAGGGGGACGAGGGGGAGAGGAAGGAAGGGGCTCAGTCTGGGAAGGCCTCCTGGAGGAGGTGAGCTCTCAGTAGGGCCTTGAAGGGAGGAAGAGAGCTAGCTTGGCGGATGGGCAGAGGGAGGGCATTCCAGGCCCGGGGGATGACGTGGGCCGGGGGTCGATGGCGGGACAGGCGAGAACGAGGCCCGGTGAGGAGATTAGCGGCAGAGGAGCGGAGGGTGCGGGCTGGGCTGGAGAAGGAGAGAAGGGAGATGAGGTAGGAGGAGGCGAGGTGATGGACAGCCTTGAAGCCCAGGGTGAGGAGTTTCTGCCTGATGCGCAGATTGATTGGTAGCCACTGGAGATTTTTGAGGAGGGGACTAACATGCCCAGAGCGTTTTTGGACAAAGACAATCTGGGCAGCAGCATGAAGTATGGATTGAAGTGGAGAGAGACAGGAGGATGGGAGATCAGAGAGAAGACTGATGCAGTAGTCCAGACGGGATAGGATGAGAGCTTGAATGAGCAGGGTAGCGGTATGGATGGAGAGGAAAAGGCAGATCTTAGCAAGAGAAGCGAAGTAACTTGTCCAAGGTCACACAGCAGTCAAGCGGTAGAGCTGGGATTAGAACCCAGGTCTTCCTGACTCTCAGACCCGTGCTCTATCCACTAGGCCACGCTGCTTCTCTAAGGGTTCAACTCTAGGCCAGGGCGGTAGTACAGAATTTTTGCCCCAGAGGGGTTGGTGACGGCTTGCTGTGGCTTCTGCTGTCATGGTCAACAGGGCTTCGAGTGAACAGGTGCTGGGATGGAGAATCGGAAGCATCAAGAAATGCACCATTCGTGGGAGAAACATCCTCCTAGGCCCAGAGGGGCCACTCTGTTGGCTGCTGCGGCTGCTCAGGGAACGGCAGTGACAAATTCAGCTATAGCTGCCTGGCCCGCCAGCCCAGACACAGATGATGAGGTTGGGCCGTGGCAGCGGACACGAGTATATACTGAGGTTGACGAGGAGACTGTAAGCTCCGTGAGGGTAGGGACTGTGCCTATCAACTGCATTATACTGTACCTCAATCTCTATTTCACTGCCGACCCTCGCCCACATCCTGCCTTTGGCCTGGAACGGCCTCCCTCTCCATATCCGACAATTACTCTCCCCACCTTCAAAGCCTTATTCAAGGCACATCTCCGCTAAGAGGCCTTCCTTGATTAAGCCCTCCTTTTCTCTTCTACCCCTCCCTTCTGCGTCACCTTGACTTGCTCCCTGTATTCATCCCTCCTCTCAGACCTACAGCACTTACATACATATCTGTAACTTTATTAATTTATATTAATGCCTGTCTCCTCCTCTAGACTGTAAGCTCGCTGTGAGCAGGAAATGTGTCTCTATTGTTATATTGTACTCTCCCAAGTGTTCAGTACAGTGCTCTGCACACAGTAAACGCTCAGTAAATACAATTGACTGACTGATACTATACTCACCCAAGTGCTTAGTACAGTGCTCTGCACACAGCAAGCTCTCAATAAACAGCACTGACTGAATGACCAGTTGGAGAAGCAGCATGGCATAGCGGACAGGGCACGGGCCCAGGAGTCATAAGGTCATGGGTTCTAATCTCTGCTCTGCCACTGGTCTGCTGAGTGACCTTGGGCAAGTCACTTCACTTCTCTGGGCCTCAGTTACCTTATCTGCAAAATGGGGATTGAGACTGTGAGCCCCACATGGGACAGGGACTGTGTCCAACCCAACTGGCTTGTATTCACCCCAGCACTTAGAATAGTGCCTTGCACATAGTAAGCACTTAGACACCACCATTATTATTATTATCATGTATTGCCTTAATTGCAATAGTTATATGTCCTTTACGTCTGTTAATAAAGGGATTTTGTATTTTAATTCAGTTCCAAAGGGCTGAAAAATGTTAGGTTGAAACTGTGCAGAAAGAGTATTTTCTTCTGGAAATTGCCTGTTTCTAGTTGCCTCATGACAAATACATCATCAATTTGTTTAACTGTTCACACAATTGTCAACAGGTCCCCACAGTTCAGCTGGATCAGCCAAAACCCCAGCACGTCTACCAAACCTTCTTATTCAAGGGGTCACCCTTAAAGCCTTCAAAGTAGCTGTTCAGCAGGAAAGGCAGAGCTTGGGAATGGAAACATCTCAAGTCCTATCTGCCAATCAAACAGATATTTGAACAGTAAGATTCAGGAAGTTCTGTGAAGTGTGATTAAGGGTAAGGCACTCAAAAACTCCTGGTTTTAACTATATGAGATAATCCCTATTAAAGTTGGATAGCTAGCATTACATTTCCCCTTTGCATATTTGGCCAAATGTGAAATTATTTATAGGAGAGTGTTTTCACAAAATTTGACAACTGCACAACATGAAAATACATTTTCCTATGTCCCCTGAGGGAGAAGGGATGTGTCTAAGTGTCATGTGTGCATTCTCGTCCAGCACTTGGTGCAGTGCTCTGCACCATTAGGCACTTAATGAATACTATTACAGCTAATAATAATTGCGGTATTTGTTAGGTGCTTATTATGTGCCAGGTGCTGTGCTAAGTGCTGGGGTAGATACAAGCAAATTGTGTTGGGGACAGTCCCTGTCCCACACAGGGCTCACAATCTAAATCTCGCTTTTATGGATGAAGTAACTGAGGCCCAGAGAATAATAATAATAATGGCATTTGTTAAGCACTTACTATGTGCCAAGCACTGTTCTAAGCACTGGGGGGGGGCGGGGGATACAAGGTAATCAGGTTGTCCCACATGGGGCTCACAGTCTTAATCCCCATTTTACAGATGAGGTAACTGAGGCCCAGAGAAGTTAAGTGACTTGCCCAAGGCCACCCAGAAGACAAGTGGCAGAGCTGGGATTAGAACCCGTGACCTTCTGGCTCTCACGCCCCTGCTTTATCCACTATACTATGCTGCTACTAATAAGGTAAGCTGTTGCTATAGCAGAGGCAGATTCATTACTCTACAGCATTTGGCCAATTTACACATTCTTTAAAAACATTTAAATACATTTTTAAAGAACAAGTTTATTGTCACACTATTCAAGAATTGGTGGGGGGAAAGATCTATCAAATATTTTTATTTTTTCAAATACCTACAAATAAAAAATCCACCCCAAAGCAGGTATCCCAATTTGCGAGCCTTTGTTTTAAAAGGCAAGTTCTCATATTTCCCTCTCGGACAAGCTTTCCTTTAATATATTGATATATTAGAAGTTTATAAAAAAATCTGTTTTGTATAATAATAATAATAACAAAAACTAAGTGGTTTTTGTTAAGCACTTACTATGTGCCAGATACTCTACTAAGTGCTAGGCTACATAAAATATAATTGAGTTGGACACAGTCCCTGTCCCACATAGGGCTCCCAGTCTCAATCCCCATTTTACAGATGTGGTAATCAAGGCACAGAGAAGTGAAGTGACTTGACTAAGGTCACACAGCAGACATGTGGCAGAGCCAGGATTAGAATTTAGAACTTGGGTCCTTTTGATTTCCAGGCCCATACTGTATCCACTAGGCCATGCGCAATTTCTTTATTTAATTTGAGGGAAGCAGAGTGGGCAAAGGCCTGGGATTCAGAGGGGCCTGGGTTCAAATCCCTGCTCTCTCATATTTCTGCTATATGACCATGGGCAAGTCACTTCACTTCTCTGTGCCTCATTTTCCTCACCTGTAAAATGGGGACTAAATCCTACTCCCTCTACTTAGACTATGAGCTCCATGTGGGACAAGGACTATGTCCAACCTGAATATCACCCCAGTGCTTGGTATACTGTTTGGCACATAGTAAGCACTTACAAATGTCATAATTCTTAATATTATTAAAATATTAAATATTATATATACCAAATATTTAATACTTATTATAATAATTATTAAAAATATTCTACTTTAATTTTTTTAAAAAGTGATACTATAAATTTGAGACTCTGAGGAAGCTTTATTACTATCAACCATTTCATTCCATGAAAGTTCTGTCTAGTTCATATATTTTCAAGTAAACTGCTCTGCCTAAACTTATCAAAGTTAAAAATAAAAAGTGAATACATACCTGATTCATTGAGGAAGTGAACTGCATGAGGAAGTTCATTTTCATCCAACTGCAGCTGGCTTGCCTGGACTAATCCTAATAATTCTTTCTTGTCAATCACGGGAAATTCAGTTGGGACATTTTGACGTTGCAATAAAATTATCTTTTCAAGTTCCAGATAGCTGTCTGGAATTAGCTGACCAACTACAGGCTGATCTCTGATCTGTACAGATGCCAATGATAAACTTTTAAAACCCATTTAATTGACATTTTCTCAGATTTATCGGTAAATTAAGCAGGAACTACTCAAGATACAGTCAAAGAATTCTGATTAATCGTGTTTTTAAGAAAATCAAATAATCGGATTACTAAAACAGTCAAATAGCTTTGGTTTTGCAAATGCACACAGACTATTTCAAAAGACAAAGTTAAACTATAGAAAATAAGTAAAGGCAACAAGACTGAAAAAGGGGAAATCAGGTCAACCAAATATCGTTGAGCAGGAAGTCCATATTAAATGAGACCAGAGACCTGAGCACAGCATAAACAAAACGAGAATTACCAAAATTGTTAATAACAGTGTCAATTTGCATGATGACATGCAAGTCAACATGTTTTCTCAGACTTATTGGTAAATTAAGCAGGAACTACTCAAGATACAGTCAAAGAATTCTGATTAATCATGTTTTTAAGAAAATCAAATAATCGGATTACTAAAACAGTCAAATAGCTTTGGTTTTGCAAATGCACACAGACTATTTCAAAAAACAAAGTTAAACTAAACTAAACTAAAGGCAACATGATTGAAAAAGGGGAAATCAGGTCAACCAAATATTGTTGAACAGGAAGTCCATATTAAATGAGACCAGAGACCTGAGCACAGCATAAACAAAAGGAGAATTACCAAAACTGTTAATAACAGTGTCAACTTGCACGCAACAGGAGTGCTAAATAAATGAAAAGTCTAAAAACGACATTTAAAAAATGCAAAATAATTACAGGAAAAATGTGTCCTTTCCCAAGAATTAGAACTCACTGAATGAGGGAAATTAACTGCCTTTTGTAAAATTCCATTTTACTTTTTAAAATGTGCTTTTTGCCAGCTGGAAAACACCACCGAACCTGGAAATAGGAATGACAGAACCAAGTCTTTTCACTCTTGTAATGCCATTTTCTAGGGAAATCTCACGTCATGCTCGTGAAAGCTCCAAGACGTTCTTGCATAGAAACTCAACTTGTACTTCCCAAGCCCTTAGTACGGTGCTCTGCACACAGTAAGCGCTCAATAAATACAACTGAATGAATGAGTGAACGATACAGCAACAAGGCACAAGTAACAGGAGATGGGGTTATAGCACTGTTGCATTTCCTGAAATTTAGTCACTAATTTGGGGCGCCAGCGATCCAAATGGTCTGAATTGGAGGAAATCAGATTACTCCAACTGGCCTAGTCATCTCCATAAAATGGGTCTCTTTACTTTACTTTGGATGTGGATTCATAACAGATGTTAAATTTTTCCACTTTAAATCAACAGAAAATAAATGCTTGAAATAAATAAATATAATGAAAAAAAAATAAATATAAAAATAAATATAAATATATATAATATAAAAATATAAAAAATATAAATATAAATAAATAAATATAAAAATAAATGAAAATAAATGCATGAAACAAATGCTTCTGAAGGCCACTAGATGGCAATGTTTTTCCACATCTCTAATTTCCAGTTTGTGTCACAAAAACTTACTCTGAAAAACTGTCCCTAAACTTAAAATATGACACTGAAATGATCACACCTATTTTCTTCTGCAATATTCCCTGAAGGTGGCAGGTAGTGATACCCAATTTCCACTGCCTAGAACACAAGCATTACCTCACCACTGACCTCCAAACTAAAAGATTTTGTGCTTGTGTGTCTTAATCCCTACAACGTAAACATCAATCCTTCGTCGGCCTCTTTCTACCTTCTGTTCTCATCGCTAAATGGGTCAAGATCAAATTCAGTTCTGTAAATTACAGGCTCCAATTTCAAGGACGCTTTCTGACAGAAAAGAAAACACGAAGAATCTGATGAATCCGGCTCCAACGCTTGTCAGCTGTGTGACTTTGGGCAAGTCACTTAACTTCCCTGTGCCTCAGTTACCTCATCTGTAAAACGGGGATTGAGACTGTGAGCCCCACATGGGACAACCTGATTACCTTGTATCTGCCCCAGGGCTTAGAACAGTACTAGACTGTGAGCCCGCTGTTGGGTAGGGACCAGTTATCATCAAGCACCTAGTACAGTGCTCTGCACACAGTAAGCGCTCAATAAATGCGATTGAATGAATGTATCTACCCCAGCGCTTAGAAGAGTGCTTGGCACATAGTAAGCAATTAACAAATATCACTATTATTATTATGGATTATAATTATTAATAATGATAATAATAATAATGGCATTTGTTAAGCGCTTACTATGTCAAGGCCCTACTGAGAGCTCACCTCCTCCAGGAGGCCTTCCCAGACTGAGCCCCTTCCTTCCTCTCCCCCTCGTCCCCCTCTCCATCCCCCCACCTTACCTCCTTCCCTTCCCCACAGCACCTGTATATATGTATATATGTTTGTACATATTTGTTACTCCATTTATTTATTTTACTTGTACATATCTATTCTATTTATTTTATTTTGTTAGTATGTTTGGTTTTGTTCTCTGTCTCCCCCTTTTAGACTGTGAGCCCACTGTTGGGTAGGGACTGTCTCCATCTGTTGCCGACTTGTACTTCCCAAGTGCTTAGTACAGTGCTCTGCACACAGTAAGCGCTCAATAAATACGATTGATGATGATGATATGTGCCAGGCACTGTTCTAAGCACTGGGGTAGATGCATTCACTCAATCGCATTTATTGAGTGTTTACTGTGTCCAGAGCACTGTACTAGGCGCTTGATGATAATTGGGTAGGACACAGTCCCTGTCCCACATGGGGTTCACAGTCTTAATCCCCACTTCACAGATGAGGGAACTGAGGCACAGAAGTTAAGTGACTCACCCATAGTCACAGAGTAGGCAAGCGGCAGATGCAGGATCAGAACCCAGGTCCTTCTGATTCCCAGGCCCATGTTCTACCACTAGGCCATGCTGCTTCTCTTCAGCTGCTTCGTTCTTCACATGACTGAAATAATAATGCCTGGGACAATATGTGACTCCCCTTTTGGCAAGTCTGTGGCTGGGCCAATATATGTTGCCAACTTGTACTTCCCAAGCGCTTAGTACAGTGCTCTGCACACCGTAAGCGCTCAATAAATACGATTGATTGATTGATTGGGCCAAGGCAGAGAGCATTTCAAAGCTGAGGTGACAGTCAAAATATTTTCAGAAATCACAGGAAATAAACTAGGGAAACAGCAATTGATCAGTGGTATTTCTTGAGTTCTTACTGGATTTAGAGCACTGGTCTAAGCATCTGGGAGAGTATAATAAAACAGTACCAATTCTGGGAACCACATTTCCTTGGTTTGATGGTCACTTATGTACATAGAGAAGCAGCGTGGCTCAGTGGAAAAGAGCACGGGCTTTGGAGTCAGAGGTCATGGGTTCAAATCCCAACTCTGCCAATTGTCAGCTGTGTGACTTTGGGCAAGTCACTTCACTTCTCTGTGCCTCAGTGACCTCTTCTGTAAAATGGGGATTAAGACTGTGAGCCCCCCATGGGACAACCTGATCACCTGGTAACCTCCCCAGTGCTTAGAACAGTGCTTTGCACATAGTAAGCGCTTAATAAACGCCATCATTATTATTATTATGAATACCTGAATACATAAATATAACAGGCTGCCTTTGGGTCCAGCATGGGAAAATAAAGAAGAAGACCGAAAAGGCTCAAGGATAAAAAATTGAGCAGAAGGGGAAATAGAGAATGGTGCATATCATAATTATGCTTTAATAAATGCTTGACATCAATCTAGTGGATTTTTTTTACATTAGGGACTATAAAGATATGGAATGTTTTACATTTCACGCAATTGGTGGCACAGAAATCTTCCATCAACATTTTATTAGGTACCGTTAAGGTAAAAATCAACAGCATTTTAAAAGTTATTCCCTGAATTTCAGAATAGAAAAATGGGTCTGAAAAAAGTTGGAGGTCAGGAAACCATAGATTGAAGGGTCAATTAAATCCTTGTTTTTATGTCTGTCTCCCCCTTCTAGACTGTGAGCCTGTTGTTGGTTAGGGGCTGTCTCAATATGTTGCCGAACTGTACTTTCCAAGCGCTTAGTACAGTACTCTGCACACAGTAAGCGCTCAATACGACAATGAATGAATGAATGAGTTATGTTCTTCCAGTTTCCAGCATGAATGAGCATGGCTCAGTGGAAAGAGAACGGGCTATGAAGTCAGAGGTCATGGATTCAAATCCCAACTCCACCAATTGCCAGCTGTGTGACTTTGGACAAGTCACTTAACTTCTCTGGGCCTGTTACCACATCTGCAAAATGGGGATTAAGACTGTGGGCCCCCCGTGGGACAACCTGATCACCTTGTAACCTCCCCAACACTTAGAACAGTGCTATGCACATAGTAAGTGCTTAATAAATGCTATTATTATTATTATTATTATTATTATTATTATTATTAGGATGTAAAACAGTACAAGTAAACATTCCGTCAGTAGTAATAAAAATAATTCTCTGGTCTACCTAATCCCTTATTGCAAAAACAAAGATTTAATTACCTTGAAGTTCAGGCTCTCCTTTATGATAGTTTTCCGGAGTTTTATCAAAGCATCTGATTCCTCTGTAGCATTCACAAAGTGATAATCCCGAACTGCAGGGAATCCTCTCTTGTTCAAAAGCTCTTTGGTAATTTTGCTTATGCAGGCCTTCCGTTGTTTCTCATCAGACACATCCAAATGAGTGCCAACAAGAATCACAGGTGAGGAAGAAGCCCGGGCCTGATGGTTAAAATCAAAATAGGTTTCCCAGTTTGAAATTAGGAATTTTTTTTTCCTTCACTCTAGTTGCAATAGTAATAAGCAACTCCAAGAAACAAAAAAGTAGGAAAAAACTTTGCTTTCCGATGCCTATCTATTTTTCTTAAAAATGACAGAAGTCAAATCTACAAACTTAAAAAAAATAGTCACTCTTCCCACTCCTTTTTACCTCATTCCCCCTCATTCAGCTTCAAGGTAATCATAATAATATTACATTGTTTAAAATTTGAAAACGCTCCTGTTTCAAAACGAATTAATCTACAAGTACTGCTTGCAGTTTCTGAATGAAGTCATCATTTTCATTCGGCATGAAGTATGGATTGAAGTGGGGAGAGACACGAGGATGGGAGATCAGAGAGAAGTTTCAGAATTCAAATGTAAGTTTATGATTTAAGCCTAAAATAAAAAATAATTACTATTTTACGCATTACTATTCAATAAGTGACATTTCTTACGATATCTGGATGAAAAAACAGGGCCCATATTAACAGATATGACACAGGAGCCAGAATTTTGTATGCGCTCTTTAGCCCACCTCATTATTTTAAGGAGAGTTAATCATGACTGTTCACTGAGCGGTTCAGGAAAACCTAAAGATCCAGAGACCAAATCAAGATGATCTTTACTACTTTCAGCATGTTTATGAAATGTGTGAATTTTGAAATCTGAGAAACATACTCAATTACTTTAAGTATAACTTTAATTATAATTCAACTCAATTAATTATAACTCAATTACTTTAATTAATTATACTTTAATTAAGGATAGATTTGCTCAAATTTTAAACCCATCTATTCGGGTGTATTTAGATGTATTTAGATGATTACAGTGAAAATAGATACCTTTATATTGAAGAGCCATGGCTTCATAGCATCCACTTCTGCTTCTCCTTTGCTGAGATCATAAACAGCAAGATACAAGGCTCTCTGAGTCATAAAGTGAGGATGAGTGCTGTAGAACTCCTCTTGTCCTAAACAACAGAGATCAACCAAATTCTAGGCTTTTTTTTTTTTAAAAAAAAGCTACTGGTATTTTCTAAGCGCTTACTAGGTGCCTGACACTGTACTAAGTGTTGGGGTAGATACAAGCTACAAGACCATTGGGTTGGACACAGACCCAGTCCCACATAGGGCTCACGATCTTAATCTCCAAATTACAAATGAATTAAATGAGGCACAGAGAAGTTAAGTGACTTGCCCAAGGTCACACAGCAGACAAGTGGCAGAGTAATAATAATAATAATAATAAAGTCCTCTGACTCCCACGTCCAAGCTCGTTTCACTAGACCAGCTTCTCCTGGAAAGGTTGCTCCTGAAAGCCCGCCTTCTCCTATAAGGTCTTTCAGGCAATAAATAATATTTCCATGGCCTAGTGGAAAGAGGAAGAACAAGGAGTCAAGAGACTTGGGTTTAAGTGCCGGCTATGCCATTTGCCTGCCTTGTGACCTTGGGCAAGTTACTTAACTTCTCTGTGCCTTAGTTTCCTTTCCTGTAAACTGGGAATAAATTCTTCTTCCCTTGTAGACTCTGAGCCCCATGTGGGACAGGAGTTGTGTCCACTCTAATTTTCTTTTTCCACTGCAGCACTTAGCACCCGGTTTGACACACAGTGAGTATATAATGATTATTATCCTTATTAGTATTGCCTGAATTATTAAGATTCTTTCAACCCTTTTTTTTAACAGCTTTGTTATGGGAATAAAGTTGAGCTGCAAAAAACTAATGAGGATAATATGCTGCATGATGAATGCTGAGTTACCCAAATCATCTGGAGAAGCAGATACCTGCAAAATCCCAGACATTGAGAACCAGATCTCTCTTCCCTTTTCCTCTGATCTGGATAGACCAATCCTTTACGTCTATGCCGACTGTAGCATTTTGAACGCCTGGGTCCGATCGCTTGCTTTTCATTAGCTGTTGTAATAACGTCGTTTTGCCACTTCCGGTATTTCCCACAATCATAAGTTTCATTCGACTGTAGGGTACGGCCTTCTTTAACCGCTGTTGAAGAAACCTGGCAATCCAGAAACAATAGAATCAAAATAGTGGCGTTTCGTGGGATTTTGAATAATAATAATAATAATAATAATGGCATTTGTTAAGCGCTTACTATGTGCAAAGCACTGTTCTAAGCGCTGTGGGGGGGGGGGGGAATACAAAGTGATCAGGTTGTCCCACGTGGGGCTCACAGTCTTAATCCCCACTTCGCCACTTCACAGATGAGGGAACTGAGGTTCAGAGAAGTTAAGTGACTTGCCCAGAGTCACACAGCTGACAAGTGGCGGAGCTGGGATTAGAACCCATGACCTCTGACTCCCAAGCCTGGGCTCTTTCCACTGAGCCACGCTGCTTCTCTAATAGAATTTATTTGGGGGGGGGGGGGGTGTGGGTGTGTGTGGGTGTGTGTGTGTGTGTGTGTGTGTGTGTGTGTGTGAGAGACAGAGACAGAGACACAGAGACACAGAGAAAATAAATATTCCCTCCTTTCTGGAATAAAATGCCACCTACGTGCAATTCACTTAAGGATGTGTTTGTGCCTGAAAAGACCAAAATGATACGTTTAGTCCAGACCACTTTGTGGTAACACAAAGACTATTTGTTATGCTGAAATTTCTTGTCTGCAGCCCGAAATGTTGCCTTAATTCCTCCATCCTCACAAACAATAATAAAATGCATTTAAGTATCTATTTCAAATCTCCAATATAGCATAGAATCTCTCAGTTTGATTTATACTGTACTCTCCCAAGTGCTTAGTATAGTGCTCTTCACATAGTAAGCGTTCAATAATTACCATTGCTTGATTGATCTAGGCTAGCAACTGACAAACACTCAGTACAGTGCTGTGCACACAGCAAGTGCTCAATAAACACCACTGATTGATCGGTTAATCTCTTCATAGCATATGAAAGCCTGTTCTTTAGAAAAATCTACCCAGGAACAGAGACTCTACAACATCCGTTCATCATGATCCTCATCACCAGTAGCATTTATTGAACTTCTCTTTGAACTGAGCACTCTACTAGGCACTTGGGAACATTCTAGAGAAGTAAATAAAAGGTGCAGCTCCTCCCTTCAGCGGGCTTACAATCTGAAGGGGGAGATAAGTGGCCCGAAGTGAAACGAGCAAAAGAGTGATGATGATGATGATGACGATGGCATTTGTTAAGCGCTTACTATATGCAAAGCACTGTTCTAAGCACTGGGGGGGATACAATGTGATCAAGTTGTCCCACGCGGGGCTCACAGTCTTAATCCCCATTTTTACAGATGAGGGAACTGAGGTTCAGAGAAGTTAAGTGACTTGCCCAAGGTCACACAGCAGACTTGTGGTGGAGCCGGGATTCAAACTCACGACCTCTGACTCCAAAGCCCGTGCTCTTTCCACTGAGCCACGCTGCTTCTCTTCAGAGTGGAGCATGGATACAAATTTTAAAAAGAGTGAACGATATTATAAATAAATACAAAACAAATAAACAGTTAGCAACACGAGGGCTACTGTGGCTAGTGGAGTAGCATGCTGATAAGGGATGTTAACAATCATAATAATAATTGTGGTATTTGTTAAGCGCTTACTCTGTGCCAGGCACTATACGAGCAGCTGGGGAAGGTACAAGGCAACCAGGTTGGACACAGCCCCTTTCACACATGGGGCTCACAATCTTAATCCCCATTTTCCAAATGAGGTAACTGAAGCGCAGAGAAGTGAAGTGAGCAGGGACACAGAGCAGACAGGTGGCAATGCTGGAACTAGAACCCAGGTCTTTTTGATTCTCAGGCATTGTTCCACGCTGCTTGAATAGGTGACTTTTCAGAGGAAGAATGAACTCTAGGAAGAGGAAAAGCTTGGGCAGGCATGGTAAGTGTGGGAGAAGCAGAGAGTGCAAACCGAGGTTTAGGGGACAGTGAACACCACGAGGGAGATGGCTCGAAGAGGGTAAAAGCAACAGCTAGGAGTCATTCTTTCATGTAAAGAGAACAGAAAGCTATCAGAATCTGGTGATGATGGGAGTGATGCACTCTCAATGTCGTTTTAAAAGGACATGTGCGACAGTGTGTAGGATACGCTGAAGAAGGGAGAACTCTGAGGCTGGGAGATCAGTCAAGGAGGGGGTTACAGCATTTCATATAGGAGGTCAAGAGTGGGAGAGAAAGGCACACCTCTTTCAATATTATGGATGGAAAACTGGAAGAATGTAGAGACATGTGAGTGGTAAATGACATCCAGGTGGAGAACTTTTAAGAAAGTAAGGAAGGGAATTACAGTTATAAGGGGAAAATGCTTAACATTGAACTAGGCACTTATTCAATGCTCTGTTCAAAAGACAGCAAGTCCAGAAAGCCATATTAAGTGATCTGTTCAGTTGGCATTTTCCATTTTGGCACTAACTGTAAGATCAGTACTCACGTTCAGTATTGTGATGTATGGGAAGCAAATTCAAAAGAATATTTTCCTTTGGAAGAAAATGGGTCAAAATAACAACTTCTAGCAAAACAAGAGCAACAATTAAGAAAATGATCTGACCTTATAATGTCTTTTGCCTTGCATCCTATATGTTTAAAGTCAAAATTAAGGCGCAGTTCATCCAAAGGAAGGTCCCAGATTTTGGACAGTTTCCCCATTTCATTGGGAAAAGACCTTAAGTCCAAATTGTAACTTACATCAAGAGATGCTAAATTTTCAAGGAAGCCAATCTCAGGGGGAATCTTTATTACATGAAAAAAAACAGAAGATAAAACTTTTCCACAAGTCAGATACTGTCATTATCATCATCATAAATAGTCATCAGATCTACAGTGTGGTAGATAGTTGTTGAAAAATAATCCAATTATTTTTACTGCTACCACTTTAGAACATTCTATCAGAATTGTTATTATTATTATATTTGTTATGTGCTTACTATATGTCGAGCACTGTTCCAAGTGCTGGAGTAGATACAAGATACTTAGAATTTCAAAGAATTTTGGAAATCTTTTAAAAAGTGCGTCCAAGATATTTGGTGACTCCAAACACTACCCCCAAGTTTTAGAGCAGAAAGCTCTTTAGAACCCAGGTCTTCGGACACTAAAGTCTTTGCTCTTTCTACTAGGGCACATTACTTCTTTGATAATAATAATAATAATAATAATAGTGGCATTGTTAAGCACTTCCTATGTGCAAAGCACTGTTCTAAACGCTGGGGGGGATACAAGGTGATTAGGTTGTCCCATGTGGGGCTCACAGTCTTAATCCCCATTTTGCAGATGAGGTAACTGAGGCACAGAAAAGTTAAATGGCTTGCCTAAGGTCACACAGCTGACAAGTGGCGGAGGCGGAATTCAAACCCATGACCTCTGACTCTCAAGCCCGCTCTCTTACCACCGAGCCATGTTGCTACTTCTTGTCTAACAACAGAGTTCCTGAAGACCTTTCTAAATCGTTCTGTTGGCTAGGAACCTCAGTAAAATTGGCAAATCTAAATTCCCCATCACATTTTTCTTATCCCTCCATATGTTGGAAGATTATTATTCAGACTTTCCCTCAGCCTTTCCTTGCTCAAGCTAAAATGCTCCCATTTTCTTTTTAGCCTTTTAAGTTTGGTCTGTTTCCAACTATTAAAATATTTTTTACTGCTCTCCTCTGAGCTTTTCCAAGTTTCCAAAGCACTCACAGTAATCTAAGTACTTGAAAATTAAAAATCTGAACATAAGATTACCTTCCAACGTTCACATTCTCTTACTGTGATTTTATAGGACTAAGTTCCAGGCACATTTGCTGATTATCATTTTTCCTCAACCTGAATTATCCTCAACTTTCTCTTTTAAACTTAATTCTGTTTTATTCCCAAACATCTTCTAAGCTGTCATGGGGAATTTTTTTTTTTGGCATATTACTAGGTTTCTCACTCAATTCATAAATCAACTAGTGGATTTGGGCCCAATCTGTCTGAATCCAGACCCTGGTCCCTGGGTTTGTGGAAACTAAGACTCTCCCAAATGAGTTACCCCTGAATGACTATTCTTTCAATCGTATTTACTGAGCACTTACTGTGTGCAGAGCATTGTATTAAGTGCTTGGAAAGTCCAATTCAGCAACAGAGATAGGAGAGACACCTCCAGATAGCCACAGTACTGCTGCACACAATTAGGGAAATCGTTCAGATTTCATGACCATAAAAAGCCTATATTTCCATATTCCTTATCAGCTTGTGGAACTGAACCTTAAATTTTGCTTTCACTTTTCTAAATTAACTCCCCAAATGCTACCTCTTTATACTACGTAGATGGAGTTAATACAATTCTAACTTTTTTCATCCCCATAAAAGGCATTTCAACAGACGTCTAGTTTACTCTGTTGAAACATTTGAACAAAATTACCAAAAGGGGGAAACATCCTAGATTAAAGACACAAAAAATGCTCAACAGTGATAGAATACTGTCTGCCAATCGTATTTATTGTGCGCTTACTGTGTGCAGAGCACTGTACTAACTGCTTGGAAAAGTACAATACATCGATATAACAGACCTATTCCCTGCCCACATTGAGTTTACAGTCTATCTTCCACACTCCTCATGTATGTCAGCATCATCAGAACCAGCACTGTAGCAGTGTAGAAATCAATTTCATCACTGAAGAGCTTGTTTTGAATTAAGGACCCCTACTGTATTATACCATTAAAGTCACTGCACCCATTGTATTTTTAAAAGTTTTCCATATTCCTTATCAGCTTGTGGAACTGAACCTTAAATTTTGCTTTCACTTTTCTAAATGAACTCCCCACATGCTACCTCTTTATACTATGTAGATGGAGTTGATACAATTCTAACTTTTTTCATCCCCATAAAAGGCCTTTCAACAGACGCCTAGTTCACTCTGTTGAAACATTTGAACAGAATTACCAAAAGGGGGAAACATCCTAGATTAAAGACACAAAAAATGCTCAACAGTGATAGAATACTGTCTGCCAATCGTATTTATTGTGCGCTTACTGTGTGCAGAGCACTGTACTAACTGCTTGGAAAAGTACAATACATCAATATAACAGACCTATTCCCTGTCCACATTGAGTTTACAGTCTAGAGGGTGTCAAACATTAATATAAATAAATTACACAGCAGGCTGAATTACAATACCAATCTTCAAAGCATAAGTCCAACTGATGAAATACCAAAAGATGTAGAAATGGGAGTACTTTGCTATTACACTCTTGTCTGAAAATTAAAATAGAATTACAATTTTTACCTCCTTCAATTTATTATGGGAGAGGTGCAATTTCTCCAGTCTTGACCATGCAGATGCTTTTTCACTCAAATCTAAGATGCTGATTTGATTGTAATTAAGCAAGAGCTCTCTTAGGTTTAAGGATTTCCAGTGTACAGGTCCAGGTAGATTAAGTATTTCATTGCTGCTCAAATCTAATGAACGCAAACTAAAAATATGCAAAAATCAAATTAAAGTATGGTCTTCTGTACAAATAAAAAGTGTCTGCAAGAATAACTGTAAACCGTTGGATTTTGAAACAAAAAAAATTTACACCATGAGGCAAGAATCAGTGATAGTTTGGAAATGGGAAAAAAAAAAAATAGGGTCCAAGGAGAGGGTGGAGGCAGCTGGAAAGTGGGCGGATTTACCCAGGAAAGATAAACAAGCAGAGAGTAAAAAACAAAATTAATGTCACAGAAGAGTCTGTTTAGATAATTCACTTGCTGAATAAACAATTCGGGAAGAATGAGGTGGAATTACAAATGGAAGTGTTTTTTTTTAAACAGCTATTTTTAAAAATAATGTTTGTTAGTTTACTTCCTCTTCTTTCTTCTAAAAGTCCCACCCACTTTTTCCTCATTTAATTTTAGTTTCTTTGCTGTTACTGGGAGTCTTCTGAGACTGAATTCTGAGCATGAAAATTATGAGTGTGAGTCTACTCAGGCAAAAGAAGATGAAATGTTATCTTACTCCTGACCTTTTTGAAGCTGACCCCACCCAGGTCAACTACAATGGCAGTAATGGCAGGGGGAAAAAAGTACACTTAGATAATTGTATCCTGAGTCCGGAAGGATGACGAAGTCATTATAAGCTACTTGAAAAGGAAAGAATCCCTCAGCATCATGTATTTTAATGAATGCATTGTGCTCTGTTTTTGGGCCTTGAACCATAAAGGGTACAATTTTTTCCACTAAGGAATATATGCGCAGCTATTTTAACCTTTGCTTCTCATAGAATAAAAACATATTTCTTATTTTCCCATTTTATACTCTCAATTCACCCACTTACCAGGCAAAGCTTATTTGTCACTGTGGCTAATAATAATAATAATAATGGCATTTGTTAAGTATTTACTCAGAGCCAGACACCGTTTTAAGCGCTATTATCTAACATACATGAGTAAAAGACATATAAGTCCAACTTGTACTTCCCAAGCACTTAGTACAATGCTCTGCACACAGTAAGCGCTCAATAAATACGATTGATTGATTGATTGATAATGCTTCTAAGGATGGAGGTAAATCCATCTCTGCCATCAGTGATACTTTTCTTTCTTTTAAAAGCTAGCAACCAGAGTATGGCTCCTCAGAAAATTCTTTTGTGAAATGGCTGTGAGGCATGACCGGAAGAACCATGAGCAATGCGCTCTCGAGATTTCTTCAGAAAAGTAGACATTTTGCAAGGAAGGAGAGGGTTTTTAGGTCAGGAGCAGAATTGAAAGCAATCATTTATTAATCATGACTCACTGTTATTTCACTATTTGGAATTAAACTTCTAGGGGTTTTTTTGTTTTGTTTTGTTTTTAATCTAGACTAGGACAAATGACAAATGAAATATTCCTCTGGACTTATAACCAGAAAGGACACCTGATGTTGAAAGCAGCATGGCCTAATGGAAAGAGCACAGGCCTGCAAGTCAGAAGACCTGAGCTCTAATTCCAGCTCTGTTAATTGCTTGCTGTGTGACCTTGGGCAAGTCATTTAACTTTTCTGTGCCTCAGTTTCCTCAACAGTAAAATGGGGATTAAATATCCGGTCTCTCTCCTATTTAGACTGTGAGGCCCCTGCGGATAGGAACTTTATCCAACCTATTTAACTCCCAGCGCTAAGAACAGTGTTTAACATAGTAAGCGCTTAACAAATACCATAAAAAAAAATGAGGCACACTCACAATTTACTTCACATCAAGAAGGGAATCACACTCCTTTCAGAACTACGAGTCCCTGGTAAATAACTGAAAACACTCCCCCAGCTCACCACTGGCTCAAAAGGAATTATGATCCAGTTTGTTGGAGAATGGAATGCAGAGAGAAAGACACAAAGCTCCAGGAATGTCACTGCTCTACCGATTGACCCTAGCTCTGTCTTCCCAACACAGAGCCACAGTGAATTCTACATGGAGTGCAGGTGGAGAATTATTGCTGAATTGTACCTTCCAAGCACTTAGTACAGTGCTCTGCACACAGTAAGCACTCAATAAATACAACTGAATGGATGAATAAATGGAGAAGAGTTTCCTGTTGTTGGGGGATATAATTTCACAGCTCCCATAATCCCTTTTGCTTGATTTAACACTTCATTTAGGATGCATTTGAACTCAAGTGCCTCCTATGAAGATAAAGAAAGTACTCTAGACCGTAAATTCATACTCCGGAATGTAAGATCGTTGTGGGCAGGAAATGTGTTCATTTACTGTTATATTGTACTATCCCAAGTGCTTAGTACAGTGCTCTGCACACAATAAGCGATCAGTAAATATAATTGAATGAATGAATGAATGAATACCTGTATGGATGTGGAGATTTATTTCTCCCCCAGCATACAGCTCAAGATGGCATATAACATCAGTCACTCATATTTATTGAGCACTTACTGTGTGCAGAGCACTGTACTAAGCTCTTGGGAGAGTACGATATAAGAGTTAGTAGACATGTTTGCTGCCCATAATGATGTTAAGAAGATGGAGACGGACAGAAGTCAGTTAATGGAATTTCTTAAGCTCTTACTGTGTGCAGAGCATCGTACCAAGAGCTTGGGAAAATGCAATAGAGTAGGTGGACACAATCCCTTTCCACAAGGAGTTTATAGTCTAGAGGGGGAGAGAGACAATATTGCAGGAAGGGGAAATGGCAGAGTACCATGGGGAGAGGTTATATCATGGTCATTTTGCAGTATGGCTTTTCCTACTCCAGAAAGAGTTCACTGGAGAGGATAAAAACAGGCAATAGTACTACTCCTACTCAGTGTATTATTTTCTCCTAGCAGAAAAAAAAATAAGCTTCAAATGATGATAAACAGAAGATTAAAGTTGTTTTCTACTGAATTACAATGAAGAGTCTTTTGGAGAGGAGAATAGCTCTCAACATATATACAGAATTAGGATTGCAGGTCACAGGCATAAAGAAATTATCATACGCTCTGCCCTAAGGAAGATTATAGTTCCTTCTCACAAACCTAACATTTCATTAGTAGAGTGATCATCACAGAAAACATAGTTCAGTAGCTATTCCAAATCTTAAAATATTTAGGACCAGGTAAAGCAGGTCTCTTCTCCCGCCCCCCACCCCGATAAACACTCAGAAATGATTCTAAAATATCCAAGGAATTGATATTTTCAAAGGAATAATTTGCAATTGACTGCCCAATTTTCCATGTTCTGTACAAATTAAAACTAAAATCTGTCAAATTGTTTACAATCACAGTTGTCCTCTCTATCTTTAAGTCCTCCACTAAGATTATATACTAGAGCATTACGTTCTAAATGTATTTAAACATTCAAAGTTTAAAGTACATTTTGCAAGTGAAACAAATAACCCAGTTGGAAAATTTTCATTTCCAAATCCTTTGATATTAATATTTATGAAACTATGGACTTACTGTGGAAGGCTGAGAATTGCTTCTGGAATGCATGTAAATTTGTTTTGTGACAATTTTAAACTTGTTATGCTGGAGGGCAAGCAAGGCACAGCAACTACAAAGGAAATGAAATGAAAATAACATTTTGCATCACTTCTTAATGTACTTCAGTAGATGCAGTAATAGACACAGTTACTATGTGAATCAATCAGTCGATCAATCAGGGGTATTTGGGGGCAGTTATTGTGGAAGAGCACTGTACTGAGCAACTGAATGAGTCCAATAGAGTTGATAGCCTCCTCCCCTCAAGGAGCTAACAGTCTAGTAGAAAAAAAAACAAAATCAAAATTGAAATGACATCTTTATCTAACAATATTTTTCTGAAACTTTTTCATTTCCCTTCGATATGTCAAATTTGGTTTAAACAGTTGTTCAACCCGTTGCCTAGCAATTTCCCCTCTTAAGATGACAAATATTAAGACCTTTATTTGGTCCAACACACTGAAGTTTTATTTGTTCTTTTAAGTTGTCAGAAGTACATATGATAGATGGTGAAGTTTTCAGAAGAATGTGCCTTATATGGAATTCCTAAAAATGATACCGAGGCATGGTCAAAAAAAAACAAAACTGAAGGAATATCTTAAGGACGTACATGCAGTAATCTGCAGTAGTGGGGCCTGCATCAACGAGTATAATGATAACAATAATGATGGTATTTGTTAAGTGCTTACTCTATGCCACGTGCTGTGCTAAGTGCTGGAATGGATACAACAAATCGGGTTGGACACAGGCCCTGTCCCATGTAGGGACAGGTCTATTCTATTTATTTTATTTTGTTAGTATATTTGGTTTTGTTCTCTGTCTCCCCCTTTTAGACTGTGAGCCCACTGTTGGGTAGGGACTGTCTCTATATGTTGCCAATTTGTACTTCCCAAGCGCTTAGTACAGTGCTCTGCACATAGTAAGCGCTCAATAAATACGATTGATGATGATGATGATGTAGGGCTCACAGTCTCAATCTCCCATTTTGCAGATGAGGTAACGGGGGCACAGAGAAGTGCCTACTTGCCCAGTGTCAAAAAGCAGACAAGTGGCAGAGGCAGAATTCGAACCCATGCCCTCTGACTCTCAGGCCTGTGTTCTATCCATAACGCCACGTTGCTTCCCATGGCATACGCCAACATTCACAGGAATGAGCTGGCATGCTTAGTCCAATTAACTTTTTTTGAGATTACCCATGTTCTCTGCATTGTCACAGTTAGAGAAAAAGCGTGGCCTAGCGGAAGGAGCACGAGTCAGAGGACTTGGGTTTTAATAAAATAATAATAATGATAGCTTTTATTAAGCGCTTACTATGTGCAAAGCACTGTTCTAAGCGCTGGGGAGGTTACAAGGTGATCAGGTTGTCCCACGGGGGGCTCAGAGTCTTCATCCCCATTTTCCAGATGAGGTAACTGAGGCCCAGAGAAGTGAAGTGACTTGCCCAAAGTCACACAGCTGACAATTGGCGGAGCCGGGATTTTAACCCATGACCTCTGACTCCAAAGCCCGGGCTCTTTTCCACTGAGCCATACTGCTTCTCTAATCCCGGCTCTGCCACATGCCTGCTGTTTGACTTTGGGCAGGTCACTTCTCTTTGCCTCGGTTGCCTCACCTGCCAAATGGAGACTGAAATCCTACTAAGTGGCGCTCTTCCATAATTACATAAGCATGTTCAAATTTTCAACCATCAAATCTGAACTTTAAAATTACATAAATGGAATTTCTACTCTGAAGTGCTTGGAATGTTATGTTAGAATGACAAGAATACTTACCAAGCAAATTCATCCGGGCACTGAAGACCTCAATTTTAGTGCATGCTTCAAGAAAATTCTCAGAAAAGGAACAAATATTGTTTTTACTAAGGTTTAAAACCTTTAACTCTTTCAAGCCCAAGGGTGAGCATATTCCCGATATTTTGTTCCTAATCATGAGGGAAACCAAGAGTTATATTACTTAGATGCCTCAGTTGACTTGAGAAACATGAAGAGATATTTCTAGAGTTTCACTGTGCACAATAAAACATTAAAAGAACAGTATCAAGCATATTTATTCATTTTATATATTAAGGCATATAAGATGACATTTCCAAAGGGCAAGTAACAAATGAGACAGTAAGGCAATTAGGTAGTAATTTTAAAAAATAATAGTAGTAAATGCACTGGTAGACTATGGGCTCATTTTTTTAAGGGTATTTGTTGTACTTTTACTGCGCGTTAAGTGTTTTTACTGTGTTACGTACTGTACATCGCACTGGGGTAGTTACAAGTTAATCAGGCTGGATACAGTCCATGTCCCACACGGGGCTCATGGTCTTAATCCTCATTTTACAAGATGAGATAACTGAGGCCCAGAGAAGTTAAGAGTGTTGCCCAAAGTCACACAGCAGACAAGTGGTAGAGACGAGATTAGAACCCAGGTCCTTCTGACTTCATGGTCAAGGAACATGTCTTCCAACTCTGTTTTACTGTATTCTCCCAAGCGCTTAGTACACTGTTCTGTATAAGGTAAGCACTCAATAGATGCCACTGATAAATACGTGGTACATAATTAGAGGTAGTCCCCTGGCCTTCAGTAGTTGGCTCCTTTTTACCAATGTTATCCACGTGTTGAATGGTAGGAAGAGAGTAGTCCTGTTCCCTTTCTTATTCCTGTTAACTCCACTTTAAAAGCTTCGGGAAGGCACGTCAAACAACTCCTGGGCCTGCTGAAAGTCTGCTGTGAAATCCTCTCAGTCCACGTGACAGCTACCACAGCAACAAGGAATCAACCAATGTTATTTATTGGGCACTTACTGTGTGCTGAACACTGTACTAAGCACCTGGGAAAGTGCAATGAAACAGAGTGGAAGCAATTAAGTTCCCATCCCTTACTTCCAGCCCCTGATCTCCTACTCTAGGCTGAGGGAGAAGCAGCTGCTACTCCTCTCCAAGATCCTGGAGGTTAATTTGCTTAGGAAGGGAATGTGTCTCTTTATTGTTTTATTGTATTCTGCAAGCACAGAGTGTAGTACTCTGCACATGGTAAGCACTCCACAAATATAACTGAATAGCTGAATGAATGAATGAATGAATTCTTCCAGCAGGGAAACCTGACAGAAAAATCCCCTCCATGAAAGGAGTTTGGCTCTTGACGAAAGTGGCTTCTTTCATATTTCTTTTTCCCCTTTAATCTGGAACCACTGCCCCGTCCTAAGGAATTTGACCCCTAGCACTGTACCTGGGGAAAAAAAAAGTGTCTCCCAATTTCATTTTCTTGTTTTAGTAATCTGTAATAGTCATCTGCAGCCTTTGTGAAGTGTGGCCTTCCTGCATATGCACCGTCCATTCCATGTACTGTTCTAGCTGTGTTTATAATGATTTTTTAAAATGATATTTGTTAAGAACTTACTAGGTGCCAGGCACTGTACTAAGCCCCAGGATGGTTACAAGGTACTTTTAATTTTGGAAAATTGAATATTAGTTATCTCCATTGTTTAATCCTTACTGTTTTCTGTGTCAGTTCTCCCAATACTAATTTCTCATTCTCTCGTGTGACTGGGACTGGTACCTAAATTCCTTATTTTGGATTTATTCCAGAATCTGTTACCATGCCTGGCACATACTAAGCCCCTAATAATAAGATCCTAGTAAACTGAGCTGCAAATGATAGAAATCCATACAAGCCAGGCCTGTGGTGCAGGTCTTATGTGGCCTAATTCTATGAGCCCCCCTCAGAATTACACCTGCAGAGTTTCCAGTACTCTACCAGCCTCGGCTATTCATTCATTCATTCAATCACATTTATTGGGCGCTTACTGTGTGTGCAGCATTGTACTAAGCACTTGGAAAGTACAAGTCGGCAACATGTAGAGACGGTCCCTACCCAACAACGGGCTCACAGACAGACAACAAAACAAGTAGACAGGTGTCAATACCATCAGGATAAATAGAATTATAGCTATATACACATCATTAATAAAATAAATAGAATAGTAAATATGTACAAGTAAAATAAATACAGCAATAAATCTGTACAAACATATATACAGGTGCTGTGGGGAGGGGAAGGAAGTAAGGCGGGGGGATGGGGAGGAGGAGAGGAAAAAGGGGGCTCAGTCTGGGAAGGTCTCCTGGAGGAGGCGAGCTCTCAGTAGGGTTTTGAAGGGAGGAAGAGAGCTAGCTAGGCGGATGTGTGGAGGGAGGGCATTCCAGGCCAGGGGGAAGACATGGGCCGGGGGGTCGACGGCGGGACAGGCGAGAACGAGGTACGGTGAGGAGGTTAGAAGCAGAGGAGCGGAGGGTGTGGGCTGGGCTGAAGAAGGAAAGAAGGGAGGTGAGGTAGGAGGGGGCGAGGTGATGGACAGCCTTGAAGCCGAGAGTGAGGAGTTTTTGCCTGATGCGTAGGTTGATAGGTAGCCACTGGAGATTTTTGAGAAGGGGAGTAACATGCCCAGAGTTCTTCTGCACAAAGATGAGCAGGGCAGCAGCGTGAAGTATAGACTGAAGTGGGGAGAGACAGGAGGATGGGAGATCAGAGAGGAGGCTGACGCAGTAATCCAGTCGGGATGAGAGACTGAACCAGGAAGGTAGCAGTATGGATGGAGAGGAAAGGGCAGATCTTGGCAATGTTGTGAAGGTGAGACCAGCAGGTTTTGGTGATGGATTGGATGTGAGGGGTGAATGAGAGAGTGGAGTTGAGGATGACACCAAGGTTGTAGGCTTGTGAGACGGGAAGGATGGTAGTGCCATCTACAGTGACGGGAAAGTCAGGGAGAGGGCAGGGTTTGGGAGGGAAGATAAGGAGTTCAGTCTTGAACATATTGAGTTTTAGATGGCGGGCAGACATCCAGATGGAGATGTCCTGAAGGGAGAGTCAGGCAGAGGAATACCCGTTCCATTCTTAGCTTGGGCAGTGGCCAGCCAGTGGAAGGAAATCTGCTACAAGTCAAAACTCACCTGGGCTGGGCAACAGCAGCATGGGAGAGAGTCGAGGGCGGAGGCTCAAGTTGACTGCACGGAAGACGGCAATGGTAAACCACTTCCGTATTTTTACCAAGAAAACTCTATGGATACACTACCAGAACAATTATGGATGGAGGTGAGGTGTTCTGGGAGAGATGTGTCCATGGAGTCGCTGTGGGTCGGAGATGACTCGACAGCATAAGAAAAGACAAGTCTATGAGGCTGACTAGTTGGCACAAGTCAAACCAAGGGAGATGGTATCTACCTCCCTTTGCTGCTGCCCATTGCTGGGCTGAGCAGCAAGAAGAGGAAATAAGATGGCTACATACATGTAAACATATAAAAAGGAAATATACATATATGCAAATATATATGCATGTGTGTATATGTGTGTGTATATATATATATATATATATATAAATATATGTCTATTTCTTCTTTCTTTAGGCTTTATCTTTGTCAATCATTTATTGAGCACTTACTGTGTGCAGAGCACCAGACTAAGCACTTGAGAGAATACAATATAACAATATAATGGACACAGCTCCTGCCCACAATGAGGGCAGCTTACAGTCTACAGGGTGAGACAGACATTAATATAAATCAATTACAGGGATGTACATAAGTCTAATGGGGCTGGGAGGGAAGATGAATAAAGGGACCAAGTTGGGTGGCAAAGAAGGGAGTAGAAGAAGAGGAAAGAAGGGCTTAGTCAGAGAAGGCCTCTTGGAGGAGATGAGCCTGCAATAAGGCTTTGAAGTGTGGGGGAGAGTAACTGTCTGTTGCACTACTCTGGCTAGCACTTAAGCAGAACTAAACACAATATAAGTCTGACCACCTTGTCTGTTGCTAGAACATTAATGGAACCAAGCTGTATACCCAGCTACAATCCCTGGTTGGTTTAAGGGCCTGGATTCTGAATGTTTTCCAGGTCTGTTGGGTTTTGGTCAGAGTCAGGTTGGAGATGGCTGGTCCTTCATTTTCAGCCTTTGCAAAGTTCTCACCTATTTCTTAATGGCCTTGGAGATAACAGCCTCCTTTTCAAGATAACCAAAGCTGATTTGAGAGAAGCAGCATCACCGAGAGGATAGAGCAGAGGCCTGGGAGCCAGAAGGACAAAGGTTCTAATCCTGGCTCTGCTATTTATCTGCTGTGTGGCTTTGGGCAAGTCATTTCACTTCTCTGAGCCTCAGTTACCTCATCTGCAAAATGGAGATTAAGACTGTAAGCCCTATGTGGGACTTGAGTAACTTGTATCTACACCAGTGACTAGTAAGTGCTTAACAAATGAGGTTTTATTTTCTTTTTTTAAATAGCATTTGTTATTATTTGTTATTGTAGACAAATAGCTACTGTAGCTCAATCTGGGTAAATACTGGGCAAGATAATGGACACTTTCCTGGCTAGATTTTTCCAGGACTGGCATGTTCTAAAGTTTTTCATCCAAGCAATGATCTGATTAATTTATGGTAATGCATGACATCATGTGAATTTGAACAAGGATACAAATAGAGGGCTAAAGCTTAATTCCCTCAATCAGTCATGCATCTAAGATCAAATGCTGTCAGATGCTCATACTCATCTCTAATTAAAAGTCTAAGAGTTCTGCTTGTTGGTGATGGATCAAGAATAACTGAAAATTTTTCTCTTAAAAACACAGTATTCCATTAATGACAGACTGTGCTATATTCATTAACCTTTGGTGAGATTTTTGGAATTCCAGCTGGAAATAAGCACGGGTATTTCTGAGAATGGAGAAACTACATTTTCCATGAAGGAATTGGGTTGATTTTCGATCCTGTGGAACAGTAAGGGGTAGTTCTGGATGGAGCCAAGCCCCCAGAATTGTTGAGGGGCATGAGGGAATACTAAATCTTTCTTTCTCCTGGTGTTGCTGGAATGAGGTGTTTCTTTCTCCATGTCTTAGAAATAGGTACCACTTGGCAAAAAGGCTCTATCAGCTAATTAAGATGACAGGAAGGCAGGCCAGGAAAGTGAGGAGCAATGATATTTTGGAGGATTTCCTGGTTTAAATCCTCATGCATGGCTTTAAATCTCTATCAACATATATAACATGTATATGCTATGTATATATATATATATAAACACATATATGTAACATGTATATACATGTATATGCTTTCTAAGCTCTTACTATGGGCTCAGCGCTGTACTAAAGACTAGAGTAGAAACAAGATTATCAGTTTGGGCCGTCTTTATCCCATTTGAAGCTCACCATCTAAGTAGGAGGGAGAATAGTTACTTAACACAGGTTCATTCATTCAATCGTATTTATTGAGCGCTTACTGTGTGCAAAGCACTGTATTAAGTGCTTGGGAAGTACAAGTCGGCAACACATAGAGACGGTCCCGACCCAACAATGGGCTCACAGTTTGATACACAGAGTAGTTAAGTAACCTGCCCAAGGTTACATAATAGGCACGAAGCAGTATGGCTTACTGGACAGCCTGGGAGTCAGAAGGACCTGGGTTCTAATCCCAGGACCACCACTTGTCTGTTTTGTGACCGTGGGCAAGTCACTTCATTTCTCTGTGCCTCAGTTACCTCACCTGTAAAATGGGGAATTAACTGTGAGCCCCCTGTGGGACGTGGACTGTGTCCAACTTGATTAGCTTGTATCTCCTCAGCACTTAGTACAGTGCCTGGCACCCAATAAGAGCTTAACAAATACCATTTGAAAGAAATAAAAAAAGAGTGGCAGAGCTAGGACTGGAACCTACATCTCCTAACTCCCAGCCCCATGCTCTTTCCACTAGGCCACAATGCTCTCGTTAAAATATTACTTCTTAATTCTTAACATTTTTAATCAGTGTCTTGTCTTACAAATCTTCAAAGGCATCATCAGGCTAATTTCCCTTTCAGATTCTGACCAGATTTCCTGCTTTATTCAATTTGACTGCCTGAATGGGTGAAAGGCTCCTCTGACTTTTCATTCTAGGTATAATCGCAAGGTGACCTCTGTCTCATGAAATGAAAATTCACAATTAACATCTAGCTACACATCCCTATCAACGGTATTTATTGAGTGCCTACTGAGTATTAAGCATCTTGAAGAGTACAGTAGAAGCAAAATACACATTCCCTACCCTCAAGTGTTTCTAATATCCTACCTTTTGCACCATAAAAAACTATTTTGAGAGCATCAAAGAACTACAAATTACACTCAGGTAAACTGAGTTCAAAATACACGTTTAAAAATTCTCAGTTTGGCTGAATTTCTGAACAAAGTGGAGGTGACGTAGTAACAAGAAAAAGGTCTCTACATAACTTTTGTAAGCTCAACTAGTATACATACGTACTTTTCCAATATAAAGAAAATAAAAACAGGAAGGGATATTGAGACCCCACTATTTTAAATATAACTTTGCCAGTACATGAAAAAACAATCTTAAATATTAAAAAGCCATGAAAAATAAAACAAAAATAGGTTATAATATTAGTTAATTGGTTAGTCTAGAAGCAAGGCATGAAGGATAGTTACATAATATGGCAAACTAGGCTTTAATCACTTATCATTTTTCATTTTGCTATCGGTCAAAACAACCTTTTACTCCTAATGAATACTGGATGCTTAATGGGCCTTATATGAGTAAGACACATGAATTTTAACGTCCTCTTATTCACAGACTCTACAAATAGACCCTGTTCTTACCCTTCTAATATGAGCTGTTCCAGTTTTTCCACAACATTAGCAAAAAATTCCGGAATACAAGATAGTTGATTGTACGAAAGGTTAAGTTGCTTCATAGTCGGGCACTTCATATTCGGGTCCAAAGCTAGAGAAGGACCGATGTCATTGCGAGAGATGTCAAGGTTTGCAATGCAGTTCATTTTCAGCAAATAGGAAGGAAATGCTGTGAATTTGTTACTGTGCAAGTCCAAATATGTCAAACACTTCAAAGTCTGAAAATAAAAGGGAATGTGTTAAAAATGAAGGGGTTTTGGTAAATCTGAACTCTATTTCCAGAATCAATCGATAAATCTTATTTAATAAGCATTCACTGAGTGTACAGCACTGTATTAAGTGCTTGGGAGAGTATGATGCTACTGATGCCTGTCTACCTGTTTTGTTGTCTGTCTTCCCCCTTCTACACTAACAGCCCGTTGTTGGGTAGGGATTGTCTCTGTTGCCGAATTGTACTTTCCAAGCACTTAGTACAGTGTTCTGCACACACTAATTGCTCAATAAATATGACAATGAATGAATATAATACACAAGAGTAGACAGACACATTTCCTGCTCACAACAAGCTTACAGCCTAGAGAGGGAGACATGTTTTTCTAATATAAATAAATAAATTGCAGATATGTACATAAGCGCTATGAGGCTGAGAGGTGAATGAAGGGTGCAAATCCAAGAGCAAGGGTGATGCTGAAAGGAGTGGGAGAAGAGGAAATAAGAGCTTAGTCAGAGAAGTTCTCTAGGAGGATATTCACTCATTCATTCAATTGTATTTATTGAGCACTTACTGTGTGCAGAGCACTGTACTAAGCGCTTGGGAAGTACAAGTCGGCAACATGTAGAGACGGTCCCTACCCAACAACGGGCTCACAGTCTAGAAGTGGAGACGGACAAAAAACCAAACAAGTAGACAGGCATCGCTAGCATCAAAATGGTCAGTCAGAGATGGGAAGTTTGGCCTCTACTTTGGATTCTTCAAACAAACCAAAAGGACCAGTGCAAACACCAACTCTGGCCCCTTTCCTTGACGGTCTCGTGTTTAAGGTTGTGTCCCACATGGGCTCACAGTCTCGATCCCCGTTTTCCAGATAAGGTAACTGAGGCCCAGAGAATAATAATAATAGTGATGATGGCATTTATTAAGCGCTTTACTATGTGCAAAGCCCTGCTCTAAGTGCTGGGGAGGTTACAAGGCGATCAGGTTGTCCCACGGGGGGCTCACAGTCTTCATCCCCATTTACAGATGAGGGAACTGAGGCCCAGAGAAGTGAAGTGACCTGCCCAAAGTCCCACAGTTGACAAGCAGCGGAGCCAGGATTAGAACCCATGACCTTCTGATTCCCAGGCTTGTAATCTACTCACTATGCCAGGCTGCTTGGACACCAGAGACCCCTTCTCC